>NW_027255938.1:857500-2057500 GCF_043229965.1 Drosophila suzukii | reverse complement strand
GAGGAACCCCACAAGAGGGTGTACTGTCACCTCTTCTATGGGTTATATTGGTCAACAAACAGCAATCGCTTCTAGAAGAGGCGGAAACTAAAGTGGTAGCCTACGCGGATGACATGGTTATCATACTGCAGGGCAAATTCCTGCAAACTCGTTGCAATCTAAAGGAGAAAGCCTTATCCACCCTCTCTAGGTGGACGGCTGTCTGTGGACTAGGAGTTAACCCAGAAAAGACCGAGCTAGTTCCCTTTTCAAGGAAGTATAAAAACCAAATCGAATTCTCCCAAAACTACACCAAACGCGCCTAACCCTTAGCAACCAAGCAAACCACCTAGGTGTCATCCTTGACAAGCGGCCATAGCCCTCTTCGCTTGCAAAAAAGCCATAGGGAGGAAGTGGGGTTTCTCCGCCATGATAGTTCACTGCCTATACACTGCAACAGTCCGGCGCATTCTCCTCTACGGAAACATCGTATGGTGGCCTTCCCTAGAAAAGAATTGTAACCTCAGGATCCTTCACAAGATCCAAAGAAGCGCAGAACTCTGCATCAGTGGGGCGCTCCGCACCACTGCCACTGAAGCACTAAACACAATTATCGACCTCCAACCCCTGGACCTACTTGCCAAAGGCTGGGCAACTGCAACAGCGCTGAGGCTCCGCGAAGCAGCGGCATGGACAACAGGCTCTACGGGTCACTCCAGTATCCTAACAAATCAGATATCCATACCACATAGTACAGACTACGTTCCACCCATAGTCAACTTCGAAAGAAGATACAAGATCTTCATACCCACCCGTACAGACTGGGACAACCTCCCACACCATTTCGAAAACGCCGTCAACATATACATAAGCGGCTCCAAGCTTAACTCCCAAACAGGTGGGGGAGTCGTCTCTCCCGAACTAGACATAAAAGTCTCATTCCGCCTACCAGACCACTGTAGTGTTTTCCAATCGGAAGTCTTGGCAATTCAGGAAGCCATGGCCCGCCTGGACACATCAGAACATCACGACATAGACATCTTCGTCTTCGCAAATAGTCAAGAAGCCCTCAGGGCCCTCGACTCCTACACAACAAATTCAAAAACAATCTTTGAATGCCGCAAATCTCTTAACGAGATGGCCACTCATCTGAGAATCAACCTCATCTGGGTGCCTTGATACCGTAATATTGGCAACTGCATAGCAGACGAGCAAGCAAGACAAGGGACAACCGCCGACATCCTTCGCGATAAAAACACGGTGGGTATGCCCATGGCTACCTGCAAGCTCCATCTCAGGCAGAGACTGTACACTTTTCCAACAACTGTTGGAACTCAATCTCAACATGCCACAATTCTAGACTCACATGGCCAAATTACAGCTCAAAACAAGAAAAAAAAGTTAGCTTCGGCAAGCCGAAGTTTATAAACACAAAAAATTATATTCCCAATAGTATAAGATAATATGTCAAAAAACACCGAAGCTATAATTTGTTTCATATTATTTTCCTATCGTTCCTATGGCAGCTATATGATATAGTCGTCCGATTTTGATAAAATTAAATTCGAAATTCAGAACTAACTAAAAAATGTTATTTCCAAGCATTGGAGGTTATATGTTGAAAAACACCGAAGCTATAATATGTTTCATATTACTTTTCCACCAATTTTCCGATCATTCCTATGGCAGCTATATGATATAGTCGTCCGATTTCGATCAAATTTAATTCAAAATTCAAAACTAATTAAAAAATGTTATTTCCAAGCTTAGGAGGTTATATGCTAAAAAACACCAAAGATATAATTTTTTTTTGAATTTTTTGTCCGATTATTCCTATGGGAGCTATAAGATATAGTTGTCCGATCCGGCTAGTTCCGACTTATATACTACCTGCAAAAGATATAAGACTTTTGGGAAAGTTTCAGCCCGATAGCTTTAAAACTGAGAGACTAGTTTGAGTAGAATCGGACGGACAGACGGACATGGCTAGATCGACTCGTCTAGTCATGCTGATCAAGAATATATATTCTTTATGGGGTCGGAAACGTGTCCTTCACTGCGTTGCAAACTTCTGACTTAAATCAATATACCCTCTGCAAGGGTATAAAAATAATAATATTCAATCAATGAAATCAATATACTCTCTGCAAGGGTATAAAAAGAACAAAAACTCTCCTACAATGTAGTAGGGAGGAGATCTCCACTTTCCTAAATGCCCTCACGGGTCAATATCTTATAGGGACTCATGCGCACAGGCTGGGACTCAGTAACCACGACTTCTGCCGCAGCTGCAAACAGGGCGTAAGCATTCAAAAACTCTTATGTTTCAAGTAACCCAGCTAAGGAAAAGGATCTGCTCAGAGATCACGTGGTATAACAAGGGCCCAATGTGGTCTAAGGGTGGGGATTAGTATCTTATCTCCAACCACCTCTACCTAACCTAACATAGTTCTCCACTGCGTTTGCATCTGTAGCTAACTCTTCTTCTAAACCAACTATATTATTGCTCACTTCGCTCAATTGAATATTATTATTTTTATACCCTTGCAGAGGGTATATTGATTTCAGTCAGAAGTTTGCAACGCAGTGAAGGAGACGTTTTCGACCCCATAAAGTATATATATTCTTGATCAGCATGACTAGACGAGTCGATCTAGCCATGTCCGTCTGTCCGTCTGTCCGTCCGTTTCTACGCAAACTAGTCTCTCAGTTTTAAAGCTATCGGGCTGAAACTTTCCCAAAAGTCTTATATCTTTTGCAGGTAGTATATAGGTCGGAACCAGCCGGATCGGACAACTATATCTTATAGCTCCCATAGGAATAATAGGAAAATCAAATTTAAAAAAATTATATCTTTGGTGTTTTTTAGCATATAACCTCCTAAGCTTGGAAATAACATTTTTTAAATAGTTTTGAATTTCGAATTTAATTTTATCAAAATCGGAAGACTATATCATATAGCTGCCATAGGAACGGTCGTAAAATTGGTGGAAAAATAATATGAAACAAATTATAGTTTCGGTGTTTTTCACCATATAACCTCCAACGCTTGGAAATAACATTTTTAATTTAGTTTTGAATTTCGAATTTAATTTTTTCAAAATCGGAAGACTATATCATATAGCTGCCATAGGAACGGTCGTAAAATTGGTGGAAAAATAATATGAAACAAATTATAGCTTCGGTGTTTTTCAACATATAACCTCCACCGCTTGGAAATAACATTTTTTAATTAGTTCTGAATTTCAAATTTAATTCTATCAAAATCGGACGACTATATCATATAGCTGCCATAGGAACGATGGGAAAATTGGTAGGAAAATAATATGAAACAAATTATAGCTTCGGTGTTTTTTAACATATAACCTCCTACGCTTGGAAATAACATTTTTTAGTTCATTCTGAATTTCGAATTTAATTTTATCAAATTCGTACGACTATATCATATAGCTGCCATAGGAACGATCGGAAAATTGGTAGGAAAATAATATGAAACAAATTATAGCTTCGGTGTTTTTTGACATATTATCTTATACTATTGGGAATATCATTTTTTGTGTTTTTAAATTTAATAATTATAGCTGCAGGGGTATATAAGCTTCGGCTTGCCGAAGCTAACTTCCTTTCTTGTTATTATTATTATTAAACAACTCCACTGTTAAGTTCCTGGCTGTGGCTAGGCCACCTACAGAAAAATTGCCGATTTGTCCGATGGGGTCTACCTTCTGGTTGTGGGTTTTTCCTTCTTTCTATCGTCAAAGAAAAGTTTTTTCCAGTGTTGTTAGCAAGGGTGTGCCCTTTCTTCTTTGATTTTTTTAGTCAGTTGATTTTTTTTAAATTTTTATTGTTTTTTATATTTAAATGATTTATTTATTCTCTGCGTATCGATTTTATTTATTTTTATACCCTTGCAGAGGGTATATTGATTTCAGTCAGAAGTTTGCAACGCAGTGAAGGACACGTTTCCGACCCCATAAAGTATATATATTCTTGATCAGCAGGACTAGACGAGTCGATCTAGCCATGTCCGTCTGTCCGTCCGTTTCTGCGCAAACTAGTCTCTCAGTTTTAAAGCTATCGGTCTGAAACTTTCCCAAAAGTCTTATACCTTTTGCAGGTAGTATATAAGTCGGAGCCAGCCGGATCGGAGAACTATATCTTATAGCTCCCATAGGAATAATCGGAAAAAAAAATTTAAAAAAATTATATCTTTGGTGTTTTTAGCATACAACCTCCTAAGCTTGGAAATAACATTTTTTAATTAGTTCTAAATTTGGAATTAAATTTTATCAAAATCGGACGCCATAGAAACGATCGTAAAGTTGGTGGGAAAATAATATGAAACAAATTATAGCTTCGGTGTTTTTTAACATATAACCTCCTACGCTAAGAAATAACATTTTTTTATTAGTTCTGAATTTCGAATTTAATTTGATCAAAATCGGACGACTATGTCATATAGCTGCCATAGGAACGATCGGAAAATTGGTAGGAAAATAATATGAAACAAATTATAGCTTCGGTGTTTTTTGACATATTATCTTATATTATTGGGAATAACATTTTTTGTGTTTTTAAATTTAATAATTATAGCTGCAAGGGTATACAAGCTTCGGCTTGCCGAAGTTAACTTCCTTTCTTGTTGTTTTTTATATTTAAATGATTTATTTATTCTCTGCGTATCGATTTTTTTATTTTTATACCCTTGCAGAGGGTATATTGATTTAAGTCAGAAGTTTGCAACGCAGTGAAGGAGACGTTTCCGACCCCATAAAGTATATATATTCTTGATCAGCAGGACTAGACGAGTCGATCTAGCCATGTACGTCTGTCCAGACGGACAGACGTCCGTCCGTTTCTACGCAAACTAGTCTCTCAGTTTTAAAGCTATCGGGCTGAAACTTTCCCAAAAGTCTTATACCTTTTGCAGGTAGTATATAAGTCGGAACCGGCCGGATCGGAGAACTGTATTTTATAGCTCCCATAGGAATAATCGGAAAAAAAACTTATATCTTTGGTGTTTCTCAGCATATAACCTCCTAAGCTTGGAAGTAACATTTTTTAATTAGTTCTAAATTTCGAATTAAATTTTATCAAAATCGGACGCCTATCTCATATAACTGCCATAGAAACGATCGTAAAGTTGGTGGCAAAATAATATGAAACAAATTACAGCTTCGGTGTTAGTAGATAGGTAATACGGGAGCTGGCTCACTTTGGGGTGGGGGTGACCCTAATCAGTCACGCATGGTTGCACACAGGTGACAGGTGGTCACGCATGGTTGCACGCAGGTGTTTTAAGGGGTGTGTAGGGGTGTAAGAGAGGGGTGTTTTGATTTGTCTTGTTTTGTCTTGTCATTTTCTCACCCTAAAGGTGTGTGTGTGTGATAGGGGTGTTTTGTCATGCGTAGGATTTTATGGTTGTTTAGAGTGATCTGTACCCGAATAGGGTGTGTAGGGGTGTAATGGTTGCACGAAGGTCACTATGTTGCTTATAACTTGTATTAAGTTAAGGGGAGGGTAATCTTAAATGTTTCAATTCTATAGTGGAGGTGGTGGTGGTGGTTCCTAACAGAATATACACAAACACGTTGTTTTGTCATGCGTATGAATTTGTAAAACTATATTTTAGCGGAGGAGGAGGAGGAAGGGAAGTTGTTTTGTTATGCGTGGGCGTTTGGTTGATTCAATTCGGGATAGTTTTAATAGGGTAGATTCAGTTAGGGTTGTAGTTGACATCTGTGAGTGTAAACTGTCTACGGTCTTGTGGTCAAAAGGTGTTGGTTTGAGGGATATTAGATCGCATACTTTTGTGGTGTGAAACAAGCGTAAGGCGTTTTGTTGATTCAATTAGGGTTGTAGTTGACATCTGTTAGTGTAAACTGTCTACGGTCTTGTGGTCAAAAGGTGTTGGTTTGAGGGATATTAGATCGCATACTTTTGTGGTGTGAAACAAGCGTGAGGCGTTTTGTTGATTCAATTAGGGTTGTAGTTGACATCTGTTAGTGTAACGTGTCTACGGTCTTGTGATCAAAAGGTGTTGGTTTGAGGGATATTAGATCGCAGAAACAAGCGTGAGGCGTTTTGTTGATTCAATTAGGGATAGTTTTAATAGGGTAGATTCAATAAGGGTTGTAGTTGACATCTGTTAGTGTAACGTTTTTTTTTTTTTTTTTTTTATTAAATTAGCTTAGATATATACAAGAATATAAGTGGTAGAAGAAGAGAAGAGGTAGAAAAAGTTCCGATCCCGCGGGACTGCCGCAAAGCTATACTTCGCGGGACGGATGGCGGTCAGGTTGCCGCTCGTCCTTATAACTCCATGCGTCGACTCCGTTCTCGACGCCTAAGATCCTTCAGGATGCCAGCGGCCATGTTGGCTATCGCGTCCCACTTGCTTTGATCTTCCAGCATGCAGCTGATCACGTTGTCCGCTGTCAGGTTACATACGGTTGTCGTTTCAGCTTCGGCTCGGTTCCTATCGTATAGGGGGCAGATGAATAGCGCGTGCTCCGCGTCTTCGATGCTTCCTGTGCCGCAGCGGTCGCAGTAGGGGCTTGGCTCGTGCTTAAACCTATGCAGGTATTCCTTAAAGCATCCGTGCCCGGAGATCATCTGCGTGAGGTAGAAGTCTACCTGTCCGTGTCGTCTCTGCAGCCAGGGTGTTAGACTGGGAATTAGCCTGTGCGTCCACCGCCCTGTGGTCGCATTGTTCCACCTCATTTGCCATGCCTCGATCGTGTTACCGCGTTGGGTCCTGCTTCCTCTGCTCCCAGTTCTTCGTTCTGCCGCCAGCAGGTCTATCGGTATAGTACCGGCTACCACTAGCGCGGCTTCCTCAGATACCGTGCAGAAGCTGCTTGTGGTGCGCAGTGCGCAGCGTCTGTAGACAGCTTTGCACTGGCGGCTGTATGATGCGGTCTTCATAGCCTCGGCCCATATGGGCGCGGCGTACATTATGATAGATGTCACCACTGTCGCTATAATCCTTCTGCTGTGCTGCTTTGGTCCTCGAGTATTGGCCATCATCCTTGAGATGGCTGCAGTCGATCTGGATGCTTTGGCTGCGGCATACGATAGGTGCGTCTTAAACGATAACCTGTGGTCGATCAGTACTCCAAGATACTTGATTGAGGCGCTTGTTTCTATTAGAGTTGATCCGACTCGTATTGTGGCCTTCTCCACAGTCTTCCTGCTGCTTATGATCACTGCCTCCGTTTTGTGCTCGGCGACTGCTAACCCGTTGTCTGTGAGCCAGCACATAAGGGTGTCTATCGAGAGGCTGCATCTATCCGTGATCTCATCGAGGGTTTTCGCTACCGTTACCAGCGCTATGTCGTCCGCAAATCCCACAACTGTGCATCCTTCGGGTAGTACCTGCCTTAGGATCCCGTCGTACATGACGTTCCACAGTATCGGGCCCAGGACTGAGCCTTGAGGTACTCCTCCTGTCACCAGGTACTCGTGCTCTCCGGCATCAGAGGAATATGTGAGCACTCTGTCCTTGAAGTAGTCCGCTACGAGCTCGATCAGGTAGTTCGAGATTCCCATGCGCTGAAGTGCCTGCAGGACAAGGTTCCTGTTGGCAGAGTTGAAGGCATTCTTGACGTCCAGGGTGCAGACGAGGCAGTACTCTTTTGAGCCACCTAGCCACCTTTCTCCTTCGATTGCGTTAGCAGCCAGTTGGGTGACCGTTTGGATCGCGTCAATAGTGCTTCTTTTTCTCCGGAAGCCAAACTGGTGGTCCGATAACGCTCTGAGTTGGTCGAGTTCTTTTTCGAGGTGGGTGCAGATTATGCGCTCGAATATTTTCCCCGTTGTATTCAGCATACATAGGGGTCTGTACGAGGATGCGTCGTCGTTCAACTTGCCCGGTTTTGGGATAAGCACCAACCTTTGTCGCTTCCAGCCTATGGGGAAGGTTCGTTGGGTGAGACAGATGTTGTACATCTCCGTGAATATACCAGGGAAGTTTGCCACCAATGTGTGCAGTGCAGCATTGGGAATGCCGTCGGGGCCAGGGGCTTTTTCGACTTTGGTTTTCGTTAGCGCAGCCAGGACTTCGGCTTCGCTGGTGAGAACAGTATCGCCACCCTAACAGGGTGGACACTATTTGGCCAAGCTGTACGTGGCCGGTAGGGGTCGGCTGTCTGTTGAGCTTACCCATGACCATCCTGTATGCTGACCCGAATGGCTCTGCATCCGCCGTTTCGCACAGCTCTTGGAAGCATCTGGCCTTGCTAGCCTTAATCGCGTTCTTCAGCACCTTTCTCTTAGCTCTGTAGGTTGATTCCCTTAGCTCCTGGCTTCCGCGTCCTCTGCTTCTCTGACACCTGCGCCGGGCCGCTAGGCAGTCTCTCCTCGCGCTCCCTATTTCGTCATTCCACCATGGTACTGGTCTTCGCCCGTTACCACCTTTCGTGGCCTTCTCCATAGATGCGTCGCACGCCTCCTTCATTCTCTCGGCTATGTTCCTCGCGCATGTGTTAGCGTCTCCTGTAACGCAGACGCCTTCCATGTGTGCTAGGAGGGACACTGTGTTCAGGGTATGCGCTTTGTATGTCGTTTGGCGGCTGCTTGGGGCGGTCAGTCTGGGGCTTGTCTGGGTGATGATCAGGGCGTGGTCGCTGTGGGTGTATATGTCTGACACCCTCCATACACAGTTGCGTGCCAGTTCAGGGCTAGCGAAGGTCAAGTCGATGATTGACTCCCGACCTGACTTGCTGAAGGTTGGTCTATTACCTTCATTGAGTAGGCATACGTTTAACGAAGCCACTGCCTCAAGGAGGATGGTTCCCCGCTGCGTCGTACTAGCGCTGCCCCATGTTGTGGACCATGCGTTGAAATCACCTGCGATGAGAATAGGGGACCTACCGCGTGCGTCATCAGCGATCTCCTGCATTATTGTTCTGAATTCGCTAATGTGTGCGCTCGGGGCTATGTAGCAGCTGTAGAATGTGATCCCTTTGATCTTCGCTCTGGTGTATCCCGTCCTGGAAGCCCTTTGCGATAGGTGTCCAGGGGGCTGCCCGCAGCTCCATATTGCTGCTCTGCCGTCCGAACTGCGTTGCCATACGCCTTCGTGCTTGTCCTTGTAGGGCTCGCTGAGTATTGCCACCTCAGCCTGCTGCTCGATGACCGTCTGTGCTAGCAGGTCCTGCGCCGCTCTGCAGTGGTTAAGGTTCAGCTGTAGGACCTTAACCATTCAATTTATCGTGCATGGCTCTCCGGTATTCAGGGCACGCACTGCTGAGGGTCGAGTGTTCGGCCTCTCCTCCAGATTTTCCGCTTCTTGTGCAGATGATGCATTTTGGTTTGCACTGGGTACAAGTTTTATACTTGTGGCCATCCTTGCCACATCTGAAGCAGGATTGCTGCGTGTTTTTGGCTGTTGCCTCTGACGCTGGACATCTGGCTGACATGTGGCCTAATCCCATGCATTTGTAGCATCGCCTAGGCTCCACTTTCTGTCTTATGCGGCAGACTACCCATCCAACCCTGATTTTCCCCTTGTCGAGGATCCGCTGCGCATGCTCAGGTCTGAGGTGGACCGTCGCCGTTTGGGTTCCGCCATACGCCTTCCGCATCCTAGGTGCAGCGCCCGCCGGGATGTCGCACTCCTCCTCAGCGTAGACTGCCTGTAGAACCTCCTCGCAGGTGGTCATTAGGTCTAGGTCGCGGATTTCCACTTGCACCGTGTCTTCCAGCATAGCCACTTCGGCTTTGCCGCTGAAGGCCGACTTGATGGCAGTATGCAGTTTCTGTGTGGCTGGGTCTGAGGGTTTCTGCATCTTGAGTAGCAGACTCCCATTGGCTGTCCTGCGTATGCCTTGCACCCCATCCTTGAGCCCCTGAAGGGTAGGCTCGGTTTTGACCAGCTTGAGCATGTCTGCGTACGTTCCTTCGCTGCATTTTATTAGGATAGCGTCAGAGCGCTGATTCCTGCGCTTCTCGGTGCGGCTCACGTGGTCTTTGCCTTCCCCAATACTCGCTGCAGTCTCGTGGGGCTTTTTGGTTTTACGTATCACCTGCTGCCAGGGCGGGTTTCTTGGCGGGTCCCTGCCTGGGTTCCCCGCGCCAGTATGCGTTCGCTCTATGCCTTCTTGTCGTGGGGCAACGAGCGATGGTGTTGTCTGCTGGGTTGCGCTGGCGGTCTGACCCCTGGCTCGGGGTTCATCCAGCGTCGCACTGATCTCGCTTTGCAGCTTCTTCATTGCATGCAATGAGTCAATCGTGGCCTGTGTGACATGGCGGACTATCTTCTTTTTGTTGCTTTTTGTGTCCGTGAACTTCGCGATCATCTCATCGAGCATCTTGCCCAGCTCATCGGTGAGAGCTGCGGCGCTTTTCTGCACCCGCTGCCTCTTGTGGGCTCCATCGCTCGCCTCTTCAGGGCTGGTTGGTTCCCGACTTCTCTTCGGGGTGGTTTGTTCATCCTCGTTGCTGCCGAAGTTGAGCACAGGCCCGGTCACTTTGGAAGGCGCTGACACTGGGTGGGCATCGGGAGCCTGCTCCATCCCCGTTGGCGACCGCTGCACCTTCTGTTTCATCATCTGAAACTTCTTTGGCAGCTCTTCTTCTGCCCTGGCAACTGCAAGAGCCTGGGTCTCGTCATGTCCGGACGATTTCTCCCTATCCATCGCCTGCACTAGCCGGAGGTCCCTCGGTGAGCCGGGATTTCCCCCGGTTGCTGCCTGATGGGAGCTATACCGCTCCGACTCGGTCCCCAGAGCCCCGTTTGCGCTGGCGCCGCTATCGCGGTGGGGTTGGAAGTTGGCCGGTAACTTGGCTTTTTGCGCATCCACCCCTATAGGCAGTGGCGAAGGTGGTTTTATTTTATTTGAAATTCCCGGGCAACCGACTTCGTAGGAGCTCGCCGCTTAGCAGCTGTATAGCTCAGCGGGGAAAGCTCGCTGTTAAGCTCGCTGTTAAGCTCGCTGTTAAGCCCGCTGTTAAGCTCGCTGTTAGAGACGGCGCTGTCCAGCACTGCGATCAGCTGATCGATGTTGTTTGTTTGTGCCGGAAAAACCGCGCGTGTGCGGCTTGTGGAAGCTGTGAGCAGAACCAAGTATATGTGGCGCTCTGGAGTGGAGTGTTGCTGTGTGGGTGCGGGAGAGTGAGGATCCCCCCCTTCTGTCCACCAAGATTGGCCACCCTTTGCAACCGTAGCAGTGTGGTTTGTTGGCTGGGTAGAACCTTCCTGTCGCTTCTGTGGTACGTACCTGCAACCTGAGGTGTCCCGCACTAATCAAACGCACTTTTAGGTATTAAACCCGATTTGCAACGACCAAAAAACTCGATATATTGGCGACCGATGTTCAGGTCAACTTCACTGTACACGCAATGCCGCCCGACTTTGTAACGTGTCTGCGGTCGTGTGGTCAAAAGGTGTTGGTTTGAGGGATATTAGATCGCATACTTTTGTGGTGTGAAACAAGCGTGAGTTCGGTAACCTCCCCCTCTTTAGCGAGCATTAGATGGGAAAGTGAGCGTAGGAGTGTAAGAGGGGTGTTGGTGGTGGTGGGGCTTGTGGTGGTGGTTGTAGTGGTGGTTCCTAACAGAGTATACACAAAAACAAACGATTGTGTTGGTTGTAATAAGTTTTTATTTAATCATATTCGTGTTAAACTAGTTTACATTGAGTCTTTTAAATAAATATCTTTCCATCAATTTTAAGGCGTCTTCTTCTTTCTTTTCAACATGCATACACCTGCAAGTGTCAGGTCCAACTTTACAATCATCATATGCCCATGCACAGGATGATAGGTGTTCTCCATACTTTGAATGAATTACTGGGGTGGCTTCTACATCTTTAAAAAATGTATGAAATGATTTCAATTTCGTAGCATGTTCCTTGAAGATCTCACTTCCATGCTCCCTTAAGAACTCTTCAATTTTTGAGGAAATCATTTTTTCTCTCAACGTAATAGTCTGAATGTTTATCTTAAACTAAAGTTTGGTAGAGATAAATCGTTGTATTATACTCAGAAAACAGATGTTAAAAAATGCAACAGCTGATGATAGACCCACCCCCGAAAACAAATTCAAAACAATAGAACATTTTTTTTTTTTTTGGTTTTCTCTTTATTTTAGAATTTCAATATATGATGAAATTAATTTTCTAACTCTATATTGTTGAATTACAAAATGAAAACAAGCACAAGTTTCTATATTATCATTAGAAAATGTACATAAATTTAAATGTTCTCCAAATGTTGTTTTTATAAACTCCTTTACGTCAGTACCCATGAACATGTTCCTTGTCTCCATTAGTAATTTCAAGTCCTCTTTTGAAATCTTATTTCCAAATGTATTGATAAAAAAATTAATTTTATTTATTAAAGAAGAATAAGTCGGTATATTAAGATTGTTATTAGAATCAGTCATTTCGTAAACTTATTTTCCCGACTCTCAAAATGTGAATGAATGGTTAAAAGGTGTTTAGGAGTTTTCGTTTGTGTAAAAGTTTAAGATTTTATGAGCATTGTTCAGAGAGCAGAAACCATCCCGAGCATGTAATGAACAATATGGAAAGTGATTTCCATCCATTATTTTTAGAGAGGGACAATTAATTTCATCAATGTTAATTACATTATCAATTTTTAAAAATTTTTGTAGGAATAACCTTTTTTGATATCCCTTACAAATTATTTCCTGTTTTCTAATTATTTCTCTTAAATACATTTGTGTTTCTTTGATAAAGTATACTCCATCATTCCAATAAATTTTGTGATGTTTTTTTGTTAGCCAAGTAGCTGTTTTTCTACATTTCTTATTCAATTCAATAAAATCATGTGGAGAGTGTATCATAAAATTAGAATTCAAGATTGTCTCGTTTTTGAATACCACACCAATTTCTTTTAGAATAAATTTATTATTATTCCCAAGAAATCCTTGAACATCAATTGCAACAATATCTTCACTCATGATTGATTGATTAATTGTTAGACAATCCGCTGAACTAGACCATTCAACGGGTTATATTCAACTAAACGATCATGTATGAGCACGCAATATACTTGAACATTTTCGATAGCGGGCTTGGTAAGTTCAATTGAAATCCTAACATTAATGGGCCCCGATTTAACCATTTCATTTTGATATGATAAGTCAATTACGATAATAGGAGCTTTAGTTTTAAACTCTGTAGGTGATAGTAAAGGAGATTCACTTCGGTTATAGTAGCTAGATTTAAACTTGCAATACATATCGTATAGGTGAGCAAATCGATCTTTATCAAAGTCCAAGTTTAAGTCATCGTAGGGATAAGTTTCAGAGTTTAAATAGACCTTTAGATTTCTTAAATTGTTTGTAATCAGATAGTGGTTATCTTTAAATCCAATTAAAGCAAATCGTGGACGTTCTCGGTTAGCAGCTAATTTAACATTCCAAACATGATTTGTTCCATTACTTAGTTTAGGATTAATGTATGTATCCCAACTACGGAATGCAATCGGTAGATTGGTTCCACTTTTTATAATATCATACATTTTAATTTTCGTTGAATCGCTATATGAGGAATTTTTCATGTAATATTAGTCATATTGAGATGATATTTTCCGACTAATTGTGCATTCTCAAATTTATCTTGCTCAAGTACATCATTAAAATTTTTTGATATTAATAGTACTAGTTCATGTTTACAATTTAATAATACTTTTTTGAAATCTTCAGAAAATCCAAGTAGATTTTTAAGGGGTATTGAAAAGTTGAAGTGGGGGGTTAAATTGAAAACGGGCCCTCCACTCCATCCAGAATTGTAAAGTCTCTTGCTTTCAAATTGATTTAAAGAAACAAAGTTTTTTATTGTAGAAGTAATACCACTAAATCTTGTTCTATCTATCTCAACACCATTTATTTCAAAGCGTATTTCATCTAAAAAGTATGCCATACAATTATTTCTCATTCTCGCAATAACATTTTGAGTTTCTACCGCTCCCCCTTCCTTAATTAGGGTAATATCTCCTTGAAAATTTAGAAGACTCTCATGGGGGAGTACATATAAATCTTGATTTTGGATTGTAGTTCTTATCTCATCATTTGGTTTAAATGATTGTTGATAGGGTTGATAGCTGTGATATTCCTTCTTTGATATACTTTCATCAGAGAAAGGTTTTTCCCGTACTGCCAATATTTTATTCAACCCCATGACTTAAGTTAATTTCGCACTTTGAAGCCCAATGATTTAAGAATTAACTTATTTTTTAATGTAAGTGTGTGTCTTTTTGGTTTCGACCCTCTTCCTCTAACTTTATGTTTTAAAGTGTGCTGATGATGGTAAGTATCACCTCTTTTATTGTATACAATCATTGTATTAATCTTAAGTGTAAACGAATTGTATAGTTTTCACCGCGTAAATTTATTAATTCACCGTTCTGATCAGTTATGTGTATAGAGAGTGTACTTATTTCTCTAGTGTTGACTGGTAAGTAAATAAGATTGTGTGGTGTGATATTCATTTTATAGCCTGGTGGAACATTAATTCCAAATTCGTATAATGAATGATCTTGTCTACTATCAATATATGACCCGCTTACAATATTACATACTAAGCGTATTGTGTTTATTTTTAAAATGTTGACAGGTTGATCAGATATGTATGTTTTTTTCAAGTCGGGGTAAATTATTATACCCGTTACTCTGTTACGTACGCCCTTCCCCATACCAAGATTAACCCCGGCAAAACAACTGCCATTAGTTGAGGGTAGGGGCCGTAATGACTAACCACACTGCGATTGATAAAAGCAAAACAGCAAAAACAATTCGACAACTCATGGGTGTCGCGTGGCCAGAACAACGACCACGATCGACCTGCCCGTAACCGTAATCCAGTAAGGTGGCAAAGTGCACCAGCCGGCCATTGACTCCTAAAATAGGGGAAATGGAGAAACAGTACCCCTAGGTGGGAACACCTAGTTAATTCATCCAATATGGGGGCTAGCGAAAGCTCTAGTCCGGTATAAAAGACCCCAGCCAAATGGAGAAAGACAGAAATTGTTCTGATCTCTCCATGACGGTGGTCTAGAAGTGCAACTCCCGTCAACACAGACCACGACTAGAAGAAGGCTGGTGTCCAGCAGGATGTCTTGACGTTTCCCTAGGATCAACTTCACCCAGGAGAAAGTCCCGATAACCGGTCCTGCGATCGACCACAATCTGGAGGAAGTCAACCAGCCAAATCCCGAAGGACGAAAATAACTAGTGAACCAAGTGAATGGCCTAAGGACCCCAAGATGGGTAGCAAAACGTCTAAAGTGGCCGGCAGCACCGCCAATGTGATTAACACAGTAGAGATCGTTGACCACCAAGATGATATTCAGGATGTCAACAAGACCATGAAGCTCATCGTTGGACTACTCCTGGTTATAGTGCTCCTTAAGGTTGTAAAGATCTACAAGCGCTCTGTCCAGAGACGCCGCGACCAACATCATGCCCTGGAGAAAGTGGTGACCCACATTGGAGCATAAGCCGAGCCGATACAGTGAAGTGAAACCACCAAAAAGACAATAAAAGCAGCAAAAAGACAATAGAAACAATACAAATAATAATAAATAAATTGCACTCCAATATTATAAACAAAAAAGTGAATCGCCAAAACAATCAAAAACAATTTGCGAGTACATGCATTTATGAATGCAAGTGTAAACAGAACCCCCAATTACATACGCTGAACAAGAAATTGGAGCTGCACCGACCAGCCCAGCCCGAGTATTGGAACTGACGTGTGCCTCAGTGGAACTCGCATACGATGCATACATACATACATATCTATACAGCGATAGTGTTATTTTTTTTGTGTAACATAATTTTTGTGTTTTGTTTTTGTAAACCGCCTTCAAGTCTTGCACGTATATATGTATATAAACCAATTATAAAATCTCCCAAAGCCCAGGATCCGGAGCGTCGAGATCTCATCGCCCAGGATTAAAAAGAGGGTAAGTTTGTCGGAACACGGTTCCTTTTCTTATACATACATATATATATATATCCGTGCACCATGATTACATCAGAAGCTTTAGCAAAAACAATAGACACTGATCCACAATTTAACGTAAGAATTTTATACTTGTTAACAAAAGCGACCCTACCAATAACAGTGAATGAATTGGAATACTTATATATTGAGACCTTCCGTCTAGATTTTTCTCCACTTGCCCACTGTAATAAGACCGAAAAGGCTATCATTATCTCTACCGTTCCAACGGTCATTGTTCTTTCCCGTCTGGATAAGAATTTGTTTTTGGGCAATGTTAATACTTTCCTAGTTAAGACAAAGAATTAATCTGTTAGGAATACATGTAATAATATATGATAGCCACATATGATAATTGTTCCATATATATAATCAATTAGATATACTTTTCTTTTTATACCTTTTTATACATAATAATTAAATGTTAATTTTTCAGCGGCGAGTATCAGCCTTGTAATTGTATGACAATTGCAAGAGCCCTCTGAGCGACGTTTGCAGTCGTAAATAGTCAGCATTTTGCTGATGTGTGCACCTTCACAGGTGGTCAAATCGATACTCTCCGCTAATACAAAAATTGTCAATTAATTTAATACCCATATGAATTAGCCAAAATTATGTTACTCAACACCGGCACACGCCGACCTAAATATGAACCAATAAATTTGTAATGTGAAAAAGTATTCGAAACCATGTTGTGCTAGAACTCTAACAAAGGGGGTGTGCTGACGCGAGGAGTGAAGTAGGTCAAGAACAATGACATAACTTTCGACGGACAACCTTGACAATAGGGGATCGTATTGCGCGGCCCGCGACGATCCATTGGCACACGAATGTGTGAAGGGGAGGGAATATGGCCAACACACAGCCCGATCGTATTGCGATCAAGCGACAGCTAAGCTTGTTGGGCAGTGTGGACTGATGACTGACGAACTTGATGACTATTATTATTTTTCCAGGCACTTTTAATATTTATTCTCGTTATGTTGGAGAGGAGAGAGGCTTACCAAGATCCCACGACCCAAATACGACGTAGCTTATGCCGGCAAATGGTGCCTGAACATCGGACGCCTCTCCCTCGGCCCAAGTCCTTGTCAGGACTCGGGCACTAATATGCCCACGTAACAGAATTGGCGCCCAACGCTAGGAAATTTCATATTCCTTAAGGAATTTTACCAGGGTCCACAGTCTCGATGCCTGCGGTATCGGAGTGGATATACCTAGGGATGGCATAGCTTTCATCTTTATTTGCCATGAGTAATTTGACTGTTTGATAGAACAGGGAGCTTAAATAATTTGAAATATGCGCACACTTATTTTATCTTTAAATTAGTAACTTTAAAGTCCCCAACTTCTGTGACTGTCCGTGTTGAGAGGCCACTCAATCAGAACTTTGTCGCAGAATAGAGGCCTGACTTTGAAATGATTTGTAACATTAGAAATTCCCTGTTTTGTTCATGGACAAATTTACCAGAATTTCCTTAAAACAAGAACTATGAGTTATCCTTTTTATAATACTATACCTACAACTAAGTGTCGACGACTACTTGTTAAAATTAACGTAAATACAATTTATAGGTGCTTTCTGGCCGACGCCACACGACGTACTACGCATTTGCCCGGTCGTTTGAATTGGTTCGAGTCCAGAAAGAGCAGGAGCGCATGCATTACGGTAACGCATTTAGCAGTTGCGGTGCGGGTCTACTGTTCGTTTGTCGATCCAGGACAGAATGGGGGTGGGGGAACTGACAGGAAACGCAAAGCCGACGCCCTACAACGTACTAGGCATTGGTCCGGTCGTTTGCTTGGTTCGAGTCTTTGCTGTTTCCCTTGACATATTTGGGTGGTGGACGATTTTTAGTTTCTCTGGCCGACGCCCCACAACGTATTAGGCTAGTTGGTCAGGTCGTTTGCTTGGTTCGAGTCCAGAGAAATAGGAGACGGTTGTGGAGCCCGAGAATGATCGGTCAAACAACTTGTTTTCCGACGACTGGCGGGAGGGGGTTTTTGGACAGATTCCTTATCTAGACACAGCCATTCCGTTTGGAACATTTGGGATGTCTAGAAAAAGGGAAAGTAAGGGCATGTTAGCTTAGCGGAACTGCGTTGTGTAGAAGCGGCTAACACCCCTAGTTAGGGAAATTTATTTTATTTTTGTTTGGGGGCTTAAATATCGGACGGTTCTTGACCGAAGAGAAACTTGAGAAGCAGAGAGAAACACCCCCAGTTTATAAACATTTTTATTGTCGACTTATTCAGCGGATACGTCGCTGACCGGGTGTTTTGAAAAGAATCACGTGAACCTTTTATACCAAAACGCAAAAAAAAAACAAGTGAAGACAAATTTTAGTGCGTGTATTAATCCGCACAAAGTGACAATCTATAAAAAGAAAGCGGAGGCCTTTAAATAAGGTCCAATCGTATAAATGAAGGGGGCCAAGAAGAAGGTCTTATTCCAACCCAGCACCGGAAGAGTGACCCGAGCAACAACGCGCGGAGACAATCACCAACCCCGCAGTGCAAGCGCGCCAAGGCTAGGAGACTCACCTGAAAGAGAGCCGTGGGAGCGCGCGCAGAATCAGCCAAGACAGGTAGATACCCTGTCTGAAGAAAACAACCTGGACCAATACTCTGAAATGGAAGGAGCCGCCGGAGGGGAGAATCTACCCCTAGGACCACCGAAAGGAAGATCAAGTATGCTTCCTCAATTTCAGAGGCACGAGGAGGACAACTTAGAGGCTGCCGAGCGACGTGAACAAAGATTGATGGAGCTCTTGAGGCAAAGCAATGAAATGCAGCGTGGAATGAGTGCCCAGATAGAAGCGCTGAAAGCCCAGATAACAGAAATGCAGTCTCCGACAGACAGGAGACCCGAACAGAAGGGACTGCCTTCGCCGCCCCGTACTGTTCCGAATCCAACGGACAGTTTTTTGAGATACCAAGAGACCCCGCCTCTGGAACCGGTTACACAGGACATGCTCAATAGCCAGATGCACCGGCTAAGAACACCCAGGCGGATGGACACCCCATCACACAGGCAGTTCAGAACAAACGAGAGGGAGTCGAGTCACCAACTGCATCCAGAGATCGATCGGAACTCATCATTCCAAGGACCGCGACCAAAAGAGGTCAGATTGGACAGATGGAACCTAAAGTTCGATGGAAGCGGACGCGGCATGACAGTTGAGAGTTTCCTATTCCGCGTGGACCGACTACAAGAATTGTATGACCTCAGCCGTCAACAAGTCTTTCGTGAATTCCATCTTCTGCTGGCAGGTGCAGCCACGAAATGGTATTGGCAGCTTATGGAAGACAAGGCAGAGGATTACGACTTTGACTACTACTCATTGACCCAAGAAATGAGACGGGCATTTTCCACTACCGGAAGTGACCTTATGAAAGTCAAAGAATTGATGGAACGTAAGCAAGGGCCACACGAAACCTTTAGCGATTATGTCTCGGATATGCATAACCTGCATTTCAAGCTCAAGCACAAAATCGCTGAAGATGAATTCGTGGAGCTCTTAAAGGATAACATGAACTCCCAGATGGGGGGATTACTACTAACATCCCCAATTACCTCATTAGCGGAGCTCAAAAGAGAGGGTCTCAGAGTTGATCGCTGGCTGAGAAACACAGGAAGGAACATGCGCAGCCGAGCTGCAATTAACGAAATAGAGGAATTCCAGACACTGGAGGACTTGCCGGACGCGGTCACGGTGGAAGAATTCAACCGGCAGCGGAAAGATGCGCGAGGGCGTTACGAGGATGGACAAGGATGCCGAGGCCCATTACACGCGCTGGTGTGTTATAAGTGTGGCAAAGGAGCAGACTTCTACAGGAAGCATCCTTCGAAGGAAGAATCCTGCCCTATCAAATTCCACGATGCCACCTGCAGGTTCTGCGAGAAAGTCGGGACGGATGCAGATGCTAACCCAGCGGCTTTTGCGCGGAGTCCGTCAGGCAAGACCGGGACAGCCGGGCGGACCAGGACCAACCCTTTCCGGTAAACACACGGAAGCCCAACCAAATCTCCCCTCATAAGAGCCTAGAACAACGAGAGAGGGAGTACGAACATGCTCGTGAACGTATCTTCAATGACTCGGAAGATGCAGACAGCAAGACACGGACAACGCGAAAAATACTAAGATTATATGATGCCCGAGCAGACTACCGCCGGCTCAAGCAAAAGGTGGTGGACACAGTAGTGAGCGTGCAAAATGACAACCGTTTCTTTGCTAAAACGAAGGTCGATGGAGAAGAGATACTCGCATTACTGGACACAGGCGCCAGTGCGAACTGTATTGGCAGAGGAGCACACGCTTTCTTGGAAAACCGGACGCGGCCGATAAGGAAGTTAAGCGAAGAATGCGTACGCACAGCAAGCGGTGGTGAGACCCAAGTAACCGGAGCCATAACGTTACCCGTGGAATGGGAAGGAGAAACCAAGGACCTAGAGTTTTTGATAGTGCCAGGTCTGACACAACGATTTTATTTCGGAATTAATTTCTGGGATACGTTCGGCCTCACATTCCTCGGTAAAGGTAGACGCGAGGTTGCCGCCGTTGAAACAACTCCGGATTTCGACCTCATGACCGGCGACCTAGACATGAACAATACGCTCAAGCCCGAGACCGCCTATACCCACATCAGCTTACCCCAGAACAACATTGTAAGCTGCAGCAAGTGATAGACACATACCCGTCTTGTCTAGAAAAAGGATTAGGAAAGACCAGTTTAGAGCAACATATAATTGAAGTAACCAACGAGGACTTACCAATCAAGCAGCGACATTACCCGATATCCCCAGCCAAACAGAAGCTGGTGTACGCCGAGCTAGATCGCATGTTAGGTCTAGGCGTGATCGAAGAAAGCAATAGTAGCTGGAGTTCGCCGGTAACACTGGTGCAAAAAGGGCCGAAAAATCGCCTCTGCCTCGATGCGCGTAAAGTAAATTCCCGGACGATTAAAGATGCGTAACCACTACCACATATCGAGGGTCTGTTGAGTCGACTACAGGAAACGTATTACATTTCCGCAATTGATTTAAAAGACGCCTTTTGGCAAATACCTCTCGAAACCAAAAGCAGAGAGAAAACCGCGTTTACAGTGCCCGGCAGGCCACTGTATCAGTTTACAGTCATGCCGTTCGGCTTGTGCAATGCCGCGCAGCGAATGTGCCGACTAATGGATAAAGTTATACCAGCGGCGCTACGCGAGAATGTATTTGTGTATCTGGATGACTTACTGGTCTGTTCACCTACATTTGAAGCCCACATGGATATGTTGAGCCAGGTCAGTGCCTGCTTACAGCGGGCAGAGCTAACGATAAATGTAGACAAAAGCAAGTTTTGCTACAGCCAGGCAAGATATTTAGGATATGTAGTTGGGGGAGGATGCATCCGAACGGATGACACGAAAATACAATCGATACAGGAATTTCCCCAGCCTAGCTCCGCCAAACAAATGCGGAGGTTCCTGGGAATGACAGGCTGGTACAGGAGGTTCATCCAAAATTACGCCCAGACAGCGGCACCGCTTCACGACTGCTTGAAGAAAGACCGCATAAAGAAATTTGAATTGTCAGAAGAGGCAATTAAGGCGTTTGAACTTTTGAAAACCAGCATGGCAACAGCACCTGTACTCGTCACCCCGGATTTTAAGAAACCATTTACCATCCAATGTGATGCCTCGACCACTGGAGTGGGGGGAGTTTTGTTCCAAACAGATGACGAGGGCGGAGAACATCCAATCGCCTATATGTCAGCCAAATTGAACAAAGCACAGCGGAATTACAGCATAACCGAGTTGGAGTGCTACGCCGCTATCCTCAGCATTACCAAATTCCGTGCCTACGTAGATGGGATGCCCTTCAAAGTGATCACTGACCACGCTAGTCTAAAATGGCTGATGAGTCAGAAAGACTTATCAGGCAGACTTGCGCGATGGAGTCTGAAGCTACAAGCGTTCGACTTCACCATAGAACACAGGAAAGGATCACTAAATGTAGTCCCAGATGCTCTCTCACGAGTTCATATGGACGAGCTACAGAAGGCCGGTGCGGAAGAACTGGACATACACATCAACCTCGATTCGACAGCGTTCCAGTCAGCGGATTATGTCAACCTAGTGCAGGCGGTGGACGAAAATTTAGGTAAAAGTCCAGACCTTCAAACATCAGAAGGCTATGTATATAAACGGATGGGATTCTGCCTAAACGACGCTGTGGATGAAGCCCGAGCATGGAAGCTCTGGGTTCCCGCCGAGCTGCGTCCTGATTTAGTCTGGAGAGCACATCATGCCATAACCGCAGGGCATGGGGGGTTGCACAAATCACTAGCCAAATTGAGACAGTTTTACTATTGGCCAGGCATGGCTGTAGACGTCCAAAAAGTAGTGAAGGAATGCGAGGTCTGTAAGATCACCAAGACCGCCAACAAAAATGACCGACCACCCATGGGAGAACAGCGGGTTACGGAGCGGGCTGGCCAAAGGTTGTTCATCGACTTTATGGGACCATACCCGAGGACCAAAGCTGGGAACTCGGTGATTTTCGTATGCCTAGACCATTTCTCCAAATTTGTCTGGCTACAGCCGATGAGACATGCAGTAGCTGCAGAAGTCATCAAATTCCTTGAGACCAAAATTTTCCACCAATTTGGAGTCCCCGAGTTTGTACACTCAGACAACGGCAAACAGTTTGTGTCTCAAATTTTTGGCGAGCTAATGACCCGCTACGGTATTCGACACGTAAAGACTGGACTTTACTCCCCGCAAGCGAACGCGGCTGAGAGGGTAAACCGATCGGTACTCCAAATTTTGCGAGCGACAATTGCCACCGATCAGCGAAATTGGGATACCCAACTAAGTCGAATAGAGTGTGCCCTTAGGAATGGCCTACACGAATCAATAGGCATGGAACCATATTACGCAATGTTCGGCACGCGGATGGTTACCCATGGAACAGCCTACCCGATCCTACGGAAACTAGGGGGAATACAAGCAGGAGATCCACAGATAAGTCTCCCAGACAAAATGGAACTTATCCGACAAAAAGTGACCCAAGGATTAAACCAAACTCATGAACGCGCAGAAAAGGCATATAACACCCGTAGCAAGCTCGTAGAGTTTTCCGTAGGACAAGTTGTCTATAGGAAAAACTACAAGCAGAGTAACAAAGCTGACGGATATAATGCCAAGCTGGGCCCGAATCGAATTCGCTGTGTTGTACTCCAGCGTAAGGGCAAAGCGCTATATGAGCTGGGCAATACAGTAGGGAAAAGTGTCGGGGTATTCCATGCTAAAGACCTGTATGTCGCCTAAACCTCTGAACGTAATCCGACGACTCCAAAAGGCGACAAACTCAGAACTGCGAGATTGCACTACTTGATAGAAGCTCCCGATCACATGATGGGTAGAACAGTCATCAGAACTGCCCCAGTTCTGCTATAAAAGCCACAACCAGGGACCGACCAGTCACCAGACATGATGCAGTCCTCCAACAGCTATAACCAAGCCATCCGAGCTGCCCGCCGGCTTCGTCGGCTACAGGCTAGGTATGGGGACCAGGCATCATATCTGGCGCTCCTCGTCGAGTGGATGAACGGGCTTTGCCATGCCATCCACTTGAACGAGGATCATATCCAGCAATGCTGGATACGCCGATACCAGTCAGAAGATGAAGAACTGGCATCCGAAATCGAACAAGAGATCCGGCACCGGAGCCGAGATCAGGAAGAGGACCAGAACCAGTTGCTCCGAGTCCAGGAGCAACTACAAAGGAAACAAGCACTCATCGCCCGGATACAACGGGAAACATGGAGAACGAGCCGGCGCATGAACCGCGCGGTCAGGAGAATTTACATTCGAAGCCCTCAACTTGGTATCCAGGCAAGGCGAGAAGTAGCAGCCATCCTGAAAGAGCCGCTAAACTTAGATTAAAAAATTGTAATTAATATAAAATGTTAAGCATATAAAAATAAAAATAATACAAAAAAAAAACAATTCTTATACCTTTTAATATATTTTTCTTCGGGAAATGGGAAACCTTTTTATTCAACTTTTCACTTTTCAGCTGAGCAGCCCCTGGTCAAAAACCATGGTTATGGCACACTCAGCAATTTTATTCTCAACTTTTTAGCTGTTACTCACTTCTGATTTTTATATATATATTTATATATTATTTTTCATTAAAACTATATTATATATTTTATTATGAGCCATATTTTTATTTACAGGTATAAATATGTATGTATATGTATGTTTCCGTGCGAGGCCGGAAAGCTTTTCTTTTTCAGCATATATAATAATAAAATAACCAAGTACAATATTAAAACAATAAAGTAATAAGCCCGACTAGCTCATCTGAGACTGGGTTGATGTAGTGGGTCGAAGCCACACGTAAATGGGCGCCTAAGAAAAGAAAAAAGGAGAAGAAGGAGATCTAAAGAGATGGCCGTACGAGGATTTCTTTTGCGAAGTCATTCCATGCGAAGCCGCATCGATCACTTCGAGCCTGTTACGTACGCCCTTCCCCATACCAAGATTAACCCCGGCAAAACAACTGCCATTAGTTGAGGGTAGGGGCCGTAATGACTAACCACACTGCGATTGATAAAAGCAAAACAGCAAAAACAATTCGACAACTCATGGGTGTCGCGTGGCCAGAACAACGACCACGATCGACCTGCCCGTAACCGTAATCCAGTAAGGTGGCAAAGTGCACCAGCCGGCCATTGACTCCTAAAATAGGGGAAATGGAGAAACAGTACCCCTAGGTGGGAACACCTAGTTAATTCATCCAATATGGGGGCTAGCGAAAGCTCTAGTCCGGTATAAAAGACCCCAGCCAAATGGAGAAAGACAGAAATTGTTCTGATCTCTCCATGACGGTGGTCTAGAAGTGCAACTCCCGTCAACACAGACCACGACTAGAAGAAGGCTGGTGTCCAGCAGGATGTCTTGACGTTTCCCTAGGATCAACTTCACCCAGGAGAAAGTCCCGATAACCGGTCCTGCGATCGACCACAATCTGGAGGAAGTCAACCAGCCAAATCCCGAAGGACGAAAATAACTAGTGAACCAAGTGAATGGCCTAAGGACCCCAAGATGGGTAGCAAAACGTCTAAAGTGGCCGGCAGCACCGCCAATGTGATTAACACAGTAGAGATCGTTGACCACCAAGATGATATTCAGGATGTCAACAAGACCATGAAGCTCATCGTTGGACTACTCCTGGTTATAGTGCTCCTTAAGGTTGTAAAGATCTACAAGCGCTCTGTCCAGAGACGCCGCGACCAACATCATGCCCTGGAGAAAGTGGTGACCCACATTGGAGCATAAGCCGAGCCGATACAGTGAAGTGAAACCACCAAAAAGACAATAAAAGCAGCAAAAAGACAATAGAAACAATACAAATAATAATAAATAAATTGCACTCCAATATTATAAACAAAAAAGTGAATCGCCAAAACAATCAAAAACAATTTGCGAGTACATGCATTTATGAATGCAAGTGTAAACAGAACCCCCAATTACATACGCTGAACAAGAAATTGGAGCTGCACCGACCAGCCCAGCCCGAGTATTGGAACTGACGTGTGCCTCAGTGGAACTCGCATACGATGCATACATACATACATATCTATACAGCGATAGTGTTATTTTTTTTGTGTAACATAATTTTTGTGTTTTGTTTTTGTAAACCGCCTTCAAGTCTTGCACGTATATATGTATATAAACCAATTATAAAATCTCCCAAAGCCCAGGATCCGGAGCGTCGAGATCTCATCGCCCAGGATTAAAAAGAGGGTAAGTTTGTCGGAACACGGTTCCTTTTCTTATACATACATATATATATATATCCGTGCACCATGATTACATCAGAAGCTTTAGCAAAAACAATAGACACTGATCCACAATTTAACGTAAGAATTTTATACTTGTTAACAAAAGCGACCCTACCAATAACAGTGAATGAATTGGAATACTTATATATTGAGACCTTCCGTCTAGATTTTTCTCCACTTGCCCACTGTAATAAGACCGAAAAGGCTATCATTATCTCTACCGTTCCAACGGTCATTGTTCTTTCCCGTCTGGATAAGAATTTGTTTTTGGGCAATGTTAATACTTTCCTAGTTAAGACAAAGAATTAATCTGTTAGGAATACATGTAATAATATATGATAGCCACATATGATAATTGTTCCATATATATAATCAATTAGATATACTTTTCTTTTTATACCTTTTTATACATAATAATTAAATGTTAATTTTTCAGCGGCGAGTATCAGCCTTGTAATTGTATGACAATTGCAAGAGCCCTCTGAGCGACGTTTGCAGTCGTAAATAGTCAGCATTTTGCTGATGTGTGCACCTTCACAGGTGGTCAAATCGATACTCTCCGCTAATACAAAAATTGTCAATTAATTTAATACCCATATGAATTAGCCAAAATTATGTTACTCAACACCGGCACACGCCGACCTAAATATGAACCAATAAATTTGTAATGTGAAAAAGTATTCGAAACCATGTTGTGCTAGAACTCTAACAAAGGGGGTGTGCTGACGCGAGGAGTGAAGTAGGTCAAGAACAATGACATAACTTTCGACGGACAACCTTGACAATAGGGGATCGTATTGCGCGGCCCGCGACGATCCATTGGCACACGAATGTGTGAAGGGGAGGGAATATGGCCAACACACAGCCCGATCGTATTGCGATCAAGCGACAGCTAAGCTTGTTGGGCAGTGTGGACTGATGACTGACGAACTTGATGACTATTATTATTTTTCCAGGCACTTTTAATATTTATTCTCGTTATGTTGGAGAGGAGAGAGGCTTACCAAGATCCCACGACCCAAATACGACGTAGCTTATGCCGGCAAATGGTGCCTGAACATCGGACGCCTCTCCCTCGGCCCAAGTCCTTGTCAGGACTCGGGCACTAATATGCCCACGTAACAACTCGTAGAGTAAAAGGGTATACTAGATTCGTCAGAAAGTATGTAACAGGCAGAAGGAAGCGTTTCCGACCCCATAAAGTATATATATTCTTGATCAGGATCACTAGCCGAGTCGATCTAGCCATGTCCGTCTGTCCGTCTGTCCGTCTGTCTGTCCGTCCGGATGAACGCTGAGATCTCGGAAACTATGGGAGCTAGGCTATTGAGATTTGGCGTGCAGATTCCTGAGCTTCTTACGCAGCGCAAGTTTCTTTCAGCAATGTGCCACGCCCACTCTAACGCCCACAAACCGCCCAAAACTGTGGCTCCTACAGTTTTGATGCTAGAATAAAAATTTTAACATAAGTGTTTTTAATTCGTTGTTGGGAAGAAAAGCTATTCTAAACCGCCAAGATGGGTAAGGGTAACAATATGATTCCGAATCAGCACTACCACAAGTGGTGGCAGCGGCATGTAAAGACCTGGTTCAACCAGCCGGCCCGCAAGGTCCGCAGGCACGAGAACCGCGTCAAGAAGGCCAAGGCCGTCTTCCCCCGCCCAGCCAGCGGTGCCCTGCGCCCCGTGGTCCGTTGCCCCACCATCCGCTACCACACCAAGCTGCGTGCCGGCCGTGGTTTCACCCTGGAGGAACTCAAGGGTGCCGGCATTGGCGCCAGCTTCGCCAAGACCATCGGCATCTCCGTCGATAAGAGGCGGAAGAACAAATCCCTGGAGTCGCGCCAGCGCAACATCCAGCGGCTCAAGGAGTACCGCAGCAAGCTGATCCTGTTCCCCATCAACGAGAAGAAGATCCGCAAGGGCGAGACCACCGTTGAGGAGTGCAAGCTGGCCACCCAGCTGAGGGGACCCGTCATGCCCATCACCAACGAGCAGCCCGCCGTGGTCGAGTTCCGTGATGTGACCAAGGAGGAGAAAAAGTTCAAGGCCTTCGCCACGCTGCGCAAGGCTCGCACTGATGCCCGTTTGGTCGGCATTCGCGATAAGCGCGCCAAGGAGGCCGCCGAGAGCGAGGACGCCGCCAAGGGAGACCCCAAGAAGGCCAAGAAGTAAACCGCCTTTTGACCCCATAGTTCTGTCTATAACATCAACAACCAGAATAAAATAAAATATTCTTCTCATCAATACCTATCGAGTGACTCAAAAAAAAAATTGCCACGCCCACTCTAACGCCCACAAACCGCCCAAACCTGTGACGGCCACAGTTTTCATGCTAGATAAAAAATTTTAACTGAAATGTATTGGTCTCGTCAATACCTATCGATTGATCCAAAAAAAATTTTGCCACGCCCACTCTAACGCCCATAACGCTTAAATCTGTCTACCGCCGGTAGGTAGCGTATTTAAATCTCGATTTGCTGCTTGCATATCTCCATTTCCCTTTGGTCCCTTTAGCTGAGTAACGGGTATCTGATAGTCGAGGTACTCGACTATAGCGTTCTTCCTTGTTTTTTTATTGAAACCAAGCAATTGTCCAATGGAGGTGTTTCTATTAAAATAAATAGGTTCCTTGGTAGTTGTAATATGAACTTGAAGTGTGTTATTATTACTCTCCATTTGAAATGTTTTCTCAAGATCATAATCTTTTAGTTTATTTTTTAGAAAATCATAAATATCATTGAGTTCATATGATCCAATTGAAAGTAGAATTACTTTATCACCAACATGAAATAGATTATTATTTATATCAACATTGGGTATAGAGTTGTACATATGAAAGTCAATGAGTGCACACTCATATTCACCATTTGTCAGTTCAATGGGTGGGAAATAAGAAATGTTTGTAATGGGTTCATTACCATTTAATGTAAGAGTGAATGATCTACTCATTTTGGGGTCTAATAATGTACTGTGAAAATATAGCTTACAGAATGAAACTTATATTCTCAAATAATTATAAATTCATTAAAACCCTTCCTGTATCTTCCTTTTTCCATATCGTTATCTTTACTTATTATGAGGAATCCGTATTTATCACTCCAACACTTTTGACAAATTTTCATAAATGAATCATAGGACATATCAGTATTTACATGATCACGATATATATGACGCATATTTAAATCATCTTGTTTAAACATTATAATCATATTCGCGTTATCACGTATTAGATGTTTTGGAATATGAGTATATGTTTGACATAGGTAAAAGGAATCTATATTTTTATGACGCCCCATACAGAAGTATGAACGAATGTTGTTTTGATTTTCACAAGCAACATCATCAAAAATCATAATAGAGTTTTCTTTAGCCTTAGCGGGTGGTAAAACTTCATCATTTTGTGAGAACGTATAATATCCCATTCCCTTTATCGGTTTAATTAGTTTCTCTAAATACTCATACTTTGGTTGATATAAACTCTTTGAGAATACATATATATTCTCAAATTTAAGCCCGTTTGGACTTTCAATAAGGCTGAGCATAACATTTGTTTTTCCACAGTTTGAGGGACCGACAACCAATGCTCTTATTGTATTGGGTAATAAAGAACTATGTCGTGGAACTGAATTTGTTAATGAATGATCACCACCCTCGATATTTCTAAAACAGATTTCTTGTTTTTGACGTATTAAACGCATATTCACGTGTGTAATGTACTTCATTCGATGAGAAATGCTCCTTGATTAAACATTATATAAAATGGGTAAAAGTTTTTATAATTGTTGCAGTCAGAGTTCAAATTTGAAACGAGGTAGTGGTATTATCAACAAAATAATTAACACACTTCCATTTGAAGTATATGTTCCTGGTTATAATTTTTGTGGACCTGAAATAAAGCTAAAACAAAGGTTGGAGCGCGGTGATCGTGGGATAAATCAATTGGATGAAGCTTGTAGAGTACATGATATTGCATATTCACAATATAAGGATCTAGCTGATAAACATAAGGCTGACGCAGTACTAATAAATAAAGCGTGGGAACGTGTTGGTTTAAAAGATAGTAGTATTGCAGAGAAAACAGCAGCATACTTGATTACAAATATTATGAAAACAAAAAAGAAATTCGGAATGGGTGTGAAAAAGGGAACAAAGAGAAAGTGTAAGAAAAGGAAATCAAAGGTAAAGAGTTTTTCAAATGTTATCCAAACAGGAATACGGGCATTGAAAACTCGGAAGCCACTAGATCTAATGAGTGCGATTAAGGTTGCACGTAAAGCAGTCAATAAATCAATTGGTAGAAATAAAAAAAATATTAAAATGCCTCGTATTATTAATGTACCGAAAATTGGTGGTTTTTTACCTATTGTACCCATTTTGACTGCACTAAGTGCATTAGGAAGTCTCGCCTCTGGTAGTGCAGCCATTGCTAAAACTATCAATAATGCAAATATGGGGAAAAAACAATTAGAAGAGAGTAAACAACATAATAAGAAAATGGAAAGTATTAAGGTGGGTGAAGGTATGTTTCTTAAACCTTATAGAAAAGGTTATGGTTTATATCTTAATCCATTTAGAGGAAATCCAAAAAACTAATTACTAAGCTACCTAAAAAACCTCTTTCAAATTTCGAAATTTTGAATTTTGCTCAAAAGTACATTCCACATTTCCGAGGTGTGTTTATGAGAGACTCACTGCCCAAATCTCCTTGGAGAGAAGAGTCAGGAATTATAAACCTAGATGATAGTTCCTCAAATGGTACGCATTGGGTAGCTTATAACAAAAATAAAAAAAGTATACATTACTTTGATAGTTTTGGAAATTTACAACCCCCAAAAGAAATTGTGAAATACTTGGGGAATAACATTAACTATAACTATGAGAGAAAACAAGCCTTTAATAGTACCAACTGTGGACATCTGTCCCTCCAATTCTTACTCTCTATCCCACCCTAACTTTTACACTATGATCAAGTAATTTCTCTATGATTCTTGAAACCCACCCTATTTACATGCTATTCACTGCTATGATTGGTCGATTCTAAATCAAGAATGAGAAAGAACAGGGAGGGTTAGTTTATCTCAAGGTATAAAAACTCGATCAAAAGTTATTCTAACTCACATTTAAAAACCACCTGCAAACAGTCTCAACCTAAAAGTTTCAAGCTAAAACGTTCCCAGCCTAAAGTTTCAACCTAAAAAATCTTGCAATCATCAAAATCAGCAACAAGAAGAACAACATAAAAAACAGTTAAAACAGTAAAACAACAACAACAATTAAAACAGATACAACTGCTGAAAACAGCTGAAAACAACAACAAAACAGCTACATCTGCTAAAAACAGGTAAATTAAACAACAAAAACAGTTACAACTGTTAAAAAAACAACTAAAATCAACAACAAAAACAGGTAAAAGCAACAAAAACAACGAAAAAAAACTACAAGAAGAAACAACTACAAATGGTCAATCCGGGAATAATGAAAGTACTCAAGGATTTTAATGGTAACGCACCAAAACCTATTTTAACAAAGACGAGGATGGAATCGGAGGTGTACTACCCTATTCGACGAGCTCAGCGTAAGAAAACCACCTTTGGGATGGCCCTCACTCTTGAACTTGAAGAGTATATGCTGTACTTGTCGGAACGATACTCAGATAAATTAGATGATTCAGCAATTGAATATATAAAGGATAATACTTTTTGTATTATTAAAAGGAATGATACACAATCTCTATTTAGAATTAAATAAAGCTTAAAATGTATTTATTTTTAATATTATTAATGTATCTATTTTGATAAATAAAAATAAAAATAAAAATAAAATTTCATAAAACTCAAACTCAAACCCTTTGTTATAAATTTTTAAATTATAGTACATTTTTCCCAGTAGCACATGAGTATCAGAGAAAACGACAACAATGAAGCGTAAACTTTTAGAACAGTTGACGAAAAGTAGAAATTCATTAAAAAGAAAATTTGATGAATTGAAACAAATAAAAAATGAGAACGTATCAAATTTGCAGGAAACTTTTAAGCCTATTACAGAACCTTTACATGAATTACTCACTGAAAATAAAAAATTGAATAAAAAGGAATATATTAATGATACACATGATGTTAAGACTAAGTTCAAGAAAGAGAAAATAAGAGTACCTAAAAGTAAAAAAGAAAAAAGGGAACACGAGAGAGTAATCGAAAGTGATAGTGAGAGTGATGCTTATGTTGATGCTTTTTCACGACAGTCTCTTATATATGAATCTGATGTTTCACAACAGTCTCTTATAGATGAATCCGATGTTTCACAACAGCCTCACACAGATGATTTAAATGAAAGTGTATATGAAGATACCGGGGTGAAGTACAATCTCAACATTAATCAGTTAAAGCAAGAAAAGATCTTAGACAATAGTTATGGACCAAGAGAAGAAAATAATATTTTAATGTTGGGTAATACAACACTTAAAATTAAAAAAAATTTGATGGAATTAGAAAGTGGAAATTTATGGACTCTATCACCAGGTCTATACTCTTTAATTTTTCATAATAGTCCTAAGGATTATACTAAGAATGATTTAGAATCATATAAAAACAATTTAATTGAAACAAGTGCTCACAAAAGATACTATCAACCAGATGGTCAAGTAAAGGGGAATCGTTCTAAAAAATATTCTTCAATTATTAAACCATTAATATCATCTTCAGTAAATGAAGAACATACTGGTTCTGGGTATATGAGACTACAAAAAATACCACCAAACTATGTATATTGGGATAATGTTAATGAACTTGCTGAAAGATTGCAACTCTTAATGGTAATAATAACCATACTAATGAAATTCTTTCAATAATAGAAGAATTGCGGGAAGCAAAAATAATATATTAATAAAATAGAAAACATTTTCTCATTTTGTTTAATAGTAAAATGTCTATTGACAAGTTTGGTCACTTTTCAAATGATAGAGATTTTTCCTTGCTTTTCAAAAGGGAAGTTGAGAGTCTTACAGGTATATATCTAGACACTGATGGTCACATAAATGTTCAGAAAAAAAGAATTAAAAACTCTTCAAAACTAATAAATGGAAATGATTTGGCTATTAAATTTTATGTTGATGATAAAATTAATGAAGCGAAATCACATCAAATGGAAAGTATAACTAAATCATTTCAACTACGAAATAAAAGAGTATCAGAGCTGGAAAGTAAAGTAATAAAAATGATAACTCAAATGGAGTATATACATAACTCAATAAAAGAGTTTGTTGATAAATTGGAAAATTTTAACAAATTCATACACCAACATTTAAAAAAACCTCCACCAATCATTCGTTCTGATCAGACACAAATAGATGGAACAATACTTCGGAAAACTCCATTTGCACATCGTAAAAACGAAGAAGTTTTAACAATTAATGTGGATCATACATAAATATACCACTCTTTCATTATTTATTTTATAATTAAAATGTCAGTTGATAAGTTTGGTTGTTTTTTAAATGAGAAAGAGTACTCAAGAGATATAACAAAAGGTCTAGAAAAATTTCAAAGTATACTTAATGATTATGATGGACATTTAAATGTTCAGAGGAAACGATTTAAAAATTCCCTACCCCCCATTCATGAAAATGATATTGCAACAAAGATTTATATTGATGATGAAATAAGTAAACTAGTACAGAACACATCTAATGAAATTTCTAAGCAACCGCAGAAACAACAAATCTTTAGATTAAGACCTCGAATCAATAATATTGAGGGAAAAGTGAGTGAAATTTCTAAAAAATTGGAATTTCTCATGAAAACTTTTAATAAGGTAGTGGAGGATATAAATGAAATAGAAAGTAACATTTTCAATTATATAATTGTACCAACCTCAGTTTTAAAAGGTGAAACTGAATCTTTAGAGAAGAAACCATTTATACCAGATAAAATAAAGCTATGAGTAAACGAGATATTGTAAATGAGTTACATCGCCCATCATTCAAGAATTTCCCAAGACGTAGAGTTGTAGTAAAGGGTATTAATGATTTATGGCAGGCTGATTTGGTTGAAATGGGGGCATATGCATCATCAAATAAAGGCTATAGGTATTTGTTAACAGTAATAGATACATTTTCTAAATATGTATGGGGTGAAGCAATAAAATCAAAAAATGCAGAAGAAGTTACAAAAGCAATGGAAAAAATAATAAAATCTGGTCGTGGAGTACCAAAGAATTTACAAACAGATAATGGAAATGAATTCTATAATAAACAATTTAGAGAATTGATGAAAAGATATGAAATTAATCATTACTCAACATTTAGTACTCTTAAAGCATCTATTGTGGAACGTTTTAATAGAACATTAAAAGAACTTATGTGGCGTGAGTTTAGTTTTAATGGAAAATATACTTGGCTTCAAATATACAAAGTGTTGATTAATAATTATAATAACAGGAAGCATAGAACGATTAAAATGAAGCCTATTGACGTCAATGCTAAAAATGAAAAACAGATTTTGATGAGATCATACAATCATCTAAAAATATTTACAAATGGGGACTTTAAAGAGGGGGATCATGTACGAATAAGTAAATATAAACATGTCTTTGAAAAAGGCTATACCCCAAACTGGACAACGGAAATTTTTCGAATTCGGAAAGTACAAAATACATCCCCCACCACATATTTACTTGAGGACTTGAAGGGTGATCCAGTTCAAGGTGGTTTCTATAAACAAGAAATTAAAAAAACAAAATTCCCTAATACTTATCTTGTTGAAAAGATTGTGAAACAAAAAGATGATTATGTGCCTGTGCGTTGGCTAGGCTTTTCAAAATCAGAAGATAGTTGGATTCATAAAAACGAAATTCTATAAAGAACAAGTGGAAGCATAGAACAATAAAAAATGTAGACATTGACGTCAATGCGTGAAAATAAATTATGTTTCTTCACAATCACGCAATTCCTATTTTTAAAGTGTGAAGAAAAACATGTACAGATAAGAATTTGAATGGAACTTGATTATGAGCTTGTGCGTTGGCTAGACTAAAAGAGTATATACAGATAAGAATTTTGGGTGGAACTTGATTATGTGCTTGTGCGTTGGGTAGGCTTTTCAAAATCAGAAGATAGTTGGATTCATAAAAACGAAATTCTATAAAGAACAATTAAAATGTAGGCATTGACGTCAATGCGTGAAAATAAATTATGTTTCTTCACAATCACGCAATTCCTATTTATAAAGTGTGAAGAAAAGCATGTACAGATAAGAATTTGAACAGAACGTTATATATTTATATATACAAAACTGGAGGTTATAAAGGCGGAAGAATTTCGAAAAGTATTCAGTCTCCATCTATTCGTTCACGCAACTCAATTTCGGATCGTTTGCTTATTCATTCGATAGTTCGTTTAATCGATTATCAAAAAAAAAAACAAAATCAAAAAAAATTAAAATGACGGCTTTTATAATATTTTTTGTAATACTTTCCCTCTTTAATCCGATGGTGAAAATGGTACCACTCCCCAATGAAATGACTTTAATTGAAAACCCATCGACTTCCAATAATTCGATTGGGTTATTTATCAATGTTCCAAAACTAAAAAAAATCATTAAAATTGACTTAAAATTTGAGATCCTAGAGGACAGTCATATTTTTATGGATCTCATAAACAAGACAAGTGATGAAAGTGAGAAACCAAACTTAAAAAGTGAGCTCGATACTAAAATATTTAATGCTATTAATGGTAGCATTAATGAAAAAGACTTAACAACAAATACAAGTGCAAGCACAGTTGAAGAAGAAACAACTAAATCAACATCTACTACAACTACATCTACCTCAACTACAACAAGTACAACTACACCTACAATGAGAAGGGAAATTCTGGAGGAGGAGGAGGAAGAAACAACAACTACAACAGCAGCAACTACATTAAAAAGAAAACTTCTTGAAGAAGATACAACGAAAAAAAAAACAGCTACAAACACTACATCTGAAACAACTACAATTCCACCCAGTTTTTTTGATTTTAATAGCGAAAATGAAAGTGTTGATCACATAGAAAATAAAAACATAGGAGATGAAAAATCAGAAAAAATTAATATGGGTATAAATGATAGTGAGAGAGAATTTGAAAACGTAAGTCGAGCACCAACATTTAGTAATACGTCACAAGAATTAGTGTTGGGGATCAGTGATAGTGATACAGAATTTGAAAGTGTAAGTCGGGTTCCAATAAAAAGGAACACTACTCATAAATTAAAAAACACTGAAAACATACACAACTCACAAATCGAATTCACAAAGAAAGGCATAATAGAGAATTTTAAGCAAAAATTAGTTGAAAATGAAAGGAGAATAGGAGGGCATATGGATTTAGGAAGAAGGGGTCTAAACAGATTCTTTACCGTCCAATACAAAACTGCTACAGTAGGAGTTAAATGTCATTACAATAATATTTATAGAAGAACACATTCTAGGCGAAGTCTAAGTAAATCTAAGCGTCTGAATTTAAAATATTTATCTAGCCGCCACCGCCACCGAAAATCTATACGCAATACTAATACCCCCTTAGCAACTTTAAGAATTAATTGTTTTGAATTTGCAGAAGTTTTATCCCAAACAGTAATTAATGCAGAGAGACGAAAAGATAGGATTGATTATGACAAAATATTGAAAGATGCTGATCCTCTCTCCAAACAAGAGAGTAAAAGAGAAGAGATAGAAAAAGAAGAAACAGGTTATCTTAGTGATGGTCACACAAATCCAAGAAATTGAAATAGAGGAAGCAGAAAGAATTAATGGGATATATTTAAGAAAGAGAAATTTAGCAGCTCAAATGATGCTCGAATATTTAAATAAAAAAGAAAGTCAGATTAGTACAGATATAATACCAATTAACGATATTAACGACTTCAAAATAACTAATAGTGATATTATATCATAATCTGATTGAGTAGGGAAATATGTTTATTTTTGCAGAATATAAAAATAGAAGATGAAAATAATAATTCGAGTAAATTAAAAAAAGGTGAGTTTAATATATATATATATATATATATATATATATAATTTTATATACTAATAATATATATATATTTTCAGAACTCCAAAACATTAATAAAAAAGTTGAAAATAATATTTTGGATGGAGCTCAAAAAGGTTGGTTGAATACATATAAAATAATATTTGTATATATATATATATAGTAAAATATTTATATTTTCAGAACTCCAAAACAATAATAAACAAGAAAGAACGCTATAGTCGAGTACCTCGACTATCAGATACCCGTTACTCAGCTAAAGGGACCAAAGGGAAATGGAGATATGCAAGCAGCAAATCGAGATTTAAATACGCCACCTACCGGCGGTAGACAGATTTAAGCGTTATGGGCGTTAGAGTGGGCGTGGCGTGGGCGCGGGTCACTCGATAGGTATTGATGAGAAGATTACATTTATGTTAAAGTTTTTATTCTAGCATCAAAACTGTAGGAGCCACAGTTTTGGGCGGTTTGTGGGCGTAAGTGTGGGCGTGGCCCATTGCTGAAACAAGCTTGCGCTGCGTAAGAAGCTCAGGAATCTGCACGCCAAATCTCAATAGCCTAGCTCCCATAGTTTCCGAGATCTCAGCGTTCATCCGGACGGACAGACAGACGGACAGACGGACATGGCTAGATCGACTCGGCTAGTGATCCTGCTCAAGAATATATATACTTTATGGGGTCGGAAACGCTTCCTTCTGCCTGTTACATACTTTCCGACGAATCTAGTATACCCTTTTACTCTACGAGTAACGGGTATAAAAAGAGGTTGGCAAATTTTCTCTTAATTTGTATGGTGATGATGATGATGATGATGATGACCATGATACAATCCTTTATGATGATGAAAATCCGGAACCATATATTCCAAGATCATCTAGTGAGGATGAAACTATTCTTGTTGAGGGTGGTATAGATAAATATGTTTAAACTATACCGTTTAATTTAGATGAAGATAATGATAAATACATTAAATCAATTCCTTTAAGTAATGATGACAATAAAGTGTATAGATTAGAGGGTGGTATAGATAACTATAAACAAACTATACCACTAAATATAGAAGAAAGTAAGCAAATTGAATGTAATTCAAAGAAAATATTGTAATTCTTCTGTAAAATTCAAATTTTTTCATGTTCTGTACATTTTCATAAATTTTAACATTAACCTGTAAGTAAAAGCGATGTTTGTTCTGTTAAATAAAAATTTTATAATAATAATAATATTGTGAATTGTTATATTTGGTTTATACATTACCTTAAATTTTAACCTTTAAGTAAAAAAAGCGATGTTTGTTCTGTCTTATTTACAATTATAGGTTACATTTATTCATTTTTTTTACAATCTAGTAAATTTAATTCTAGTTCTGTATAAAACATTTCAAATTCACATTCATCTATATTTTTCTTAAATATTTCTATTTCAATCTCTTGATAATTATTTCTATTAGGACAATTCTCTATTTCTTTTATTCTTTGTTCATAAACATAAATATTTGAATCCATTTCATTAAGTTTATTTTCTAATCTTTTTTCATCTATTTTATAATGGCCATATTGTAGTGTATTAATTTTATTGTCTTGTATAAGAACCTTTGTGTCTTTATGACTGAGAACTACTTTTTTACATTTAATTGTTGTTAAAAGATGATTTTTAGATCTAATCATTGACATAGAGCCTACCACTTCCTCTTCCGAAAACAAACATTTTTTAAAACTATTAAAAGTTAATTGATCTATTGCACTTCTTTTAACACCCTTTGATTTTTTCACTGTTTTTTCAGAGCTGTCATTACTATTAGATGTTTTAAAGGCATACATTTTTGATCTCAAACCAACAAATTCAGTCATAGGTCTTCCATTGAGTTCATCTTTAAAAAAACCCAACCTTTTTTTATTAGCTTTAGGAAAATTATAGAGATTAAGTAATTCATCAGAATAATCTGATGTATCAAACTTCATCTCAACATCATTCTGAATATCTTTATAAAAATCTTCAGTGTTAATGGTATATATAAAAGAATCTGTATCCATATAATTTAATTGAACATTTTCATTGTATTTAGGTTTGATATAATTATAATGAAAATCGTACATTTTCCATTTCGATAAATCTAATACAGCAAAACCTAAATATAAAGGTTTGTTGTACAACACATTTAATCTTTTCATTTGAAAGGCAAAGAAGTTTTCTGAAAACTGTTTGACACTATGAAAGTTTGACTTTGAAATAAGAGATCTACCACAATGCCTTTTTGGACCAGAAGAATCGGATGGTGAAGCACTTTCCCATTCAGTAATTAATTTAATATTAACGCGCCTATCGACATTTTCCATTGTTTTTCCGTAGACAGCATTATTTAAAAGTTTAAAAAAATCTTTTTCAAATGTATTTTTTGCATTAGTTCTATGGAATGTATTCAAATCAATATATGTTTTTAGCCAAGGCTTCTGAAAGAAGCGAAGACCTCTATGAATTTTTGTTAGAATTAATCCATTTTCTATACACTGTTGAAGATTTTTATAATGAATTATATATTTTTCTTTATACCTTAAATCAGCAATTAATTTTTTTATTTTGTCTGACTTTGTTGGTAACTGATTATTACAACAAATTGGAAGATCATTGTGTTTATTGTGCAATTTTAAAGGATATTTTAAATCTACCTCAAAAATGTATCCATATTCACTATCATCTGCAATCTCTGTAATGTTTATACTATCAAGTTCCCTTGAAATCCATTCAAAACCTCCATATGGTTAAGATTGTGACATAGCCCAAACATATAAATTATTTGCATCCAAATAAATCAAATATGATGATTTTTGAGTACTATCAAAATTCTCAATTATTATTTATTTATTATTTGCTTTAGCATATCTACATGTACATTGTACTAAGCCACCACGAATACCACTTTAAATAAATTTATACTGATCTATATCAGTTAATAAATCTAATTCAATTTTAGTACATTTTAACATAGCTTCCCATGATAATCCTGGTGTAGTGAAAAAATGTGCTGGATCAAGTGAATACATTTTAGTACAAAGTCTTCGAAAGTTTTCAAAGACATCAGACATTAATAAAACTTCTGTTTTTAAATATAGTTCTAAATAATCTTTAAGATTATTGCAAGAAAACTCATTCCATACATTTTGTGCGTGAGTATAATTTTCAGTTGAACATTCATTTTCGGTTAAGGAACTATAGAAAGCTTCTCTAGGAGGTAATTTACTTTCATTTAATTTCTCAACTGAATCTAAATATTCATATGGAAATACACCCTTTCTTCGCATTAAGTTGAAATGATTTTCATTAGGGAAAAATGATCTTGTTATATACATTTGTTCACTATCTAGATTTGAAGCTAATGTATCTAATGCATAAATCGAAACGAATCTAGAAAACGGATTTCAAAGTTATCACCATTACTTAAAGTTATAATTTTTGAAATTGATATATATTGTTCCTTATTTAATGGAATTACCTTTATTTCACCAGGTATGATTGCCAAATCTTTAATAAATAGATGGCAATCATACCTGGTGAAATTGTGGAAGAAAACAGGAATACATTTTGGAACTTTATATTTTAAATTGCACTCATTATGTGCTGCCCCCCTAAATTTTCCTGTGAAGTGACAGTGATCCCTAACTCTATCCAATAAAAGAGGAGTGTTGCATATATGACAATTATTAGATTTTTGGAAATCATCTTCTTCAACATCTGACATTATTATAGAAACAGGTTTTGAAATATAGTTTTCATATATAAAAGTTAAATTTTCTAATAGAGATAACAGGAAATTCATTCCCGAGTTGAATATAGTTTCTAAAACAAACTTATTTAAACTGTTATCATGTGCACACTTTATATAGTATGAATATGAAACAGGTCTATGTATATTTATAATATTTAAATTTAATGTATCGTTTTTATTAATTGGTTGAAGGATGCATTCAAAGTCAGCGTAAGCTGTGAATGGGACCATCACTTCCTTTTGAATATTTGTGTACCGTAAAGTGGCATCCTTCATGTTGGGTAAGCGTGAGACTTTTTTCCCACAGACTTCTGAATGCCGGTTGGCAGCATCTTCACTTAATGAGTAATTTAAGCAAATTTGACAGAACCATTTTTTTGATTTGTCTCTCGAAACTTGAGAGGAAACCAAACTAAAACAAGGAAGAACGCTATAGTCGAGTACCTCGACTATCAGATACCCGTTACTCAGCTAAATAGAGATATGCAAGCAGCAAAGCGAGATTAAAATGCGCCACCTACCGGCGGTATACAGATTTAAGCGTTATGGGCGTTAGAGTGGGCGTGGATCAATCGATAGGTATTGACGAGACCAATACATTTCAGTTGAAATTTTTTATCTAGCATGAAAATTTTGGGCGTCACAGGTTTTCGCGGTTTGTGGGCGTTAAAGTGGGCGTGGCAAACTTTTTTTTGGGTCAATCGATAGGTATTGATGAGAACAATACATTTCAGTTAAAATTTAGGAGCCACAGTTTTGGGCGGTTTGTGGGCGTTAGAGTGGGCGTGGCACTCTGCTGAAACAAACTTGCGCTGCGTAAGAAGCTCAGGAATCTGCACGCCAAATCTCAATAGCCTAGCTCCCATAGTTTCCGAGATCTCAGCGTTCATCCGGACGGACAGACAGACGGACAGACGGACAGACGGACATGGCTAGATCGACTCGGCTAGTGATCCTGATCAAGAATATATATACTTTCTGGGGTCGGAAACGCTTCCTTCTGCCTGTTACATACTTTCCGACGAATCTAGTATACCCTTTTACTCTACGAGTAACGGGTATAAAAAGATAAACACAAGAAAAAAAATTTTTTTTTTAAAGTATGAAAGCAAATAAATATTATGAAATTTAAAAACAAAAACGAAAACAAGATATAATAATGATATGATAAAACAACTTACTTTGGGAGATTTTTAATCTAAGTATAGTGTGCTTTACATCCTTCCTCCAGTATCAACATATTTATATAATTTCTCCTCACTTCAGGGGAGTAAAATATAGGTCCGAATATAACTCCATCGTCGAACCCGAAAAGTGTAATATTTATATCTTTATTTATTTCCATAAATTTCGATATATCCGCAGGCTTAAGTGGAAATTGCAATCCAGTGAAATTTAGTGTGATCCCATTGACTTGAATGACTTCATCATTTATATTGACTTTATAGGTTGTGCATCTGTTCTTATTTAGATTACTTAATGCTGCGATTAAGCTCCATTTAAAACAATATTCATAATCTGTGTTTTTTACATTTATAATAGTTTTTTTAGCTTCTAAACAAGAGGGTAGTTTTATGTAAGATGATCCTCTTAAAGGTGAATATTGATTAATATTCATCTCCAATCGAATGAGATGAAGCAAAGTCCATCCACTATCCCTTTCTTGGAATTCTTCCATCCTCGCCAAATTTTTTCCATGTGTTCCTTATATTCATTTTCTATATTGGAGTAGGCACTAATTATTGTCATCTTACTTTGAAATGACTTTATTTCAATGCATTCCTTTTCTTCCTTCAAAAGTCCTTACTCTCCAAAAAGTTCAAAATTTATTTTCACCGATGAATAACTTTCCAACAATGAATACAAGTGAGGTAGAAAAGCTTCTCCTGCTTCCTCCATAAATTGTGTTGGATAAATTACATCATTGTTGGTGTTTTCATATAGGTAGTGAACAATCCTTACTTGGAATCCAGAACTGATTTTTTTAATCCTTGAATCCACTGGTTCAACAACATTCTTCTTTGTTGCTCCGTTCGCAGATGATGAGTCCACGAAATGTTACCCGATAGGGTAATGTTGCACTTTGCACAATACTTATTCATTTTTTTTGTTTTGATTTTTTTATGTTTTTGGAAGTATTGTATTGTTACTTGTACTTTTCACTTCGTTATACTTTACTTTAACTGTAAAGTATTTTACGTCTTATCAATTTGATAAGTTTACACAACACAAATCTGGGTAGTTCCCAATTCACACAACTTTACTTTACAGTTAGTAAAGTATTTTAATTTTTATCAATTTGATAAGCTCACACAAATCGAATTCGGATGAAACGTAAATTAACACAACTTTACTTTAGCTTTGAATTACCGGAGGGTTTACACGACGATTCTAGATGGTTCGCTCAACTCAAATAGTTTTCTAAAACTGAACTACTTTCCACATTTCTCCTTAACACACAAATTTTTTTGAAAACTTAGAAGGTAACCGTTTTTCCTTTTTATAAGCGCATGAGACAAAATTTTCAAATATGATGAAATAAAAACGTATTTGACTAAACAAACGATTGTGTTGGTTGTAATAAGTTTGTTTTTGTGTATACTCTGTTAGGAACCACCACTACAACCACCACCACAAGCCCCACCACCACCAACACCCCTCTTACACTCCTACGCTCACTTTCCCATCTAATGCTCGCTAAAGAGGGGGAGGTTACCGAACTCACGCTTGTTTCACACCACAAAAGTATGCGATCTAATATCCCTCAAACCAACACCTTTTGACCACAAGACCGTAGACAGTTTACACTAACAGATGTCAACTACAACCCTAATTGAATCTACCCTATTAAAACTATCCCTAATTGAATCAACCAAACGCCCATGCATAACAAAACAACTTCCCTTCCTCCTCCTCCTCCGCTAAAATATAGTTTTACAAATTCATACGCATGACAAAACAACGTGTTTGTGTATATTCTGTTAGGAACCACCACCACCACCTCCACTATAAAATTGAAACATTTAAGATTACTTTCCCCTTATCTTAATACAAGTTAGAAGCAAGATAGTGACCTTCGTGCAACCATTACACTCCTACACACCCTCTTTGGGTAAAGATCACTCTAAACAACCATAAAATCCTACGCATGACAAAACACCCCTATCACACAAACACACCTTTACGGTGAGAAAATGACAAGACAAAACAAGACATATCAAAACACCCCTCTCTCACACCTCTACACACCCCTTAAAACACCTGCGTGCAACCATGCGTGACCACCTGTCACCTGTGTGCAACCATGCGTGACTGATTAGGGTCACCCCCACCCCAAAGTGAGCCAGCTCCCGTATTACCTATCTACTGGTGTTTTTTAACATATAACCTCCTACGCTAAGAAATAACATTTTTTTATTAGTTCTGAATTTCGAATTTAATTTTATCAAAATTGGACGACTATATCATATAGCTGCCATAGGAACGATCGAAAAATTGGTGGGAAAATAATATGAAACAAATTATAGGTTCCGTGTTTCTTAACATATAACCTAATACGCTTGGAAATAACATTTTTTAATTAGTTCTGAATTTCGAATTTAATTTTATCAAAATCGGACGACTAATCATATTGCTGCCATAGAAACGATCGGAAAATTGGTAGGAAAATAATATGAAACAAATTATAGCTTCGGTGTTTTTTGACATATTATCTTATATTACTGGGAATATCATTTTTTGTGTTTTTAAATTTAATAATTATAGCTGCAAGGGTATACAAGCTTCGGCTTGCCGAAGATAACTTCCTTTCTTGTTTTTTGCTTAAAATTCTTATAAAAAAATTAACGGTGTACGCTCACTAGTTGTTTTCTTTCTTCCTTGGTTTAATGGGATGTCTTCCCTTGACGATCCTGCTGGAGTCGTCCTTCTTGGTATTTTAATGTGTGTAGCGAGGGATGGCCCTCAGCTCTTCCATCTTGTTGAATTTTTATTTAAATTTGTATTTGTAACTGAATTTGTTTCTGAGTTTGTATTTATTTGGAACGGCTTTCACTTCCACAGTTTTTAATTTTTTGTTTTAGTTTTGTGAATTTTTACGTTTTTTTGAGTCCGTTTTATTTTGTTTTTATTTAATTTTAAAGCTTTAGTTGGTACAAATAAAGATTGGCCGCACGTTGGACGCCAATTAATTAATTTAAAAAAATTTTTAAAAATATATTTTTATTTTTATTTATTTACTTACAACTTTTCCTTAATGTAGATTTTTATTTTACTGTTCACAATTATTATTTGATAGAACCGATCTTTTTGGATGTAAAAACGGACTGCCTGGCCATTGATAAGGAAACCTCAGTTTAAGAGAATTGGGGAACTCATTAAGATTTGGACTCAAAAGAGTCGGGAAATTGGATGATCAAATTCTCTGTTCCATTGCTAAGCGGATTACTCTACAGTTTTTTGACTCCCGGGTGTTAAAGGAACGCTTGTGTTTACATAAGCCGGACCCAGCTTAGCTTATGTTAGAAGGACCGCGGCGCAATTGAATCTAGACGAGTCGATCTAGCCATGTCCGTCTGTCCGTCCGTTTCTACGCAAACTAGTCTCTCAGTTTTAAAGCTATCGGGCTGAAACTTTCCCAAAAGTCTTATATCTTTTGCAGGTAGTATATAAGTCGGAACCAGCCGGATCGGACAACTATATCTTGTAGCTCCCATAGGAATAGTCGGAAAAACAATTTTAAAAATTTTATCATTGGTGTTTTTTAGCATATAACCTCCTAGGCTTGGAAATAACATTTATTAGTTTGTTTTGAATTAAATTTTATCGAAATCGGACTACTATATCATATAGCTGCCAGAGGAACGATCGGAAAATTGGTGGGAAAATAATATGAATCAAATTATAGCTTCGGTGTTTTTTAACATATAACCTCCTACGCTTGGAAATAATATTTTTTAATTTGTTCTGAATTTTTAATTTAATTTTATCAAAATCGGACGACTATATCATATAGCTGCCATAGGAACGATCGGAAAATTGGTAGGAAAATAATATGAAACAAATTAAAGCTTCGGTGTTTTTTGACATATTATCTTATACTATTGGTAATATCATTTTTTGTGTTTGCAAATTTAATAATTATAGCTGCAAGAGTATACAAGCTTCGGCTGGCCGAAGTTAACTTCCTTTCTTGTTTATTGTGTTCTTGATTATTTACTTGTGAATTAAGATCTTCGTTCCACATTTTAATCAATCTAATATTTTAAATTGGACTATTGTATAAATTGTTTTTCATTTGACTTTAAAACGATTACTGTAATTTTGCTAGGGGTCGTTGGTGGATGTTTTAATTTTTTCACTAAAAATGTTGAGTTCCTGGACGCACGAGTTCCGTTTATAAATTTTATTTATTTTTCATTAATTTATTTTTTTGAGATGTTTTGATGAGCGCCAATGAATTCTATGATTATTCGTTGATATAAAGAATTTTTTTATTTATTTTTATTTTGTATTGGTGCTAGATCTTAATTCACTTAACTCACTATAACATCAAGACACGTTTACATTCTATTTTTTGTATGACCAAAAGCGGCTTCAATCCAAAATAGACTCAGTTTTTAATTCTAAAATAATATCCAACGGACCTTGGCCAAAAACTTTTCTACTTTAAGCTTCTATAATTGTTATTTTTGTTTAAATTAAAAGCTTATGCTAAGTCTGTCGCATTTCACTGTGAAATGAAATTAGGCTGACCGATGCAATTTGATTAAAAATTGAACAGCAATAGTTTGGGCTTCGAACGGAAGCTTGTGTTTAACTTACGATTGCTTTATTTATTTTTATCAAAGGCAAAATCAAAAACAAAGGAAAAGGTTACATCGCTGAAGGCAAGGCAATATCGCTGAGATTTAATTTTAAAAATAGTTTATTGATTCCATAAGTGGTACCGTTTCACGGGTTAATTATCTTGCACATATACTGATTTGGTTAAAGACTAAAATTACATCTTATCAAATTGATTCTGTTATATCTGAAGAAGTTCCAGATTTCGAAAATAATCCTCTCCTATTTGAGATTGTTAAGGCTAATATGATTCACGAACCATGCGGTCGCTTGAACTTAAACTGAACTTGACGAAGGTATTTGTTTCAAAAAGTATCCACGATCGTTGCTTCAAGAAACCGTTACCAGAATGGACGGTTACCCTTAATATACGACAAGAGCACCTAACGATGGTGACTACACCATGATAATTAATGGAAACATAATAGACATTAGGTGGGTTGTGCCTTATAATTGTGGTGTCTTGCGGACTTTTAAGGCTCACATTAATGTAGAGCTCTGTAGTTCAATAAAATCAATAAAATACGTTTGCAAGTACATCAATAAGAGCAGTGGAAAGGCTTCCGGCTATTGTTAATTTGGCTGTGCATTTGAAAAATGGTCAACGTATATATTTTGATCCCAATTACCAAAATCAATTAGTTAACCAGTTAACCAACGCATCAAAGATGACACTGACAGGGTTCGAACTTTGTAAAACCGATCCATTTGCAAGTACCCATCTTTATGTTGAAGTACATTTCTATTTCACGTGGAACAATAAAAAATTCCAAAGATTTTAATTACCCTGGAAAGAGATTAAAACGAGATTCAATTATATCAGAAGGAGTGTGGAGAATTCTTTCTTTTTTTTAGAGCGTGAAAGGTTTCCGGCTATTGTTCCTAAGGAAGGATTTTCTTCTTTTGGTAAACGGATATATTTTGATCCCAATAATCAAAATCAATAAGTTGACCGGTTAACCAACGCATCAACAATGACTGGGTTTTTAAACTGATCCGTTTGCAAGTACCCCTCTTTACGTTCAAGTAACTTCCTACTTCATTAAACATTAAAAAATTACATAGAAGAAAGAATAGTTGTGATGTCCCGGGTTTTGCTGGAGTTAAAATGGATAATGCTTTAGGTCGATTGAATACCATACACCCTCATTTTTTTAACTTAAAACAGTTAATTATAGTACGTATGCTACATTTCAATTGGCATGTAAGGCATCGGGCTTACTAGAGGATGATAAACACTGGGAATACACTCCAGAGAAAGCAGCTTTATGTAAATCACCAGCTCAATTACGTTAATTATTTGCTGTGGTGTTAGTAAATTGTCAAATTGTTGACGACACACAACTTTGGGAAATTATAGGAAAAATCTTTTCATAAGATATTTTTTATAAACCTACGTTAATAGTTCAAGAAGTCATTCAAGCCTTAATGGATAGAGTGTTTAATAATTGTCTTAGTTTTATAGAAGATATTAATATAAATGAAATTGCATAATTAATGACGAAAGTCCCTATCGAGTGAGTAAGAAATTTAATTTACAAAAATATTACTAAGTGTTCGAAATAATAACGGTGCAATATGGCAAGGACTGGCAAGACATTTATACTGAATTTGTTGTTAGCAACAGTGCGTCTCAATAAAAATGTAGCATCGGCTGTGCCTTCATTAGGAATAGCTGCTATTAGGCTATATTAAAAACACGCGTGTGTATTTACGTGGTGATACAAATGCAGAAATTTTTTAACAAACATTATTGAGAAGGTGTTTTTACAACTACCGAAAGGAAAATTATTATCCCCTTATGTTTAGGAACGGTTGAAGCTTCCCGTAAAGAGCAAACATCAAAAATATTTTGTGATATTTCTAAAAACTCAATTATATCAATAAATAGATTTTTAGAAAAAGAATTTATAAACCAACAAAACTTAAACTTAAAATTGGTTTATCAATTATAGTAGTAGGGAAAGACGGGTTCTGGGACAATTAGCATATTAATGGCCCCCGGCCCCCCCTCCCCCCTCATTAACATATGCGGGTTCTAGGACAATTAGCATAATTCAATAAATTAACTGATTTTAATGGGCTTTGAAGTCATAAAAATGTCACGATCATGTCCATAAAGAGTATACTTAATTGCCCCCATCGCCCCCACATCCCCATGTGACAATATTGATCATGTATCCTTCCCCTCATTATGTGCAATTAATAGTAAGGTGAAAAACGTGTACGTGAGAAAGGTCGCACAACCACAGTATCCAAAGGTTGTTATCTTAGAGGAACATATCCGACCATGTTGGGGAAAGGTGTGATCACGTACCCTTTTGCCTCATTATCACAGATGTTGCTGTGCACGTGTGAAAGGTCGCACACCCAAAGTGTTCAAAGATGGTTATCTTAGAGGAACATGTCCGATCACGTTGGGGAATAATGTTTCCTATGATTGTAAAACTAATTTAGAAATCAAAAGAACCCCAATAAAATAAATCTCACAAGTTAATGATTCTCAGATGTGGAATATTTTCAAATACACATTTTTGTTTCCGCCCCAGAACGTTTAACTGGTAAATTGTCTAAGATTCTCTCCTTTCCACAAATGGGTCATAAACATGTCATAAAAGGGGTTCAAGCAAGAGCTTCCCGAACATGCGCACCTGTCAATTACCTGACCGCAATAAAAGGGACACATGCACAACCCAGAAGGTGCATGCTCATTGACAAGATCATGGGCCTCACGCCAACGACCTCATACGACCTCATACGACGTTCCCATAATAAGGGTTGAAATCACGACCGCGCAACAACTCGCAAGTAGCCGACATATCTCAGTCAAGGAAATATTTTCCATTCTCCGTACCTGTAATTTTAACTCTAAATAAAAAGTCAGAAGTTTATTTTGTATTGCGAACATTTTTGTTATATATAGAAATTAATTTTCTGCTTGGATTTCGGCGATTTGCATAGAAGAAGCAGGCGCACGTTTCCGACGTCATTTCTGGATTACAAAATGTAAAGTGTTCACCATAATTCGAAGTTTTGAGATCATGTCCACCTCGATTCATGAACATAGTTTTTGTGTTTAGAAGGTATTGAAAATGCTGACCAATTATATCTCCTTTAAATTGTTTAATAAATTGGTAAATTTCCTCATGAAATTTCATTTTGTTAATTTTATTTTCTTGTAGGTCTTTACACGTCTAGTCTCAACTTTAAAATGATGTATAACAATTATTTTATTGTTTTGGAGCTACTTTTAAAATATGTCAAAATAATGCATGCATTGTTTAGAGCACAATCCCCGCCCTTAAGGTGTGTTTCACAATAGGGAAACCGGTTTCCTTTAAACCTGTTTAATGGCGGACAGCCCATTTCCTCGATATTAATGAGCTTACGACTACCAAAAAACTTCTGTAGAAATCGTTTCTTTTCCACACCTTTACAAATAATTTGTTTTCCGCTTGTAATTGTCCTTAGATACTTTCGAGTTTGTGGAAAACTGTTCTCTCCATCGTTCCAAAAAATGTTGTGATGTGTATTGGTTAACCAAATTGCAGTCTTTCGAGATTTTGTATTTAGCAAAGTAAAATCATATGGTGGTTCTATTAAAAAACTATTATTCAAGTTTGGATCTTTTTCGAATACAATTCCAATTTCCTTTAGAATAAAATTATTATTATTATCAAAGAAACCTTGAACATCAATCGAAACAGTATCTTTCAACATTTTTCTAATGTTAAACAACTCGTTGTACTAGTCCGTTTAATAGGTTATATTCCACTAAACGGTCTTGTATGAGGAGACAGTAAGCTTGGGTATTTTCATGACTTGGTGTCTTTAGTTCTATTGAAATTCTCACATCAATAGGACCAGTTTTCACTGATTCATTTTGATATGAAAGTTAACCACAATAATAGGGGTCTTCAATTTAAATTCATTTGGGGTCAAAAATGGTTGTGATTCACGATTATAGTAACTAGATTGAGATCTTGTACACATTTCATATAGGTGAGCATACTGATTCTTACTAAAATCAACATTCAGTTTATCATATAGTTATGATTCAGAATTCAAGTTTGATCAATTATTTGTGATAACTTCTCCATTTAGTGTAAATCCAATTATTACAAATCTTGGTTTTTTCGCGGTTAGCCGACATTTTCTCATTGCAGCTGTGTTGACTCCCATACCCCTATTTTGGGTTAGCATATGAATACCAACTCCGGAATGCTATTGGTACGCTTAAACCACTTTTAATAATATCATATATCTTAAAACTTGCAAAATCGGTCGGAGTTACATGGAAAATTTTCCAGGCTATGTTCGTCATTTCCAGTTTAAAAGTTTGTTCATTTCTGCTTTGTTCTAACATATCGCCAAGATTCTTAGTTAGCATCAACACTAGTTCATGTTTACATTTTAACAAAACTTTTTTATAATCCTCAGCAAATCTCAACAAAATGGGGTCCCGTAGAAATTTCGTCTCCACTGCTCCATCCAGAATTTAATAGATTTTGACTTTGAAGAGTATCCAGAGATATAAAATATTTTAGGGTAGTACTCATATTGATGGACATGGACTTGACACATTGGACACGTTGTGTTTAGTTGTTACCTAGCAGTATTTAGTAGTATGGAAACGCGGGTTCTGGGACAATTAGCATATTAATGGCCCCCGCCCCCTTACTAATTAGCATATTAATGACCCCCGCCTCTCACTAATTAACATATTAATGACCCCCGCCTCTTCATTAATGTATGCGGGTTCTGGGACAATTAACATAATCCATAAATTATCTGATGTCACGATCATATCCATAAAGAGTATACTAAATTGCCCCCCCAACCCCACACCACCATGTGACAATACTGATCACGTGACCTTTTTGCCTCATTATCAGCAATTAATATTCAGCAGGTGTTGCTGTACACGGGAGAAAGGTCGCACACTTTCCCCACATCTCCATGTGACAATATTGATCACGTATCCTTTTCCTCATTATCAGCAATTAATATTCAGCAGGTGTTGCTGTGCACGTGAGAAAGGTCGCAAACCCAAAACATCTAAAGCTGGTTGCCTTAGAGGGACATGTCCGATCATGTTGGGGAATAACGTTTCCTATGATTGTAAAACTAATTTAGAAATCAAAAGAACCCCAAATAAAATAAATCCCACAAGTTAATGATTCTCAGATGTCGAATATTTTCAAACAGACTTTTTTTTTCGCCCCAGAATGTTTAACTGGTAAATTTTTTCAAGATCTCTCCTTTCTACAAACGGGTCATAAACATATCATAAAAGGGATTCAAGCAAGAGCTACCCAAACATGCGCACCTGTCTATTACCTGACCGGAATAAAAGGGACACATGCACAAGTCTGAAGGCGCACGCCCATTGACAAAATCTTGAGCCTCACGCCAACGACCTCACGGCTAAGTGCGAGCTCTAATACGTTCCCATAATAGGGGTTGAAGTCACGACCGCGCAACAACTCGCAAGTAGCCGACATATCTCAGTCAAGGAAATATTATCCATTTTCCGTACCTGTAATTTTAACTCGAAATAAAATGTCAGAAGTTTAATTTGTATCATAAAAATACATTTATTCATTTACATTTATTTATTTTGGTATTGCGAACATTTTTTTTTTTTATATATAGAAATTTATTTTCTGCTATGATTCCGGCGATTTGCATAGAAGAAGCAGGCGCACGTTTCCGACGTCATTTCTGGATTACAAAATGTAAAGTGTTCACCATAATTCGTAGTTTTGAGGTCATGTCCACCTCGATTCATGAACATAGTTTTTGTGTTTAGAAGGTATTGAAAATGCTGACCAATTATCTCTCCTTTAAATTGTTCAATAAATTGGTCAATTTCCTCATGAAACTTAATTTGGTTAATTTTGTTTTCTTGCACATCCTTACACATCTAGTCTCAACTTTAAAATAATGTATAAAAATTATTTTATTGTTTTGAAGCTACTTTTAAAAAATGTCAAAATAATGTATGCATTGTTTAGAGCACAAACCCCGCCCTTAAGGTGTGTTTCACAATAGGGAAACCGGTTTCCTTTAAACCTGTTTAATGACGGACAGCCCATTTCCTCGACATTAATGAGCTGACGACTCCCAAAAAACGTATGTAGAAATCGTTTCTTTTCCACACCTTTACAAATAATTTATTTTCCGCTTGTAATTGTCCTTAGATACTTTCGAGTTTGTGGAAAACTATTTTCTCCATCGTTCCAAAAAATTTTGTGATGTGTATTGGTTAACCAAATTGCAGTCTTTCGAGATTTTGTATTTAGCAAAGTAAAATCATATGGTGGTTCTATTAAAAAACTATTATTCAAGTTTGGATCTTTTTCGAATACAATTCCAATTTCCTTTAGAATAAAATTATTATTATTATCAAAGAAACCTTGAACATCAATCGAAACAGTATCTTTCAACATTTCTCTAATGTTAAACAACTCGTTGTACTAGTCCGTTTAGTGGGTTATATTCAACTAAACGGTCTTGTATGAGGAGACAATAATCTTGGGTATTTTCATGACTTGGTGTCTTTAGTTCTATTGAAATTCTCACATCAATAGGACCAATTTTACTGATTCATTTTGATATGAAAGATCAACCACAATAATAGGGGTCTTCAATTTAAATTCATTTGGGGTCAAAAATGGTTGTGATTCACGATTAACTAGATTGAAATCTTGTATACATTTCATATAGGTGAGCATACTAATTCTTACTAAAATCAACATTCAGATTATCACATGGATATGACTCAGAATTCAAGTGAACTTTCAAGTTTGATAAGTTATTTGTGATAAGTTCTCCATTTAGTGTAAATCCAATTATGGCAAATCTTGGTTTTTTGCGGTTAGCCGACAATTTCACATTCCAGCTGTGTTGACTTCCATACCTCAATTTGGCGTTAACATATGAATTCCCAACTCCGGAATGCGATTGGTAGGTTTACACCACTTTTAATAATATCGTACATCTTAATTTTTTGCAAAATCGCTCAGAGTTACATGGGGAATTTTCCAGATTTTATTCGTAATTTCCAACTTAAAAGTTTGTTCATTTCTGGTTTGCTCAAACACATCACCAAGATTCTTAGTTAGCATCAACACTAGTTCATGCTTACAATTTAACAAAACTTTTTTATAATCCTCAGTCAATCCCAACAAATTTTTTAATGGTACAGAAAAATTTTAATTGGGGATCCCGTAGAAATTTCGTCTCCACTGCTCCATCCAGAATTTAATAGGTATTGACTTTGAAGATTATCCAGAGATATACAATTTTTAGGGTAGTAGCCATACCGACATAGACTTGACACGTTGGACTCGTTGTATTTAGTTGTTACCTAGCAGTATTTTGATGGTTACTTTCTTTTTAGTCTTGCTTTTGGATGGTTACTTTTTGTATAGTACCTGTACAGTACTTGATTTTGGATGGTTACTATCTGTATAGTATCTGTATAGTACTTGGTTTTAGATGATAACTAAATGTTAACAAGTATTATGAGTCGCTATAGTCTCTTATTAAGAACTATCAAAGTACACAAGTTAAAGTTTCTAAGATGTGTTAGCCAAACACACTTGCAGTGAACTATCATTACCTGACCGTCATCAAAGTCACATGCCCAAGACCCAAGGACACTGAATAAAATACTTCCCCTTCATTTGTACCTGGAGTTTTAATTACAGTCAGATACAAAATTTGTAGGATTATTCAATATTTCTTTATATATTTTATTATTGTAAACATATTTCATTAAATTCATAATTAATTATATTTTATGTATATTTGTATATAATTAATTTTCTTACTTCAGCCCTCTGTAAGAAACATGTCGCTTATTAATCTTCGTTCCAAGCGTAGATTTTCGCTTGGTTCCCATAGATAGATGTAAAATAGTTCTCACAATGTAATCTTTCTCAGATGCTGAATTATTTTTAAAGCATTCATTTGTTCCATCCCATAATAATATTGTTACATATTTCGAAGGCATCATTAGCTAGCATAGGAGCGCCTATCAATTTAATTTTTGATTGAAGTTTATGATAGAGGTGTTGGGACCTGGTAATATCGGTTTTTGTTGTCAACTATTTTTCTAGTTCTAGTTTTCTAATTCTGTTCTATTTGTATACTATTTGTATGAGTAAGGCATCATTGTCTAAGATTCTGAATAAGTTTAATAAACTCTTTAATTACAATACTGATTAGCTGATTCCTATATATTTAGTAGATGTATACAAGTTGTTTAGTATCTGGTTTGATATGTTTAATAGATGTATACAAGTTGTTTACTAGATGTATACAAGTTGTTTACTAGCTGTTTAGTATCTGGCTACTATATATTTAGTAGATGTATACAAGTTGTTTAGTATCTGGTTACTATATATTTAGTAGATGTATACAAGTTGTTTAGTATCTGGTTTCTATATGTTTAATAGATGTATACAAGTTGTTTACTAGATGTATACAAGTTGTTTACTAGCTATTTAGTATCTGGTTACTATATATTTAGTAGATGTATACAAGTTGTTTAGTTCTGGTTACAATATATTTAGTAGATGTATGCAAGTTGTTTAGTATCTATGTTTAGTAGATGTATATAAGTTGTTTACTAGATGTATACAAGTTGTTTACTAGCTGTTTAGTATCTGGTTTCTATATGATTAGTATATGTATACAAGGTGTTTAATAGATGTATACAAGTTGCTTACTAGCTGTTTAGTAACTGGTTTATATATCTTTAATATCTGTTTACTTGATGTTTACTATTTATTAGCTGGTTACTAGTTGTTATTAACGTCTACGAGCTTTTATAGTCTTTTGTTAAGAATGATCAAAAATTCTTGATCACTAGACGACTTTCGATGTGAAGTAAAAACTTACAATCTGATTTTCAGTGTGTTTGCTATGTACGTAAGAAAGAATGCAAAGCCAAAATAGCTCAAGATTGATACATAAATCTTAGAGGAACATGTCCGATTATGTTGGGGGAAGATGTTTCCTGTGATTGTAAAACTAATTAAGATATAAATTGTTCACAAGTTGTCTAAAAGCTGTGTAGAAGCTGCTTTGATAAACAATTTTGATTCATAATTACAGATATTAAGAATATATAATAATATCATCCACTTTAACTAGTATATTGTTAAAATAAAACATTTCCATTTTTCATATTCTTTCATCTTATGTAGGTATAATAAATGTAATCTTAACTACGATAGCTAGCCTTACATCCCATAACTATAGTTATTAGCTACAATAAAATGTCTAGAAAGAACAAAATATATGAATGTCCAAAAACCATTTAAAACTAACTATAATTGGGAAAGTAATTGAAATCGCTCCGGCGTAATACAGTAAAAAACAAAAAACACTGTGATTATCCCATTTTCTATCACCATAACAAATATGTATACCCACACCTAAATGACCAATTATATCCTTTGTCCAAAAATGTCTGTGACTTTCACTTATAAATTTGTCACCGATAATTCAAATCCCATTAAGCAAACCACCCATTGCTAACCGTACCATAACCCCAGAGTCAAGTTGGTTACCTACAATAAACATAGGTGGTGGTGTAAAGGATTGCTAAAATGCCTCGACGCAGGCGCAAATGTCATAAAAAATGATCATAAAAATATAATTAGGAAAGTATTTTTTATTTGCGAACCATTTATAACTGTTACCAACAACACAACTAGTTATGTTACAAAGGATTTGCTTCAACGCCTCGACGCAGGCGCATAGGTCAAGGTATTGAAAAAAAATTCATGGAATATTATCCCTTCATAAAAGAGGTCATATAATATATAATTAGGAAAGTATTTTTTATTTGCGAACAATTTATAAATGTTACCAACAACACAAATAGTTGTTACAAAGTATTGCTAAAATACCTTGATGCAGGCGCAAAGGTCAAGGTATTGGAAAAAAATTCATGGAATATTATCCCTTCATAAAAGAGGTCATAAAATATATAATTAGGAAAGTATTTTTTATTTGCGAACAATTTATAAATGTTACCAACAACACAAATAGTTGTTACAAAGGATTGCTAAAATATCTTGATGCAGGCGCAAAGGTCAAGGTAATGGAAAAATTCATGGAATATTATCCCTTGACCAAAAACGAAAGTTTCTTCTATTTGGATAATAAAAAAATATATATTAATTCAATACTTTGATTTTTCCATCAAAATGCTTGATAAATCTAGTTGTTTGATATTCTCTAACTAATTGAGTAATATGTTTTCATGTGCCTATTTAATTTACCAAAAACAGTATTAGTCTTCTCTCATAAAATCCCTCTAATTCCCCACCGGTGAAATATATGTTCCTCATATTTAATAATGATGGTTTGTCATAGATGGGTACTTGTAATTCATATTTAAGATACTTACATCCTTCTCTAACTAATATCTTTTTATCCATCATGTAAACAGGTTTAGAATTGTATTGCGTGCTTCAACCCCTAGCCACACCCACCACTGTAACAGATTTCACTTTTCCAATGGCTGCCCCAGCTACCTAAACTGTACATTTCTTTTGATTTTCTCTTTTCCTTTCTAAGCAATGTACACAATTTTTAAACTGGTTCTGACCTCCCTCTTTAATGGCATCCTCTACTTTATTTTCGTTATATTTCTGATCTTTTCCTAACAGTAGGTTGTTAAACTTTTATTAGTTTATGGGATTATTGAGCACCCGAAATCCCTGATATTAAGTCATAACATGTAACTAGCAGAATATAGTAAAAGACATCAGACTCTAAAAAGACTAGATTTACCTACAATTCAATTTACCATCTACAATCCCTGGAGAAGAGCTTAGTATTTGCAGTTTAATTTTCAAATTTATTGATTTCACAGATTCCCGCTGGTAAATACCAATTTTTAACAAATGGCTGCCAACTCCATACCATTCAGACACTGGTTTACAACCTCATAGAACTGACTCTCAAGGTATCTGTAATGCACAATATATTTCTGTCTCTTTTCTTCTAATCAATATTAAAAAATTTTATAAACTGGTTTTGGAGTTCATTTTGTTCTTAGAATTATATTATTAAAAATTATTAGGCCAACAGAGATAATAATGATTTTGTGATAGTATCCCGTTAATAATACATACATAATTCTTATTTGTATATTTTCAAATTTTTTTATTTTAGAAAATTATTCATTAATCACATTCAAATAATATTCATAATATATCTTACAATTTTTTAAATTTATCAATAATGTTTCCCAATTATTAATATTAAATGCAATTGCATCATATCTATTTTTAAGATTAAATATTAAGAATAAAAATTCTTTTCCACTCCTCCTACTTAATGATGACCATTATAAAATTATAATTGTCAACAACTATTATATTAAATACAATTAAATGTATGCGTACTCATATAACAACAGTTCCCAATATCGATATATGCTGGCCTACAATCTTACTTTGCCTTTGATTTCCGGTTTCTTATGTATTCTTCTTCTCACTTTGACACAGTATGGAATGGTTTTACTTAAGCCAATCGCATAGGATGGTGGTTTGATTCTTGGGGGAGGGGGTTTGATCCTTGGATATAAAGTACCTGCTCGATTCTACGTTCTGTCTTTTCCTGGTTGATGAGATTACAAAACCTAAAACAGTACAAAATTTGAATCGAAGGACATAAGATGACTGAAATCAACAAGCAAATCAACCATTGTGATTTTAAAATAAATGAAGATTTGTTGGTTGAGATAGGAATCTTCAAGGAAATTTTAAAGGTTTCCAAAGAGTCGCGGCGAGAATTCGGTAGTATCTATTATGATACTATAGAAGAGTTGGACATCCTGAAATGGCGCTTGGTGGATTTGCAGAGCGAAAACAATAACGATTCCCATCTCTTTGATATTGAGAACGTGGAAAATCGAATCACCGAGCTGATGATGGAGACAACCAAGTTTCAACAGCAAATTGATCTTCACGATGCGGAAATCGAAAATAATCCGCTGTCACGACTGCTCCTGGAAGTTAAGGAGATGATTTTTCGTATAAGGGATTCAATATCAGACTTAGAGTATCTTAAATTTAATGGTGAGGCAGAGCAATGTGAGTTGGTCAGCGCTATGTCTCGCGAGGACGACCCCATCTTAATATTTAATCTTAAAAATAGATATGATGCAATTGCATTTAATATTAATAATTGGGAAACATTATTGATAAATTTAAAAAATTGTAAGATATATTATGAATATTATTTGAATGTGATTAATGAATAATTTTCTAAAATAAAAAAATTTGAAAATATACAAATAAGAATTATGTATGTATTATTAACGGGATACTATCACAAAATCATTATTATCTCTGTTGGCCTAATAATTTTTAATAATATAATTCTAAGAACAAAATGAACTCCAAAACCAGTTTATAAAATTTTTTAATATTGATTAGAAGAAAAGAGACAGAAATATATTGTGCATTACAGATACCTTGAGAGTCAGTTCTATGAGGTTGTAAACCAGTGTCTGAATGGTATGGAGTTGGCAGCCATTTGTTAAAAATTGGTATTTACCAGCGGGAATCTGTGAAATCAATAAATTTGAAAATTAAACTGCAAATACTAAGCTCTTCTCCAGGGATTGTAGATGGTAAATTGAATTGTAGGTAAATCTAGTCTTTTTAGAGTCTGATGTCTTTTACTATATTCTGCTAGTTACATGTTATGACTTAATATCAGGGATTTCGGGTGCTCAATAATCCCATAAACTAATAAAAGTTTAACAACCTACTGTTAGGAAAAGATCAGAAATATAACGAAAATAAAGTAGAGGATGCCATTAAAGAGGGAGGTCAGAACCAGTTTAAAAATTGTGTACATTGCTTAGAAAGGAAAAGAGAAAATCAAAAGAAATGTACAGTTTAGGTAGCTGGGGCAGCCATTGGAAAAGTGAAATCTGTTACAGTGGTGGGTGTGGCTAGGGGTTGAAGCACGCAATACAATTCTAAACCTGTTTACATGATGGATAAAAAGATATTAGTTAGAGAAGGATGTAAGTATCTTAAATATGAATTACAAGTACCCATCTATGACAAACCATCATTATTAAATATGAGGAACATATATTTCACCGGTGGGGAATTAGAGGGATTTTATGAGAGAAGACTAATACTGTTTTTGGTAAATTAAATAGGCACATGAAAACATATTACTCAATTAGTTAGAGAATATCAAACAACTAGATTTATCAAGCATTTTGATGGAAAAATCAAAGTATTGAATTAATATATATTTTTTTATTATCCAAATAGAAGAAACTTTCGTTTTTGGTCAAGGGATAATATTCCATGAATTTTTCCATTACCTTGACCTTTGCGCCTGCATCAAGATATTTTAGCAATCCTTTGTAACAACTATTTGTGTTGTTGGTAACATTTATAAATTGTTCGCAAATAAAAAATACTTTCCTAATTATATATTTTATGACCTCTTTTATGAAGGGATAATATTCCATGAATTTTTTTCCAATACCTTGACCTTTGCGCCTGCATCAAGGTATTTTAGCAATACTTTGTAACAACTATTTGTGTTGTTGGTAACATTTATAAATTGTTCGCAAATAAAAAATACTTTCCTAATTATATATTATATGACCTCTTTTATGAAGGGATAATATTCCATGATTTTTTTTTCAATACCTTGACCTATGCGCCTGCGTCGAGGCGTTGAAGCAAATCCTTTGTAACATAACTATTTGTGTTGTTGGTAACAGTTATAAATGGTTCGCAAATAAAAAATACTTTCCTAATTATATTTTTATGATCATTTTTTATGACATTTGCGCCTGCGTCGAGGCATTTTAGCAATCCTTTACACCACCACCTATGTTTATTGTAGGTAACCAACTTGACTCTGGGGTTATGGTACGGTTAGGAATGGGTGGTTTGCTTAATGGGATTTGAATTATCGGTGACAAATTTATAAGTGAAAGTCACAGACATTTTTGGACAAAGGATATAATTGGTCATTTAGGTGTGGGTATACATATTTGTTATGGTGATAGAAAATGGGATAATCACAGTGTTTTTTGTTTTTTACTGTATTACGCCGGAGCGATTTCAATTACTTTCCCAATTATAGTTAGTTTTAAATGGTTTTTGGACATTCATATATTTTGTTCTTTCTAGACATTTTATTGTAGCTAATAACTATAGTTATGGGATGTAAGGCTAGCTATCGTAGTTAAGATTACATTTATTATACCTACATAAGATGAAAGAATATGAAAAATGGAAATGTTTTATTTTAACAATATACTAGTTAAAGTGGATGATATTATTATATATTCTTAATATCTGTAATTATGAATCAAAATTGTTTATCAAAGCAGCTTCTACACAGCTTTTAGACAACTTGTGAACAATTTATATCTTAATTAGTTTTACAATCACAGGAAACATCTTCCCCCAACATAATCGGACATGTTCCTCTAAGATTTATGTATCAATCTTGAGCTATTTTGGCTTTGCATTCTTTCTTACGTACATAGCAAACACACTGAAAATCAGATTGTAAGTTTTTACTTCACATCGAAAGTCGTCTAGTGATCAAGAATTTTTGATCATTCTTAACAAAAGACTATAAAAGCTCGTAGACGTTAATAACAACTAGTAACCAGCTAATAAATAGTAAACATCAAGTAAACAGATATTAAAGATATATAAACCAGTTACTAAACAGCTAGTAAGCAACTTGTATACATCTATTAAACACCTTGTATACATATACTAATCATATAGAAACCAGATACTAAACAGCTAGTAAACAACTTGTATACATCTAGTAAACAACTTATATACATCTACTAAACATAGATACTAAACAACTTGCATACATCTACTAAATATATTGTAACCAGAACTAAACAACTTGTATACATCTACTAAATATATAGTAACCAGATACTAAATAGCTAGTAAACAACTTGTATACATCTAGTAAACAACTTGTATACATCTATTAAACATATAGAAACCAGATACTAAACAACTTGTATACATCTACTAAATATATAGTAACCAGATACTAAACAACTTGTATACATCTACTAAATATATAGTAGCCAGATACTAAACAGCTAGTAAACAACTTGTATACATCTAGTAAACAACTTGTATACATCTATTAAACATATCAAACCAGATACTAAACAACTTGTATACATCTACTAAATATATAGGAATCAGCTAATCAGTATTGTAATTAAAGAGTTTATTAAACTTATTCAGAATCTTAGACAATGATGCCTTACTCATACAAATAGTATACAAATAGAACAGAATTAGAAAACTAGAACTAGAAAAATAGTTGACAACAAAAACCGATATTACCAGGTCCCAACACCTCTATCATAAACTTCAATCAAAAATTAAATTGATAGGCGCTCCTATGCTAGCTAATGATGCCTTCGAAATATGTAACAATATTATTATGGGATGGAACAAATGAATGCTTTAAAAATAATTCAGCATCTGAGAAAGAATACATTGTGAGAACTATTTTACATCTATCTATGGGAACCAAGCGAAAATCTACGCTTGGAACGAAGATTAATAAGCGACATGTTTCTTACAGAGGGCTGAAGTAAGAAAATTAATTATATACAAATATACATAAAATATAATTAATTATGAATTTAATGAAATATGTTTACAATAATAAAATATATAAAGAAATATTGAATAATCCTACAAATTTTGTATCTGACTGTAATTAAAACTCCAGGTACAAATGAAGGGGAAGTATTTTATTCAGTGTCCTTGGGTCTTGGGCATGTGACTTTGATGACGGTCAGGTAATGATAGTTCACTGCAAGTGTGTTTGGCTAACACATCTTAGAAACTTTAACTTGTGTACTTTGATAGTTCTTAATAAGAGACTATAGCGACTCATAATACTTGTTAACATTTAGTTATCATCTAAAACCAAGTACTATACAGATACTATACAGATAGTAACCATCCAAAATCAAGTACTGTACAGGTACTATACAAAAAGTAACCATCCAAAAGCAAGACTAAAAAGAAAGTAACCATCAAAATACTGCTAGGTAACAACTAAATACAACGAGTCCAACGTGTCAAGTCTATGTCGGTATGGCTACTACCCTAAAAATTGTATATCTCTGGATAATCTTCAAAGTCAATACCTATTAAATTCTGGATGGAGCAGTGGAGACGAAATTTCTACGGGATCCCCAATTAAAATTTTTCTGTACCATTAAAAAATTTGTTGGGATTGACTGAGGATTATAAAAAAGTTTTGTTAAATTGTAAGCATGAACTAGTGTTGATGCTAACTAAGAATCTTGGTGATGTGTTTGAGCAAACCAGAAATGAACAAACTTTTAAGTTGGAAATTACGAATAAAATCTGGAAAATTCCCCATGTAACTCTGAGCGATTTTGCAAAAAATTAAGATGTACGATATTATTAAAAGTGGTGTAAACCTACCAATCGCATTCCGGAGTTGGGAATTCATATGTTAACGCCAAATTGGGGTATGGAAGTCAACACAGCTGGAATGTGAAATTGTCGGCTAACCGCAAAAAACCAAGATTTGCCATAATTGGATTTACACTAAATGGAGAACTTATCACAAATAACTTATCAAACTTGAAAGTTCACTTGAATTCTGAGTCATATCCATGTGATAATCTGAATGTTGATTTTAGTAAGAATTAGTATGCTCACCTATATGAAATGTATACAAGATTTCAATCTAGTTAATCGTGAATCACAACCATTTTTGACCCCAAATGAATTTAAATTGAAGACCCCTATTATTGTGGTTGATCTTTCATATCAAAATGAATCAGTAAAATTGGTCCTATTGATGTGAGAATTTCAATAGAACTAAAGACACCAAGTCATGAAAATACCCAAGATTATTGTCTCCTCATACAAGACCGTTTAGTTGAATATAACCCACTAAACGGACTAGTACAACGAGTTGTTTAACATTAGAGAAATGTTGAAAGATACTGTTTCGATTGATGTTCAAGGTTTCTTTGATAATAATAATAATTTTATTCTAAAGGAAATTGGAATTGTATTCGAAAAAGATCCAAACTTGAATAATAGTTTTTTAATAGAACCACCATATGATTTTACTTTGCTAAATACAAAATCTCGAAAGACTGCAATTTGGTTAACCAATACACATCACAAAATTTTTTGGAACGATGGAGAAAATAGTTTTCCACAAACTCGAAAGTATCTAAGGACAATTACAAGCGGAAAATAAATTATTTGTAAAGGTGTGGAAAAGAAACGATTTCTACATACGTTTTTTGGGAGTCGTCAGCTCATTAATGTCGAGGAAATGGGCTGTCCGTCATTAAACAGGTTTAAAGGAAACCGGTTTCCCTATTGTGAAACACACCTTAAGGGCGGGGTTTGTGCTCTAAACAATGCATACATTATTTTGACATTTTTTAAAAGTAGCTTCAAAACAATAAAATAATTTTTATACATTATTTTAAAGTTGAGACTAGATGTGTAAGGATGTGCAAGAAAACAAAATTAACCAAATTAAGTTTCATGAGGAAATTGACCAATTTATTGAACAATTTAAAGGAGAGATAATTGGTCAGCATTTTCAATACCTTCTAAACACAAAAACTATGTTCATGAATCGAGGTGGACATGACCTCAAAACTACGAATTATGGTGAACACTTTACATTTTGTAATCCAGAAATGACGTCGGAAACGTGCGCCTGCTTCTTCTATGCAAATCGCCGGAATCATAGCAGAAAATAAATTTCTATATATAAAAAAAAAAAATGTTCGCAATACCAAAATAAATAAATGTAAATGAATAAATGTATTTTTATGATACAAATTAAACTTCTGACTTTTTATTTCGAGTTAAAATTACAGGTACGGAGAATGGATAATATTTCCTTGACTGAGATATGTCGGCTACTTGCGAGTTGTTGCGCGGTCGTGACTTCAACCCCTATTATGGGAACGTATTAGAGCTCGCACTTAGCCGTGAGGTCGTTGGCGTGAGGCTCAAGATTTTGTCAATGGGCGTGCGCCTTCAGACTTGTGCATGTGTCCCTTTTATTCCGGTCAGGTAATAGACAGGTGCGCATGTTTGGGTAGCTCTTGCTTGAATCCCTTTTATGATATGTTTATGACCCGTTTGTAGAAAGGAGAGATCTTGAAAAAATTTACCAGTTAAACATTCTGGGGCGAAAAAAAAAGTCTGTTTGAAAATATTCGACATCTGAGAATCATTAACTTGTGGGATTTATTTTATTTGGGGTTCTTTTGATTTCTAAATTAGTTTTACAATCATAGGAAACGTTATTCCCCAACATGATCGGACATGTCCCTCTAAGGCAACCAGCTTTAGATGTTTTGGGTTTGCGACCTTTCTCACGTGCAGAGCAACACCTGCTGAATATTAATTGCTGATAATGAGGAAAAGGATACGTGATCAATATTGTCACATGGAGATGTGGGGAAAGTGTGCGACCTTTCTCCCGTGTACAGCAACACCTGCTGAATATTAATTGCTGATAATGAGGCAAAAAGGTCACGTGATCAGTATTGTCACATGGTGGTGTGGGGTTGGGGGGGCAATTTAGTATACTCTTTATGGATATGATCGTGACATTTTTATGACATCTAAACCCCTTAAAATCAGATAATTTATGGATTATGTTAATTGTCCCAGAACCCGCATACATTAATGAAGAGGCGGGGGTCATTAATATGTTAATTAGTGAGAGGCGGGGGTCATTAATATGCTAATTAGTAAGGGGGCGGGGGCCATTAATATGCTAATTGTCCCAGAACCCGCGTTTCCATACTACTGTATTTTGATGCTTACTTTCTCTTTAGTCTTGTTTTTGGGATGGTTACTTTGTGTATGGTACCTGTAAAGTACTTGCTTTTGGATGATTACTTTTTGTATAGTATCTGTAAAGTACTTGGTTTTAGATGGTAACTAACTGTTAACAAGTGTTATGAGTTGTTATAGTTTCTGGTTAAAAATTATCAAAGCATACAAACCAACTTACCGTGAACTATAATTACCTGACCATCATTAAAGTCACATGCCCAAGACCTAAGGAGCAGGCCGTCTGATAAGTTCATACATCTCAAGACCATTGATAAGGGATGATGTTCCGCCCGTGCACGAACTCGGAAGTAGCCGACGTACCTCATTGAACAAAATACTTTCCCTTCATCCGTACTTGTAGTTTTAATTACAGTCAGAAAGAAATGTTTTAGGATCATTTAATTTTATTTTATTTATTTTGTTATTGTAAACATATTTAATTTAATTCATAATTAAATATATATTATATATATTTATATATAAATAATTTTCTGACTCCTCCTTCTGTAAGAAATTTATGGGTTGTTAACCTTCATTCCAAACGTATATTTTCGCTTGCTTCCCATAGATAGATGTAAAATAATTCTTACAATTTAATGTTTCTCAGATGTTGGATTATTCTTAAACCATTCATTTGTTCAGTCAGAAACAAATTTTATAGGATCATTTAATATTATTTTATTATTGTAAACATATTTCATTTAATTCATAACTAAATATATATTACATATATTTTAAATATTTAATTTTCTGACTCCTCCCTCTGTAAGAAATATATGGGTTGTTAACCTTCATTCCAGACGTATATTTTCGCTTGCTTCCCATAGATAGATGTAAAATAATTCTTACAATTTAATGTTTCTCAGATGTTGGATTATTCTTAAACCATTCATTTGTTCAGTCAGAAACAAATTTTATAGGATCATTTAATATTATTTTATTATTGTAAACATATTTCATTTAATTCATAATTAAATATATATTTATATATAAATAATTTTCTGACTCCTCCTTCTGTAAGAAATTTATGGGTTGTTAACCTTTATTCCAAACGTATATTTTCGCTTGCTTCCCATAGATAGATGTAAAATAATTCTTACAATTTAATGTTTCTCAGATGTTGGATTATTCTTAAACCATTCATTTGTTCAGTCAGAAGCAAATGTTATAGGATCATTTAATATTATTTTATTATTGTAAACATATTTCATTTAATTCATAACTAAATATATATTACATATATTTTAAATATTTAATTTTCTGACTCCTCCCTCTGTAAGAAATATATGGGTTGTTAACCTTCATTCCAGACGTATATTTTCGCTTGCTTCCCATAGATAGATGTAAAATAATTCTTACAATTTAATGTTTCTCAGATGTTGGATTATTCTTAAACCATTCATTTGTTCAGTCAGAAACAAATTTTATAGGATCATTTAATATTATTTTATTATTGTAAACATATTTCATTTAATTCATAACTAAATATATATTACATATATTTTAAATATTTAATTTTCTGACTCCTCCCTCTGTAAGAAATATATGGGTTCTTAACCTTCATTCCAAACGTATATTTTCGCTTGCTTCCCATAGATAGATGTAAAATAATTCTTACAATTTAATGTTTCTCAGATGTTGGATTATTCTTAAACCATTCATTTGTTCAGTCAGAAACAAATTTTATAGGATCATTTAATATTGTTTTATTATTGTAAACATATTTCATTTAATTCATAATTAAATATATATTATATATATTTTAAATATTTAATTTTCTTAAACCATTCATTTGTTCAGTCAGAAACAAATTTTATATGATCATTTAATATTGTTTTATTATTGTAAACATATTTCATTTAATTCATAATTAAATATATATTATATATATTTTAAATATTTAATTTTCCTGACTCCTCCCTCTGTAAGAAATAAATGGGTTGTTAACCTTCGTTCCAAACCCATATTTTCGCTTGGTTCCCATAGATAGATGTAAAAAAATTCTTACAATTTAATGTTTCTCAGATGTTGGATTATTCTTAAACCATTCATTTGTTCAGTCAGAAACAAATGTTATAGGATCATTTAATATTATTTTATTATTGTGAACATATTTCATTTAATTCATAATTAAATATATATAATATATATTTTTTTATATAATTAATTTTCTGACTCCTCCCTCTGTAAGAAATATATGGGTTGTTAACCTTCGGTCCAAACGCATATTTTCGGTTGGTTCCCATAGATAGATGTAAAATAGTTCTCACAATGTAATCTTTCTCAGATGTTGAATTATTTTTAAAGCATTCATTTGTTCCATCCCATAATAATATTGTTATATATTTCGAAAGTCTCAGTTAGCATAGGAGCGTCTTTCAATTTAATTTCTGATTCAAGTTTGTGATAGAGGTGTTGGGACCTGGTAATATCGGTTCTTGTTGTCAACTATTTTTCTAGTTCTAGTTTTCTAATTCTATTCTATTTGTATACTATTTGTATGAGTAAGGCATCATTGTCTAAGATTCTGAACAAGTTTAATAAGCTCTTTAATTACAATACTGATTAGCTGGTTACTATATATTTAGTAGATGTATACAAGTTGTTTAGTATCTGGTTTCTATATGTTTAATAGATGTATACAAGTTGTTTACTAGATGTATCCAAGTTGTTTACTAGCTATTTAGTATCTGGCTACTATATATTTAGTAGATGTATACAAGTTGTTTAGTATCTGGTTACTATATATTTAGTAGATGTATACAAGTTGTTTAGTATCTGGTTACAATATATTTAGTATATGTATATGTATACAAGTTGTTTACTAGCTGTTTAGTATCTGGTTTCTATATGTTTAGTAGATGTACACGAGTTGTTTACTAGCTGTTTAGTATCTGGTTTATATATCTTTAATATCTGTTTACTTGATGTTTACTATTTATTATTAGCTGGTTACTAGTAGCTATTAACGTCTACGAGCTTTTATAGTCTTTTGTTAAAAATGATCAAAAAATCTTGATCACTAGACGACTTTCAATGTGAAGTAAAAACTTACACTCTGATTTTCAATGTGTTTGCTATGTACGTAAGAAAGAAAGCAAAGCCAAAATATCTCAAGATTGATATATAAATCTTAGAGGAACATGTCCGATTATGTTGGGGGAAGATGTATCCTATGATTGTAAAACTAATTAAGAAATAAATTGTTCACAAGTTGTCTAAAAGCTGTGTAGAAGCTGTTTTGATAAACAATTTTTATTCATAATGACAGATATTAAGAATATATAATAATATCATCCACTTTAACTAGTATATTGTTAAAATAAAACATTTCCATTTTTCATGTTCTTTCATCTTATGTAGCTATAATAAATGTAATCTTAACTACGATAGCTAGCCTTACATCCCATAACTATATTTATTAGCTACAATAAAATGTCTAGAAAGAACAAAATATATGAATGTCAAAAAACGATTTAAAACTAACTATAATTGGGAAAGTAATTGAAATCGCTCCGGCGTAATACAGTAAAAAACAAAAAACACTGTGATTATCCTAAATGACCAATTGTATCCTTTGTCCAAAATATCTGTGACTTTCACTTATAAATTTTTCACCGATAATTTAAATCCCATTAAGCAAACCACCCATTGCTAACCGTGCCATAACCCCAGAGTCAAGTTGGTTACCTACAATAAACACAGGTGGTGGTGTAAAGGATTGCTAAAATGCCTCGACGCAGGCGCAAAGGTCAAGGTAATGGAAAAAATTCATGGAACATTATCCCTTCATAAAAAAGTTCATAAAAAATATAATAAGGAAAGTATTTTTTATTTGCGAACCATTTATAACTGTTATTACGCCGGAGCGATTTCAATTACTTTCCCAATTATGGTTAGTTTTAAATCGTTTTTTGACATTCATATATTTTGTTCTTTCTAGACATTTTATTGTAGCTAATAACTATAGTTATGGGATGTAAGGCTAGCTATCGTAGTTAAGATTACATTTATTATAGCTACATAAGATGAAAGAACATGAAAAATGGAAATGTTTTATTTTAACAATATACTAGTTAAAGTGGATGATATTATTATATATTCTTAATATCTGTCATTATGAATAAAAATTGTTTATCAAAACAGCTTCTACACAGCTTTTAGACAACTTGTGAACAATTTATTTCTTAATTAGTTTTACAATCATAGGATACATCTTCCCCCAACATAATCGGACATGTTCCTCTAAGATTTATATATCAATCTTGAGATATTTTGGCTTTGCTTTCTTTCTTACGTACATAGCAAACACATTGAAAATCAGAGTGTAAGTTTTTACTTCACATTGAAAGTCGTCTAGTGATCAAGATTTTTTGATCATTTTTAACAAAAGACTATAAAAGCTCGTAGACGTTAATAGCTACTAGTAACCAGCTAATAATAAATAGTAAACATCAAGTAAACAGATATTAAAGATATATGAACCAGATACTAAACAGCTAGTAAACAACTTGTGTACATCTACTAAACAACTTGTATACATCTACTAATCATATAGAAACCAGATACTAAACAGCTAGTAAACAACTTGTATACATCTAGTAAACAACTTGTATACATCTACTAAACATATAGAAACCAGATACTAAACAACTTCCATACATCTACTAAATATATTGTAACCAGATACTAAACAGCTTGTATACATCTACTAAATATATAGTAACCAGATACTAAACAGCTAGTAAACAACTTGTATACATCTAGTAAATATATAGTACCCAGATACTAAACAACTTGTATACATCTACTAAATATATAGTAGCCAGATACTAAATAGCTAGTAAACAACTTGGATACATCTAGTAAACAACTTGTATACATCTATTAAACATATAGAAACCAGATACTAAACAACTTGTATACATCTACTAAATATATAGTAACCAGCTAATCAGTATTGTAATTAAAGAGCTTATTAAACTTATTCAGAATCTTAGACAATGATGCCTTACTCATACAAATAGTATACAAAGAGAATAGAATTAGAAAACTAGAACTAGAAAAATAGTTGACAACAAGAACCGATATTACCAGGTCCCAACACCTCTATCACAAACTTGAATCAGAAATTAAAATTAATGAGGCTTTCGAAATATATAACAATATTATTATGGGATGGAACAAATGAATGCTTTAAAAATAATTCAACATCTGAGAAAGATTACATTGTGAGAACTATTTTACATCTATCTATGGGAACCAACCGAAAATATGCGTTTGGACCGAAGGTTAACAACCCATATATTTCTTACAGAGGGAGGAGTCAGAAAATTAATTATATAAAAAAATATATATAATATATATTTAATTATGAATTAAATGAAATATGTTTACAATAATAAAATAATATTAAATGATCCTATAACATTTGTTTCTGACTGAACAAATGAATGGTTTAAGAATAATCCAACATCTGAGAAACATTAAATTGTAAGAATTATTTTACATCTATCTATGGGAACCAAGCGAAAATATGCGTTTGGAACGAAGGTTAACAACCCTTTTATTTCTTACAGAGGGAGGAGTCAGAAAATTAAATATTTAAAATATATATAATATATATTTAATTATGAATTAAATGAAATATGTTTACAATAATAAAATAGTATTAAATGATCCTATAAAATTTGTTTCTGACTGAACAAATGAATGGTTTAAGAATAATCCAACATTTGAGAAACATTAAATTGTAAGATTTATTTTACATCTATCTATGGGAAGCAAGCGAAAATATACGTTTGGAATGAAGGTTAACAACCCATATATTTCTTACAGAGGGAGGAGTCAGAAAATTAAATATTTAAAATATATGTAATACATATTTAGTTATGAATTAAATGAAATATGTTTACAATAATAAAAAATATTAAATGATCCAATAAAATTTGTTTCTGACTGAACAAATGAATGGTTTAAGAATAATTCAACATCTGAGAAACATTAAATTGTAAGAATTATTTTACATCTATCTATGGGAAACAAGCGAAAATATACGTCTGGAATGAAGGTTAACAACCCATATATTTCTTACAGAGGGAGGAGTCAGAAAATTAAATATTTAAAATATATGTAATATATATTTAGTTATGAATTAAATGAAATATGTTTACAATAATAAAATAATATTAAATGATCCTATAAAATTTGTTTCTGACTGAACAAATGAATGGTTTAAGAATAATCCAACATCTGAGAAACATTAAATTGTAAGAATTATTTTACATCTATCTATGGGAAGCAAGCGAAAATATACGTTTGGAATGAAGGTTAACAACCCATAAATTTCTTACAGAAGGAGGAGTCAGAAAATTATTTATATATAAATATATATAATATATATTTAATTATGAATTAAATGAAATATGTTTACAATAATAAAATAATATTAAATGATCCTATAAAATTTGTTTCTGACTGAACAAATGAATGGTTTAAGAATAATCCAACATCTGAGAAACATTAAATTGTAAGAATTATTTTACATCTATCTATGGGAAGCAAGCGAAAATATACGTTTGGAATGAAGGTTAACAACCCATAAATTTCTTACAGAAGGAGGAGTCAGAAAATTATTTATATATAAATATATATAATATATATTTAATTATGAATTAAATGAAATATGTTTACAATAATAAAATAATATTAAATGATCCTATAAAATTTGTTTCTGACTGAACAAATGAATGGTTTAAGAATAATCCAACATTTGAGAAACATTAAATTGTAAGATTTATTTTACATCTATCTATGGGAAGCAAGCGAAAATATACGTTTGGAATGAAGGTTAACAACCCATATATTTCTTACAGAGGGAGGAGTCAGAAAATTAAATATTTAAAATATATGTAATACATATTTAGTTATGAATTAAATGAAATATGTTTACAATAATAAAATAATATTAAATGATCCAATAAAATTTGTTTCTGACTGAACAAATGAATGGTTTAAGAATAATTCAACATCTGAGAAACATTAAATTGTAAGAATTATTTTACATCTATCTATGGGAAACAAGCGAAAATATACGTCTGGAATGAAGGTTAACAACCCATATATTTCTTACAGAGGGAGGAGTCAGAAAATTAAATATTTAAAATATATATAATATATATTTAGTTATGAATTAAATGAAATATGTTTACAATAATAAAATAATATTAAATGATCCTATAAAATTTGTTTCTGACTGAACAAATGAATGGTTTAAGAATAATCCAACATCTGAGAAACATTAAATTGTAAGAATTATTTTACATCTATCTATGGGAAGCAAGCGAAAATATACGTTTGGAATGAAGGTTAACAACCCATAAATTTCTTACAGAAGGAGGAGTCAGAAAATTATTTATATATAAATATATATAATATATATTTAATTATGAATTAAATGAAATATGTTTACAATAATAAAATAATATTAAATGATCCTATAAAATTTGTTTCTGACTGAACAAATGAATGGTTTAAGAATAATCCAACATCTGAGAAACATTAAATTGTAAGAATTATTTTACATCTATCTATGGGAAGCAAGCGAAAATATACGTTTGGAATGAAGGTTAACAACCCATAAATTTCTTACAGAAGGAGGAGTCAGAAAATTATTTATATATAAATATATATAATATATATTTAATTATATAAATAAATAAATATAAATAAATATATATAATACATATATATTTAATTACTCGGCTGAGGAACTTGTGAGATGGTTCCAAAGTCGCCTAGCTGGGGGAAACGAGCGGGTCGCAGGTTGCGGATAGCGGACGACCTCTCTCGAGGTCAACTGTGAATAAACTGGTCAAACACGGTACCGTGGACGGAAACCCCAGTAAATAAACAGTCCCGGACAGCCAGCGGGTATTTTGCAACGAAGCAATACCGACGATGCGAGTTGTTCAGCCGCATCTAAATAGTTGCTTTACACAAACCCACCTACCCAACTCCCCTCCCAAACAACATCTCACTCCGGGCCGGACTACGGTGTAATACGGACCGTGCCAAGAGTCAGCCTGGCTGGGGGCCCGGATCAAAAATAGCCCAGTCTCAAACGGTGTGCTCAGGGACATGGCGACCCCCTGTTCTAACTATCGCCTTACCCGGGCATCGCGGATCTCTGCCCGGGCGGACTTTTCCCCTTCTCCGCAACTCGTGGGACCAAATATATCAAGAAAACAAACAACACAACACAAAACACAGAGACGGGTACTCTTAAAAAAACCCATGGATAAGACGAACACTGGTTCCACCTTCCATACCAGCACGGCCCAGAAAGGGCCGCATCCCAAACTGGGGATGATGGATGGCAGAAAGCCAACCGCAAACGCCTCCGCGACGTGCGCATCTGCGCCGAAAGCAACGGTAGGCACTGCCAAGGCGCTCGGGCCACCCGCTGGTGCAAAATATACATACGCAGAAAGGCGGACCGCCGCCCAGACTCTGCGCTCACACACCAGGAGCACCGTTGCCACGCCTTCGCCTGAATGGCTAAAGAAGGTAGAGTGGGCAAGGAAGGTGCTCCCAAACTACGGGCAGGAAAAGCCCACTCAAGAGGCGACTCAGGCGAAAAGGTAGCGATCCCTCGAACTACCCGGGCCATCGGCGAAGAGATCAAAGATCCAGCCATCGGTCTCTTTCGCCGAAATCACGAAGAATCGTGTACTACTCGGCCTGATTGACAGGGGAAATCCGGAGAGCAGGATCCCTAGAAACAAGTGGAAGGCAGTGGAGTCCCACCTTTCCCTCATTTGCCTGCGCATGGTACGAGAGAAGCCAGGCACCTCGCCCTGTTGCATGGACGCGGGCTGGTACCAGGGCAGCGTCAAGGTGGTAGCATGCGACAGTCAGCGGTCGGCTGACATGTACAAAGAGGCGACAAGCAAGCTCGGCGAGGTTTACGAAGGGGCGAACATCGTTGCGCTTGACTGGTGCGATGTCCCCAGTAGACCCCGAGCCAGGATCTGGATTCCAGCAGCGATCAAGACGCCGGAGGACATCCTCTTCATGTTGCAACAATGCAACCCGCACCTCCCCACGAAGGACTGGAAAGTCGTCAAGGTGGAGGAGCATGAAGGGGATGTCAACCAGGCGGTTTTGGTCCTGAACAAGGAGTCAGTAGCTCCGATCGAGACTGCTCGTGGAGTGCTGAACTTCGGGTTCAGTGCGATACACATCAAAGTGTATAAGGGCGACTCCAACGCCGCTAGCAGCTCTGCCGGCAACCCAGCCGAGCAGGTGCTTGCTGAGGAGTTGGAGGCACCTGGTGGGCCGGAGGACGGCTACTCTACCGATTCGTCGCTGAGCAGTGAGATGCGTGCGCTCGGACCGGCAATCGAGGACGTGGACCTCAGCGACACAGAGGAGGCCCACGTCACTGTGGTGGAGGTTGAAGCTGTAGATGTCACTAAGACTTCTACAAATAAACCTTCACCACAGTAAAGCAGCATCTGCTGCACTTCTGCTTCGCCTGACAGAAGGCGGAGCCGACCTAGTCCTCGTACAGGAACCTTGGGTGGTAGGAGGCAAGGTTGCTGGACTAGGAACAAAGGAATACAAGCTTATGCTTGACCCCAAAGAAGGTAAAATTCGAACCTGCATATTAGCCAAAAGGCATCTTAGTATATTTCTACTTCGCAATTACAGCAACGGAGACAACACCGCAGTAAGCCTGGAGCTGCAGAGTGGCTCTATAAGGGTTCTATCGGCCTATTTGGCCTTTGAGAAGGAAAACCCCCCAGATGCGCTGCTCAGAGGACTAGCAGAGGAATGCGAAAAGCTCAAGTACGGATTGGTAATAGGCTGTGACGCCAACGCCCATCACACCCAGTGGGGTTGCCCTAACAACAACGACAGAGGTGAGTCTCTTTTTGATTTTATTCTAAATTCGAACCTATTTTTATGCAATAGGGGCAATGCCCCTACTTTCATAACTAAAGCTTGCCAAACGATCATAGATCTAACTTTGGTATCAGATTCACTCGTAGGCGCAGTCAAAAACTGGGCAGTCTCTGACGAGCACTCCTTCTCGGACCATAGATTCATAGAAACCGTATTGTCCCTTGATTCGCCCTTGCCGGTCAGCTTCGCCAACCCCAGACGAGCAGACTGGCACAGGTACAAAGAAGTTCTGACAAATATCCTCCCCATGGAACCGTCAGAAAGCATCACAAACCCACATGAGCTGGACGAAACAGTATACAAATTCACAGAGGCATGCAACACTGCCTTCAAAGTGGCATGCCCCACAGAGAAACCAAGAGGAAGGAAAAAACCCCCCTGGTGGACCCAACAACTATCTATCCTCAGAACCAACTGCAGAAGCCTGTTTAACAGAGCAAAAGCGGGAAATGAGGACACCAATTGGCTGAACTACAAGTTTGAACTAGCCTCTTACAAAAAGGCCATTAAAAGAGCAAAACGAACGGCATGGCAGACCTTCTGCTCTGACATAGAAAAAACAACTGATGCCGCTAGGCTCAGGAAAATACTTTCTAAGACAGCCGCGCCTTTGGGCTGTCTTCAAAAAGCAGATGGATCATGGTCAGACTCCAGTAAAGAGTCCTTGGACCTGCTCCTAGACGCTCACTTCCCGGGGAGCCAACAAGCAGGTCATCCACCTGAAAGAGGAACAGGAGAGGGAATCGAAATAGATCCACTCCTATCAGACCGCAACATGAAATGGTCCATTTATAGTTTCAAACCATACAAATCGCCGGGACCGGACGGGATAACACCGGCTCTCATCCAGCATGCAGGACAAATAGCCATAAACTGGTTGAAAAAAATCTTCCAATCCATCCTGGCGGTAGGAGAACTACCAACAGCATGGTGTGGCCACTCACACCACAGCAAAGGATTTTAGGCCAATAAGCCTAACATCATTCCTGCTTAAGAGCTTTGAAAGAATGATAAGCCTACACATAAGGGCCACCGTAGACCCAACACAAATATCAGAAGCCCAACACGCTTACACCAAAGGTAAGTCAACCGAATCGGCGCTACACTTGGTGGTAAACAGCATCGAGAAAGACTCAACATCAAGGAATACACACTGATCGTCTTCCTGGATATTGAGGGAGCCTTCAATAACGTGCTTCCCACCGCTATAACAGAATCTCTCACAGAACTAGGGGTTGAGCCGCCAATGGTGAGGCTAATCCATAAATTGCTGATAAGCAGAATGGTCACAGCCACACTAGGGACCTCAACCCAGACTAGACTAGTGAACAGAGGCACCCCGCAAGGAGGTGTACTATCACCCCTCTTGTGGAATATCGCAGTAAATAAACTACTGCGGATTCTGGAGGGAGGAGGTTGTAAGGTCGTGGCATACGCAGACGACGTCGCCATCATCTTTAATGGAAAATATCCACAAACACTTTGCGATCTTATGACCGCTAAACTTAAAATGCTATCGGAATGGACGATAGCGAACGGACTCGGGGTAAATCCCTCGAAAACAGAACTTGTTCTATTTACGAATAGGTACAAAATTCCTCAACTTAACCCACCCATTTTAAACAATTGTAATCTCTCCTTTAGCGATCACGCCAGGTACTTGGGGTTAGTACTAGATAAACGCCTCAAATGGGGCTTAAACAACCAAGATAGAACCAAAAAAGCGACCATTGCACTTTACTCCTGTAAAAAAGCAATCGGGCTAAGATGGGGCATGTCCCCAAAAATAGTTAACTGGATATACACAGCGGTAGTCAAGCCAATCCTACTGTACGGAGTGGCTCTGTGGTGGACCGCCTTACACAAACAATGCATACTGACTCCTCTAAACAAAGTACAGCGAATGGCGGCCTTGTGTATTAGTGGAGCCCTTCGAACCACCCCGAATGAAGCGCTGAATGCGATCTTGAACCTCCCTAGCCGGGACTTAGCAGGCATGGAAAGGGCCAAATCGGCAGCTATTCGACTGAGGGACACAGGGCAGTGGAAAGCCCAATTACATGGCCATGCTAAAATCCTCCAGCATGATAAATCGATTCCGAAGATCAAGGATCTATGCAAATACATTGAATATAGTCACAAACCCTTTGAGGCCCTGATTCCTGATAGAGAGGAATGGGAACAGGGCCGACCGGGCACGACGGACGCAATCTGTTTCTATACAGATGGCTCCAAATTAGAAGGACAAGTCGGCGGAGGTGTATACTCCGAACAATTAGATATCAGGAAGTCATTCAGGCTCCCGAACCACTGTAGCGTCTTTCAGGTGGAGGTCCACGCTAAAAAAGAAGCACTAACCTGTTTAGGGAACCTTAGCCTCCTGAGAGGACATCTAAACATATATAGTGACAGCCAAGCGGCTATTAAGTCGATCTACTCGACAAACACCAACTCTCGTACAATAGCAGACTGTCGCAGATCTCTCCACGAGATGGCAAATCAGTTTACTATCAGCCTAATATGGGTTCCGGGTCACCGGGACATCGTAGGCAACTGCATAGCGGACGAATTAGCCAGGCAGGGCACCACCAAGCCTCTCCTACCAGGAGAGGAAAATGTCGGTATGCCCATGGCTACTTGCAAGCTAAACATAAAAAACCACTTCAACACACTAGCCAACACCCATTGGCAAAACGCACCACAGTGTCGCATCTCTCACCAGACATGGCCTGTGATAGACAACAAGAAAACCTCGGAGTTACTCAAGCTCAGCCGCACAGAGTGTGGCATGTTGATCCGAGCTCTTACAGGCCACTGGCTTGTTGGCGCGCATGCCGGCAGGCTAAAAGCCCCGCAAAATGATTTCTGCAGAAGCTGTAGGGATGAGGAAGAAGTGGAAACGGTAGAACACCTTCTCTGCTTCTGCCCAGCCCTATGCAGACTCAGACTGAAACACTTAGGAAGCCCCTTCATCGACGATCTTACCGAAATATCGGAGATTAATCTCAAAAGCATAAGTGCCTTTATTAAATCTTCCGGGTGGAAGACATGCTGATCAGCTTAACACACGCTGAAACTACTAGAAACGGGACCCTAGAGAAGGAAGAAACGAGATCATGCGGTATCACAACGGACCCACTGAGGTCTAAGTGTGTCGGACTATAGTCCTACAGCCGCCCTAACCTAACCTAACCTATATTTAATTATGAATTAAATGAAATATGTTTACAATAATAAAATAAATAAAATAAAATTAAATGATCCTACAAAATTTCTTTCTGACTGTAATTGAAACTACAAGTACGGATGAAGGGAAAGTATTTTGTTCAATGAGGTACGTCGGCTATTTCCGAGTTGGTGCACGGGCGGAACATCATCCCTTATCAATGGTCTTGAGATGTATGAACATATCAGACGGCCTGCTCCTTAGGTCTTGGGCATGTGACTTTAATGATGGTCAGGTTATTATAGTTCACGGTAAGTTGGTTTGTATGCTTTGATAATTTTTAACCAGAAACTATAACAACTCATAACACTTGTTAACAGTTAGTTACCATCTAAAACCAAGTACTTTACAGATACTATACAAAAAGTAATCATCCAAAAGCAAGTACTTTACAGGTACCATACACAAAGTAACCATCCCAAAAACAAGACTAAAGAGAAAGTAAGCATCAAAATACTGCTAGGTAACAACTAAACACAACGTGTCCAATGTGTCAAGTCCATGTCCATCAATATGAGTACTACCCTAAAATATTTTATATCTCTGGATACTCTTCAAAGTCAAAATCTATTAAATTCTGGATGGAGCAGTGGAGACGAAATTTCTACGGGACCCCATTTTGTTGAGATTTGCTGAGGATTATAAAAAAGTTTTGTTAAAATGTAAACATGAACTAGTGTTGATGCTAACTAAGAATCTTGGCGATATGTTAGAACAAAGCAGAAATGAACAAACTTTTAAACTGGAAATGACGAACATAGCCTGGAAAATTTTCCATGTAACTCCGACCGATTTTGCAAGTTTTAAGATATATGATATTATTAAAAGTGGTTTAAGCGTACCAATAGCATTCCGGAGTTGGTATTCATATGCTAACCCAAAATAGGGGTATGGGAGTCAACACAGCTGCAATGAGAAAATGTCGGCTAACCGCGAAAAAACCAAGATTTGTAATAATTGGATTTACACTAAATGGAGAAGTTATCACAAATAATTGATCAAACTTGAATTCTGAATCATAACTATATGATAAACTGAATGTTGATTTTAGTAAGAATCAGTATGCTCACCTATATGAAATGTGTACAAGATCTCAATCTAGTTACTATAATCGTGAATCACAACCATTTTTGACCCCAAATGAATTTAAATTGAAGACCCCTATTATTGTGGTTAACTTTCATATCAAAATGAATCAGTGAAAACTGGTCCTATTGATGTGAGAATTTCAATAGAACTAAAGACACCAAGTCATGAAAATACCCAAGCTTACTGTCTCCTCATACAAGACCGTTTAGTTGAATATAACCTATTAAACGGACTAGTACAACGAGTTGTTTAACATTAGAAAAATGTTGAAAAATACTGTTTCGATTGATGTTCAAGAAATCTTTGATAATAATAATAATTTTATTCTAAAAGAAATTGGAATTGTATTCGAAAAAGATCCAAACTTGAATAATAGTTTTTTAATAGAACCACCATATGATTTTACTTTGCTAAATACAAAATCTCGAAAGACTGCAATTTGGTTAACCAATACACATCACAAATTTTTTGGAACGATGGAGAGAACAGTTTTCCACAAACTCGAAAGTATCTAAGGACAATTACAAGCGGAAAACAAATTATTTGTAAAGGTGTGGAAAAGAAACGATTTCTACAGAAGTTTTTTGGGAGTCGTCAGCTCATTAATATCGAGGAAATGGGCTGTCCGTCATTAAACAGGTTTAAAGGAAACCGGTTTCCCTATTGTGAAACACACCTTAAGGGCGGGGTTTGTGCTCTAAACAATGCATGCATTATTTTGACATATTTTAAAAGTAGCTCCAAAACAATAAAATAATTGTTATTCATCATTTTAAAGTTGAGACTAGACGTGTAAAGACCTACAAGAAAATAAAATTAACAAAATGAAATTTCATGAGGAAATTAACCAATTTATTGAACAATTTAAAGGAGATATAATTGGTCAGCATTTTCAATACCTTCTAAACACAAAAACTATGTTCATGAATCGAGGTGGACATGATCTCAAAACAAGGAAGAACGCTATAGTCGAGTACCTCGACTATCAGATACCCGTTACTCAGCTAAATAGGGATATGCAAGTAGCAAAGCGAGATTAAAATGCGCCACCTACCGGCGGTATACAGATTTAAGCGTTATGGGCGTTAGAGTGGGCGTGGCAAATTTTTTTTTGGACCAATCGATAGGTGTTGACAAGACCAATACATTTCAGTTAAATTTGTTTATCTAGCATGAAAATTGTGGGCGTCACAGGTTTTCGCGGTTTGTGGGCGGTAAAGTGGGCCTGGAAAACTTTTTTTTGGACCAATCGATAGGTATTGATGAGAACAATACAGTTCAGTTAAAATTTTTTATCTAGCATGAAAATTGTGGGCGACACAGGTTTTCTCGGTTTGTGGGCGTTAAAGTGGGCGTGGCAAACTTTTTTTTGGGTCAATCGATAGGTATTGATGAGAACAATACATTTCAGTTAAAATTTTCTATCTAGCATCAAAACTGTATGAGTCACAGTTTTGGGCGGTTTGTGGGCGTTAGAGTGGGCGTGGCACTCTACTGAAACAAACTTGCGCTGCGCAGGAATCTCAGGAATCTGCGTGCCTAATCCCAGTATTGTAACTCTCATAGTTTCCGAGATCTCAGCGTTCATACGGACAGACGGACAGACGGACAGACGGACATGGCTAGATCGACTCGGCTAGTGATCCTGATCAAGAATATATATACTTTAGGGGTCGGAAACGCTTCCTTCTGCCTGTTACATACTTTCCGACGAATCTAGTATACCCTTTTACTCTACGAGTAACGGGTATAACTACGAATTATGGTGAACACTTTACATTTTGTAATCCAGAAATGACGTCGGAAACGTGCGCCTGCTTCTTCTATGCAAATCGCCGGAATCAAAGCAGAAAACTAATTTCTATATATAACAAAAATGTTCGCAATACAAAATAAACTTCTGACTTTTTATTTCGAGTTAAAATTACAGGTACGGAAAATGGAAAATATTTCCTTGACTGAGATATGTCGGCTACTTGCGAGTTGTTGCGCGGTCGTGACTTCAACCCCTATTATGGGAACGTCGTATGAGGTCGTATGAGGTCGTTGGCGTGAGGCCCATGACCTTGTCAATGAGCGTGCACCTTCTGGGTTGTGCATGTGTCCCTTTTATTGCGGTCAGGTAATTGACAGGTGCGCATGTTCGGGTAGCTCTTGCTTGAACCCCTTTTATGACATGTTTATGACCCATTTGTGGAAAGGAGAGAATCTTAGACAATTTACCAGTTAAACGTTCTGGGGCGGAAACAAAAATGTGTATTTGAAAATATTCCACATCTGAGAATCATTAACATGTGAGATTTATTTTATTGGGGTTCTTTTGATTTCTAAATTAGTTTTACAATCATAGGAAACATTATTCCCCAACGTGATCGGACATGTTCCTCTAAGATAACCATCTTTGAACACTTTGGGTGTGCGACCTTTCACACGTGCACAGCAACATCTGTGATAATGAGGCAAAAGGGTACGTGACCACACCTTTCCCCAACATGATCGGATATGTTCCTCTAAGTTAACAACCTTTGGATACTGTGGTTGTGCGACCTTTCTCACGTACACGTTTTTCACCTGACTATTAATTGCACATAATGAGGGGAAGGATACATGATCAATATTGTCACATGGGGATGTGGGGGCGATGGGGGCAATTAAGTATACTCTTTATGGACATGATCGTGGTTTTTTTTATGACTTCAAAGCCCATTAAAATCAGTTAATTTATTGAATTATGCTAAGTGTCCTAGAACCCGCATATGTTAATGAGGGGGGAGGGGGGGCCGGGGGCCATTAATATGCTAATTGTCCCAGAACGCGTCTTTCCCTACTACTAATTATGCTGCTAGGAAATTTATGATCTCCATAACGGTTTAACGGTACAAGATTGCAAGTAAAAGCTCTTCATAATAGCTGGGCCAAAGGTGAAATTGTTTTTATACCACGAAAACCGCTAACACCATCAATTTTACCCTTTCGGCTTAGGGATGATTGTATCTTTCATAGTGAGTTTTATATGTCCTGTTTAAGAGTAAGCTTTTCTGCCTCTTTAATTATTCTAGCATTAGAGGGAAAACCCAACAATATGGTTTATAGGGAAGTCTTTCAGAAATTGTACAATTTATAAATTTAAAGGTAAGAGTTCAATAAAAACTATGCATAGGGATACCACAAAAAAACGGCTTGAAACCTCTACCTCTGTGAAGGCTTGGAAATAAGAAATGTTTTATATTTAGCTTAAGTAGCTTGGCAAAAAATGGGATAAAACAGCGATCTATTATTATAAAATGTATTACTATTATGCGGGCGACCTTTCTAGTCGTAGATTAAAATGTCAGTATTCATATGCATGAAATATATGTTACCGCAACTTTTCGGTTTTATATAGTCATAGTGAAAACTGAATATTTTATTTATTGGTAACTCTAGTACGGTGAAACCCATGTAGACAGGTTTACCGTAGGCAACATGCACATTTTTCATTTGTGTTGCTAACATTTCATCATTAAATTATATTTTGAGATAAGTGCTCTAGCTCCTTATCGTCCATCTCTCCCAACTGCATACCAATTCAATTGTTTTCTCTTATTTACATTATTTAAAGTTTTGCCATACACTGCAATGCTTGCCACAATCCGCCCACAAACTTCAAAAACCCGTACATATGAACGCGGATATCTCGGAAAATATCAAAAAAAGGGAACTGGGATTTCAGATTTAGATTCAAGTTTGTTAAGCGAACATGCAACGCCCACTCTAGCTCCCACAATTTTCATGCTAAAAAAATGTTTAACTGAAATGTATTAGTCTCGTCAATACCTATCGATTGACACAATAAAAGTTTGCCACGCCCATATCGCTTTAATCTGTATTCCGCCCACATAACCATATAATGAGATTGCGGGTAGGTGGCGCATTTTATTCTCGCCTTGCTGCTTGCATATCGGTTATGCGGTTATCTTATAGTCGAGGTACTCGACTTTAGCGTTCTTCCTTGATATAATTTATTTTGCAATCATTATGAGCTGTACCTCTATATTAACCTATTAAATGACAATGACCTAAAACTTTATCGGTATTATGATATATAACATTTTCGCATATTTGACAATTTTATGTTAAATAAATGGAATTTAAGTGCTCAATTGTAAATGGAATTAACGGCACAATTTGAGTTAAATGATTGTCGTATAACATTAAAAATTGTCTAGGTATATATGCTCTCCATAAAATGAGATGTACAGTCTTCACCTATATATATATTACTGCAAAAATACTTCAAATTCCTCCTTAAACACTGCATTACCCCGAGCAGGGTAATGCAATGTCGCTTGTCCTGCCCGAGGTAGTGCAGTGTCTAGCTAAGGCGACTGTTTCAACCCCTTGAATCAGTGCACTATAGGCTGGCTGAACACTTTTTGTGGCCAAAATTAATAACTTCAAGCAAAACCAGATATTTGAGTTCGGTTCTTATATTTGGGCTTATAATTAGCAAACTAACAGAAAAAGGCGTGGCAATGCCCCTTTTTGGAGAAATTTCTTGTTATATCATAAAAAATAATATAAAAATATGTAAGAAAATACTTACCCTAATAACAAACATAATATAAAGGTGTATATTTTTGATTTGGATTGATTTTGATTTATATCGATATAATGAACATATATTTAGAAAAAAGGTGTGGCGCCGCCCATTTTTCACATGTTAAAAGTGGTCTTTAAAAGCCCTCGATATTAACAATTATTAATATTATGGTATTGTAACATCTTCTTCGGTGTCAAGTTCCATCTCCGTGAACTGAAGGTGATCGTCCTCAGTATCCTCGGAGTGGTCTTCGGAACTTCTTAGAGGACTGTCGAGCAATTCTAGTACTTCATTTGGAAGACGCAATCTGTCTTGTACTTTTATTCGATTTGCAAGGTTTACCGATGAAATGATCGGATCTGCGGTATCCAAAGATCTTTGGAATACGTCCTTCAAGTTGTTGCTACGACTGCTTTTCCTCGCATGATTTAGCCTATCCGATTTATAGACTTTATTCCTGGCCTCAGCACGCTCCTCTCCAAAGTAACCCACAGGAAGCATTGTACTTTCAATAATATCACTTGAGTGAATGAGGATTTTGTGAACCGTGGCGGTCATGGGCAGCCAAGGAAATTTATCTATTATTATTTCTGCGGTAGCATAGCAAAAGTTTTGAAATTTGGTGACGTTGATTGGCAATTGGCACGACAAAGATATAAGAATAATTATTAAGTTGTTTATTAAGCTTAGGTCAATGCCTGTTATCTCCGCGAAAACCTCGGGTTTTCCCAAAATAATTGTTGGATCATTTTTTTCCTTTCACCCATTATTTTCTTGTCTTCATCATTGGCGATTCTCCACTTTTTTAGAACGATTTTATAACTCGCCTTTACAATAAACTCTAGGAATCGAATCCAGCAATCAAGTGGACTTAACCCGTACTTTATGTTATCCTGATTTGGCAAAAACTTTTCACACTTGAAGTTTTTATTGTTCAAAAAATCCAGTGGAGTCGCCCCACAAATGGGACAGGATTGGGTTGATCTCGTGCCTGTCAGTGTGTTTAATACTTTTCCGTCTATTACTGATTATAAACCGTTTATATAAACCGTTTTCCCATTTTCGAAAACAAATTTAGAAGACTGCAAACACTTAATTTACTTCTCCAAGTTTGTATGCTCCTTTATTATGCATTCCTTTGTGTCCTTTATGAATTCCAACTTTAGAGGCCTTCAGAACCTGATAGATTGTGGAGTTCGATTGTTCCATGATATATTTCCGCTAGAATCAATCATTCATAAAGGAGTTACTGTTGTGTCCATCGACATCAAACTTCTGTAGACCTGCAAATCCCTGTTTGTAGTTTGAATGACCTGAGCTTCCATCGAATCCATAACTAAGTAGAAGTTCGGCTATCAAAAAGTTTGTCCCTTGATCTTTCGTTATTTTCGAAACAACTTTTTTTTGTAAACTTAGAATGCGGCCAGCTGTGTGGTTAAGCAAACTTTGCAAAGGCACTTCTGCTTTTGTGTCGGATACTACAGAGCCATTCGGGCGGCACTCTATCTTTTTGTTTGCAACTTCGTAGTACGAAGGAAAAAGGTTGTTTTTTGTTTGATCTCTAATTGAGATATATTGTTGCTTGGTTAAATTTTGATCTAAGAGAAGAGCTAGTGAGTCGTTAACTGGTATTTTCTCCAATTTCGCGACGAGCTGACTTATTAAGGTGCGCATGCTCTTGGCTTTTTCAGGGCAGATAGCCAACAACTTTAAAATATTTGCCAGATCTGATTTGCCGCCCTTACGCGCAGCCGCACTAGCTGAATTTATTAATAATTTAATATTTCCAGCCGTGGACTTGACTAAATTTGAAGCTGCTCTTCTCTGAGCCCTTGCTCCCGCCAACAAATAAGACAATTTTGGCCTGCCTGTCGACTTCCTCCTACTTATGCAAACCTCAGTGTGGGATGCAAGCCAAGTAGAGTATTTTCTTTTGAAATGGTTCAAATTCCTTTTGCAAACTGTCCATTTGCGAGACAATCTATAACAAAATGCTTCGGTTTGTTTTTTCAATCCATCCTCATTAGCTTCTGAACCAGCTATCGAAGCTATAAATTTATTAAATATGGCCTGCTCTTTCTCTCGCTTTGTCAGTCCAGAACTCCAAATCCAAAACAATTCTGAGTTGTCCAACCTGAGGTTGTGACCTAAAAAGGTAAATTGCGACGAAAGTGCGCAAAAGTGCACTTTAGGATAGCATTCATATGAACAAGAACTGAACTACCGACAACACAGTGTAAACATTAAGGTGAAACTAGGTGAAACTCACTTTATATCTCTATTTAAAGTTAGTTGACACCGAACAGCTGTTTTTCTGTTACGTAACATTGAAGTTTCAAGTTTTCCCAACACTTTGACTTCATTAGATTTTAATATTAACGACTTTCGAAAAATGGATTTTTGGCCACAAAAAGTGGTCAGCCAGCCTATAGTGCAGTGACCATGGTTGGAAGTGCCTGGCGGTAGGCATGAAACGAAAGTGGGTGGTTCTCCGGAAACACAAACCAGTATGGACGGCGAGAAGAAAGAAATCAGGGATGGGATGTCAGCCCATAACGTCGATGGGAAGTACGACTGCTACCATCGGCGGGCACGGGGAGGAGCAATCCTCTCTGCGTGTCGCCAGCGGTCGAACCTCTGGGATGACGGGAGCAGGTCATCTCAGTGGTAATGCTACTGCCACGTCTCAGGCTAAGTTAAGCCGCACGAGTGCCGTAGTCGAAGAGAGCGTGCTACACCAAGCCAAAACAAGTCATACCCGCTTGCCTGAACCAGGTTCCAACTTCCCGCGTAGGGAAGGGCCGAAGCGTAGAAGCGAGGGGAGCCGGCTCCAGGACAAAGCGACCCTCTCCCTGGAGGAGAAGAAAAGCTAGCCAGAGCAAAGGATTGAGGAAGGAAGGCTGCACTTCGCAAGCAAACCCGCGATGGCGTCGACGGCCGAATTCACCAACAAGGTGGAGGAGATGTTTGCCAACAAAAGGCAACGCTCACACAAGAGTGCCGCCAAGGGCATACCGGTAAGCAAGCGGAAACGCGGGAAAAGGAGGCAGGCCCTCCGCCATCGAAAGTAGCAAGGTAGCCCAACAGGAAGGCCAAGGTCAGTGATGTAGTCAACCGACACCCGATCGTGGCACTCATTGACATGAACGACGAGAACGGGAAGATGACGAAGGCGCGCTGGAAAATCGTGCATGCGCGACTCGTTGAGTCTCTCTGTGCACGGATGGAAAAGGCACCAATAGCCCCCATGCCCACATGCGTTGGTGCAGGGTGGTTGAGCGGTGTAAAAATCCTGAAGTGCAATGACGATCCGACCAGGACGCTGACGCAAACGGTCTGCCAACTGGAGGCATTGTGGGAGGGGGCCAGGCTAGAGGTGGTGGACAGGGAATTAATCCTATCCATACCGAAGGCAAAAGTGCTCTTCTCAATCGCAATCTAGGGTTATCGGACGCTTAAGCTGCTTCAACGGCAGAATCCAGACGTCCCAAAGGCGAATTGGAAGATTCTGCACATGGCCAGCCCACTACCCAACGAGGGGGGGCAAAGTGTGGCTCTCCATATCAACAAGGAGGCGGAGGATCTGCTGTACCCAAGATTCGGGAAGATGGCGTGGGGCATGCGTCTTAAGAAGCACCACCCCGACGCCAACGGCGCACATATCCCGCAGGCAGGCGAGGTGAAGCAGGGTCTAGGTCTGGAAGCCATCGTGGAAGCCGGTCTCTGAATGGAGAGTCCTAAAAACACCATCCTTCTCAGACCATAGGTATATTCAGTTCAGGTATGATTTCCAAAGGTAACTATCAATAGAATCCCCCGGAACACGAACTGGGAAAAGTTTACAAGGACATTTACCTCGAAATTCGCGACTAGCCCGGCGTAGAAGAATCCGTGGAAGATATAGAAACGCCCCTGGAGACCCGTCCAAGGAATAATTGGATGCGTATCACGCACCAGGCCCGACATCAATAACAAGGAAGAAGCCCAAGCCATCATGGTGGAATCGAGAACTGACACTCAAAAGAAGTAATCTCCGAGAATTCTTCAAAATCGCCAAAAAGGCAGACAATGAGATTATCAACGGGGAATACAAAATCCTACCTAGGGATTACAAGAAGGAATCACGCAGGGAACAAAGAAGCTCCTGGAGAAACTTCTGCTCCAGCATCGGGAACGTCCCGGAAACAGTTAGACTCCGGAGGCTGCTTTCGAAGCAACCTACCATACAGATTCAGCTAAAATGCATCGACGGACAGTGGACTGAGGGCAGTGAAGAGGCCCTAACAGCACTTATGCAATCGCACTTCCCAGGATGCACGGATATCCTAGGCGCCAGCACGCATCAGGACATAGCAACTGGCGAAGAGCGCCCCCCGAACGATCTTATAACACCTAGGAAAATCAAATGGGTCATAGACTCCTTTGCGGGCTATAAGGCACCCGGACTAGATGGAATATTTCCAGCCATGTTACAGGTGACCAAGGAAAGGATCACCCCATGGCTATAAGAAATATAGTCGCCATGTCTAAGCACGTGCTATATCCCAATCCAATGGAGGACCTCTCGGATTGTCTTACTCCGAAAAGCGGAAAAGTGCAGTCACGCAAGCCCCAAGGATTACAGGCCAATAACCCTTACTTCTTTCTTACTCAAAAATTCGGAAAAGCTGCTAGATCTACAAATCAGGAACGATGTAGGAAGACTCATGTCATCCAACCAGCACGCCTACGCCAAAAAGAAATCTGTGGAAACGGTACTACACTCGCTAGAAGTAAACGTTGAGAGAGCCCTACACATTAAGGAATATGCGCTAAAGGGGGCACACAGAGGCACACTCCGTTATTTGTACCCGACTATATTCCAGTTTCCTTTGCCCACAATTGTACACTTGAAACAATTCGAGTATAAATTCCAGTGCTACTATTCAACAAAAATATTTCTCAAATACATTTTCAATTTCAATTGTGTGTAACATATAACTCAGCCACAGTAAAAAATTCCCATCATAAAACTTTTCCATAAGATTTGCACTCTTTATTTTTTACTGTGTTACAGCTGCGTGTGTATATTTACATACATATTCTAATACAGTCCACTCTAAGTACTCTTTCATATACAGTCCACTCCAACTACTGTTCTCGACCTACAAATACGGCTAAACTATTTCTAAAATTAAAAACAAAGTTACAATATCCACAAATTTACTCCAGCAAATCGTTTGCAATTTAGTTGTGCAGGTGACAAACAAACGCACCGACATACAAACATAAGCGAAGTCTTTCCAGTTCCCGCAACGTTATTCCGCCATTCGCACCCCACATATGTACATATGTACAGTGTATATACATACGTATATCGATATTTTCGCCAGTGCACAGTGGGTCAAGAACTCACAATAAATGTTCCTTTCAAACATACAATATTAAAGTCCGTCATTCTTTACATAAGTCCGATCATATATATATTTACAATCTTGATTGGTTCCTAAATTCCAACTGAATTTTAGCGCGTTTCCTTACTTCTGAATTAAAATTCTAAATTATTTAACGTCATGGCAACATCAGTAAAATCCGCTTTAGCCCGATTTATGGCCACAGCTGACTGCCTGATCCACTTTGAGGCCACTGTGAACGCTCCAGGTGCTCCTACCCCAACGTTATCCGCCTGTAAAATCCGACGCGATCACTTCAATTCCTTGTGGCAAACGGTAAAGGCATTATACGACATATGCTCCGACTGCATTATAGCTGCAGGCGAGAGCGCCGCAGTCACAAAATCCATACTAAAGTCCAAGTATTACCAAACGTACTACACTTACGAAATATTTGCCGCGCAGCTGATGGAGCAAATCCAAAAAGGCTCCTCCCAAATACCTCAAGCTCCAGTAACTCCGTCCCAAAATTCCACGTCCTATGGCTGTCGGCTGCCTCCTATCGACACAGGGGTTTTCTCTGGCGATTATCTTCGCTGGCCGACCTTCCGGGACCATTTCACGGCAATATACATAGACAATCCGAGTCTAACGCCCGTTGAAAAATTATTCCATTTAAATTCAAAAACAAGTGGCGAAGCTCATTCCATAGTTTCAAGATCCCCACTCACCAATGATGGCTTTCGCTCAGCCTGGAATAACCTAACTAAGCGTTTCGAAAAGAAGCGATTGCAGGCGAACAGTCACCTGAAAACACTTTTCAATGTGTAATAGCACAGGAGTCGGGAGCAGCCTTAAAGGAACTTGAACGCACTTTTCAAGGTTGCTTAACTTTCTTAAAATTTCCGGTGTTAGTATTGAGAATTGGGACCCTATACTGGTTTATATGTGCTCGACAATACTACCAAAGCTCACTCTCTCATTATGGGAGCAATCCATCCAAAATAAAGCCGAAATTCCTACGTGGCTTGAGCTTGATTCCTATTTGAAGGAGCGCCATCGAACTCTTGAAGCCGTCGATAGCTTCCGATCTGCCAATTTCCACCACGTCCAGTCCAAAGACACAAATCGAGTGGCAGAATATTCAAAAATAAATTCCTTCAACACAAGGCTAGTTCCGATACCCAAAGGCTGCGATCTGTCTTCGAAGAAGAACCACCCCGTGCGTATATGTCCACGCTTCCTACAAATGACGGTAGACGATCGCCTAGCCTATATTCAAAGGAATCAGTTGTGCTCCAATTGCTTTGCAAGCAGCCATCAATTTCGGGATTGCACAAGGGCTCACAACTGTCTCACTTGCCAAGATCGGCATCACACATTACTGCATCGAAACAGCGGTCCTACTACTCCGCCGATTCCATCCGACCCTCCAAGGCCATTATCCGCCTCAGTTCCACACATCATTTCTTCCTATTCAGAGCAACTTTCCGTACAAAAAGTCACTCCTAAAAATACTCCATCCGAATATTGGGTTCCATACCCCTCCTTGGATAGAAGACGTACTCGAGATATTAAATCATACCAATGCCGAGTCTGTCAAGTGCCAGCACTTTCTACGGCTAAGCCCCCAGAATCGGCTTCAGGAAGTACATATCCTGAAGTACTGCTCCAATTGCTTGGCTCACAATCATTCCAAGGACTCCTGCCGCAGTGGTCATTACTGCCACAAGTGTGGAAAGGGCCACCACACTCTCCTACATACGGACGACCGATCTTCACTTCCAACTTATTCCTGAGCCTACTATCCTGAGGTTCTTGCTACGGGTGGAGGGGGGAGGAATGTTTACGTCAAAAGCGCGTTTAATTTCAGGAGGCAGTGTCGAGCGGCAGTCTTATCCAGATGTCTACATCTCGCGCGCTCGCACTGCCGTCCGCTCTCCCTCTCCATCTCACCCCTAAGTCTCCGCTCTGCTCTGGAGCGCTTTAGTTAAGTTAGGCTTAAGGAGTTCTTATTTCCAAGTGTACAAATAAACATATATGCACGTCGCGTAAAAACCCCAATGTACCCCCGTGTTTTTATGCGTACCATTCGATCTTGGGGAATTACCTATTTCAGCGATCAAGTCACCCCGCCCCAACAACCTCGTTCATGGGCCCAGACGACTGGAAACGGGTCGGGACCAGACTCAACTCCTCAACATATACACAGACGGCTCCAAGATGGAATGGGGACCCTGAAATAAGGCTGTCTTATAAGCTACCAAGCGACTGCATCATATTCCAGGCAGAATTCTTTGCCATAAGAAAAGCGGCAGAAGTGGCTCAAAATATAAACCGACCATATGATGTGGTCAACTTGTTCGTGAACAGCCAAGTGTCGTCAACGGTCAGTTCCAAAAATGTAATGGCGACCAGGGAGGCCAAAGTATGTAACTATTAAGTATATATATTCTTGATCAGGATCACTAACCGAGTCGATCTAGCCAAGTCCGTCTGTCCGTATGGAAGCTGAGAACTCGAAAACTATAGGAGCTGGAATGTTGGGTTGGCATGCAGATTCTTCGGCTTCCTCCGCAGCGCTAGTTTATTTTATTAATATCAATTCCATTGTACATGCATACATATGTACATCGTAAAATCGGATCCAGACGGCCCTGCTGTGTGCGTGTCGATTTGTGCAAAAAAAAATGCGAACCAGAACGATTTTTTTGAAATTCATTCCCGAACTTACTTCCGGTATATGATATGTTATTAATTGTGGTTGTATCATTAAATGTTATTAACAAAAGCGTAATATATTTCGCATCTTTTTTTTTATTTATTTTTTTGCAGTGCGGTTTTAAATAGTCAGCGACAGTTAAGTCAGCGACAGTTACTGGCTTTTGTTTGTGCTTAGACATTTCCTTGATGGCTTCAATGTTTAAGACTTTTGTATTAAAAACACCAAATTTTGCCAGTATCAATTAAATTTATCAGGTCAAATGTAATGGGTCAGGTAATGGTAAATCTTGATCAACAAAAACTTTTTTTAAATCTTCAGAATGAATGAATGAATTGTTAAATATTATTTTTAATTAAGAAATTTTTTTTTTCTACTGTTTGGTAATTTTGTTATATATTACTTAATTCAATGTTTGTTACGATGCTTGACTACCGATAGCTGCGAGCAGGGGCGTAGCTGACATCCCTAAAATTTAACCCCCAGTCGGCAAGAAATACTAGATTTTATAAAATACTAGATTAAGAAAGATCTAAATACTTATGTAGAATATTGAAGAAGATCAGAAGAAAGATTGTTGGTGACATTGTTGAACTGAAAAGCTCAGTTGACGGCTAAGCAATGTTTTTAATTAATCCAGTGGGAAGTTGCGAATTTACTCCTGTTCTGCACGCTGGTTCTTAGCCGTCATCTGGACATCGGATTTGCGAATTCTGGAAAGTTCTCAAATCACCAAGAGTTGCATAACAAGTTCACGTGGCCAACATTTTGCATTGTGCAACTGGTAGCGCATTGGCATCGAACATCGGGTGTATTGGCCAACACCGTTGGCGACGCGATTTTTATGCGCTCATTACGTGCAACTTAAACTTCGTCGCTGGAGCGTCCGCACATCGGTGCGCCCTAACCCATATCGTCGCCGAATCCCCAAATAGCGGTACGCCCTAGCCTACATCTCGTCGGCTAGGCCCCGCAAAGCGGTGCATCCCATTTCTCAACATCGTAGAGGGAGCGCATTTCGGCTACGTCCCTTACCTCCATCTCGTCCGCACCCATAGAGCGGTGCGATTTCAACTTCGTCTTTCGTCGGTGAAGCGCACAAATTATAATTTTACTTGGTTTTCAGTCAACACACGCATAGGCCCACACCCAACACACACACAGATACATATTGCGGAGATTCGGTCTCACTTAAGCTGACTTTTCGCCTCCCTTGTTTCAATCGCACCCCCATAGCCTTGCAGATTTCTTCAGTACGGTGGGAGAGTGCAGACATTTGATCGGTACTAGCAGCATTGCATTGGTATTTACTTGTTAGGAATAAAGGCCAAAAAAGGGAAGTTGCTGGTCACAATGGATAGAAGTCGAAAAGGTACTGGTAAAACTCCTTCAACGGAGGAGGACACAAACGAATTGCTGTAACAGCTTAAGCGGAATAAAAATCAAATAATTAGAATTGAAGCCACAGATCGTAGTCAAGAAACTCCCCCTTACGCGTGCGAAATGGAATTTCGCTTAAGTATTTTAAATTTATAAATAGAAAAGGCATTCGAATTGCAACCACAATTAGAGGCAATTAATATTCAATTGGCATGTAGAGAGGAGTTAGAGGAACTGTGAATATCAGCTAAGGCCTTATTATTGTCAATTTGCAACCGGTCTGAACGAGAAAGTAATCATTCTACCTTCGCAAATATTAGTAGTCCAAATTCTTCAATAAGCCACAGTAGAATTTTCCCACATATATAACTCCCAAAGTTTGACGGCGACTACTACAACTACAAAAATTTTATAGGCTTGTTTAATAGCGTGGTTCACAACGACGAGTCGCTATCCAATGTCGAAAAATTCAATCATTTGCTATCCTGTTTAGAAAAGGAAGCGTTATTAAAAGTAAAGGCTAACCAGATCACAAAAGCCAATTTCGCAAAGGCCAATGCGGCTTTAATTACGGTTTATGATAATCCGTGCCTATTATACTTTAGAAGTGTATCTCGCTTGTTTGAACTCCAAAAAATACACGCGCCATCTGCCTCAGCATTATGATCTCTCATCGACCCCGTAACTGCTATTTATGAATCTCTTCTCTCGTTCGGCAACTATAAAATTATAGCCAACGCAATGAAAATTCAAATCGACATGCAAGCGCAATCTGTGCGGTAGAATTTTTTTAGACTGGCAAAGAAATTTGCATTTAAAACGATACCGCCATGAGGCGAACTTTTCTATGATTGGGAATTCCGCGTGTATAGCTTACTTTGCAGTTCAGACGTCTTTTTGGTCGCGTCTAGACTACTTCGAAGAAGTCACGCACTGTTACCGATATAAGCCACGGTTAATGTAGCAAATAATGGAAAATCTGCATCTTGACCAGCGGAGTCAATCCGTTCGGTCCAATCCGAGTGTCGCTAGGAGTGCTTGGCAAGGCAGCTCTAAAAGTGTACGTCGCAGTATTTATATGAACGGTTGAAGGATCTCACACTTAACTTATTTATCCTCTGTCTTAGCAGATTTTTTGGGCGGCACAGCCCGGTCATACGACTGTATTGCGACAATGCAACCAATTTTGTTGGTTCCGCACGGATGCTTCAAGAGATGGCCTCCGATATCCGGACGTCCCGGACAAGCTTCTAGAACTTTTATTTTTGTTTAAATAAAAAGGTTATGCTGAAATGCAATGAAATTTGAATTAAAATTGGAACGCAATTTGATCTGTACTAGAACGCAAAAGTTTGGACTACGATTATGAGAGATTGGCCTTCGAACGGACGCTTGGGTATACTTTACAATTGGTTTATTTATCTTAGCAGGCCAAGTGCGGCCCTCAACTTTAATGGCATAGGCAAAGGCAGAATCATAAACAAAGACAAAGACAATATCGCTGAAGACAAAGGCTGAGTGCAAGGGCAATATCGCTGAGATTGAGTTTCAAAAATTGCTTATTAATTCTACTAGTGGAACACTTTCGTGGGTTGGATAACTCTCCCTCTTCTATAATGGATCGTCCCGATTCATTATGAATTTCGTTTAAGCGATTTCTTAATTCTGTTAAAAATTCTTCTTCGTTAATAGGTTTTTCTAGTTCTGGGCGTTGTTTTTTGGTTACAAATATATTTTTGTTTTTTCCAAACTTAAGGTTATTAAAGTGTTATTTCTTTAATGTAGACATTTCATAATGTATTTGCGGTGTGACGGCCCACCGTCATAATAAAAACAATAAAACCATAATAAAACCAAGCTGGGAAAACATTCCAAAGAATCGATGGTCTTTCAATTGGTAATTCTCCAGCCGCAGAACTATTCGAAACGTGCGCCCAGAGCTGGTCAAACTTAGTCAGCAGAGATATCGATAGTCGTCACCGGAGCTGTAACCGATAGCCAGTTATTGAAGCGGGCTTATCAATATAGACCACCCTGGTCACACTAAACGGCGCCTATATAAACAGAGCCCCAGACCCACTCGAACGACGAGACACGACGATGTCGGCAGCGCACAACTCTGCCCTTCCGCAGCGCAGACCCAACGAAGCGAGCAGCGCACAACTCGCCCCTTCCGCATCGTCGACACGACGAAGCCCGCAGCGCATCCTTCGGCCCCCCCGCAGCGCCGACACAACGAAGCAATCAGTACGCAGCTCGGCCCTTCCGCAGAGCTGTCACAACGAAGCAAGTAGTACGAAACTCGGTCCCTCCACAGCAGAGGCGACCTGCCACCAACGTTATATATTGTACCCTAGCTCTATCCTATCCTAGTAAATAATAAGCTTACTGCATAGCTTTCTCTCTCTGCATCATTATTGGGGATCTAAAGAGGAAATAAATTTCGAACCATGCCCACGGCAAGCTATACGGCCTCCCGAAGCAAAGTCGTTACAGTGGCGCCCGAACAAACTAAAGACAAATAAACAAAAACAAAGATTACCCTCTTCCTCAACACAACACAATAGCAGACAAGTTAACTCGAGGCTGGAAGCAACACCAATAAAGTCAAGTTGGAAGCCTATCTAATAGAGTTCGAAGTCAAGCCAGGAATACTGTGCGAGGTGGCAAATGTCAGTGGCAAATGTCGAAATTCATAAAGAACGGCAACCACAGCGACGGAACCATCGAACGCCTCCTGGAGCTGGCATGGAAGCACGCAAGAAGCCCGTCACCAACACCCGAACCCACATGGACCGAAAGGGATAAAGTGGCCACAATGGAAGTGGTCCGAACTTGGAGGAAAGAATACGACGGCACCGGCGATCCGGCAGAGCTCATAAGCAGAACGGAGGAATCCGCAGAGGCTTACGGGATAGAAGTCGATCACGCAGCGGTAGCCATGGTAATCCTACTCAAAGGATGTGCCTTGGACTGGTTACACACCCACCCAACCCCAATGCCATCATGAAGTATCTTCAGAGAAGAATTCCTGGGGTACTACAGGGCAGCGTACCACGAAGAAAAAGCGATGGAAAGCATTACACGTAGGCACCGTGGGGAGGCTAAGCCAGCGAAAGAATATACACGAGAACTCCGGAAAATCATGAGATTTACTACGCTCACAGAAGAGAAAAAACTGGAGTGGGTTTACCGAAAAAGACGAGTAGAATTCAAACGCCAATTAGTTAAGAAATTCGAGGCCCTCCAATCACAAAAACACACTACACAGAACACAACACCACCAAGAAACCAGTGGAGACCCCAAGAGGCACCACAAGCACTTAAAGCAAGCATTACAAGATCGTTCAAAATGAACAATAGATGCTTAAAATGCAAAGTAGTGGGACACATGGCACGGGGGTGCAACAATCAGCCAAGACTGTTCTGCTGTATATGCGGACAGAATTGTACACGCACGACTCATAATATATATGTGTTAGGAAATAAAGGAATATAAAAAAAAACGACTAATTGCTGTCGCCGGAATGAAACGACGGGAAATGACAGAAGCCCATGAGATCAAAGCGGGCACCCAGGGCCCACACCACACCCGTAACGGCAATAAAGATCAACGGCCGACGCTTACTCACACAAGTCAATATAGGCAACACAGTAGTTTGCGGGGCCATTGACACGGTGTCCACTCGGAGTTTCATCGGCAGAGAACTGGCCAACAAAATAGCCAGATACGGGAGAAGAAAACGAGTAACCGAAGCCAAGAGACTAGCAGACGGAACAAACACCCGGAGGCCGACTACCCGGAGTCCTGTTCAACGAAACCACACCCGGATCCGGAATGGCGAAGGAGACAATCGAGGCATGCAACGGTTAATAGAAACAAGCAAGTTGGCACATCGGAACATGGGAAATGCGCACAAGATCATGCGAGGGCGTATAACCTACGGAAAAGGGACTGGAAACCAAAGATAGGAGACCTCTTATGGGAACGGCAGCACCCATTATCCAAAGCAGCTATTGGGTTCGCAGCTCACTGGCAAAGTACAGAGAGAATCTGCAGCGCCTGAACCAGCAGCGGCAAAGGGTCATAGTACTCGGGGCGGTGAACGTGGCAGACCCCGCAGGAGTTTGAGGGTCGACCAAGGCGGCACCAGGCCGAGAAAACGAACAATCGAACACCTCGACGACGACAAGGCAGACTCATGGCAAAGGACAAGGACACCAGGACGAAGAACAAAGAACACAAGGAAGAAATAGCCAGAATCACCGATCAAGATCCCCCAGACCAAGAGAAAGAACCGGAACAAGGCGCAACAGACTCAGCGCCCGCAGACGAAATGGGTAAGTAAGACCGGTAGACCTATCGGAAGATACAGAAGAGGATTGGAAGCCAGAGCGACCGAAAGGGAACGCGGAGCACGAAAATAAGGTGGCAGAGGACGTAGCCCTGATTAAGGCAGCTTGGCGACCGGGTGCAAGGAAGACGCAGAAAATAATAGCAGGGAACACCGCAACCAGGATTCGGATAGGGAGAGGTTGATAAGTGAGCGTCACGACGACACAAAAAACCATAATAAAACCAAGCAGGGAAAACATTCCAAAGAAACAATGGTCTTTCAATTGGTAATTCTCCAGCCGCATAACTATTCAAAACGCGCGCCCAAAGCTGGCCACACTTAGTCAGCAGAGAAATCAATAGTCGTCAACGGAGCCGTTACCGATAGTCTGTACTTGAAGCGGGGCTATCACCATGGACCACACTGGTCACACTAAAAGACGGCTATATAAACAGAGGTCCAGCATCAGGCCAGTTACTTGCATTCCGACGAGCTTCGAGGAAACACCAACGAAGGGGAATATCCGGGTAAGTGTTCGGGTAAATAGTCTTGGTAGTGGATCCGTTAGAGCTCGGTTTTAAATTGGCTTTACGACCTGGTGAGGATACCCTGCGTCCCGGCTTGGTTTTCGTAATTCAACCCAGGCCTGGTCATGATCACTTGGCCCGGTCCGATTCCGTAATTCAGGCCCATCTCAGTGAGTTCCCCCAGAAGTCACGTTTCCGGCTTCCAATCCGGAAACTATACAGAGTAGACGGCAGGTCAAAACTAATGATGCCCGGCAGACCAAAACTAACGATGCCCTACACTCCCAAATTTCACCTGAAATCCACGTAGATCGTTCCTCCCAACGACCCAAAACACTAAGACCTACCCGAACGACGAGACACGACGAAGTAGGCAGCGCACAACTCGGCCCTTCCGCTGCGCCGACACAACGAAGCAAGCAGTACGCAGCTCGGCCCTCCCGCAGCGACGCAATCAGTACACCTCTCGGCCCATCCGCAGCGGCAACACAACTAAGCAAGCAGTCGCATTTTGCAACTTGATTACTTATTAATAATTTTCCATCGGTTTGGAAAATGGCTCTAGCGTATTATATTTTACTAAATTTTATTTATTATATATAAATATATATTATTAAATTATTAAAAGTTGTTTATGCAGAGCGATTTTGAGAGATATCCATTAAATCAGCGATAATTGGTGACTTCTGTTCGTGTTTTAATATTTCTTTAATATCTTCATTGTTTAAAATTGTTGTATTAATATCAATTTTTGACAGTGTGATAGTATCAATTACATTTTGTAGGCGATGCTTTCTTAATGGTAAGCCTTGATCAATAAAATTTTTTTTTAAATCTTCAGAAAGAGATTCTATTTATTTGAACAATTTGGAATTGATAATATATTGTTTATTATTACTTTCAATTAAGTCATTGATTATATTTTGCACCTTAATGAAATCATCATGACACGACGTTCCAGCCAACCATTTGTACACGGTGCCTAAGTCATTTATTCACCTTTTCGATCTAGTTCATATTAACTGTGACAGAGATAATTCGATTACTTCTAGGTCGTTTTTTTTATATCCATCGTGACCTCTAATTAGAATCCATTTTTATATAATATGATTTTATATTTATTATTTCTTAATAAGAACTTAAATTAATAACGAGAAATAAATCTTAGAATGATTCACAAGTATGGACATCCTTTTTGTCCTTGAACAGAAAAAATGCATGGTTCGAGTAATTTATTTTTTTTTTGAACTGCCCAATAATATGATTGATAAAGAGGTAATATCTCTATTACCTCTTGCCTTTTCTGTAAGCTAAAAAAAATTTATTAGTCCTTAATATTATCTTTGTGTATAATTCTGTTTCTTCTATTAATTATTATTTTATTAGGCATAACTTCCTTATCTACTTGTTTTTCTATACCTTGCTTTAAATTGGGCCATTAACTTATTTTAAAGTTTAATTTCTTTTGAATTTCTTTAATTTATATGAACTTTGAGTTACACTGTGCGCATGGTATAAATCAATATGTAAGTTTTCTCCTTCTTTTGTTGGTATTGGAGGTTCTCCAATTAGAATTTTAATTAAGTGCATGCTATATTTGTTTTCATTGCAATTTTTACAATTTTCAATATTTTCTTTAAGTTTTTTATATAATAATATAATATAATAATAATTTAATCTACTGATTTTCCCCTATAAGATCGACTGTGTTTCTTTTATTAATATAGCTCTATCTTCTGTGTTTTCTACGTCCTGAACAAATATTCGTGAAAAAAAGTTTTGTTAGTCAAATTAATTCTTAAAGATGCTTGAATATGGTATAAATATTGTAAATTACAATGAGTTCCAACCATTATGTTAGGTGGAAGATACTCTCTTAATACAGTTACTAAATTCTCAACGGTTTCATATTCGGTTATGTGTCTTGTCTTGTCAAAAACTTCCAGTGACTTATGTATTGTATACCTGCCCGTTGTTAATAACAATTGTTGTTTAAACTGATTTAATGATTTACGAGTCTCTCGCTGTGAGTCTTGATCTGAGTTTGACTGTTTTGATACAACTAAATCGCGATTTAATATTATTTATTTGTGTTCGTAAAACTTTCAATGAAAGAATACCATCATTTCATTTCTACGTTTGGATTTTTATCCGAAATTGTGAACTAAAAGGATTGATGGTCCGCTTGTATTTCTATGCCTATTTCTCCATATAAATAATTTTGTGGTTTTTTTAAAGCCCATACTATGGCAAACTATTCCTTTTTATTTGTGGCGTAAAGTTTTTCCAATTTATTCTACGTTTTTGAAACAAAAGTAATTGGTTTATTATCTTGTGTTAATACTGCCCGGGTAGCTACGCCTTATGCGTCTGTTGTTAAATCGAATTTTTAACTATAATCTGGCTGAACTAATTAGATTAACTTTTAGCTCATTAAAAGCTTTTACAGCTGATTTGTCAAACTGTATTCAAATTTTATTAGACCTCCTTTTGAAAACCTTTCCATTTTCGCCTCCTAGATATTTTATTAAAGGACTAGCAATTTTTGAATAGTTACGAAAAAAAGTTCTTGTAATACACTGTTAGGCCTAGGAAAATTCGAAGTTCTCAAATATTTCGTGGAATTGGATATTTTGTAAATGTGGCAATTTGTTTAGGATCCGTTTTAATTACATTAAGAGAAACAATGTAAACAAAAAATGAGGTGTCTAATTTAAAAAAAAATTTGGAAAAAAATTGTTGCTCTTCGTAAAATATTATTTATTTAAATTAAATCAGCATAATTTTGTTCGATTGTGTGAACGGGTGTTTCGGTCGATTGGGAGAAGCTAGACAGCTGTTTTCTGGCGACTCTGAGAAGCAGTGGACAACAGCAGTTTTAACAGCGAATGTTAGATTTCTGCTGCTAATGTTAGCAGCGCAACACTACGAAGAAGATGGTCGCGTTTTTATAAGCGAGCTTTTATATTCCGTAGTTTGTAAATCAAAAAGTTAGCAATAAGTCAAAGATTGAAAGTACACAAATGAATACAACTGGTGAAGTTCAACATATTTCTGAGTTTTTATTACAAAGTGTGTGAAAGACCCCCAGAGTAGACTTTTGCTCAACTTTGACGATCGGGTGCCAATCGTCACAACATTGTGTGATCCTCTTCGATTATGTCACTTATTTTTGTTTGCAAAACTTATATTCGATTAGTACTATACATTTTAATATTATTTATTTTATTTCGCTTGGACTCTTTAGTTCCAACACTTTTACGTTTTTATTGACGGATAAGTCGACATCGAGGTGTTTAGGATGTTTAGGTCCTAAGAAGTTAACTTTTTGCTGACGGAAATTTCATCGTCGGCATGTTTAGGGTTTTTGATCCTAAACTTTTAAAGCTTTTATTTATGGATATTTCTACGTCGGCGTGTTCAGGATTTGTTGATCCCAAACTATATATTTTTTTGTTGATGGATATTTCTACGTCGACGTGTTCAGGATTTCTTGATTCCAAACTTTTCTCGATATATTCCACTTATATCGAATCTATCTGAATTGCAAATACTCTCATAAAAATATTTTTTATAATAAATTCTTTTGTTGGAAGAGTATTATTATTAAATTTATTAAACTTTTTTCTTTTTTTTCATTATTTTAGTATATTAACTCGACGGAGGAACTCGTGATATGGTTCCAAAGTCGCCCAGCTGGGGGAACCAAGCGGGTCGCAGGTTGCGGATAGCGGACGACCTCTCTCGAGGTCAACTGTGAGTAAGCTGGTGGGGGAAGTCCGGAACACGGAATCATGGACGGAAACCCCAGTAAATAAACAGTCCCGAACAGCCAGCGGGTATCCTGCAACGAAGCAATACCGATGATGCGAATTGTTTAGCCGCATCTAAATAGTTGCTTTACACAAACCCATACCCAACACAACAACTACCCATCTCCCCTCCCAAAACAACATCTCACTCTGGGCCGAACTACGCTGTAATACGGACCGTGCCAAGAGTCAGCTTGGCTGGGGGCCCGGATCAAAAACTATCCCAGTTTCAAAGGGTGTGCTCAGGGACTTGGCGACCCCCTGTTCTAACTATCGCCTTACCCGGGCATCGCGGATCTCTGCCCTGGCGGACCTTTTCCCTTATCCGCAACTCGTGGGACCTATTATGGAATCAAAAAAAATACAAAAACACAAAACGCAGAGACGGGAACTCTCAAAAAACCCACGGAAACGCTAAACACTGATTCCAACATCCACACCAGCATGGTCCCGGAAGGGCCGCACCCCAAACTAGGGGTGACGGGTGGTAGAAAGCCAGCCGCGAACGCATCCGCCACGGGCGCTTCTGCGCTCAGACCACCTGCTGGCGCCAATAAATTCACATGCGCAGAAAGGCGGACTGTCGTCCAGACTCTGCGCTCTCATACAAGGAGAAATTTTGCCACACCTTTGTATGAATGGCTAAAGAAGGTAGAATGGGCAAGGAAGGTGCTTCCAAATTACGGGCAGGATAAGCCCACCCAAGATGGGACTCAGGCGAAAAGACAGCGATCCCTCGATCTACATGGACCATCGGCGAAGAGATCCAAGATACAGCCTTCGGTCTCTTTTGCCGAGATCACTAAAAACTGAGTATTACTCGGCATCATAGACATGGGCAATCCGGAGGGCAGGATTCCCAGGAATAAGTGGAAGGCAGTGGAGTCCCAGCTTTCCCTTATATGCCTACGCATGATGCGAGAGAAGCCAGGTACATCGCCTTGCTGCATGCACGCAGACTGGTACCAAGGTAGTGGCCTGCGATTTTCATCGGTCGGCTGACATATACAAGCAGGCGACGATTAAGCTCTGGCTTCATTTGCTCTGCGACAGGAAAGAAGGAGACAAGGCACCAGGCAGGAAGCAGATTCTGCTCAGTCACAACCAGCGGGACAGGGAGACCTCGACCGACATGCAGTTGATCCAGCTGAACCTGAAACACTGCAGGGCCGCGCAGAACCTCCTGAAGCAGACGGTGCGAGAACTGGACTCTGAGGTGGCGAACAGGTAGGCTCCTGGGCCGGATCTGGTCCCGAACAGTGCAGTGAAGATCCTGATATTCCTCCACCCGGATGTGGTAGCATCGCTCTACAACACTTGCCTGCTTGAAAAGACCTTCCCTGACAGGTAGAAACGCCAAAAGCTCCTGCTCCGGTCAAAGCCGGGGAAACCAGCGGAAGAAGCTTCTTCTTATAGACCCATCGGCCTGTTGAACACTATAGGAAAGGTCTTCGAAAGGGTCATAGCAACGAGGCTTAACGCTGCTATGGAGGATGCCGGTAGACTCCGTTCCAACCAATACGGTTTCCGGAAAGGGAAATCGACACTGGACGCGATAGAGAGGGTCACCAACATTGCTGCTAAAGCAACATCGCTGTTACCAAATGGAAAGGTGGGACGATGAAGTATTGTCTAGTGGTCTCGCTGGACATACGGAACGCATTGGAGGCATTACGGTCCTGCAACATCCCGGAATAGGTGTTGAATGTAGTGCACAGCAAAAGGGAGCTGGTCCTAGAAACCTCTGTGGGTTCCAGGACATACGAGGTGACAGCCAGTGTTCCTCAGGGCTCGGTACTGGGCTCTCCGGCTTTGGAACACAATGTATGACGGAGTTCTGAAGCTCCCACTGCCGAGCAGCACCAATATAGTTGGCTTTGCAGATGATGTCGCGCTGGTTGTGGTGGCCAAGGAAGTTGCTGCTGTGGAAGCAGCTGCAAACTGCGCAGTTCGAGCAGTGGAGGAAAGGCTCTCAGTTGCGGGCCTAGAGCTGGCCTCACACAAAACAGAAGCGGTGCTGATATCAAGCAGGAAAGCAGTGGAGTCGGTGCATATCCAGATCGGAGGGACAACGATATCATCTCAGCGTTCCATAAAGTACCTGGGAGTCATCCTGGACACCCGCCTTTCCTACCGCGAGCTCTTAGAGTACGTAAATAAAAAGGCAAGCGAGACCACAGGATCGCTCTACAGGATCCTGCTGAACACCAAAGGACCGAAGCAGGACAGTCCTCGCGACCGTTGTCAAGTCGCAGTTGTTGTACGCTGCTCCGGTGTGGGCCGAGGCCACGGCTGTTAGCAGCTACATGCGAGGGGTCAACTCGATGTACCGCCTGTGTGCCGTCAGAATATCGAGTGCCTTCAGGACGATCTCGGACGACGCAGCGCTCGTCATTGCAGGCCAAGTTCCCCTATGTGAACTGGTGTGGGAGGCCAAGGAGATACGCGCGGCCCACAGAACCAAGACCGAGGTGAAGAGGAGTGCCAGGATGCAGAGCGTTGACAACTGGCAGGCAGCCTGGGACAACTCCAGCAAGGGACGCTGGAGGCACCAGCTCATCCCCAGCATAGAGCCATGGGTAAATAGGAAGCACGGCCAGGTAGATTTCTACCTCATGCAGGCGCTGAGTGGACATGGTTGCTTCCGAAGCTTCCTTAAGCGCTTCGGACACGACACGGAGGACGGTTGCCCAGGGTGCGGCAGTGGGATTGTTGAGGACGCTCAGCATTTCCTGCGCGAAGCAATACCTTGCGGTGATATCGCGCAACCACGACCAAAAATAATTACAAGCAACAAGAGTAGGGGGTCTTACTGCTTGTAATTATTTTTGGTCTGTATATACGTGTAGGTAATAGAGGAATACAAAAAAAAAAAATAAATAAAAAAAACAACGCTGAAGCCGACGGAGAGGGCCAACCGAAGGATCAAGACAATGATCGCCCAGTACTTGGACGGAGGTCCGCAGAATGGATAGGACAAACTATTGCCGGAAATATCGCTAACCATCAAAAGCAGTGTTTCCGACACTACAGGATTAAGCCCGGCGTTCCTGACACAAGGACGAGAACCCCGACTGCCAATGACCCTATACGATGAGGTGGCCCCAACCAAACGGAGTGAGCAGCTGAGGATTATCTTCAACGTCGTGCGAAACGACGTCGAACGCGCCGCGGCCGCACCCCAAACTAGGGGTGACGGGTGGTAGAAAGCCAGCCGCGAACGCATCCGCCACGGGCGCTTCTGCGCTCAGACCACCTGCTGGCGCCAATAAATTCACATGCGCAGAAAGGCGGACTGTCGTCCAGACTCTGCGCTCTCATACAAGGAGAAATTTTGCCACACCTTTGTATGAATGGCTAAAGAAGGTAGAATGGGCAAGGAAGGTGCTTCCAAATTACGGGCAGGATAAGCCCACCCAAGATGGGACTCAGGCGAAAAGACAGCGATCCCTCGATCTACATGGATAATCGGCGAAGAGATCCAAGATACAGCCTTCGGTCTCTTTTGCCGAGATCACTAAAAACTGAGTATTACTCGGCCTCATAGACATGGGCAATCCGGAGGGCAGGATTCCCAGGAATAAGTGGAAGGCAGTGGAGTCCCAGCTTTCCCTTATATGCCTACGCATGATGCGAGAGAAGCCAGGTACATCGCCTTGCTGCATGCACGCAGACTGGTACCAAGGTAGTGGCCTGCGATTTTCATCGGTCGGCTGACATATACAAGCAGGCGACGATTAAGCTCTGGCTTCATTTGCTCTGCGACAGGAAAGAAGGAGACAAGGCACCAGGCAGGAAGCAGATTCTGCTCAGTCACAACCAGCGGGACAGGGAGACCTCGACCGACATGCAGTTGATCCAGCTGAACCTGAAACACTGCAGGGCCGCGCAGAACCTCCTGAAGCAGACGGTGCGAGAACTGGACTCTGAGGTGGCGAACAGGTAGGCTCCTGGGCCGGATCTGGTCCCGAACAGTGCAGTGAAGATCCTGATATTCCTCCACCCGGATGTGGTAGCATCGCTCTACAACACTTGCCTGCTTGAAGGGACCTTCCCTGACAGGTAGAAACGCCAAAAGCTCCTGCTCCGGTCAAAGCCGGGGAAACCAGCGGAAGAAGCTTCTTCTTATAGACCCATCGGCCTGTTGAACACTATAGGAAAGGTCTTCGAAAGGGTCATAGCAACGAGGCTTAACGCTGCTATGGAGGATGCCGGTAGACTCCGTTCCAACCAATACGGTTTCCGGAAAGGGAAATCGACACTGGACGCGATAGAGAGGATCACCAACATTGCTGCTAAAGCAACATCGCTGTTACCAAATGGAAAGGTGGGACGATGAAGTATTGTCTAGTGGTCTCGCTGGACATACGGAACGCATTGGAGGCATTACGGTCCTGCAACATCCCGGAATAGGTGTTGAATGTAGTGCACAGCAAAAGGGAGCTGGTCCTAGAAACCTCTGTGGGTTCCAGGACATACGAGGTGACAGCCAGTGTTCCTCAGGGCTCGGTACTGGGCTCTCCGGCTTTGGAACACAATGTATGACGGAGTTCTGAAGCTCCCACTGCCGAGCAGCACCAATATAGTTGGCTTTGCAGATGATGTCGCGCTGGTTGTGGTGGCCAAGGAAGTTGCTGCTGTGAAAGCAGCTGCAAACTGCGCAGTTCGAGCAGTGGAGGAAAGGCTCTCAGTTGCGGGCCTAGAGCTGGCCTCACACAAAACAGAAGCGGTGCTGATATCAAGCAGGAAAGCAGTGGAGTCGGTGCATATCCAGATCGGAGGGACAACGATATCATCTCAGCGTTCCATAAAGTACCTGGGAGTCATCCTGGACACCCGCCTTTCCTACCGCGAGCTCTTAGAGTACGTAAATAAAAAGGCAAGCGAGACCACAGGATCGCTCTACAGGATCCTGCTGAACACCAAAGGACCGAAGCAGGACAGTCCTCGCGACCGTTGTCAAGTCGCAGTTGTTGTACGCTGCTCCGGTGTGGGCCGAGGCCACGGCTGTTAGCAGCTACATGCGAGGGGTCAACTCGATGTACCGCCTGTGTGCCGTCAGAATATCGAGTGCCTTCAGGACGATCTCGGACGACGCAGCGCTCGTCATTGCAGGCCAAGTTCCCCTATGTGAACTGGTGTGGGAGGCCAAGGAGATACGCGCGGCCCACAGAACCAAGACCGAGGTGAAGAGGAGTGCCAGGATGCAGAGCGTTGACAACTGGCAGGCAGCCTGGGACAACTCCAGCAAGGGACGCTGGAGGCACCAGCTCATCCCCAGCATAGAGCCATGGGTAAATAGGAAGCACGGCCAGGTAGATTTCTACCTCATGCAGGCGCTGAGTGGACATGGTTGCTTCCGAAGCTTCCTTAAGCGCTTCGGACACGACACGGAGGACGGTTGCCCAGGGTGCGGCAGTGGGATTGTTGAGGACGCTCAGCATTTCCTGCGCGAAGCAATACCTTGCGGTGATATCGCGCAACCACGACCAAAAATAATTACAAGCAACAAGAGTAGGGGGTCTTACTGCTTGTAATTATTTTTGGTCTGTATATACGTGTAGGTAATAGAGGAATACAAAAAAAAAAATAAATAAAAAAAACAACGCTGAAGCCGACGGAGAGGGCCAACCGAAGGATCAAGACAATGATCGCCCAATACTTGGACGGAGGTCCGCAGAATGGATAGGACAAACTATTGCCGGAAATATCGCTAACCATCAAAAGCAGTGTTTCCGACACTACAGGATTAAGCCCGGCGTTCCTGACACAAGGACGAGAACCCCGACTGCCAATGACCCTATACGATGAGGTGGCCCCAACCAAACGGAGTGAGCAGCTGAGGATTATCTTCAACGTCGTGCGAAACGACGTCGAACGCGCCGCGGCCGATCAAGGTCGCCACTACAAATTGCGCCGACGAACATGGAGGCCAGCGGTAGGATCACTGGTGATGGAGAGGCGCCACTCATTGTCCAATACCGCCGAGGGATTTGCCGCAAAGCTAGCCGCCAGATACGAGGGATCCTTTCGGGTCGCGAAGTTCCCTTCCCCGAACAGGTGCACATACCCGGAAGTCGCCGGCAACGAACTGCGAGCCTGAGCCAACTAAAACCGTACCATGACGAAGGGACAGATGCTAAGAGTACCAACGCCGAGGGTCTCGACACCGAGGGCGTCAACGACACCAGCAGCAATGGCGTCGACATATGGCTGACGAAAGTTCGAAGCCCGGGAAACCAACACTATCCCGCGACGCCATCGCTAAGCCAGGAGCCTGTCCAACGCTTCGACCCCTCGAGGATAAGACATATGTTCCTTTCTTCCACCTTTCTACCACACTCCGGTAGGTAGGGTCCTTCGAGAAGCACCCCCCCTACCACAACCTTTATATTCTCTCCACAGCCCTTCCAACAGCGCAATGTAGCGCCAGCACCAGCGCAGATAAACTCCCAGGGATCCGGACAAGACAACGGCAGGGATCCGCACAAGACAGCGGCAGGGATCCGCACAAGACAGCGATAGGGGCCCGCACAAGACCACGCAAGGAATCCGCACAAGACAGCGCCAGCAGCCCCTCGAACTCACGCCGAAAGAACCATGCTACTAGCGTCAATATCCGATGGCCGATGAACACCCCCGCCTGGGCCACTGACCCGATTGGCCATCAGGACCTGGATGGCCGGACTCGTTTTGCCGGATCCCACCGCCACAAGGTGACTGGTTGTGGCTCCGCCACCATAGACGAGATACGGGAGAGCCTCCAAGTGAGAGTCGCAGACCACACGCCTGCGACGACCAAGCCAGATCACTGGACAGTTTCCGTTTGGACAGAGACTGCCGGCCATGCCCGGCCAACGACCGATCCGACGACGAGGTACCACCGGATGGCCGTATCGGCCCGCTGCATGTGGAGCTAACTCCGCTGCGGTCGCGGGAGCCCCAAAGCAACGTGGATCCCGATATCCCAGGGGAGCTGTGGCCCCAGGGCCATGAGTGTCCACCGCCATCACTGACACCCACGCGATCACGCCGGAGCGAAATAGAGGACACTGTCATAGAGTTCCTCAGGGATCTTCTGGAAGATATTTTCGACTGCGCATCGGGCGATCCCAGAACCCGGTTTCCCGAGCTCCCGAAGGATCTTTTCGATTGCGCATCGGGCGATTCAAGAGCCCGGTTCCCCGAGTTCAATGATGACCTATTTGACTACACTGCGGACGGGACTAGAACCCAGACTCCAGGGCCACTTCGGGCCCTGTACGAATCCATCTCCAGCGTCGGGGCCTGGCCGGGGTTAAACCACTACATGGGTAACGACGACAACAGCGATTGGGGGCCAAGGGGAAATCGACCCCCAACCCCACCCCCTGCTAGATGAGGGCGTCGACGACGGCCGCCCTGGGCCGACACTTCGAGTGGGTCCTCGTCAGAGGAGGAACAACCCGCCGGGGTCGTGACCAATACACCGCACCCCCGAGATGGGTCACACCAAATGTGACATTACCTGCACCATTGATTGAGCGGATCCAACGGCACCTCGGAGGGTCGAGAAGGCTACCTGGAGGGGGAACGGGGCCAACGATTCCGGGTCCAAATCAACTGGGACGGCCGCGTCCTTATTTTTCTCAAACCCATCCGGAAGTAAGAGGGGAGTGTGATCGAAGTCACAAGCCCGACAATTACATAGTCAATAAACACCAAGTTCCATTGTTACGATGTAATATAATTAGTTTATTTTTTAAGTACACATATGGCAAAAAGCCACCGGCCCGAGAAAAATGAATTATATATTTAAGAGAACTAAGAGACAAAGAAAGCAGAGCCAAACACAATTTCCGGGCGCGGGCTCGAGTACGAGCCGCTGGAGCATTCCGGGCCACAAATAGCTCCTCAGCAGCTGGGGCCACCCGCGCAGCGGTATAAGTTGCCGGCGCTAGGAACCGAAAAATAACAAATAAAATCTACAAAAAAACTAGTGCAAGAAGTGAAATTAACAAAATATCGAAATTTTTTTTGGGAACAAAACATTTATTTAACAAAAAATTCTGGAAACTAACTGCTGGACGTGGCCGCCAAATAAAAAATAAATTTACGAAAAATCTCAAGCAAAAACTTGTGCGAGAATAATTCATAATAAAAAAAAACTCGAAATTAACGAAAAGCTCAACATTTTTTTGGGTGAAGAAAGCAAAAGGTATTTCAAATCTACAATTCTGAAAAAAAGCTGCAGAACGCAGCCCGTGGAAAAAAACCAATCTGTGAAAATCTTAACCGAAAAATTGGCGAGGATAATTAAAAATAAAAAAGGAAGAACAACCTAAGACCGTTTACAGGTCTTCCTTCTCGAGAATAGCTGTAGGGGAGGGCCCTCGCTACGTACATCATCTTTAAGAAAACTGCACCTGGTGGATGGGCGAATTGTAGTCTCAGAAACAAAAAGTAGAATCTTTAACGGAAATCATGTAAGTGGACTTTTTGTGAAATTCTTAAAAATATTATCAAACTTTTTCTGAGAATAAAATATTACCTTAAAAACTATTATATTGGGAGTAAAACATTTTTCTTTATCAATGAAACTCAAAATTAAATATGAAAATTATTTTCATTCGTCTTATCTGTGAATTGAGAATTTTTTTTGTGCAAAAATCGATGTCAAATTCTAAGAAAAAACCAATATTCTCGCAGTGGAGAGATAAGAAATCAGATCGAGATAGCAGCGAGGAAGAGGGACTTGCGCAAGAAATAGAAGCTGTTGAAAATAATATATTCGAGGAATCAGATCAGGAGTTGTTAAAAGCTTACAGGAAATTTAATATCAACAAACATAAAGAGTCAGAAGAATATAATATATCGACCGATCAGTGGACGCAGATGTTCGAGGTGGCTGTTCAGACAGAACTTAACCAACAAGCTCAGGTATTTGAAACAAAAATCAGAGAACTCTCGGAACAAATAAATGGGTTACGTCTCCCACCGTGGAGGTGTATGAACAAATCTCGATAATAGAAGGAATCAAATGCGATGAACCTTTGGGCATCGTAAAATCTTTGCCAGAATTCGACGGTAGGCAAGAGCAGTATATTTCGTGGCGGCAATGCGCCACAGTGGATATGAAGTATTCAAACCATTTTTAGAACATAACCAAGCCGTTGCTATTACAAGGCACAAAATTTGAGGATCGGCAGACGCCGTTCTAGCCTCCTTTAATACTGTTCTGAATTTTAAGGCTATTATAGACAGATTAGACTTCACCTACGCGGATAAGAAGCCCATACAGGTGATTCAACAAGAACTTAACCTTATGCAGGGGGACATGCCCTTGGCGAAATATTATGATGAAGTCGAAAAAAATTAACTCTGTTAGCAAACAAAACGCAGATGTCCCTTGATACTGCAGCTGCAACAGTCCTGAACGAAAAATACAGGAGCGACGCACTATATACCTTTATTTCAGGTTTATTAATGGCAGTTTTTCCTTTAAAGCCCACTGCCCTCGCACTAGCGCAATAGGCACAGTCCAGCCATGAACTCAGTGTATTTGCAGCCACCAAAATCTGGAACACCCCCAAATAAAAATACTAACTGGCGGCAAAGCCAAAATTTTAAACCACAAAATGTTAACCATAAAAACGCGAAATTTTTCCCAAAAAAAATCAGGGTCAATCGGCACCGGAACCAATGGAAGTTGATCCTTCCTTACGGACCCGGCAGACGACAAATTTCTATAAAGGATACAACGGAAATGCCCCGAGTAACAGACAAAAAGTGAATATCACAACTCAGGAACAAGAATTCACCGATGATTATGACAAACATGCTCAAGACAATATAGGAGAATTCGAAGATGATTTACTCCCAACAGAAGACTGTAATTTTTTAGAAGGGAGTCCCTGCTTCCTATGCTATTCGTTAACACAGGAGATAGAACGAGCGTTTTCCACTACCGGAAGTGACTTATGAAAGTCAAGGAATTAATGGAACGCGAGCAAGGACAGCACGAAACCTTCAGCAATTATGTCTCCGATATGCACAACTTGCATTTTAAACTGAAGCATAAAATCGATGAAGATGAATTTGTTGAGCTTTTGAAAGACAACATGAACTCCCAGATGGGCGACTTGCTGCTAACATCCCCATTAACTTCGTTAGCGGAATTCAAAAGAGAAAAAAACATGCCCAGCACTACAAAGCTTTCCTAATAATACAAAAGTTCTTACACCTTATAAACATATAAATCAAACAATTTCTAATAAATATACTTTAATAGATCGTCAGTTAGATCAAAAAAGGAAACATCAAAACACAGATTCCATGCGCCAAGTGTAATAAAAATGCTAATGTACAGAATATTCCTCGAAGCCACACGTGAATGGGCACCTAAAAAGGAGAGGAAACACGGAACAGACAACGATGGTCGTACGCAGATTCCTTTTGCGAAGTCATTCCATGCGGTCCGCATCGATCACTTCGAGCCTGTTACGTACGCCCTCCACATAGAAAGATTCACATAGAGAAACAACGACGAATCTTTAGCCAGGGGGAGGGGTGCATGTGACTAACCAGACTCATTCTGGTAAAGGCAGAAGAAAAAGCAATTCGGCAATTCTCGGGTGTCGCGTGGCCAGAACAACGGCCACTATCAACCTATTGGTAACCATACTCCGGTAGCTGGGAAAGGGCAACAGCCGGCCGTTGACTCCCAAGATAGCAGATATCAAGAAACAGTAATCCTAGGTGGGAACACCTAGTTTATCCGATCCATACCGGCAGCCAAGTAAAAGCTCTAGTCTGGTATAAAAGACCTTAGACAAATAGAGAAAGGACGGGAATCCATTTTGGGTGTCTTGCTAACGGAAGCCGGCAACTTCGAGGGAAGGCGTCTTTCCCAGGGGCAGTCGTCCACGGAGTCTTCTGCTACCAGGACCAGCCACCCTATCCAACAGTCCTTGAGGAGAACACAATTGCAGCTTAAAGGAATCTTGTGTCGAACAAGCGCCGCCATTGTCATCAAAGAACGTGAAGAGGATCAACAATAAAAACGACCTCCGACATATTGTGATGTTTGCGGACGCAGTATCCGTGATTCCCATGCTCCTGAAATTTGTTCAGCTGCAGGAGCCATCCGTTCAGAGGCGTAGCGATCAATAGCATAAGACGGAGAAATTAGTGATTCAATATCAATGTGTTAATCGAGCCAACCAAAGCTAAAGTGAACTCATGCATAACCAAAGACCAATATCCTCAAATAATACAATTGGATGACAAGAGAAAATCAAAAATAAGCATTGGAAGCATTAAAACATGCATCGAAATATATTTAAGCCAACCGAATCAATAGACAAAGTGCGAATCATGATAAACAATTATAGAGGACGAATCTTTCCACTAGCCGTTGAGGAAGTCGCATGCCTCTGGCATAATATGTATATATATTTTGTGATTAATTGAATTGGTATACTTAAGAACAGCCGTAATATTCGTGCAGTATCCTACAATAACACTTGGCTACTGAAAACTTTTCAGCGGTGAGTACCAGCCTTGTTGTTATATGTACAATTGCAAGAGCCCTCTGAGCGACGTTTGTAGTCGTGAATAGTCAGCGTTTTGCTGATGTGTGCACCTTCACAGGTGATAAATTCGATACTCTCCGCTGACAAATAACTGTCAATTAATTAATTTCCATATGAATGTTTATGGGGAAGACAACAAATATGCCACCCTTATATTTATAATTAATAACGCACGAATAGGTTATATTAAAATGTATAGCGTTTATTCGGAGCGGCAGACGGACTGTGAATGTGTAAAAAGCTTGGCTCCAAGATCTTCATATAGACATATGCAGGCTTACAAAGTAGTTGCTGAATAGATAAGCGACAGCTTTATGGGTATAAGAAAGAAGGCGAAAGATAAGCAGAGAGCGATGCAGGTGCCGTCGTACACCTATGCGCGCATGACTAGGCGCAGGCGATCTGCTCCGAACATACTCCCCCCGTTGGAAGAGGTAAGGTTCCAACTATCTCGGAATCGATGGGCAGAACGGCTAGCTTGGCGACGGCTCTCTTGATCAGACCCGTAGCTGTACGGACCATAGCTACTCTGATGACTCCGTCCCCGCCGGGTATGACTTCTTGGATGCACCCAAGCTGCCATCTCAAGGGTGGAACGTTGTCCTCCTTAAGCAAAACTATGCGTCCAACCTTGATGTTAGACGTTTCGACGCGCCACTTGCTCCTCTCTTGAAGTAGGGACAAATACTCGCTGCTCCACCTTTTCCAGAAATGTTGCTGCATCTGGGTAACCCGCTGCCATCTGCTGAGGCGGTCTTCGCGGAGATGAGTAATGCCAGGCTCAGGAAACTTAGTGTAGCTGGAACCCTTCAGGAAATGCGCCGGTGTTAGCACCTCAAGGCTTTCAGCATTTTCTGAAATTGGACAGAGTGGACGGGAGTTAAGGATGGCAGAAATCTCATATGCAAGAGTTCTTAATTCATCGATGGCTAAGATGGATGCACCGACGACTCTGTAGAAGTGAAATTTAGCTGACTTCACAGCGGCCTCCCATAAACCACCGAAGTGCGGGGCACGCGGAGGGATGAACTTCCAATCGATCCCATCAGCTAAACAGACGGAAGATATCGATGCTGTGTGCTGCTCGCTCAAAAAGAGCTCTTTCAGCTCGGCAAGCTCTCTCTTTGCACCGACAAAGTTTGTAGCATTGTCGCTCCAAATGGTACGCGGACTGCCTCTAAGGCTGATGAATCTCCTCAGCGCTGCGATGAAAGAATCCGTCGTGAGATCCTGGACCACTTCCAAATGAGCAGCCTTCGTAGAAAAACAGACAAAGACGGCGATATAGCACTTGTGGGGTGCCTTATTTCTGGCCTCTGCTTTATGATAGAATGGCCCACAATAGTCCACTCCTGTGGTATGAAAAGCTGGATTAGGCTGCACTCTATTTGCTGGAAGGCTACCCATGACGTGCTCCCAAGTAACAGGCTTCATTCGGAAACATCGGACGCATTTGTTGATAACGCTGGCGACGAACTTGCGGCCTCCAATCGGCCAGTACCTTTGCCGTAATGCGGCAAGCAGCGCCTGCGATCCTCCATGCAAATATTTCTCATGATAATAAACGATGATCGCCTTGGTGACTGGATGATCCTTGGGCAACAGTATCGGATGCCTCGTGTCGTAGTCCAAGTTTGCGTTCTGAAGCCTTCCACCCACGCGAAGTAACCCATCGGAGCCGAGTATAGGTCTAAGCGAAACCAGCTTGCTTTTCTGTGGAAACGGCTTGCCCTGGCTAAGAGATCCATACTCCTTCGCCAAGTTAACCTGTTGGATGCTCCTCAGAAGAAGTACAGTTCCAGAGTTGATCTCCTCCACCGAAAGTCGACCTTTTAACGGCGCAGATTTGGCTCTGCAATTTGAAATGAATCGATAAATGTATGCAAATACGCGCTGCAACTTATCGAAAGAGTTGAGGAATTTGCAGTTTGATGAACTGTTTATGCAAACGGCCCCAATTAGAGCCACAGAACGGCGCTCTGGAAGATCCTTTACTGAGTCTAGCAGGGACGGCCAATTTGACGAGCTTTGCAGAAGGAATGGAGGCCCGTTAGCCCAAAGGGAATGTTCCAACAATTCTCTTGGGGTACATCCTCGCGATACGACGTCTGCCGGGTTCAAGTTTGTAGGAACGTGATGCCAAGACATGTCTTTCGTCATCTCCTGAATTTTCGCGATTCTGTTTGATACGAAAACGTTAAACTCCCTCGGAGGTTGCCGAATCCACGCCAACACAATGGACGAGTCCGACCAGCAATGAAAGGTGCAATCGAAATCTATGGCTTCCTTGGCGTTTACGATTAGCTCAGCCAATAAAAGCGCTGCGGAAAGTTCTAATCTTGGAATTGTTAAGGCCTTCAATGGAGCTACCCTTGACTTGGCACAGAGCAGATGGACTTTCGATTCTCCATTGGTCTCCGATCGCAAGTATAGACACGCTCCATAAGCTGACATGCTAGCATCGCAGAATCCATGCAACTCAATGGAAGCCCTTGGTTGCAGTACGAATCGTGGGAATTTTAAGTTCTGTACGACCGATAACTGTGAGGTCAACTCCCCCCATGACGAAAGAATGGGCTCTGGCAGTGCATCATCCCAATCCACGTTCGCACTCCATAGAGATTGCAGAAAAATCTTAGATTTTGTGATAATAGGAGTTATTAAACCGAGTGGATCATAGAATTTGGCAATCGTCGACAATGCAACCCGCTTAGTGGGTCGTTGATTGATTGGCAGTTGAGAAAAATGAAATAGGAGCTGATCAGAAGATGGATCCCAGACTAGTCCCAATGCCTTGGCGACATCCGATCCATCGTGAAATTTGATTAACTGCTCCTTGTCGCATTCAGACTCTCCCTTCAGGGCTGCTGACTCATTCGAACACCATTTGCGAATTGGAAAGTGGCCTCGCGACAGTAATTCCTTCACCTGACGACGAATTTCTCTCACCTCCTCAACTGAGTCCCCACCAGATATTAAATCATCCACATAGAAATCTCTACGAACAATTTTTGCTCCAATAGGAAATGATTCCTCCTCATCGTAAGAGAGTTGATGCATGGCCCTTATAGCCAAGAAGGCAGCTGGCTTGGTTCCGTAAGTCACCGTGTTCAATTTAAAAACACTCAATTCTTTCCTGGAGCTCTCTCTCCAAACGATGCACTGCAAGAAATCATCCGGGTACGAAACACGCACGCAACGGTACATCTTGCAGATATCTCCACAAAGGGCAACTTTAAAAAATCGAAAGCGAAGCAGTATATTGAAGATTTTTTGTTGAATTGTTGGTCCTGCCAGAAGTAAGTCGTTCAGAGAGCTACCAGAAGTTGTTTTAGCAGATCCATCAAAAACGACACGAAGCTTCGTACTCGTGCTTTCCTGCTTATGTACGCAATGATGGGGCAAAAAGAATTGTGTTTCTGGCGGTTCCTTAGTTACAAGAGACATGTGACCTAGGTCGATATACTCCCTCAAAAATGCTGAATACTGAGCTTTCAGGGCTGGGTTTCTATCTAATTTAGCTTCCAAACTCTTGAAACGACGACGAGCCAAGCAATAAGAATCACCTAAAGATTCGAATCCGGAAGTGGTCAAGAGACGAACAGAGTATTGGCCGTTTCCAAGTCGAATGCAATTTTCAGTAAAAAGTTGCTCACATCGCAAGTCTTCCGGCAATAAAGATGGCTTAGACGAAGTGAAGTCCTCAATTTCCCAAAATCGCTTTACAATGGCGGAAAGTGTGTCATCGGAATAATCAGCTGGGTCCTTGATGCTGGCTTGTAAAACCGACTTATGAGTTGGCATGTTCGATGATAACCCTCCAGAGACTATCCAACCAAGCTTGGTGTTCTGAAGAGTTGGCAAAGCCCTATCCAAATGAATTTGTCCCATAGAAATTATTTCGAAAAACAACCCAGCGCCGAGTAAAAGGTCAATTCGTTGTGATTGATTGAAATTAGGGTCAGCGAGTGAAATGTTTTGCGGTATCCTCCACGATGTTGCATTTATATTGAAATGGGGTTGATAATCAGTAATACTGTGAGTCACAACCGCTGTGAATGCCGCTCGATAGCTTGCATCCCGTGATTGCACAAGAATATCGACAGTCTTATCAGAGATCATGGAAGATTCTCCTATCCCAGAAATCGACGTTTGCGATCTTCTGTGATTCAAGTTTAGTTGGTTGGCTAAGCGAGAGGTTATGAAGTTTAGCTGGGAGGCCGAATCTAAAATTGCTCGGCAAGGCATAAATGCTCCAATTCTATTTCTGACGTAGATAATAGCAGTTGGAAGCAACACGTAGTCGATCGGCAAAACATTTAAGGCTTTGGGTGGAGGGCTTGGTAAATGATGATCAGGATGCGATGATGTATGCGAACATGATACTAATGCTGATGAAGTAGATGGTAATGGCTGAGAGCTCGAGGATGGATCGCATGATGGAGATGAAAATGAGGTTGATGTTGCGGATGGGTCATGGTTCATGTGTAATAATGAATGATGCTTCATGCGACAATACTTGCAGTGAGTCGACTTGCATTGCTGCAAACTATGCCCCTTGCGCAAACAGTTGAGGCAAAGGTGCAACTTCTTTGCTTCTCTATATCGAAGATTCGGACTCAAATTTAAAAATCGAGGACACTTTGGCAAATAATGATCCCGTGCATCGCAAAATAAGCATGTCAAATGATTTGAGTTAGTAGCAGATGCAATAAGTGTATTTTGGTTATATTTGTGCAAGTTTTTTCCCACCTGCTGGCCTGGTGTTTGAGTTACCAAGGCTTGATCCAAGTTTTCCATCATCCTGCACCTCTTTTCCAAAAACGACTCCATAGCATCCCAGGTAGACAGCTCAGTGATTGACAAATCCTCTTCCCATTTTTCCCGCGTCCTCTGATCCAGTTTCCGAGTGACGATGTGAATTAAAAGTCCATCCAAAATTTGTTGCGTATTGGCCAGGGTTCGAATTGCTCGCAGATGCGAATTCATGCAATCGCTCAGCTCCCGAAGACCTTTCGAAGATCCCTTCTCGACACCCTTTAAACCGAATATTGCCTGAACATGTGCCTGAAAGTGTAAAACTTTATTATCAAATCGATTAACCAGCAAATTCATAGCCTTTTTAAAATTAGCATTCGAGGGTTCGAGCGATCGTATGGTTTCCAGAGCCACGCCGCCCAAACTCGAACGCAAATATTGTAATTTTTCAATGTCGCTTAGCTCATCATCATTTCCGATGACCGTAGTGAAAGTCGCAAGAAAATCCGGCCACTCAGAGTAGGATCCATGAAAACGAGCAATTTCCAAATTTGGCAACCGAGGCTTTCTAGATCGAAAAGAAAGATCCGCATTATTAGTTATGTCAATAGATGTTGAATTTGCAGCGGTTGAAGCCGGCAATTGTGACTTGCGATGAGCCGCCAAGCCTCGGCTTAGTTTCGCCTTCACATCCATGAAGACTTCAGCAAATTCAATCCGATGGTCGCTCGAGATCTCTGCAAAGTCCAGTCTTTCCAACGATGTCTGCGCAGAATCAAATGCCTGGTTTAAGGAATTGATCCATTCCATTCGCGCTAGCAAATCAGATTCGTCAAACTGATTAACCGCATCAGCGTTTAAATAGCATTTCATCGAGCTCATTTGCCGCAAAATAGATTGGGCTTTGACTCGGTAGTAGTCGACGTCACTTGTGGATTCATTTTGAGCCCGAACCGAGTTTTCCGTATCAGACATTTTTCAATCACGAAAAAGAAAAAAAATGAAATGAAAATGAAGTAAAGTAAAATGTCCGACCGCGTTAGAGGCACAAAACACCGTATACCCTTTACCGCGAAAACGTGAAGGTTAACAAGCGTCGCCGAGATGCAACGGAACCTTTAACTTTGTTGTTGTTGTTCTTGCCGATAAATTGCCTGCCTAGCAACAGCGGATTATGTAACTGGCAAACGAATGTATGTATGGCTATATGTACATGTATATATGTAATATGCGCTATTAACAAAGATTAAATGCGATTCACTTTGTTAAGAATTATTTGCACAACACAAATTTGGTGCTTTTTCACAGCGCAAAATGTACAAAAAATCAAACGGCCGGCTTTGCACTTTTATATGCACTTATGTATGTAAGTATGTTCGTATGTTTGTGCCCGAATGCACGATAACGACAGCGAAACAAAGCGTTTGTTTAAACTATATTAAACAATCGCGAGACCGAGCTGCAGACTCCGATTAAAACTGCAATCACGTCGGGGTCACCAAATGTTTATGGGGAAGACAACAAATATGCCACCCTTTATTTATAATTAATAACGCACGAATAGGTTATATTAAAATGTATAGCGTTTATTCGGAGCGGCAGACGGACTGTGAATGTGTAAAAAGCTTGGCTCCAAGATCTTCATATAGACATATGCAGGCTTACAAAGTAGTTGCTGAATAGATAAGCGACAGCTTTATGGGTATAAGAAAGAAGGCGAAAGATAAGCAGAGAGCGATGCAGGTGCCGTCGTACACCTATGCGCGCATGACTAGGCGCAGGCGATCTGCTCCGAACACTAGCCAACATTATGTTACTCATCCACGGCGGACGCCGATATATATTACCAAAAAAATTTATAATGTGAAAAAGAATTCGAGACGATGGTGTTGTAGAACTCTAACAAGGGGGGTGTGCTGACGCGAGAAGTGGAGTAGGTCAAGAACAACGAAATAACGGCCCGCGACGATCCATTGGCACACGATTGTGTGAGGGGGAGGGAATATGGGTAAAAAACAGCCCGATCGTATTGCGATCAAGCGACAGCTAAGCTTGTGGGGCAGTGTGGACTGACGACTGACTACCTTATGACTAATATTATTTTTCAGGCACTTTAAATATTTATTATCGTTATGTTGGAGAGGAGAGAGGCTTACCAAGATCCCACGACCCCAATACGACGTAGCTTATGCCGGACGCCTCTCCCTCGGCCCACGTAACAGAATTGGCGCCCAACGATAGGATTTTTCATATTCCTTAAGGAATTTTACCAGGGTCCACAATCTTGGTACCTGCGGAATCGGAGTGGATGTACCTAGGGATGGCAAAGCTTTCATCTTTTTTTGCCATAGGTAATTTGATTGCTTTATAGAGCAGGGCGATTAAATAATTTTAAATGTACGCGTACCTACTTATTTGTTTTTGTCTTTAAATTAGTAACCGACGAGAGGCAACTCAATCAGAACTTTGTCGCAGAATAGACCCTGACTTTGAAAAGTTTTTAATCGTAGAATTTCCTGTTGTGTTCATGAGCAAATTTACCAGAATTTCCTTAAACCAAGAACTATGAGTTATCCTTTTTATAATACTATACCTACAACTAAGTGCCGACCGACTATTTGTTGAAATTAACGTAAATACAATTTTAAGGTGCTTTCTGGCCGACGCCCCACGACGTACTATGCATTTGTCAGGTCGTTTGATAGGTTCGAGACTAGAAGGAGCAGGAGCGCAAGCATTACGGTAACGCATTTAGCAGTTGCGGTGCGGGTCTACTGTTCTTGGTTCGAGTCTTTGCTGTTTTCCTTGACATATTTGGGCGGTGGACGATCTTTAGTTTTTCTGGCCGACGCCCCACAACTTATTAGGCTAGTTGGTCAGGTCGTTTGCTAGGTTAGAGTCCAGAGAAATAGGAGACGGTTGTGGAGCCCGAGAAACAACAAACAACTTGTTTACCGACGACTGGCGGGAGGGGGTTTTTGGAGAGATTCCTTATCTAAACCCAGCCATTCCTTTTGGAACATTGGAGCTGACTAGAAAAAGGGAAAGTAAGGGCATGTTAGCTTAGCGGAACCCAGTTGCGTAGAAGCGGCTAACACCCCTAGTTAGGGATATATATTTTGATTTATGTTTGGGGCGGTGGGGAGAATCTACCCCTAGGACCGCCGAAGGGGAGATCAAGTATGATTCCCCAATTTCAGAGGCATGAGGAGGACAATTTAGAGGCTGCCTAGGGGCGGGAACAAAGATTGATGGAGCTCTTGAGGCAGAGCAACGAAATGCAGCGTGGTATTAGCGCCCAGATAGAAGCTCTGAAAGCACAAATAACAGAGTTGCAGTATCCGACATCCGGGTGACCCGAACAGAAGGGACTGCCTTCGCCGCCCCGAACTGTTCCGAATCCCACTGACAGTTTCTTGAGGTACCAAGAGGCTCCGCCTCTGGAACCGGTAACACAGGACATGCTCAATAGCCAGATTCACCGGTTAAGAACACCCAGGCGGATGGACACCCCGTCCCACAGGCAGTCCAGAACAAACGAAAGGGAGACGAGTCACCAACTGCACCCAGAAATCGATCGGAACTCATCGTTTCAGGGACCGAGATCAAAAGATGTCAGATTAGACATATGGAACGTAAAGTTCGATGGAAGCGGACGCGGCATGACAGTTGAAAGTTTCCTGTTCCGCGTGGACCGATTACAAGAATTGTATGACCTCAGCCGCCAACAAGTCTTTCGTGAATTCCATCTTCTGTTGGCAGGAGCAGCCACTAAATGGTATTGGCAGCTAATGGGAGACAAGGCAGAAGACTACGATTTTGACTGCTGTTCGGAAGCCGACAACTTCGAGGGAAGGTGACTTTTCCAGGGGCAGTCGTCCACGGAGTCTTCTGCCACCAGGACCAGCCACCATATCCAACAGCCCTTGAGGAGAACACAATTGCAGCTCGAAGGAATCTTATGTGTCGAACAAGCGCCATTGTCATCAAAGAACATGAAGAGGATCAACAATAAAAACGACCTCTAACATATTGTGATGTTTGCGGACGCAGTATTTGTGATTCCCATGATCCTGAAATTTGTTCAGCTGTAGGAACCATCCGTTCAGAGGCATAGCGACCAATAGCATAAGTCGGAGAAATTAGTAATTCAATATCAATGTGTTAATCGAGCCAACCAAAGCTAAAGTGAACTCATGCATAACCAAAGACCAATATCCTCAAATAATGCAATTGGATGACAAGAGAAAATCAAAAATAAGCATTGGAAGCATTAAAACATGCATCGAAATATATTTAAGCCAACCAAATCAATAGACAAAGTGCGAATCATGATAAACAATTATAGAGGACGAATCTTTCCACTAGCCGTTGAGGAAGTCGCATGCCCCTGGCATAATATGTATATATATTTTGTGATTAATTGAATTGGTTTACTTAAGAACAGCCGTAATATTCGTGCAGTATCCTACAAGAACACTTGGCTACTGTAAACTTTTCAGCGGTGAGTACCAGCCTTGTTGTTATATGTACAATTGCAAGAGCCCTCTGAGCGACGTTTGTAGTCGTGAATAGTCAGCGTTTTGCTGATGTGTGCACCTTCACAGGTGATAAATTCGATACTCTCCGCTGACAAATAACTGTCAATTAATTATTTTCCATATAAATTGCCAACATTATGTTACTCATCCACGGCGGACGCCGATATATATTACCAAAAAAATTTATAATGTGAAAAAGAATTCGAGACGATGGTGTTGTAGAACTCTAACAAGGGGGGTGTGCTGACGCGAGAAGTGGAGTAGGTCAAGAACAACGAAATAACGGCCCGCGACGATCCATTGGCACACGATTGTGTGAGGGGGAGGGAATATGGGTAAAAAACAGCCCGATCGTATTGCGATCAAGCGACAGCTAAGCTTGTGGGGCAGTGTGGACTGACGACTGACTACCTTATGACTAATATTATTTTTCAGGCACTTTAAATATTTATTCTCGTTATGTTGGAGAGGAGAGAGGCTTACCAAGATCCCACGACCCCAATACGACGTAGCTTATGCCGGACGCCTCTCCCTCGGCCCACGTAACAGAATTGGCGCCCAACGATAGGATTTTTCATATTCCTTAAGGAATTTTACCAGGGTCCACAATCTTGGTACCTGCGGAATCGGAGTGGATGTACCTAGGGATGGCAAAGCTTTCATCTTTTTTTGCCATAGGTAATTTGATTGCTTTATAGAGCAGGGCGATTAAATAATTTTAAATGTACGCGTACCTACTTATTTGTTTTTGTCTTTAAATTAGTAACCGACGAGAGGCAACTCAATCAGAACTTTGTCGCAGAATAGACCCTGACTTTGAAAAGTTTTTAATCGTAGAATTTCCTGTTGTGTTCATGAGCAAATTTACCAGAATTTCCTTAAACCAAGAACTATGAGTTATCCTTTTTATAATACTATACCTACAACTAAGTGCCGACCGACTATTTGTTGAAATTAACGTAAATACAATTTTAAGGTGCTTTCTGGCCGACGCCCCACGACGTACTATGCATTTGTCAGGTCGTTTGATAGGTTCGAGACTAGAAGGAGCAGGAGCGCAAGCATTACGGTAACGCATTTAGCAGTTGCGGTGCGGGTCTACTGTTCTTGGTTCGAGTCTTTGCTGTTTTCCTTGACATATTTGGGCGGTGGACGATCTTTAGTTTTTCTGGCCGACGCCCCACAACTTATTAGGCTAGTTGGTCAGGTCGTTTGCTAGGTTAGAGTCCAGAGAAATAGGAGACGGTTGTGGAGCCCGAGAAACAACAAACAACTTGTTTACCGACGACTGGCGGGAGGGGGTTTTTGGAGAGATTCCTTATCTAAACCCAGCCATTCCTTTTGGAACATTGGAGCTGACTAGAAAAAGGGAAAGTAAGGGCATGTTAGCTTAGCGGAACCCAGTTGCGTAGAAGCGGCTAACACCCCTAGTTAGGGATATATATTTTGATTTATGTTTGGGGCGGTGGGGAGAATCTACCCCTAGGACCGCCGAAGGGGAGATCAAGTATGATTCCCCAATTTCAGAGGCATGAGGAGGACAATTTAGAGGCTGCCTAGGGGCGGGAACAAAGATTGATGGAGCTCTTGAGGCAGAGCAACGAAATGCAGCGTGGTATTAGCGCCCAGATAGAAGCTCTGAAAGCACAAATAACAGAGTTGCAGTATCCGACATCCGGGTGACCCGAACAGAAGGGACTGCCTTCGCCGCCCCGAACTGTTCCGAATCCCACTGACAGTTTCTTGAGGTACCAAGAGGCTCCGCCTCTGGAACCGGTAACACAGGACATGCTCAATAGCCAGATTCACCGGTTAAGAACACCCAGGCGGATGGACACCCCGTCCCACAGGCAGTCCAGAACAAACGAAAGGGAGACGAGTCACCAACTGCACCCAGAAATCGATCGGAACTCATCGTTTCAGGGACCGAGATCAAAAGATGTCAGATTAGACATATGGAACGTAAAGTTCGATGGAAGCGGACGCGGCATGACAGTTGAAAGTTTCCTGTTCCGCGTGGACCGATTACAAGAATTGTATGACCTCAGCCGCCAACAAGTCTTTCGTGAATTCCATCTTCTGTTGGCAGGAGCAGCCACTAAATGGTATTGGCAGCTAATGGGAGACAAGGCAGAAGACTACGATTTTGACTGCTGTTCGGAAGCCGACAACTTCGAGGGAAGGTGACTTTTCCAGGGGCAGTCGTCCACGGAGTCTTCTGCCACCAGGACCAGCCACCATATCCAACAGCCCTTGAGGAGAACACAATTGCAGCTCGAAGGAATCTTATGTGTCGAACAAGCGCCATTGTCATCAAAGAACATGAAGAGGATCAACAATAAAAACGATTTCCAACATATTGTGATATTTGCGGACCCAGTATTTGTGATTCCCATGATCCTGAAATTTGTTCAGCTGTAGGAACCATCCGTTCAGAGGCATAGCGACCAATAGCATAAGTCGGAGAAATTAGTAATTCAATATCAATGTGTTAATCGAGCCAACCAAAGCTAAAGTGAACTCATGCATAACCAAAGACCAATATCCTCAAATAATACAATTGGATGACAAGAGAAAATCAAAAATAAGCATTGGAAGCAATAAAACATGCATCGAAATATATTTAAGCCAACCGAATCAATAGACAAAGTGCGAATCATGATAAACAATTATAGAGGACGAATCTTTCCACTTGCCGTTGAAGAAGTCGCATGCCTCTGGCATCACATATATATATATTTTGTGTTTAAGTGAATTGGTATACTTAAGAACAGCCGTATTTTGGTGCACGTATACTTATACATATATATCCAATATAATATTTTCCAAAGCCCAGGATCCGGAGCGTCGAGATCTCTTCGCCCAGGATTTAAAGTGGGGGTAAGTTTGTCGGAACAGGGTTCCTTTCTTATAAACATACATATATTAATATTCGTGCAGTATCCTACAAGAACACTTGGCTACTGTAAACTTTTCAGCGGTGAGTACCAGCCTTGTTGTTATATGTACAATTGCAAGAGCGACGTTTGTAGTCGTGAATAGTCAGCGTTTTGCTGATGTGTGCACCTTCACAGGTGATAAATTCGATACTCTCCGCTGACAAATAATTGTCAATTAATTAATTTCCATATGAACTAGCCAACATTATGTTACTCATCCACGGCGGACGCCGATATATATTACCAAAAAAATTTATAATGTGAAAAAGAATTCGAAACCATGGTGTTGTAGAACTCTAACAAGGGGGGTGTGCTGACGCGAGAAATGGAGTAGGTCAGGAACAACGAAATAACTTTCGACGGACAACCTTGACAATAGGGGATCGACGATCCATTGGCACACGAATGTGTGATGGGAGGGAATATTGCCAAAACACAGCCCGATCGTATTGCCTTCAAGCGACAGCTAAGCTTGTGTGGCAGTGTGGACTGACGACTGACGAACTTTATGACTAATATTATTTTCCAGGCACTTTAAATATTTATTCTCGTTATGTTGGAGAGGAGAGAGGCTTACCAAAATCCCACGACCCGAATACGACGTAGCTTATGCCGGCAAATGGTGCCTGAACATCGGACGCCTCTCCCTCGGCCCAAGTCCCTGTCAGGACTCAGGCACTAATATGCCCACGTAACAAGGAATTTAGTTTAATGATCACTAAAAGGGCTGGGGCATTCGCAGACCCTAACCAAGCCCTGCCATACAATATAAATACGATTGCGACTTTCCGCTCAGACGGGGAGCCGGTATTTTCTAAGCTTTACCCTTAACCAATGGGCGAATTATATTTTGTCAATGCAGAGGTCAAACAACTTCTAGCAGACAGTATTATCAGAAAGTCACGATCACCCTACAACAATCCTGTATGGGTTGTTGATAAAAAAGGATAAATCAAAAAACGATTGACGACAGATACCCTATTCCCAGTATTTCTACGATACTTGCAAACATGGGAAGGGCCCAGTATTTTACAACATTGGACCTTAAATCGGGTTTCCACCAAATCGAGTTAGCAGAATTAGGTAAAGAAAAAACCGCTTTCTCTGTTAACGACGGTAAATATGAGCTCTGTAGATTACTGGTAGGCGGAATGAGACTTTTATGTCTAGTTCGGGAGAAAAGACTCCCCCACCTGTTTGGGAGTTAAGCTTGGAGCCGTCCGTGTATATGTTGACGGCGTTTACAAGTTGATGTGGGAGGTTGTCCCAGTCTGTACGGGTGGGTATATAGATCTTGCATCTTCTTTCGAAGTTGACTGGGACGTAGTCTGTATTACGTGGTAGGGGTGAATGTTTTGATAGGATATTGGAGTGACCCGTGGAGCCTGTTGTCCATGCCGCTGCTTCACGGAGCCTCAGCGCTGTTGCAGATGCCCAGCTTTTGGCAAGTAGGTCCAGGGGTTGGAGATCGAGAATTGTGTTTAGTGCCTCATTGGCGGTAGTGCGAAGTGCCCCACTGATGCAGAGCTCTGCGCTTCTTTGGATCTTGTGAAGGATCCGGCGGTTGCAGTTCTTATCTAGAGAAGGCCACCAAACGATGTTTCCGTAGAGGAGAATGGGCCTGACTATTGCAGTATATAGCCAGTGAACTATCATGGGGGAGAAACCCCACTTCCTCCCTATGGCTTTTTTACAAGCGAAGAGGGCTATGGCCGCTTTGAGTGTGCGATCTAGGATGTTATCTGTCCAGAGGAGCTTTTTGTCAAGGATGACACCTAGGTACTTTGCTTGGTTGCTAAATGTTAGGCGCGTTTGGTGTAGTTTTGGGGGAACTAGAATTGGTACCTTATACTTCCTTGTAAAGAGAACTAGTTCGGTCTTTTCTGGGTTAACTCCCAGTCCACAGCCAGTCGTCCACCGGGAGAGGGTGGATAGGGCTGTATCCATTATCATCCGCGTAGGCTACCACTTTTGTGCCCACCTTTTCTAGAAGTGATAGCAGTTTGTTGACCACTAAAACCCATAGAAGAGGTGATAGTACGCCCCCTTGTGGGGTTCCTCTACCGACGTTCCTGGTCGAGTGGGCCGATCCCATAGTGGAGTACACGGTGTGTATGAGTCCCACTATGGTCCGCTCAATGCCCAGTTCAGTCAGAGCACCAGTAATCGCCGTTGGGGTGACGTTGTTAAAGGCGCCTTCTATGTCTAGAAACGCTGCAAGAGAGTATTCCTTATTGCGGAAACCTCTCTCTATACTGTACACTAGAGAGTGGAGGGCGATATCGGTTGATCTACCCTTACGGTACGCATGCTATGCGTCAGAGAGTAGGCTATGGTCGATGGTTTGTCTGATATGGGTGTCAATTAGTCTTTCCAGGGTCTTCAACAAGAAGGAAGAGAGACTAATCGGGCGGAAGTCCTTTGGGTTGGTGTGGGAGGGCTTGCCGGCTTTCGGTGTAAAAATTACCTTAACGTCCAGCCACCTTGTTGGAATATGGTTTAGAGCAAGGCAGCCGTGGAAGATGGCTGTCAGCCAGGGTAGGGACATATCTAGTGTCCGTTGTAGCTGGGCCGGGAAGAACCCATCTGGGCCAAGTGATTTGAAGGGATAAATTCTCCTCTATGTGGAGGTCCTCCACTACATGGGTTGTGAGGAGTTGAATAACTCCCCACAAATAGAAGCAGCAGCAGATGGCCGGCCGCTTACCAGTTACGCGGCGAATTCGCGTAGTAACGGCGCGGCGAGGAGAGTTTGGAGACTTGGATGGAGAACGAGAGAGTTTGGAGACCAAGGATAGAGAGCGAGAGAGTTTGGAGACCAAGGATGGAGATCGAGAGAGTTTAGAGACCAAGGACGGAGAGCGAGAGAGTTTGGAGACCAAGCATGGAGAACGAGAGAGAATGGAGACTTCGCGGGCAAACAGGATAACGGAACTCCACGGGACTTTGGACTCTCCCGTGAACTTTGGACCGGGAGAGGAAGTGTCACATCTCGGCAGTGGAGCGGCACACAGGCGTGCCACAAGCATCAGGGGAAACAGCGGGACTGCAGCAGTGGGCGGAGCATCTATTGGAAGCGGTACGTGAAGGACAAGTGGGTCATCCAGGAGGCACGAACTTTGGACCCAGAGTGGAGAGATCCAGCGGGCCGTGCGCGAAAGGGAAATAACGGTTCCCGGAGGCCCTATATAAGGCCGCAGAGCGCTGGCAACTGGATCAGTGGATCACGAGGAGTCAAACCTTCAAGATCAGTTAAAGTACCAAATAAACAGTCAGTCAAGCAAATAATCTACGAGGGAGCTACAACCAAGCGAGTCGTCGGAAGCAGCGCCGTGGGAAGCATACAAGGAGCAAGATCGCCACGTCGAGACGTTCGGGATTAGGACATCAGGAATCTCCGAATTGAGACACAGGTGGCTGAGTTCTGGAAGGCTTCACGCGGCTAAGTCAAGGCGTTTGTTTTCTAACTTTGTCACGACCACACCCTGGCGAGTCGCCCGGCGGGTCTGTCAGAGACAAGCAAAAGAGTCCTACGACGAAGAGCCGTCAGCTTGGGGAGGAAAGTTGTCTGCGGCCCAGCGTACCTTGCCCGACCAAGCAGGACCTGGCGTGACGGACGAGCGGTAGATCGATTTGCGGTTTCAAGAGGCGGCAGCCTGGAGAGCCCTGCGATTACCGGCGAAGTTCCCGAGCAGCGACCGCCCAGCTCCCCGAGCGCCAGAACAACGAGATACTGGTCAGAAGACAGCGCAGAGGACATCGACAGCGACGGAGCTCATTGGGGAGCGCAGGAGCGTCGCGGACGTCACGCATTAGGGTGAAGCCGGGTGGAACGTTCGTCTGCGCTAGGCGTAAAGCGAAGTGAACCGCTAGACAGCCTCCTGGCGGCAGCCTTGACTGTCAGCGCGAACTGAGCAAGAACCTAGCGGGACCGTCCGGGACAGAGCAAGGGACAGGTATTGCCTCGAAAGGCGTCGGCCTGGCTTGTTTACCCTAGTCTGAGAACGATGACGCTTCCCTAAGCCCACAAGGCCGAACTCTCTGCGGGTCTAAGGCGCAACAAGCGACCCCGAGGCAACGCGTCGGCAAGAAAGCAGTGGCGGCCACTACGAGCGTCCCGCGACCCAGGATCCAGAGGAGGACGAGTCAACGCGTCGAGGAGCCAGAAAGAGGAGCGCCAGCAGCCGGCGGAACCAGAGCCAAGAGATACCGAAGACAGCCCAGCCACACACCCGCTGTACTAATACCACGAGAATAAATCCCACTGTTACCATTTGAACCCTTTGTTTTCTCATTGATCTACGGGCAATCACGTCATATAAATTTGGTGGGACGAACGCACAATCTTCTGAGCTAGCCGCACGAATCTCGTGCGAGCAGACACAAAAATCAGTTCGTTACAGGGTGTTCTTAGGGAAGTGGGTGTCTAACAGTAGTTCAAGGGTTTCCTGACTGTTTTCCGTCCAGCTGTCAGCATTGGTTTTTAGATAGCCAATGGTTGCTGGAGCTTTTGCTAGAGTTCTTCTGAGTCTGGATGCCTCCGCAGTAGATTCTATGCTACTGCAGAAGTTAGCCCAAGCTCTTCATTTTGATATTCTAATTTCCTTTTTGTATAGGCTTAGTTTTGTATGGTATAAATTCCAAGAGGATTCGCTATTGTTGTATTTTGCTCTATTGAAGTAAGTTCTACACTCTCTTTTAAGGTTCGCCAGGGTTGCGTTCCACCAAGGGGGCTTGTGCTTTGTTTTGACTGTTCTGCTTGGGCAAGCCCTTTTTAAGGCCTCACCGCAGATATCAGTATCGGAGGAGCGTGTAGGTTCCTGTTGAGGAGATTTTTGTAGTACCCCCAGTTGGTTAATCTTAGATTAGTGATGTTCTCGGCGGGAGGACAGTCTAGACTTATTGTAAATTCTATGTATCGGTGGTCATAGAATGAGTGTTCGATCCCCACCTTCCACGCTTGTAGCTGGTTAAGAAGGGGATCAGATATTAGTGTAATGTCTAGTACTTCCCTCCTATTTTTAGTGATGAAAGTTGGGTGATTACCCTTGTTGCAGATGAATAGATTTGATTGAAGGAGATAGTCATAGAGTAACTCACCCCTCTCGTTGGTGTTTGTACTTCCCCATCATCATCATGGGATCAGATATTAGTGTAATGTCTAGTACTTCCCTCCTATTTTTAGTGATGAAAGTTGGGTCATTACCCTTGTTGCAGATGAATAGATTTGATTGAAGGAGATAGTCATAGAGTAACTCACCTCTTTCGTTGGTGTTTGTACTTCCTCATTGTGTGTGGTGTGAGTTAGCGTCCCCACCCAGGATGAGTTCCTTAGATGAGCGAGTGTAGTGGTATTTGGTAGTGGCCCTTCGTAGTCGTGAGCCAGATAGAATGATGCTATGGTGTGATGGGTGTGTTCGTTTAGCTCCAGTCTGACCGTGGTGAGGTCGCCTTCGCTAAACTGTGGAATAAGAAATGTATTAAGGTGTGTCTTTGTAAGAATGCAGGTTCTGGTTTTACCCTTGTCCTTGGTGTAAAAGACCTTGTATAGGGGGGTTGATAAGCCACAGATGTTGTTACCAACAATCCATGGCCCTTGAATGAGGACTACGTCTATGTTGCCTATTGCCAGGCGGGTGAGGAGGGCAGCGGATGCTGCCTTGCTGTGGTGAAGGTTAATTTGCAGAAACTGCACCATCTTTGGGACTGGGGTCGGGCTGGGTACCCTCCGCTTTCTCCGCTATGTCCTGGAGAACAGAGCGCCCAGACAGGTGCACAGCTGCTTCAGGCTCTCTGTCAGCTCCGAGTCGGTTGACACGTAGCCGGTGAGGGTGGCCTCTTCATGTTCTAGTTCGTCGTTGCTCGGGGGTTCGTACGACGCACAGGCAGCCAGGTTGTCTGCCGCTAACTTATCGGTGTCGTAGATTCGTAGCTGCACCTTATCGAACCCGTAGTTCACCCGGTGTTGTTGGGCTGCGAGGGGCTCCAAGCAGGCCTGGTTCAGGAGGATAACCACGTTCATGGTGACGCGCTCGGTTTTCTCCACCTTGACCACCTTCCAACCGTCTGTTGGAAGTTTCGGGTTGAACCTGGTCAGCAGGCTGAGTATAGCCTCTGGTTCCGATGGTTCCGACGGCAGCCACACCCTCGCTCTTGGTCGAGACGGGATGTCTGCAGCCTCACAAACTGCCAGCTTGGCCCCGGGGTAGACCTTGCCGACCTTGTTAATTGCAGCCTTGTAGAGTGCTGCCGATCTCTTGTCTTCGCAGGCGATCCACTTAACATTGCCCTGGTACCACCCTGCATCTGTGCAATCGGGTGGCGGGCCTGGGTTTTCGTCCAGCACTTTCAAGGCCACTGACGCAAGGGCCCGTCTAATCAGACCCCATTGGTTTCTTGGGATCCTGCCGCCTTCATCGCTCTGGTCGATGACACCAATGATCTTCAGATCCTTTACCACTTCCGCAAAGGATCTCGACCATGTGCCGCGGTTTGTTACCTTAGCCTTCTTGCTCGCTGGTTGAGCTGACTCCATCGACCTTTCTCGCCTGTTGCTGTTGCTGGTAGTCATAGCGATGTCGAAGTCTGGGATAACTGCCTTTGCCCAGGCTATGTCCTCTTGGATTTTCAGGTAATCCAATTTTGACGTCTGATCCTCACGTATCGGATTGGTGGCCAGCCGTTTGAGGATCCTAAAAGCTTTCCTTCGTTCAAGAGGTCCTGTCTGGTTAGGTGGTAACCTCTTAAACTCCTTTGCCCTGGTACTCACCACGAGACCGGCTTTAGCGCTCCCCTCAGGTTGGAGTGGTTGTGGTTAGCCACACCTACGCTGGTGGAAGGCTTGGGCTTGTCGCTATGGCGAGTTGGGCTTAGCCGGCTGCGTTGTTCGCTGGCCTTGGCAGGGGTAGACGTCACATGGACTGGGGTGGTCGGAGCCGTGATCTTGCTCTTTCTATCGTCGTTGGTTACGACTTCCGACTTTTTAAGAGTGTCGGGCTCTTGTCTGGTGCAGTCTTTTTGTTTTTTATTTGTTAAGTTCTCCATGTTAAATCCCACGAGCTGCGGAGAAAGGACAGGTCCACCCGGGCAGAGATCCGCCGTACCCGGGTAAGGCTGACTTAGAACAGGCGGTCGCCACTTGTCTGAGCTCACCGTTTGAGACTGAGTTATTTGATGACTCGGGCTCCCAGCCAGATTGACTCTCGGCACGGTACGAGTGACACCTTAGTACAGCCCGGGGTGAGATGAGTTGTGTGGGTAGGGAAGAGGTAGGTTCAAGGAGTGTGGGAAGGGGGAGCTATTTGTCGGAGGCGGCAGCACAAGCGCGACGTCGGTACTGCTACGGCGCAGATACCCGCTGACTGTCCGGGGCTACTTATTTGCGCTTCGTGTTGGGGGCTTGGCGGTAGCCGGGCCGTGTCCAACTAACACGCTTATTCGTAGCTACCCTGGAGAACCAGGGCGCTCGCTATCCGCAACCTGCGACCCGTTCGGTAGCCTTCAGCTCGGCGCCCTCAGAGCCATCCCACTAGCTCTTTGGCAGAAATGCGCAGGACTAACAAGGTCCCCTGATAAAATAAAGGCAATCGAAACCTTTCAACCACCTACGTCACTTTATAGCCTTAAATCATTTTTGGGTATCTACAGCTATTATAGGTGTTTTATAAAAAGCTTTGCCACAATCGCAAGACCCTTAACGGAGATCTTAAAAGGCGAAAATGGTAAAGTCAGCGCTAACCAATCAAGAAAAATTAAAATTGAGTTATAACCCAAACAATTAGAATTTTGAAAAACCTAAAAAAATTGTACCATCAGAAGACGTGGTTTTAGCGTACCCCGATCTTAACAAACTTTTTGATCTAAGGACGGACGCTTCCGCACATGGCCTGTTGCAAGAAAATCGCCCAACAACTTGGATCTCTAGAACAATCCGGGACAATGAAATGCATTTCGCCACCAATGAGCGAGTCTTTTATGCATTGTATGGGGTAAGAAAATTCAACATTTATACAGACCATCAACCTAATATAACGCTGGAAATCTTTTATTGATGAACACAACGCCAATATTATCTACAAACCAGCCAAGCAAAATGTTACAAACTTCTTGCTGTTATGTAGCATAAACTAATCGAGGCATTTCCCTTGACGACATTCAAGGATTGCAAATTTCTAGTAACTGAAATTCCTGATCAAACAGAACAAAAGATAAAAGTAACGTTAGAACATAATAGAGCCCATCGAGCGGCTCAAGAAAATGTAAAACAGAAAAATGCTTCGGCTAGCAACGGAGGTAGCACTAAATTTTAAAATTTGCTCTATGGCAAAGTACACCCGTCACCCTACACGGCAAACAGTTGGCCAAACGTCAATCCCCTGTTATTCAGGAGAAATCCTCCATATAGACATATTTTCAACAGATGGAAAACTCTTCTTCACATGTATTGATAAATTTTCTAAGTTCGCTATTGTACAGCCGATCGCATCAAGAGCTATCGTGGATGTAAAATACCCAATTTTAAGTATTGTACTTTTTTTTCCCTAACACACAAACAATTTACTCTGATAATGAGAGATCACTAAACTGCGAGACTATTAAAGCAATATTATTTAATAATTTCAACACTAACATTGCGAATGCACCCCCCTTACACAGCACCTCGAACGGACAGGTCGAAAGATTTCACAGCACCCTTGCTGAAATAGCGCGTTGCCCAAAAATTTAGAAACAAATGATCGACACCGCGGAGGTTATCTTACTAGCCACAAGCAAATACATTAGAACCATCCATTCAGTGACTAACAAAACGCCTATAGAAATAATACACTCTAGATCAGCAGAATTTGAGACGAAGATAAGCACAAAAATTTAACAGGCCCATCAGAAAAGCGTAGACCAGATAATCAAAGACAGAATTTATAAAAGTTATCAGGTCGGCGACAAACTTTTCTTGAAATCAAATAAACGCCTGGGGAATAAGCTGTCTCCCCTATGCTCTGAAGAAATAATTGAGGCAGACCTTGGGACGACAGTTCTTATTAAAGGGAGGGTGGTCCATAAGGAAAATTTAAAATAAAGCACTGAAAATAATTTTTCTAGAGTTAATTTTAAATTAAGATTATTGTTTCCTTCTTTCTTGTTTTGGGTTAATGCTTTGGACTTTTATTCTGACTATGACTACATTCGGACTACATACCGGTGATGAATGGAGACGTCACAATCTGGGACGAATTTGGGTATCTTGGGCACTCCACAAATATTACTTCAAATGAATTTTACGCACTCGAAACAAAGACTACAATCGATACTTTTACACAAGACCACATGAGACGGATATTGACCGTGGATGTCGGACGGATGGGTAGTGGTAGAATAAAGTAGAGTTCATCATAGAAATGCACGGAGCATTTATATGTTAGGATCAGCGTTAAAAGCAAATTCAGGTAACCCAGACTTCGACGACTGGGAACAGGTCAGATTTAAACAGAACCAATTAATTGAATCAGAGAGTAATCAGGTAGAAATAAATTCTAAAGTACAAACACGTTTAAACGAATTATCCAAATCAATAAACGCAATTTACAAATCAGACGAAATGGACAAAAGTCACCTATTTGAAATAATCTTGGCCGAAAATATAATTAAATAAATGATCTTGAAAACTTAATATTCTTAATAACATTAGCAAAGGTTAACTTAATAAATCCTGTAATTCTGAACAAAATTGATATCAAAGAAATTAATCACGAAAAGCTCACAAACTTTAGTCTTACTGATCTTTTAGAAGTATCCCATATAAAAGCATTTCAAAATAATGACATGATACCCTTCCTCATAAAATACCCCAAACCTAACTTAGTATGTAAGAAAATTTCTGTTTACCCAATACAACATAATAATAGGATTCTAGACTTTGGGGAAAACAACTTGGTCGCTGATTGTGAGAGAAAGTCGTTTGCCATCCACCAGTGTGACGCTTCAATTGGAACCACCTTCTGCAGAAAATGTGACTTCTCAACATGCGCTCAAGAATTGGTTTTCCGAACTGTTGCCCAGTGCAGCACCATTCTAGGCCACCTTCGTCCAATAACAACAATCGACGACTGTATACTCATCATCAACGATGCTGCTGCCTAGCTTTAATACGACGGCAGCCCTAAAAACCTTCGTAGGTGAAGAAAACCCTCTTCCAAAACCACTATGGCATACTGAAGAAGAAACCTGTAGCATCAATGGTAGCCCACGTAAATATCACGGGTCACAAGGAACAGCTGAGCCTGCCTTTTCTTCACGAACTAAGCCTGAAAAGTATCCAACACATTGAGCGTCTTAAAGAAGAAATCATAACGAAGCCACTTTTATCCAGCGGTATTACTTTAGTAATCGTTTCGGTGTGCCTCTTCGTCACCTATGAACTCCACCGACGTTGCGTTCGTAACCGCCAGAGCAAATTGACAGTTGTACTAAAATCTACGCTGAAGAAGTCCGAGGACGGCCTTCACTTAAAGGAGGGAGGAGTTATCCTGAAACCCAAAGGTGTTGTAAGACCGGATGCAATTCTTCAAATCAGCAGTCTGAAAGAATGAAATCCAAAATCCGAGTCGCCGAGTGGTTGGGGAATCCACCGGGCACAAGGCGCTTAGTCAGCGGTCCCACGCTAGTGCCGTTGGCCAAAGCGGTCAAGTAAAGCAGCTGGCTATGCAGCCGATGGGAAGTGCAATGTCAGCATTCTGCCCATAGCCCCGCCGTCAATTCTGACCAACGCTACCGACGTCTGGCCCACGTTAGGCGCCAATTATTTTATGATTTTTATATTATTATTTATTTTTTTGGTGTTAGACACTTGTACATTTAACTGACTATAGTATAGTATACTACATCAAGACCAACAACGCAGCTTCAATCCGAAGTAGACTGACTTTGGAGCGCAATAGTTTGACATATAGACGTGAGATTTTGTGCTTCGAACGGAAGCTTGAGTTCTTTTTACGATTGATTTATTTATCTTAGCAGGACAGCCAAGCTCGGCCCTCGAAGATAATGGCAAAGGCAGTGGCAAAATCAAACACAAAGGAATATCGCTGAGATTAAGTTTTAACAAGAAAGGAAGCTACCTTCGGCAAGCCGAAGTTTCTATACCCTTGCAGGTCGTTACCGTGGGAGCATTGTATGTACAGAGCTTTTAGGAAAACTAAAAACTAATAAGAAAAATATAAAGATAATGTTGCATTTTAATTTACTACCGTTTTTTGTACCCAAAGGTGCTCAACATGACCAGCACCCAAAAAATCAAGCAGTAGCCAAGTTGGAGTACCAGGCGCTCAGTAGCACCCACTGCAGATGAGAATTGCTGATCAGCATGTTATATGTCTCACTAACACACCATCTCACCGTCACAACGGTACACTGACCCGCCAATGCAGTCAGCACATTTTGCAGTGTCAGCCGAGCCAACTACTCAAACTGCTACCATAATCAAAACCTCCTGACCTACCTACCTACATTAGAATATAGCTTATTTCACTAATCATTACACTAAACTTCCGTGTTCCAAGTAGTATATAAGCATGTATCAAATGAAGAATAAATCAGTTATCAACGCAACTCATAACCCCGCGGTTCTACTTTCCACCTCCAGGAATACGGCTCGTAATACACTATCTAAACTAGCAGCTAACCACGTTAGCTCAACCTCAGCGCAGTTCCCGCATCGCCTGTCGTCCTGCATCGCAGTAACCATCGTTACCATTTCCGCGACGCGATCGTTTTGCGAGTGTCTACTTCGGTTAGGCACAAACAACCGTAGATAAACGAAATATAACGGTCTTTGTATTATTTTTACATTAATTACCGGTTTTTTTAAACATATTTTGAAAATCTGTCATACTAAAAGAACGATAATCCCAAGAGTACGAGGGTGGTCCGATAAGTACTTGCCTCCAATAGAAAAACGAAAATTTTGGAAAAGTGGCGAGTTATTTCTCAACATAATCTCCTTTTAGCTCGATACACTTGACCCAGCGATGCTCAAACTTCTTTAACCGCCTCTGTGGCGGCGACGACCTCCTCATTCGACGAAAATTTCTGTCCAGCGAGTGACTTTTTCAAGTTGAAAATAAAAAGAAGTCAAATCTGGAGAATATGGTGGATGGGGTAGCAGTTCGTAGCCCAATTCGACCAATTTCGCCTTGGCGAGGGCGGAATATCACTTTTTTCTTCGCCAAATGGGGCCGTATTTTCTGCAATTCGGCGGGGAATCGGCCCAATAATAATAACAGTAGCCGTCTACGAGAATGTACTACACGATAGTAAATTTCTCTTGCGATAGTGACACCATCGGGCGGTGAGGCTAAGTACTTATCGGACTGCCCTCGTAGAAGTCAATATGACAAAAACACTAATATTATAATTCTTGTATTAAAAATTTTTTTTTTTTATCCTTCCTTTGGGAGCTATAGGACATAGTGGTCTGGTCCGGCTCTTTCCTTCTTATGTACAACCTGAAACAGAAACAAGAGTTTTGAGAAGGTTTCATCTTGATAGCTTAGAAACTGAAAGACTAGCTTGCGTAGAAACGGACAGGCAGACATACGGACGAACAGACGGACATAGCTAAATCGACATGTCTAGTGCTGCCAATTAAAAACATATGTAATTTATGGGGTGGTAAACGTATCCTTCACTGCGTTGCAAACTTCTGACTGAAATCATTATACCCACGCAAGGGTATAAAATTACAAATAACGACGCTATAGCTATTTTCATATTATTTTCCCATTAATTATCCGAACGATCCTATGACAGCTGCATGCTATAGTCGGCCGACATTCAACAAACTAAATTCAGAATTGTGAAGTGCTAAAAAATTCTATGTATCGGTGAAGAAGAGAACATTATAAAAAAATAGCAAAGCTTTAATTATTTTCCCATTAATAACACCAGTTTACAAAAAAAATTGATGAAATACGGCTTTCAGGAAACCTTTGATTTCCGGTAAGATACATCTCCCTGATTAAGAAAAGGGCGCTTAAAATTTTTTCTATGGTACCAATTTATTTTTAAGTGTAAAAAACGTTTTTCGCACTTTTTTATTTTCTAACTCGAGTTGTGATAAACCGAATTCGGTCATTAAAGACTCATTTTATAGGTAATAGAATGCCCTTTAACTTTTCAATACACATCATAAAGTTCCATTCATTAGTTCAAAACCTACACTTCGTCAAAGTCGAAAAATTTGGAAAAAAATCAAAAACGCTGGCAAAAATGGCTTCTTTAAAAATACACGCGTAAAAACCGAAATTAGTTTTATGTTGTTTTCTTGAAGGCTGAACCATAACGGAGAATATGCGCCATTGATCACGACAAGCCGTTGGTAAATCGATTTTTAACAGATTTTTAAACGTATATACCCAAGTTCAGTATTCGGGAGCAGCGGCCGTTAAACGTTATTTTACATTTTCAGTGTTGGGGAACGTAAGAATTTGGTGCAAGTTGTTATGCAAATCGTCAGTTTCCTTGCTATTAGCGCTGGGCAAGCTAAAAAGTATGCGATTGCAGTTACGAGGAAATCATTTTCATATATTTTTAGCAAGGAAACTGACGTAATGCATAACAACTTGCACCAAATTCTTACGTTCCCCAACACTAAAAATTTTAAATAACGATTAACGGCCGCTGCTCCGGAATACTGAACTTGGGTATATACGTTTAAAAATCTTTTAAAAATAGATTTACCAACGGATTGTCGTGATCAATGGCGCATATTCTCCGTTATGGTTCAGCCTTCAAGAAAACAACATAAAACTAATATCGGTTTTTACGCGTGTATTTTTAAAGAAGCCATTTATGCCAGCGTTTTTGATTTTTTTTCCAAATTTTTCAACTTTGACGAAGTGTAGCTTTTGTACTAATGAATGGAACTCAATGGTGTATATAAAAAAGTTAAAGGGCATTCTATAACCTGTAAAATGAGCCTTTGATGACCGAATTCGGTTTATCCCAACTCGAGTTAGAAAATAAAAAAGAGCGAAAAACGTTTTTTACACTTTAAAAAAAATTGGTACCATAGAAAAAATTTTAAGTGCCCTTTTCTTAATCAGGGAGATGTATCTTACCGGAAAACAAAGGTTTCCTGAAAGGCGTATGTATTTCATCAATTATCTTTTGTAAACTGGTGTAATCCGATCGTTCTTATGGCAGCTATTATAATAAATTCTGATATTTAAAAAAATTCTGTATACCGGACAAGAAAAGATAACTATGGCTGCTTTATGATATATTCGACCATTTTTAATAAATTAAATTAAAAATTTTGAAATATACAAAAAAAAGGAGAAAATAATATGTCAAAAAAAAACCAAGTTGTATTTTTTCAAACAAAAGATTTAATTTTTTCCTGTTACTCCTACTAGAGCCATAGGATATAGTTGTCCGATATTTCTAACAATTTTTTCGAAATTCTAAAATATTAAAATAATTATTTCCCTCAGAGTAGACGGTATTTTTTCAAAAATAGTTTTTTGGTCATTCCTATGGGAGCTATGCCATATGGTTGTCATAACGATTTAGCGTCGCTTGTGAACGGTTGTGTTTACTCTTGTGCTCTGAATTTTTGTCTATTCTGTGATTTTTTGCGAGTGTTTTGTGTTTGTTTATTAACAAAGCTTAGTCTAACCGCTGGGTTAGTGTGTTTAGTGTTTTTTTACTAGATCTCCCAGGGATTATAGTTATTTTAACATTTATATTAGATTTGTTTAATCTCCTAGCTTTGTTAGTGTAATTCTTATACTCACTAAACTTGCTAAAACTCTTTGATGCTCACTCTCTCTCCCGCTCTATATTACAACTGTAACTTAAACTCTCTCTGAACCTGCCAAATTTCTGGTAGACTTTTGGTGTGCTATTCTCTTGTCTCTCTCTCTCTCTCTCTCTCTCTTGCTTGCTTTACATTGTAACTGTTCCTGCGTAAAGTTGTCAGTGTCCCACAAGCAACGCTCAATCGATAGAAGATTTTTTCTCTCGTGCTCTCTTACATTTAAATTATTACGCGATCTCGCGCTCTTATTTTTTTTTCGTGTTTTGTGCCTTTGTGGTTTTGGAATTTGATCCCAGTGCCAAATTTACTCGAGGTATTTATACCCGTTACTCGTAGAGTAAAAGGGTATACTAGATTCGTCGGAAAGTATGTAACAGGCAGAAGGAAGCGTTTCCGACCCCATAAAGTATATATATTCTTGATCAGGATCACTAGCCGAGTCGATCTAGCCATGTCCGTCTGTCCGTCTGTCCGTCTGTCCGTCTGACCGTCTGTCCGTCTGTCTGTCCGGATGAACGCTGAGATCTCGGAAACTATGAGAGTTAGGCTATTGAGATTTGGCGTACAGATTCCTGAGCTTCTTACGCAGCGCAAGTTTGTTTCAGTAGACTGCCACGCCCACTCTAACGCCCACAAACCGCCCAAAACTGAAACTCCTACAGTTTTGATGCTAGATAGAAAATTTTAACTGAAATGTATTGTTCTCATCAATACCTATCGATTGACCTAAAAAAAAGTTTGCCACGCCCACTTAAACGCCCACAAACCGCGAAAACCTGTGACGCCCACAATTTGCATGCTAGATAACAAATTTTAACTGAAATGTGTTGGTGTCGTCAATACCTATCGATTGATCCAAAAACAAATTTGCCACGCCCACTCTAACGCCCATAACGCTTAAATCTGTCTACCGCCGGTAGGTGGCGCATTTTAATCTCGCTTTGCTGCTTGCATATCGCCATTTCCCTTTGAGTAACGGGTATCTGATAGTCGAGGTACTCGACTATAGCGTTGTTCCTTGTTTTCATATATTATTTTATTTTACTTAATCTCCTTAAAATGGCTCTTGTCTGCTCTAAGAAAAATTGTACTCTTTTGTCTTCAACTAAAGACCCTTTTATTTTCTGCTGGCTCTGCGAGTCGATAATGCACGTTAAATGCGCAGGATTTACTGGTAGAGTCAAAGACTTCATTGATCAGAATTCTGGACTCATGTGGTCATGTGGATCCTGCAAGGAAATGGTTGCTGAGATGAGCGGCTTTATGACGCAGACTCGAGACAGCCTTTTGAATCTCTCTGGTGCTTTTAAACAGCTCAATGAGGGGTTCAATTCCGTTTGTGCCCAATTTAATAATAAAAAATTACTAACTGAGTCGCCTAAACGTAAAAAAACCAGCTTAGCGGCAGTTAATACGGTCACCGTATCCACCCCAAATCCGAACTTGGTGGCTGCAGCAGTCTCTGTTGACACTGTGGTAAGTGAACCTACTGCGCCTATGGATACAGCTGTTTTAGGTGAAGTCACTGCTTCTCGAAGTCGGGTGGTAAAAAAACCTTCAGTGCCGGCTACGGTGCCGACCGTACCTATAGGTACAGAAGTTACCGTTTCTGGCTCTCAGCTTAGTGAGGTGCAATCTGCTGCTGGGGGACGTAAGAAATTATTAGTTGTTCCACATAGAAAACAATTATTTGTTTCGAGATTCACCCCAGATACCACATCTGAGGATGTTTTGGAATTTATTCGTGAAAAATTCCCATCCGAGAATATTTCAGTGGAACAATTTAGATTTTCATATGCTCGTAGTATATCGTCGTTTAAAATATTTGCTCCGCCTGATGTGTTTACGGTACTACTTTCTGAAAGCTTTTGGCTTAATGATGATTTAGTAATAAAAGAATTTGTTCCCAATAAACCGAGAACAAATAACAGACCTTCCACTGCGCCAAAAAACTAAAAAGTTTATTTTTGGCTTATCAAAATGTTAGGGGACTACATATGAAGCTACCCAAGCTTTATGCTGACTCCTCTGCATTTACTGCTGATATTTTGGCTTTTACGGAAACTTGGCTGAAACCAGAGATATCTGACAATGAAGTTCTGTCAAACAATTTTAATGCCTATAGGACCGATCGCCCCTCACGTAGGGGAGGCGGTGTGCTGATTGCCGTTAGCACTAGCCTAACATCCGAGAGAATTCACTCTGATACTCCTAATGAAATTGAATTTGTTAGTGTGAAAGTTTCCTTGCAATCATTCTCAATATTTGTTACATGTTCCTATATTCCACCTGGCTCTGATTTAATAATTTATGAGCACCACCTGTCTGCGATAAAATCTGTTCTATCCCTTCTTTCTAACAGTGACCTTTTGATTGTTTTGGGTGACTTTAATCTCCCTGATATTTCTTGGTCTCCTCCTACTGACTCACTAGTCGCTATACCTCTATCCGCCCATGATTTTGTTGATGGTCTTCTAGAACTATCGTTACAGCAAGTAAGCTTTATACGGAATTCATTAAATAGACAACTAGATCTTGTGTTTGTTTCAGACCCGTCTGAAGTCACGGTATCTAGAATTGACGCTCTTGTTGTACTTGAAGACCGATATCATCCAACAATGGAATTGACAATCTGCCTCCCATGCGTTGATACCCTCTCTCCTTTAGTTTCTCAAACTAAAGTGAGATGTTTCCGAAAATGTAACTATAAAAAACTTAACGACATGATTTCTCAATATAATTGGACAGAATTGTACAATTGTATAGATATTGAAAGTGCCACTGAACACTTTTATATAGTGTTAAATACCTTTTTTAATGAATGCGTTCCTGATAGGTTTCCTTCAAAGACAAACAGGCCACCTTGGTCTACCAATGCGCTTCAAAGACTTAAAAACCTTAAGACAAACACTTATAAAAAGTATAAGAAATCGGGTAAGCCATCTGCTTTTTCGAAATATGTGGTGGCTCGATCTGATTTTAATGTTCTTAATAGTCATTGCTGTTCTATGTATTTAAGTCGATGTAAATTGGAATTTTCAAATGATCCGAAGCAGTTTTATAACTTTGTCAATGCCAAGCGTAAGTCGTCAGCATTGCCTTCATCGGTACATTTTAACTCAATGGAGGCATCGACAGATTCTGAAATTGCTGATTTATTTGCCGAGTTTTTCCAAACTACTTATAGTTCGGCTGCTTGGTCAAATTCTAACTACCCTAATCCCTTAAATAAGGCAAATTGTATCTTTACCCCTGAAATTACGGAAATTTCTCTCGTAAGAGACTTAAGAGACTTAAGTTTTGTGCGTCAACCATATGTAAACCGATTCTTAAACTTTTTAATTTGTCTATTTCATCGTCAGTTTTTCCTACTATCTGGAAAGACCCTTTTATCATTCCACTTCACAAAAAGGGTGCGAAGACTGATGCCCAGAATTACAGAGGTATTTCTAAATTGTCGGCAATTCCTAAAGCATTTGAACGTATTATTACTTCTCATTTGCAACATTTATGTTCCTCGCTAATATCACCGTGTCAGCATGGTTTTGTTAAGCGAAGATCGACCACCACCAACCTTCTGGAATTGTCATCTATTGTAATAAATGGATTTAAGAATAAAATGCAGACTGACGTTATATACACTGATTTTAGTAAGGCCTTTGACTCTGTCAACCACTCTCTTCTGTTATTCAAATTAAATCAGCTTGGGTTTCCATGTAATCTATTAACTTGGATTTCAAGTTATTTGAATGGTAGGACTCAGAGGGTTATATTCAAGAACGCTGCCTCAAAACTGATCTATGTGACATCTGGAGTGCCTCAGGGTAGTCATTTGGGCCCTTTGCTGTTTACTTTGTTTATTAACGATCTTCCCTCTATCATAACACACTCTCGTGTACTAATGTATGCTGATGATGTTAAGCTTTGTTTATCACATAATGATATAGCGTCGGGTTTCAACTTACAGTCAGATATTGATTGTTTTCAGGGATGGTGTGAGTATAACCTTTTAAATTTGAACTGCCTTAAATGCAACGTTATGACTTTTCATAGGGGTACTCCTACTTTTGTTAGTTACTCTCTTCAAAATACGCCACTCGACCGTATAATTTCAGTTAATGACTTAGGCGTTCTTCTGGACCCAAAACTTAAATTTGACTGCCACATAATGTCCACTGTCAGCAAGGCCATGAGTGTTCTTGGGTTTATAAAGCGATGGTCAAAAGAATTTGATGACCCTTATACAACCAAATTATTATTTACCTCCCTTGTCCGTCCTATTTTGGAATATTGTTCTTCGGTTTGGAGTCCACAATATCAAGTGCATATTGACCGTATTGAGTCGGTACAAAAAAAATTTCTTCTTTTTGCCCTTCGTAGTTTGAACTGGGATCAAAACATAAGGCTACCTTCCTATCAGAGTAGATTACTATTGCTTAATTTACCTACCCTTGCAAATCGTAGAACAATGCTTGGTACTATTTTTATGCAAAATCTTATAAGAGGTGATATTGATTCTATAGAACTTGTAAACCGCCTAACTTTCAATGTTCCTGTTAGACTAACACGAAATTATTATCCCCTAAATTTGCCAAGATGTACATCTAATTTTTGTCTGCACGAGCCCTTTCGCGTTCTATGTAATAATTAGAACAACCTTTATCATTTAATTTGCACTTCAACTTCTATCCCGGTATTAAAAACTAATATTTTACCTCATTTGCTTCATTCTTAGATGCTTCCTTTATTTTCATTTGTGTCCCGTCTCTATTTGTTTTTTGTATCTTCCTCGCGAACTCGTATGTTTTGCCCAAATTGATAAAAGGGCCCCGCGCGTAACAAGCACGTGCTTGGTGTCGTTTGGGCCACTTGTTTGTACTGCTCGTAGTGCATCAACGTCCATCATATATATCCGGCTCGTCCCGACTTATATACACCTGCAACACAAATAAGAGTTTTGGGATGGTTTCACCCCGGTAGCTTTAAAACTGAGACTCTAGCTTGCTTAGGAACGGACAGACAGACTTAGCTAGATCGACTCGTCTAGTGATGCTGATCAAGAATATATGTAATTTATGGGGTCGGAAACTTCTTCTTCACTGCGTCGCAAACTTCTGACTGAAATCATTTTACCCTCTGCAAGGGTATGAAAGTTGCTTGTTAATTTTAAAAGAACCGTTTCACGGGTTGGATAACTTGCATACATATACACGCACGGATATATTGCTTTCATTAGAATTCTACTTGGATGTAGGAGGCTGGTGCTAAAAGCCGTGAATCTATTTGTTTAAACATTTACATTTGCTTAAACATTGGAATGCAATTTCAGATTCCTTAGTTTCTCACGCAGCGCAAGTTTGTTTCAGTAGCGTACCACGCCCACTCTAAAGCCCACAAACCGGCCAAAACTTTGGCTCCTACAGTTTTGATGCTAGAAGAAGAATAAAATTTTAAATGAAATCTATTGTTCTCATCAATACCTATTGATTGACCCAAGAAAAAGTTTGCCACGTCCACTTTAACGCCCACAAACCGCCCAAGCCTGTGACGGCCACAATTTGTATGCTAGTTAAACACTTTTATCTGAAATGTATTGGTCTCGTCAATATCTATCGATTGATCCAAAAAAAATTTGCCACGCCCACTCTAACGCCCATAATGCTTATATCTGTCTACCGCCGGTAAGATGCGCATTTTAATCTCGCTTTGCTGCTTGCATATCTCCATTTCCTTTTGGTCCCTTTAGCTGAGTAACGGGTATCTGATAGTTGACGTACTCAACTATAGCGTTCTTTCTTGTTTTTTGATACTTTCCCCCTAAAATTTCTTCCCCCAAAAATTTACCCTAGCACGTAAAAAACCCTTACATCTAGGGGGAAAACCCCTGATCTGGGAACACTGTTCCGCACCGCTTCTGGAAAAAAGCCTAGTATTCACATCGACAGTTTCGACTTTAGTGTCAAACTAACCGGTTGTGTTTATTTCAATGACTCCGTGTTACATACAATTTTTATAAAAATTTGTTTATTTTCATTATTCGTTAGGTTCTTATTTGGACGTTGCGTTGTGTAGTTTTTGCCAGCCTTGCCCCGCTTTTGGCAGGCCTGCTGTTCCTCTAACTGTTTCTTTTTTGAATTTCAAAAGTTTCCGGACGACTGTTGCAATGTCGTATGTTAAAACCCCAATGGGCAAGGATGTTAATTATTTTCCGGCTACCTCTACGGCTCACGCTTGTAAAAATAAGATAACTCACTCGAAGGATAGCGAATCACATGGTACAAAACATTCAGTGTCTGCTAAGGACTGATAAGGTCACAAAAGCTGTTTTCAAGACATCCAGGAATTCCAAGGCAACTGCCTTTCATGCTAAAAGATAGATCAGCTTACGAAGATCTAGATATGGATAATTTAGAAGCGAAGTGGCCCAAGATCTTCAATATGGAACAGGAAATCTAGCCACTTAAATCTATACCATCATTAGCTGTATCAAATAAGCAAATAAGCCCCAAATGGATTATGAAGAGTGTTGCTGATGAAGAGCGGTGTTCGTACCCAAAGGTACTCAACATGACCACACCCAACAAATGAAGCAGTAGCCAAGTTGGGAACAGTACCTGGCGCTCAGTAGCACCCACTGCAAATGAGAATTGCTGATCAGCATATTATATGTCTCACTATCTCACCGTCTCACCGACTGAACGGCACACTGACCCGCCAATGCAGTCAGCACATTTTGCAGTGTCAGCCAATTACGCAAAGCCAACTACGCAAACTGCTACCATAATCATAATTCCCTGACCTACTTTAGAATATAGCTCACTTCACTAATCATTACACTAAACTTCCGTGTTCCAAGTAGTATATAAACATGTTCCAAATGAAGAATAAAACAGTTATCAACACACCTCTTAACTCCGCGGTTCTACTTCCTACAACTGGGAATAGGGCTCGTAATACACTATCTCAACTAGCAGCTAACCACGTTAGCTCACCCTCAGCGCAGCTCCAGCATCGCCTGTGGTCCGGCATCGCAGTAACCATCGTTACCATTGCCGCGACGCGATCGTCCTGCCATCAAAACGTCCCCGTGCCAGCGACAAGTGCTCATTACCCCCTTGTCCCACGGTGTGACCCGGAAGTGTCTACTTCGGTTAGGCACAAACATTGGTGACCCCGACGTGATCCTTTAACAACAAACGATCACACTCAAGCAACCCCCTTCCCACTAAAGAACTCACAGCTTTATCCAGCTTCACAGGATTCGCTTCTTCTTCCAGCGTCACAGGAACTTCAGCATCATCCAGCTTCACAGGATCGCTTCTTCTTCCAGCGTCACAGGAACTTCAGCTTAATCCAGCTTCACAGGATACGCTTCTTCTTCCAGCGTCACAGGAACTTCAGCTTAATCCAGCATCACAGGATTCGCTTCTTCTTCCAGCGTCACAGGAACTTCAGCTTCATCCAGCTTCACAGGATACGCTTCTTCTTCCAGCGTCACAGGAACTTCAGCTTCTTCCAGCTTAACAGGATACTCAGCTTCATCCAGCTTCACAGGATACTCAGCTTCATCCAGCTTCACAGGATACTCAGCTTCATCCAGCTTCACAAGATTCTTTGTTTCCAAGACACACAATATGTCTACTTCATTTATTGAGGAAACAAGTCACACAAGAATCGATTTACACAATCGATTACTAGACACCCAAAACGAGCTGCAAGGGAAAATCCAACAGCTTATTAAGAATTATGGCAAGGATTCTGCCGACCGACGCCACCGAGACGGCTATTACTCCGGTAAGCTAAATCAGTTAAACGATTTCTGGCAGCAGTTTTGCGACCTAGATGAAGAAGTCCAGCAAGCGGCATTACCCACTGGAAGTGAGTACTCTTCACGACTAGTAGCTGGTCGTGGTGGTTAAAGAGCTGGTCGAAAAATATCAGAATATCTTTCTGGACAACATGCCGACTGGAAGCGGGCTTCCGAAGGCCCCCAGACGAACTTCGGCCAACATCAAGCTCACAACATGAGATCAAGTCAAAGGAGATTCCGCAATTGACACGGTGATCCGACAGTTGCAGAGAAGATGCAACGAATTAGAGTCATCATTAACATTAGCCTCGAACGCCCCAACTGTCACCGCAGCCCTACAAAGCCCACGACGAATTGGATAGCACACCTGGGGCCGCAGCTCTGGCAGAAGCAGAGCTAGCCCAATTCCACACATTATACGAGGAATACGAAATGAACCTGCTACGAGAAAACGACGCGCCAATGAGCCTAAACTTGGCACTTCCGCCAATTAGCATTCCGGAGTTCAACGGCGAGTATCTAGACTGGCCACGGTTCCATGATCTCTTTGTGGAATTGGTACATAACAAACCATATTCGGCCAGTCAAAAGCTACATATTCTACAGAGTTCGCTTCGTGATGAAGCGAGGAACGTCTTGACAGACACAGCCTTCTCACAGGGTGGCTATGATGACAACTGGTTGCGGTTGAAGGCCAGGTAGCAGAACGGCAAAATACTAGTGTTCGCCGCCATAGCAAAAATTATTGACCATAGGCTTATAGACGGCTCATCGCGCCAACTAATGACACTATAAAAAACTCAATGAGTACTCTTAAAAACCTCTATGTCAGCACAAAATCCTGGGATCCAATCCTGTGTTTTCTTATCAGAAGAAAACTAGACCAGCAGTCACTAGCTGCTCTGGAAAATTCAGCGGATGCACCAACGGAAATTCCAACGATAAGGAGTGTACTGACGTTTGTTGAGCAGCGCGCTTGCATGCTGGAGACGATAAGCGCTCAACCTACAGCAACACTCCGCCATCAGTCAGTTCACAACGAAGAGAGCTGTAAGATTTGTCACCTAGGACAACATAATCTTAGAGCATGTAGCCGTGCCCAGCAAATGGACCCCAAAGCACGGCACAAAGCCATTATTCAAGTAGGAGCATGCACAAATTGTTTGTCTACAGCTCATAAGGTTGAAAACTGTGGATCACCGACCACTTGTCGAGTCTGCCAGCAACGGCATCATTCACTGTTACACCAAGAACCGACTAGCAATCCAGTGGCCGGCGCAGTAACCATTGCAGGCTACGACGACGTAGGAGGATATACTCTGCTCGCGACCGCCAAAGTCTCACTACAAGGGCCAAACGGTCAATTACAAACATGTCGCGCTGTAATAGATGGTGGATCACAGGTGAATCTTATCTCAAGGAGAATGGCAGATCTGCTATCTCTTAAGGAAAGGTCACCGATTGAAATATGTGGAATCGGAGGAAAAATATCAACAGCAATTAGATCATCACTAAAGCTCTCATCAGTTACATCAGGGTTTGAAACACTAATAGAGGTATTTATTATTCCCACATTCATCACAGACCAACCGTCAGTATCGATTAATACCGATCTTAATATTCCCGAGGGTCTGCCGTTAGCAGATCCTGACTTTCGGCAACCTGGACCCATTGACCTAACATTAGGGGTTGAAGTATTTTCTCGTGTAATTACCGGTGAACGTCTTGAACTAGGACCTAATAAACCTTTAGCACAAGGCACAAGGCTTGGTTATGTAATCACAGGTTATATCAATAAAGAAACCTCATCTGATACGGAAATCAACCCCAATCTATTAGAAAACAGAGATGATTTTGCAGGACCGAACGCTCCTTATGAGCCAACGAAAGATAAAAATCCGATGAATATAGAACCAACTTGTCATCAATTCAAAACCTACAAGAAGACTGACTCTGGTTCAGCATTTCCAAACTTAACCAAGAAAGATCTTAGTTTTGTTGCAGAGCGTCCACATACCATAGACGTGCCAAATGATCAAGTTCTACGAGGGCACAATTTCAGTCCCCACGGTAATGACAATTTTATCGCAAAGGGGAGTGTTAAGCAGCATCAAGAAGACGTGAAGGACCTGAATCACAAACATGAACCGCAGTTAAAGGAAAGATCCACCTTGGACAATGAGTTGTTAGGTGCTTCCTATAAAATTCGGTCAAGGGCTGACCGACATCACGACTCAATTGAGGGTACCCCTCAATGGAGGGGAGAATGTTCGTACCCAAAGGTACTCAACATGACCACACCCAACAAATCAAGCAGTAGCCAAGTTGGGAACAGTACCAGGCGCTCAGTAGCACTCACTGCATATGAGAATTGCTGATCAGCATATTATATGTCTTACTAACTCACTGTCTCACCGACTGAACGGCACACTGACCCGCCAATGCAGTCAGCACATTTTGCAGTGTCAGCCAACTACGCAAAGCCAACTGCGCAAACTGCTACCATAATCATAATTCCCTGACTTACTTTAGAATATAGCTCACTTCACTAATCATTACACTAAACTTCCGTGTTCCAAGTAGTATATAAACATGTTCCAAATGAAGAATAAAACAGTTATCAACACACCTCTTAACTCCGCGGTTCTACTTCCTACAACTGGGAATAGGGCTCGTAATACACTATCTCAACTAGCAGCTAACCACGTTAGCTCACCCTCAGCGCAGCTCCAGCATCGCCTGTGGTCCGGCATCGCAGTAACCATCGTTACCATTGCCGCGACGCGATCGTCCTGCCATCAAAACGTCCCCGTGCCAGCGACAAGTGCTCATTACCCCCTTGTCCCACGGTGTGACCCGGAAGTGTCTACTTCGGTTAGGCACAAACAAGCGGTTCACTCAAGTAAAGTACCTAAGAAAAAGAAGGAGTCTTGACCAATCCAATGATAGTACTCGTAAGTCTACACTTCTAAGGCCGGACCAGGCTCAAAAACATGCTCAGGCTTCTTCGTAAATGTGAACTCACTTTCCCCCCTTCTAATAGAGAAAAGTGCTCTTACTTAGGAACGAATAATAGTTTTGCTATTTTGTCTGATAATGAAGATGCAATGCACTCGACTTGAGATACACTTTTGCCTAAATAATCTCAAGCTAATCATTGTTCGGACTCTTCAGCCAATGCATCTGGCCAAACTAGGAATAAGAGACGAGATCCTCGTCCTCCTCCCTTTTTCTTAAGATCCTCATGTAGAATTACTGTAGATGATGACAGTATATACCGTATGGTCCAAAAACTATTCAAGGACAGTGGGATTCCATACAGCACTTTTCCATTCGAAAACGAGCAGGCCTTCCGAATTGTCATTAACATATATATATATATATATACATATTCTTTGTTGAATTAGAACCAGCTAAAATCAACAAAGATATTTATAACATTCGAGTAAAAGACTATCAAGTGGTTTCAATGAAACCACAGATTCAAAGAAAGGGCCCTTTAAATTGTTTCAAACGCCAATCATTTAACCATTCGAAAAACTTTTGCTTGCTTTCACCTAAATGAGCTAGGTGTGCTGGCGACCATGACACCATTGAAAAGGATAAATGTCTATCACTGAAAGAGGATCAGTTTAAGTGCATCAACTGTGTGCTTCCTCCGCAGTTGTTCTGCTTATCTAGAACAGTGTGAAAAACGTAAGTCCAACAGCACTTCAGAACGTCAACGGCCTCAAAAGCAAATTGTTGTAACTCCGCTCCCGAGTCAGAATGCTTCGTTTCCTTTGCGTCCTCCTATTTTTTCAAGTTAGCCATTGATGGTATCAAAGTCGTTTAAAAATGTGTTGCGTCCGCTAAGCCAGCCTAACAATGAATATACTACTAATTCCTCTATGGTAGAACAACCTGCTCAGGACAGGCTCTCGGAATTTATTAATAACTTACAAAGGCAGCAAGAGGCTGCTGTGAATGCCAAGGCAATTGAAAAACTATTGGAACGCTTTGATCAAATGATGTCAGTCATGACGACGATGCTGTAAATGTTACAGAGCGTGATGCCTAAGCACGCCATAGAGTCAACGCGCCGCAATGACTAACTACGGTTTAAATATCATAATTTGGAACGCTAACAAGTTATTTAGAAAATCCTTGGAGGTTAAGCATCTCCTCCAGGAACGTAACATTGACATATTCTTTATCTCAGAGACACATTTTACCAGCCGTTCTTTCTTTCGAATCCATCCAATAATAGAAATCGTGGTGGTGCTGCTGTCATTATCAAATCGTCCCTGGACTATCACCACAATAACTGAGCCTCACCTGCAAGCCATTCCTATCAATTCGGACAAGTGTTCGGGTTTTTCCTCTGATCATATTCCGCTCCTGATATATTTCGCTGTTGCTGCCTATCAGGACATTACCAAATCAAAGCTTTTACCTCGAAGCTCACTGCTTTGACTGAAGATAACCCACTGCTTGTCACTACGGATGACGTTGATTCCCTTGCACCGGTTTTGATTGACAAGATTGATCAAGCTGCCCCTTCTGCTAGAAGTGTACCTATTCCGCCGCCAGCATGGGTTTCCTCGAAATCTGAAATTGCAGTCTTGGCCAGAAAAGGTCGTACACTTCGCAGCGTTTGGATGAGTACAAGGCATACCCTGGACTTGGCAAGGTGGGGGGCTGCCGTGTCAGAACTTAGAAAAGTCCTCCGAATGGCCAAATCAGAATTTGTTGTGAATCATCTCAGTGCCATTGATCGCAACAAGGAACATGTAAAAGACAACCTTTTCACAGGTTTTCTCTAAAACGAAGCGTTGACACTTGGGCTTACAGTAATTCCGAAATAGCAGAAGTATTTCCAGAGGATCTTGAAAATCGATTTACTCCGTTCGATTTTGCAACAAGACAGGAAGTTCGAACCACAATTTCTAGGTTTGGATTCTCATTCGGTACTCCTGTTGCTCTGCGACCAGTGGATGAAGAGTAGGTACGTGATCATATACAACGACTGGCCCCCACAAAAGCTCATGGCATGGATAAGATTGATGGTAAAGTTGGAAAGTCACCCCCTAACTCTGTCATTGCTCAGCTCTGCCTTCTCTTTAATGCGTCACTGAACCTTGGCCATTGTCCATCCCCTTGGAATCGTGCTCTAGTTACAATGGTCCCCAAAAAGGGTAAAGATCAGTGCTAGCCTGAGTCCTACACGCCAAAAAGTTTTCTGTCCACGTTTTCCAAGATTTTTGAACGGATCGTACTTAAAGGGCACCTGGATACTGACACGTTTAATGAAGCTTTACCAAACCATCAATTTGGTTTCCGTAGTTGCCACTCAGCTACTGAACAGGTTCACCGAGAAGTGAACCACATTCTACATGCTTTAAAAGGTCATAAATACTGCTCGGCCGTTTTTCTTGATGTCAGATAGGCTTTTGATAGGGTTTGGCTGAAGGTCTTTTCTACTAGCTAATGCCTCTATTGCCTGAGGGGCTCTGGAAGCTCGTTGTGTCATTCTGGACTACGTCAAATTCGAGCTGGTGTCCCAAAAGGAAGCGTCCTTGGTCCGGTTTTGTACACAATTTCACTTCGGATCTCCCAAGCCCAGTAGCTCGTGGTACTCTTCTTGTTACCCAAGCATATGATACTGCATTCCTAGCCACTCTCTAGAGAGTTGTAGCGGCTTTTTCCCGTCTCCCGTTGGTGTGTGGAGCGAAAACACCTCTGTGTGAATAAGGTATAACGGCATTCATCGAAATTCACTCACGAAATCTGAAAATGAGAAATTTAATCGTTGGCGATGTTCGTACAAAAGCGCTGATAAAACTGAAATTTAAAAACGGAAGGGACTCCCAAACTACGACTGCAGGAGGTCAGTGCAGATGAAAAAGGACGCCTATTCCAAGCTGTCGCATATTGATGTGGGACTTCAGCGACGGGAAGCAATACCGCAATAGGGAAAATCCGCAGAATAGTTGAAGAACTGGAGGAGATATACTAGAGAATTTCAGTGGGAAGGAACACGCCGAGTGGGACTTCGCTTCCTACAAGGACATCATGTCGGGCGTGTTCTCGCAAAGAAAGTATGTTCAATTTCTTTGTGCACCAGCAGACTCTTCTTTTTTAAAAAGCTTCAATTGATTTGTTTTCCGTTGGGAAGCAAACCCAGCTGCTTATCAGTAAGACCATGCAACATGCATTGCGAATGAACTTTGAAAACTTCGGTCACACTCCAAAGAATACGATTTTTAAGCCAATTGAAGCAATTTAAAAAGGAAGAGTCTGCTCGGTCTTACTGTTAAGCGGCTGGGCTTGTTGCCAAACGGAAAACAAATCAATTGGAGCAATTTAAAAAGAAGAGTCTGCTGGTGCACAAAGAAATTAAAATAAAAACAAGAAAGGAAGTTAACTTCGGCAAGCCAAAGCTTGTATACCCTTGCAGATATAATTATTAAATTTAAAAACAAAAAAATGATGTTCCCAATAGTATGAGATAATATTTCAGAAAACACCGAAGCTATAATTTGTTTCATATTATTTTTCAACAAATTTTCCGATTGTTCCTATGGCAGCTGTATTATATAGTCGTCCGATTTTGATAAAATATAATTCGAAATTCAAAACTAATTAAAAAATGTTATTTCCAAGCTTAGGAGGTTATATGTTAAAAACACCAAAGATATAATTTTTTTCATTTTTTTGCGATTATTCCTATGGGAGCTATAAGATATAGTTGTCCGATCCGGCTGGTTCCGACTTATATACTACCTGCAAAAGATATAAGACTTTTGGGAAAGTTTCAGCCCGATAGCTCTAAAACTGAGAGACTAGTTTGCGTAGAAACGGACGGACTGACGGACATGGCTTAATCGACTCGTCTAGTGATGCTGCTCAAGAATATGTATACTTTATGGGGTCGGAAACGTCTCCTTCACTGCGTTGAAAACTTCTGACTCAAATCAATATACCCTCTGCAAGGGTATAACAAGGAAGTACGCTATAGTCGAGTGCCTCGACTATCAGATACCCGTTACTCAGCTAATGGGACCAAAGGGAAATGGAGATATGCAAGCAGCAAAGCGAGATTGAAATGCGCCACCTACCCGTGATCTCAATATGTGGTTATGTGGGCGGTAGACAGATTTAAGCGTTATGCGCGTTAGAGTGGGCGTGGCAAACTTTTTTTGGATCAATCGATAGGTATTGACAATACATTTCAGATACAATTTTGTATCTAGCATGAGAATTGTGGGCGCCACAGGTTTGGTCGGTTTGTGGGCGTTAGAAAGGGCGCGGCAATCTTTTTTTTTATCAATCGATAGGTATTGACGAGACCCATACATTTCAGTTAAAATTTTGTCCCTAGCGTAAAAATTGTGGGCGCCACAGGCTTGGGCGGTTTGTGGGCGTTAGAGTAGGCGTGGCATATTTGCGTTACAAACTTGCGCTGCGACAGGGCAACGGAATCTTAATCTGAGATCCCATTTCTCTATCCATGAGATTTTCTTGATATCCGCGTTCATACTTAAGATTTTTTGAAGTTTGTGGGCGTTAAAGTGGGCGCGCTTTTTTTGGGTCCAATCGATAGGTATTGAAGAGAGCAATACATTTCAGTTAAAATTTTTATTCTGACATCAAAACTGTAGGAGCCACAGTTTTGGGCGGTTTGTGGGCGTTAGAATGGGCATTTCTGAAACAAACTTGCGCTGCGCAGGAATCTCAGGAATCGGCATGCCTAATACCAGTATTGTAGCTCTTATAGTTTCCGAGATCTCAGCGTTCATACGGACAGACGGACAGACGGGCAGACGGACATGGCTAGATCGACTCGGCTAGTGATCCTGATCAAGAATATAAGTTAACACAGTTAAGAAGTAACTTATAAGTCGGTACAAATCTTGGGCGGTTCTCGGGTCACCCTAGTGTTTTTATGTGCAGACTCAGCATAAGACCCTTTAGGGGCCGTGCCTAGTTCTTGGCATGGTGAGTTATGCACTTTCTGCTAGTGTCAGCATTTTTGTATGACAAGCGGCCGGCTTGCCGGCCACGTTTAGCCAGGGTTCAGCTTATAAGTTTTATTTCTCATTTGTTATTCATTGAATAAAGAGGTTGTGCCCCATTTGATTTAACTCCGGCAAACTGCCGTTAACTTCTTATCACTTCAAACTGTCTGAGTCTCTAGGCCAGCAGGTTAAGAAGGGCAGTAACCCTTCCATTCTAAACTACCTAAATCAACATTTGGGGATCACCGGCCAACCGGCCACCAACACCAATTGGAATATCGTCGATTAGACATCACGTCATTACTGACAGCCACCGTTCAATCGTCGATTAAACACCACGTCATCACCGACAACTACAATACTTAATTGGCACCCAACTTATAGAATTCACGACCCAAAATTTTAGACAAAAAATATGTAAGTAGTCTGATCTTATTAATGAAGCTTCATATTTAAAAAAAAAAAAAATTAAAGAAAAAGCAACAAACACATACACAGTGAAAGAAATAAATAGAACGTTATATAAAAGGACGACAATTTTGTATTCAAATATTCCTATAGAAAGTGTGATTTGTTTTTTGTGGATAAAAAATATTTGCTCTACCGCCTTCGAGTAATAAAAAATGTTTTTTGGTTATATTGGACACCAAACACCCGGTTATTAATATTAAATACATATATTAATATAAAAAAATAATAAATATATAAAATCCCAAACCCAAATTAATTTCAGCCGAGTCAAATATTCGGCCATATAGTATAAGTGTCTAATGTTGACCATAGAGTAGCCTTATGAGCTTTCAGGGTCCATATAGAGAGGTTAAACTCGAAATTGAAAGTGAAAGTGAAGAAGAGTGGGACCAAGTGCCCCAAGTGTATCAACCACCACAGGTACAGGAAGAAGACGTAGACACTATGAACGCAGCCAGCATAGAAGCTTTGGTTCAGGCCGCATTGGCTCAACAGGAACAAAGGCTTATAGCCGAGTTCCAAAATCAAATTAGTGCAGTTAACCAACAGCTGCAAAGTCTGCGCGTAGAGGCGCCAGAAGTTGAAACATATCAAAGGAAAGCAGTAAATCCAATACCAGTGCCGTGCGACATACCATTACACATAGTAAAGTCGATTCCAGACTTTCCGGGATACAGGATGAATAGGTGGCGTGGAGGCAGTCCGCCACAGACGCCTATGAGTTATTCAAACCATATAATGGCAGTAACGCGCATTACCAGGCCGTTACAATTATAAGAAATAAGATTAGAGGACCAGCACTAGCGCTGCTGGTATCGTACAATACAGTGCTTAATTTTGATGCCATTTTAGCTAGATTAGACTGCTCTTACGCAGGCAAGGGCTTGAGTCGGTCCGTCAAGGGGATCAAACTCTTATACAGTACTACGATGAGGTTTAACGAAAGTTAACCCTTGTGACAAACAAAATCGTCATGACACATGACAGTGAAAGAGCCACACTGCTCAATACTGAGGTCAGGGGTGACGCCCTGCATGTATACATTTCGGGTCTAAAGAAGTCCTTAACGGCGGTCGTATTTCCAGCACAGCCCAGATATCTGCCAGCAGCACTGGCACTATCTAGGGAGGCAGAGGCCAGTATTGAACGATGTACATTCGCGGCCACATATGCCAAGGCTGCAGATAAATCAGAATACTGACTTCCACAAGGGCCAACAGCGAGTGCCCGAGACACAAGGGAAATATTTATGGAAAGATCGCGGCCAGGGAAAAAATCCACATTTTTTTCCAAAAACAAAATAAAAATGAAAATAATGATTATTGGCGCAGAAAGGACAACTGGACGGGTCGGGGTAAACCAGAGCAGGCCCCAGAGCCCATGGATGTAGATCCATCATTTTCTAAGCTTAGAAATCCGTCGAATTTTAAACCATCCCAGGGGAATAATACACAATCTCCCACTCCTCAAAATCCAAAAAGACCGAACCTTTCGGAAAGAATGACTGGTCAGAGGCGCCAACGGATAAACAACGTTGAGCAAGCTGCTGAGGAAGAACAGGATTATGAAGGCGCGGCCGCAGCCGCACTGAATGCAATTGAGCAGGACAACGACTCACTTGACTCTGACTATCTTCTCAATTTTTTAGAGGAAGGTCCCGCTTACCGTTCATTGAGCGAAGGTTGGCGGGTAGAGCTATGAAAATTCTAATAGATACTGGGGCGACAAAGAATTATGTGTAGCCCGTAAAGTAGCTAATAATGCCTGTCAACTCCCCATTCACTGTGAGTACCATACATGGCTCCAGCAAAATAAAAAACAAATGCCTAATGCATATATTTGGCCTAAAGGCCCCATTCTTTTTGTTAGATACCCTGAGTACGTTTGATGCCATAATAGGTTTCGATCTGCTAACGCAGGCGGGAGCGGCATTAGACTTACGTAGCAGCGAACTTAGGTACGGAAACGTAACCAAACAGCTTAAATTCTTCGACTATTAGTCCCAAACTCAGTGAAAGCTGACTTTAGAAAAATGATCCTTAAGAGAAGTAAAGTGTTTTCAAACTCTAACGAAGCGCTTCCATTTAACACCTCGGTCATTGCCAGGATTCGTACGGAAAGTATCGAACTCGTTTATTCTAAACAATACCCGTATCCCATGGGAGCGGCTGAATTTGTTAATAAAGAAATCAAACAACTGCTAAAAGACGGTATTATTCGCCCTTCTAGGTCGCCAAAAAAAAACGACTGGTGATCGATTTCAGGAAACTGAATGAACAGACCATTGCTGATCGTTACCCTACGCCAAGTATCCATATGGTTCTAGCGAACTTAGGGAGGCAAAATTTTTCACTACCCTATATTTAAAGTCGGGGTACCACCAGATTTACTTGGCCGAATATGACCGTGAAAAAACTCCAACGAAATTCGAATTTTCACAGATCATCAACCTCTCACGTTCGCTGTTTCTGAGCGAAATACTAATGCCAAAATTAAACGATGGACGGCATTCATTGAAGAACACAACGCAAAGGTATTCTATAAGCCAAGAAAGGAAAATTTTGTGGCCGATGCCTTGTCCCGACAAAACATTAACTCAATGCAAAATGAACCCCAATCCGATGTTGCCACTGTGCACAGCGAAGTCTCCTTGACCTACACGGTCGAATCCACGGATAAACCCTTGAACTGCTTAAGGAATCAAATAATTCTGGAAGAAGCAAGCCAGCCTTCACGGCGAAATTTTATAATTTTCGGGTGCAAAACCCGCCACATAATTCATTTCAATAACAAAGACTCACTGCTCGAGTTGGTTAAAGAGGTCGTTAACGTGAATGTTGTGAACGCCATTCACTGTGACCTCCATACATTAGCTTGCATCCAGCATGCCCTGGTGGTGGAATTTCCCGCAACTAAGTTCTGGCACTGTAAAAGATTCGTGAATGATATCACAGATGCAAATGGGCAGTCTGAAATTATAACTTGCGAACACAACCGCGCCCCCAGAGCTGCCCAGGAAACTGTGAAACAAGTCCTTCAGGACTACTATTTTCCAAAAATGACTAAGCTCGCTAATGAGGTAGTCATTAATTGCAAAACATGCACTAGGGCGAAATACGACAGACACCCCAAGAAGCAGGAGTTGGGGGTCACACCAATCCCTTCGTATGCAGGCGAAATGCTGCATATCGACATATTGTAGTATGCACTTATATCGAATATCTACTGTACCAAGAGTACTTGAAACAAACACACTGTAGCACTTTGTTGCAGTGTTTATATAAACAAAAGGCTCGGTCAAAAACCCTAAGTGGCCGAAACATGAGTCGATCGGCGCGCTCAAAGAAAGTGCAAGTGTCAGCATTCTGTTGCACACGCCGGCCGCTCAGCCAAACTCAAGTACATACACATGCCCTCGCGCTCCAGCCAAAGAGAGCATAATTAAATACACTTTATATACATAAGATATACATAGCCATCTCTCTGCCGCCCAACTGTAAGCAGCGCAGCTACGAGAATAAGGCATACTTAGATCCCAAGGCAAATTGTAAAATCAGAAACAACTTGACGTTGGAAGCGGCATTAACGCTGCTCCTGCCATGCAAACCAAATTAATAAAGAATATAACAAAACTACCAAAAAGATGCGTTATCAATAAATGGATAAAGATTATTAACATTTCCAACACAAGGAGTTTCACACAACATGGCGACCGTGACTTTGGTCCTAAAGGATCTGGACCTGGATCTGGACATGGATCGGGACTTCGAAAAATAAGAAGACAGCAACCAAGGCGACAGCAGCAATCAACAGCAACAAAGACAACAGCAACAACAAAGGCAACAACAGCCAAAACGGCAACAACAACAAGAACAAGAGAAGAAACGCAGTGAGAAGAGTGTGATGTGTGCCAAAAGAAGTGGCGTGGTCAAAAGATTAAAAGCCAGAAAGGCTCATCTACTGAAGCTGCTCAACAGCGGCAAAGTAATACAGTGGAACGACTGGGTAAAAATACATGCCGAAGTTGAATACCTAAAAAATTTGCTATCAGAACGAAAAAATCAGACCACAGCTACAGCCACATCCACCTACCCTGTAATCCAAAATATTTCAAAAAATATAAACACATTGCCTCCTCCAGAAAAAGTTGCCATCCCAAAACTAAAGAAGACGTGCCCAGATGACTGCGAGGGACCACTGTGCTCCCCGTTCTGCGAATACACCTGTGTAGCCAGCACCGGTGCCCCACCATGAAGTACACCTGTGCAGCCAGCACCGGTACCAAGGAAGTGTGAACCGACAGCGCTACCAAGAGCGCATAATTTTTTTTATCTTTGCACTGCGTTGCAAAAATTTTTTTAATTGCACTGCGATGCATATTTTTTCATTTATTTTATAAAAACAATTGTAAAAATTGAGCGACATAAAAGTTGCCCGATTAGAGTATGGCCTGAAAACCATACACAAAATAGGCAGGAAATTATATGTAAATCATGATAATAACTGGTCTAAAACAAAAAGTAAATTCAAAATTAATAATATTAAACTAGTTGTTTATGAATAACATTAACAACATTTACGTATTGATTCAAAAATCCAAAGAATTTGACAGACCAAGATATATATTAAGAATACCAACCCCAAAGATGGGTTTAATAGATACATAAACAGTGGATTCCACTGCAAATGTTATTAATAAGGTAGAATCAAACCCCATAGACTTAGAATTAATTCATACATTGCTTATAATGATTGTTGTAATAATGTGCGCAAACTGTTTTTATAAACTTTATAAATTGCACAATAAATGTCTTAAGAAAAAATATATGAGCCAGGCAAATGATCTGGACAAAATTTAAACATTTTGGCACAAACAACATTATTATAAAAATATTGCTGTATTGAAATTTTAAAAAGTTAAAAAAATGGAATAAAATACAAATAAATAAATAAAAACAAATTAATTAAAAATGGCTACGCTAAAAGCAATTGCAAACACATATGATAGGGACATCTATTTTAGAGAAAGAATTCTGCAATTAGTTGCACCAACTTCAGTAAGCATTTACGAGTTAGAAAACTTATATATTGAAACATTTAATTTAGATGCCTCTCCACTAATTCATTGCACAAGCACCCAAAAGGCAATTGTCCTATAAAACCATCCCAGGGGTACAGGTTAAATCAATAGTAGACGAACACCCAATACTAGGTAGAACAATAGTAATGATGGTCTTCAAGAAATAATTCATCTCCACAATATAATGGAATGGAATGAATTATATAAGCAGCTAAATAACATAAAAGTTGACTTTGACAAATCATATAAGTCACTTACTCAAAACAGGCCAATTCAAAAAAATACCATTAAAAATCATGTGGAAATTCTAGTAAAATGCTTTAATGAAGCACGAATACTAATATATGGCCAGAGGGAAAAATTAAATCAAGATCATTGGTCCCAAGTATCAAAATTTTTGATCAGACTACGATCTAATTTAATATCAATTAAACAAAAGTTAAAGTTGGACATATCGGTACCAACCATACTTAACACTTCCCTAGCAGTTGAAACTGGTGATGAATCGGAATCAACAAAACAAATTGACAGTGACCAAATAGAATCAGAAGACCTTACAGAAACAAATCCTAAAATAGAAGAGCAAGATTTAAATAATCTTACTGTTCCAGCTGTTTTAATGTCAGATCTAGATAATTCTACAGATTCTGATGATAATTCCATAATAGAAAATAAAATAAGAAACAATATCACAATGGCACAATCTAATATTGATTTCATTAACACAGCATCCAAGCTTATACCAGTTTTCGATGGTAAATCTGAAAACTTAACAAGTTACAAGATGCATTAGAAATAGTAGAATCAATAAAAGGCGAACACGAACAATTAGCAGTTTCAATTATAAAAACAAAGCTAAAAGGTGTCGCCAGAAATCTAATCGGAGATGAAACAACAATAGCTGAAGTCATTTCCAGATTAAAAAACAATGTCAAAGGCGAAACTGTAGAAGTGTTGTCAGCAAAACTGATGAGCCTACAACAACGCAATAAAACTGCCAACCAGTACACACAAGAGGTTGAGCAGATGAAGAAATCCTTAGAAGGTGCATTTATAACAGATGGCTTATCCCTAGAGTTAGCCAGACGTTATTCCACTCGGCATGCAGTGAAAGCAATGACAAAAAATTGCCAAATAGATAAGGTAAAAACTATAATGCAAGCCGGTACCTTCAATACAATGAATGTGGCCATATCCAAATTTGTAAACAGTTGCAAAGAAGCAACCGGACAGCCAATCACTGTCCTATATTACAAAAATTACCCGCAGCGCGGTGGAATTCGCGGACGAGGTAATAATCGAGGTAATAATCGAGGTAATTATAACAATACCAGATATTATCAGAATAACGGATACAATCAAAACAATGGTTATAACAGAAATAACCAAAATAACAATTATAACAGAAACAACAACCGTGGTGGAAACACCAGCGGCGGAAACAGACGTGGGGGAAACAACAACTACAATAACAATGTTAGAGTGGCACAAACAAATTCGGGAAACTCCCAAACAGCTTTAGATACACGACAGTAAACAACATCAAAATTCACACTTTAAATCTCAGTCAAAATACATTTGTCACTTTCACGAACGTAGCAACAGGAAAAGAATTAGTTCTCTTACTAGACACAGGTGCGGAAATATCCTTATTGAAGGAAAATTATGATAATTTTCAAAACATTCAAGATAATCACATCATAAACATACAGGGTATAAGTCAGGAAGTTACCAAATCAAAAGGCTTAACTTCTATTGAAGTCCAAACTTCTAAGTACATAATTCAACATGATTTCCATATCGTAAATATGCAATTCGCTGTTCCATGTGATGGAATACTAGGAATCGATTTTATCAAAAGATACAACTGTCAGCTAGACTTCAAGCCGTCTGAAGACTGGCTTATAATAAGACCAAATAACCTAAAATATTCAATTTATGTTCCAATAGCATACAGTTCTGGCAACAACTCCCTAATTCTGCCAGCAAGATCCCAAATGGTCCGAAAAATCGAGAAATTCAGCATGGTATCTATTTCGCAAATACCATAGCAACAGTCCAAAATGCATATATAAGATTACTAAATACTACAAACACAGATCAAGTAGTCTATATCAAAAACATTCATCATGAACCACTTTCAAACTACGACATAGTAAAAACGGACTTAGAAGACAGACAAAAAATTGTATTATCCCAACTTGCAAAAAACTACCCGCCTCAATTCAATAAACAACTTACAGCATTATGCACCCAGTATAGTGATGTGTTCGGACTAGAAACCGAATCGATCACTACCAATAATTTTTATAAACAAAAGCTGAGATTAATTGATGATGAACCCGTATATATAAAAAATTATAGAAATCCTCATAGTCAACAAGACGAAATTCAAAAACAAGTACAAAAACTCATCAGTGATGAAATAGTGGAACCCTCTGTATCACCTTATAATAGCCCACTTTTGTTAGTACCAAAAAAGTCAACTCCAAATTCGGAAAATAAAAAATGGCGATTAGTAATTGACTATCGTCAAATTAATAAAAAACTCTTGTCTGATAAATTTTCACTCCCTAGAATCGATGATATCTTAGATCAACTAGGTAGAGCAAAATATTTCTCATGCCTTGACTTAATGTCAGGTTTTCATCAAATTGAACTGGAAAAAAGTTTACGGGATATAACATCTTTTTCAACAAACAATGGTTCGTACCGCTTCACGCGATTACCATTCAGTTTAAAAATAGCGCCAAACTCTTTTCAGAGAATGATGACTATAGCTTTCTCTGGATTAGAACCTTCGCAAGCATTTCTTTATATGGATGACTTAATAGTCATAGGTTGTTCCGAAAAACACATGCTCAAGAACTTAACTGATGTTTTCGAGAAATGTAGGAAACACAACTTGAAGTTGCATCCTGAGTAGTAGGGAAAGACGGGTTCTGGGACAATTAGCATATTAATGGCCCCCGCCCCCTTACTAATTAGCATATTAATGACCCCCGCCTCTCACTAATTAACATATTAATGACCCCCGCCTCTTCATTAATGTATGCGGGTTCTGGGACAATTAACATAATCCATAAATTATCTGATTTTAAGGGGTTTAGATGTCATAAAAATGTCACGATCATATCCATAAAGAGTATACTAAATTGCCCCCCCAACCCCACACCACCATGTGACAATACTGATCACGTGACCTTTTTGCCTCATTATCAGCAATTAATATTCAGCAGGTGTTGCTGTACACGGGAGAAAGGTCGCACACTTTCCCCACATCTCCATGTGACAATATTGATCACGTATCCTTTTCCTCATTATCAGCAATTAATATTCAGCAGGTGTTGCTGTGCACGTGAGAAAGGTCGCAAACCCAAAACATCTAAAGCTGGTTGCCTTAGAGGGACATGTCCGATCATGTTGGGGAATAACGTTTCCTATGATTGTAAAACTAATTTAGAAATCAAAAGAACCCCAAATAAAATAAATCCCACAAGTTAATGATTCTCAGATGTCGAATATTTTTAAACAGACTTTTTTTTTCGCCCCAGAATGTTTAACTGGTAAATTTTTTCAAGATCTCTCCTTTCTACAAACGGGTCATAAACATATCATAAAAGGGATTCAAGCAAGAGCTACCCGAACATGCGCACCTGTCTATTACCTGACCGGAATAAAAGGGACACATGCACAAGTCTGAAGGCGCACGCCCATTGACAAAATCATGAGCCTCACGCCAACGACCTCACGGCTAAGTGCGAGCTCTAATACGTTCCCATAATAGGGGTTGAAGTCACGACCGCGCAACAACTCGCAAGTAGCCGACATATCTCAGTCAAGGAAATATTTTCCATTCTCCGTACCTGTAATTTTAACTCGAAATAAAATGTCAGAAGTTTATTTTGTACCATAAAAATACATTTATTCATTTACATTTATTTATTTTGGTATTGCGAACATTTGTTTTTTTATATATAGAAATTTATTTTCTGCTATGATTCCGGCGATTTGCATAGAAGAAGCAGGCGCACGTTTCCGACGTCATTTCTGGATTACAAAATGTAAAGTGTTCACCATAATTCGTAGTTTTGAGGTCATGTCCACCTCGATTCATGAACATAGTTTTTGTGTTTAGAAGGTATTGAAAATGCTGACCAATTATCTCTCCTTTAAATTGTTCAATAAATTGGTCAATTTCCTCATGAAACTTAATTTGGTTAATTTTGTTTTCTTGCACATCCTTACACATCTAGTCTCAACTTTAAAATAATGTATAAAAATTATTTTATTGTTTTGAAGCTACTTTTAAAAAATGTCAAAATAATGTATGCATTGTTTAGAGCACAAACCCCGCCCTTAAGGTGTGTTTCACAATAGGGAAACCGGTTTCCTTTAAACCTGTTTAATGACGGACAGCCCATTTCCTCGACATTAATGAGCTGACGACTCCCAAAAAACGTCTGTAGAAATCGTTTCTTTTCCACACCTTTACAAATAATTTGTTTTCCGCTTGTAATTGTCCTTAGATACTTTCGAGTTTGTGGAAAACTATTTTCTCCATCGTTCCAAAAAATTTTGTGATGTGTATTGGTTAACCAAATTGCAGTCTTTCGAGATTTTGTATTTAGCAAAGTAAAATCATATGGTGGTTCTATTAAAAAACTATTATTCAAGTTTGGATCTTTTTCGAATACAATTCCAATTTCCTTTAGAATAAAATTATTATTATTATCAAAGAAACCTTGAACATCAATCGAAACAGTATCTTTCAACATTTTTCTAATGTTAAACAACTCGTTGTACTAGTCCGTTTAGTGGGTTATATTCAACTAAACGGTCTTGTATGAGGAGACAATATTCTTGGGTATTTTCATGACTTGGTGTCTTTAGTTCTATTGAAATTCTCACATCAATAGGACCAATTTTACTGATTCATTTTGATATGAAAGATCAACCACAATAATAGGGGTCTTCAATTTAAATTCATTTGGGGTCAAAAATGGTTGTGATTCACGATTAACTAGATTGAAATCTTGTATACATTTCATATAGGTGAGCATACTAATTCTTACTAAAATCAACATTCAGATTATCACATGGATATGACTCAGAATTCAAGTGAACTTTCAAGTTTGATAAGTTATTTGTGATAAGTTCTCCATTTAGTGTAAATCCAATTATGGCAAATCTTGGTTTTTTGCGGTTAGCCGACAATTTCACATTCCAGCTGTGTTGACTTCCATACCCCAATTTGGCGTTAACATATGAATCCCAACTCCGGAATGCGATTGGTAGGTTTACACCACTTTTAATAATATCGTACATCTTAATTTTTTGCAAAATCGCTCAGAGTTACATGGAGAATTTTCCAGATTTTATTCGTAATTTCCAACTTAAAAGTTTGTTCATTTCTGGTTTGCTCAAACACATCACCAAGATTCTTAGTTAGCATCAACACTAGTTCATGCTTACAATTTAACAAAACTTTTTTATAATCCTCAGTCAATCCCAACAAATTTTTTAATGGTACAGAAAAATTTTAATTGGGGATCCCGTAGAAATTTCGTCTCCACTGCTCCATCCAGAATTTAATAGGTATTGACTTTGAAGATTATCCAGAGATATACAATTTTTAGGGTACTAGCCATACCGACATAGACTTGACACGTTGGACTCGTTGTATTTAGTTGTTACCTAGCAGTATTTTGATGGTTACTTTCTTTTTAGTCTTGCTTTTGGATGGTTACTTTTTGTATAGTACCTGTACAGTACTTGATTTTGGATGGTTACTATCTGTATAGTATCTGTAAAGTACTTGGTTTTAGATGATAACTAAATGTTAACAAGTATTATGAGTCGCTATAGTCTCTTATTAAGAACTATCAAAGTACACAAGTTAAAGTTTCTAAGATGTGTTAGCCAAACACACTTGCAGTGAACTATCATTACCTGACCGTCATCAAAGTCACATGCCCAAGACCCAAGGACATTGAATAAAATACTTCCCCTTCATTTGTACCTGGAGTTTTAATTACAGTCAGATACAAAATTTGTAGGATTATTCAATATTTCTTTATATATTTTATTATTGTAAACATATTTCATTAAATTCATAATTAATTATATTTTATGTATATTTGTATATAATTAATTTTCTTACTTCAGCCCTCTGTAAGAAACATGTCGCTTATTAATCTTCGTTCCAAGCGTAGATTTTCGCTTGGTTCCCATAGATAGATGTAAAATAGTTCTCACAATGTAATCTTTCTCAGATGCTGAATTATTTTTAAAGCATTCATTTGTTCCATCCCATAATAATATTGTAACATATTTCGAAGGCATCATTAGCTAGCATAGGAGCGCCTATCAATTTAATTTTTGATTGAAGTTTATGATAGAGGTGTTGGGACCTGATAATATCGGTTTTTGTTGTCAACTATTTTTCTAGTTCTAGTTTTCTAATTCTATTCTATTTGTATACTATTTGTATGAGTAAGGCATCATTGTCTAAGATTCTGAATAAGTTTAATAAACTCTTTAATTACAATACTGATTAGCTGGTTACTATATATTTAGTAGATGTATACAAGTTGTTTAGTATCTGGTTTGATATGTTTAATAGATGTATACAAGTTGTTTACTAGATGTATACAAGTTGTTTACTAGATGTTTAGTATCTGGCTACTATATATTTAGTAGATGTATACAAGTTGTTTAGTATCTGGTTACTATATATTTAGTAGATGTATACAAGTTGTTTAGTATCTGGTTTCTATATGTTTAATAGATGTATGCAAGTTGTTTACTAGATGTATACAAGTTGTTTACTAGCTATTTAGTATCTGGTTACTATACATTTAGTAGATGTATACAAGTTGTTGAGTTCTGGTTACAATATATTTAGTAGATGTATGCAAGTTGTTTAGTGTCTATGTTTAGTAGATGTATATAAGTTGTTTACTAGATGTATACAAGTTGTTTACTAGCTGTATAGTATCTGGTTTCTATATGATTAGTAGATGTATACAAGGTGTTTAATAGATGTATACAAGTTGCTTACTAGCTGTTTAGTAACTGGTTTATATATCTTTAATATCTGTTTACTTGATGTTTACTATTTATTAGCTGGTTACTAGTTGTTATTAACGTCTACGAGCTTTTATAGTCTTTTGTTAAGAATGATCAAAAATTCTTGATCACTAGACGACTTTCGATGTGAAGTAAAAACTTACACTCTGATTTTCAGTGTGTTTGCTATGTACGTAAGAAAGAATGCAAAGCCAAAATAGCTCAAGATTGATATATAAATCTTAGAGGAACATGTCCGATTATGTTGGGGGAAGATGTGTCCTGTGATTGTAAAACTAATTAAGATATAAATTGTTCACAAGTTGTCTAAAAGCTGTGTAGAAGCTGCTTTGATAAACAATTTTGATTCATAATTACAGATATTAAGAATATATAATAATATCATCCACTTTAACTAGTATATTGTTAAAATAAAACATTTCCATTTTTCATATTCTTTCATCTTATGTAGGTATAATAAATGTAATCTTAACTACGATAGCTAGCCTTACATCCCATAACTATAGTTATTAGCTACAATAAAATGTCTAGAAAGAACAAAATATATGAATGTCCAAAAACCATTTAAAACTAACTATAATTGGGAAAGTAATTGAAATCGCTCCGGCGTAATACAGTAAAAAACAAAAAACACTGTGGTTATCCCATTTTCTATCACCATAACAAATGTGTATACCCACACCTAAATGACCAATTATATCCTTTGTCCAAAAATGTCTGTGACTTTCACTTATAAATTTGTCACCGATAATTTAAATCCCATTAAGCAAACCACCCATTGCTAACCGTACCATAACCCCAGAGTCAAGTTGGTTACCTACAATAAACATAGGTGGTGGTGTAAAGGATTGCTAAAATGCCTCGACGCAGGCGCAAATGTCATAAAAAATGATCATAAAAATATAATTAGGAAAGTATTTTTTATTTGCGAACCATTTATAACTGTTACCAACAACACAAATAGTTATGTTACAAAGGATTTGCTTCAATGCCTCGACGCAGGCGCAAAGGTCAAGGTATTGGAAAAAAATTCATGGAATATTATCCCTTCATAAAAGAGGTCATATAATATATAATTAGGAAAGTATTTTTTATTTGCGAACAATTTATAAATGTTACCAACAACACAAATAGTTGTTACAAAGGATTGCTAAAATACCTTGATGCAGGCGCAAAGGTCAAGGTATTGGAAAAAAATTCATGGAATATTATCCCTTCATAAAAGAGGTCATAAAATATATAATTAGGAAAGTATTTTTTATTTGCGAACAATTTATAAATGTTACCAACAACACAAATAGTTGTTACAAAGGATTGCTAAAATACCTTGATGCAGGCGCAAAGGTCAAGGTAAAGGAAAAATTCATGGAATATTATCCCTTGACCAAAAACGAAAGTTTCTTCTATTTGGATAATAAAAAAATATATATTAATTCAATACTTTGATTTTTCCATCAAAATGCTTGATAAATCTAGTTGTTTGATATTCTCTAACTAATTGAGTAATATGTTTTCATGTGCCTATTTAATTTACCAAAAACAGTATTAGTCTTCTCTCATAAAATCCCTCTAATTCCCCACCGGTGAAATATATGTTCCTCATATTTAATAATGATGGTTTGTCATAGATGGGTACTTGTAATTCATATTTAAGATACTTACATCCTTCTCTAACTAATATCCTTTTATCCATCATGTAAACTGGTTTAGAATTGTATTGCGTGCTTCAACCCCTAGCCACACCCACCACTGTAACAGATTTCACTTTTCCAATGGCTGCCCCAGCTACCTAAACTGTACATTTCTTTTGATTTTCTCTTTTCCTTTCTAAGCAATGTACACAATTTTTAAACTGGTTCTGACCTCCCTCTTTAATGGCATCCTCTACTTTATTTTCGTTATATTTCTGATCTTTTCCTAACAGTAGGTTGTTAAACTTTTATTATTTTATGGGATTATTGAGCACCCGAAATCCCTGATATTAAGTCATAACATGTAACTAGCAGAATATAGTAAAAGACATTATGCTCTAAAAAGACTAGATTTACCTACAATTCAATTTACCATCTACAATCCCTGGAGAAGAGCTTAGTATTTGCAGTTTAATTTTCAAATTTATTGATTTCACAGATTCCCGCTGGTAAATACCAATTTTTAACAAATGGCTGCCAACTCCATACCATTCAGACACTGGTTTACAACCTCATAGAACTGACTCTCAAGGTATCTGTAATGCACAATATATTTCTGTCTCTTTTCTTCTAATCAATATTAAAAAATTTCATAAACTGGTTTTGGAGTTCATTTTATTCTTAGAATTAAATTATTAAAAATTATTAAGCCAACAGAGATAATAATGATTTTGTGATAGTATCCCGTTAATAATACATACATAATTCTTATTTGTATATTTTCAAATTTTTTTATTTTAGAAAATTATTCATTAATCACATTCAAATAATATTCATAATATATCTTACAATTTTTTAAATTTATCAATAATGTTTCCCAATTATTAATATTAAATGATATTGCATCATATCTATTTTTAAGATTAAATATTAAGATGGGGTCGTCCTCGCGAGACATAGCGCTGACCAACTCACATTGCTCTGCCTCACCATTAAATTTAAGATACTCTAAGTCTGATATTGAATCCCTTATACGAAAAATCATCTCCTTAACTTCCAGGAGCAGTCGTGAGAGCGGATTATTTTCGATTTCCGCATCGTGAAGATCAATTTGCTGTTGAAACTTGGTTGTCTCCATCATCAGCTCGGTGATTCGATTTTCCACGTTCTCAATATCAAAGAGATGGGAATCGTTATTGTTTTCGCTCTGCAAATCCACCAAGCGCCATTTCAGGATGTCCAACTCTTCTATAGTATCATAATAGATACTACCGAATTCTCGCCGCGACTCTTTGGAAACCTTTAAAATTTCCTTGAAGATTCCTATCTCAACCAACAAATCTTCATTTATTTTAAAATCACAGTGGTTGATTTGCTTGTTGATTTCAGTCATCTTATGTCCTTCGATTCAAATTTTGTACTGTTTTAGGTTTTGTAATCTCATCAACCAGGAAAAGAGAGAACGTAGAATCGAGCAGGTACTTTATATCCAAGGATCAAACCCCCTCCCCCAAGAATCAAACCACCATCCTATGCGATTGGCTTAAGTAAAACCATTCCATACTGTGTCAAAGTGAGAAGAAGAATACATAAGAAACCGGAAATCAAAGGCAAAGTAAGATTGTAGGCCAGCATATATCGATATTGGGAACTGTTGTTATATGAGTACGCATACATTTAATTGTATTTAATATAATAGTTGTTGATAATTATAATTTTATAATGGTCATCATTAAGTAGGAGGAGTGGAAAAGAATTTTTATTCTTAATATTTAATCTTAAAAATAGATATGATGCAATATCATTTAATATTAATAATTGGGAAACATTATTGATAAATTTAAAAAATTGTAAGATATATTATGAATATTATTTGAATGTGATTAATGAATAATTTTCTAAAATAAAAAAATTTGAAAATATACAAATAAGAATTATGTATGTATTATTAACGGGATACTATCACAAAATCATTATTATCTCTGTTGGCTTAATAATTTTTAATAATTTAATTCTAAGAATAAAATGAACTCCAAAACCAGTTTATGAAATTTTTTAATATTGATTAGAAGAAAAGAGACAGAAATATATTGTGCATTACAGATACCTTGAGAGTCAGTTCTATGAGGTTGTAAACCAGTGTCTGAATGGTATGGAGTTGGCAGCCATTTGTTAAAAATTGGTATTTACCAGCGGGAATCTGTGAAATCAATAAATTTGAAAATTAAACTGCAAATACTAAGCTCTTCTCCAGGGATTGTAGATGGTAAATTGAATTGTAGGTAAATCTAGTCTTTTTAGAGTCTAATGTCTTTTACTATATTCTGCTAGTTACATGTTATGACTTAATATCAGGGATTTCGGGTGCTCAATAATCCCATAAAATAATAAAAGTTTAACAACCTACTGTTAGGAAAAGATCAGAAATATAACGAAAATAAAGTAGAGGATGCCATTAAAGAGGGAGGTCAGAACCAGTTTAAAAATTGTGTACATTGCTTAGAAAGGAAAAGAGAAAATCAAAAGAAATGTACAGTTTAGGTAGCTGGGGCAGCCATTGGAAAAGTGAAATCTGTTACAGTGGTGGGTGTGGCTAGGGGTTGAAGCACGCAATACAATTCTAAACCAGTTTACATGATGGATAAAAGGATATTAGTTAGAGAAGGATGTAAGTATCTTAAATATGAATTACAAGTACCCATCTATGACAAACCATCATTATTAAATATGAGGAACATATATTTCACCGGTGGGGAATTAGAGGGATTTTATGAGAGAAGACTAATACTGTTTTTGGTAAATTAAATAGGCACATGAAAACATATTACTCAATTAGTTAGAGAATATCAAACAACTAGATTTATCAAGCATTTTGATGGAAAAATCAAAGTATTGAATTAATATATATTTTTTTATTATCCAAATAGAAGAAACTTTCGTTTTTGGTCAAGGGATAATATTCCATGAATTTTTCCTTTACCTTGACCTTTGCGCCTGCATCAAGGTATTTTAGCAATCCTTTGTAACAACTATTTGTGTTGTTGGTAACATTTATAAATTGTTCGCAAATAAAAAATACTTTCCTAATTATATATTTTATGACCTCTTTTATGAAGGGATAATATTCCATGAATTTTTTTCCAATACCTTGACCTTTGCGCCTGCATCAAGGTATTTTAGCAATCCTTTGTAACAACTATTTGTGTTGTTGGTAACATTTATAAATTGTTCGCAAATAAAAAATACTTTCCTAATTATATATTATATGACCTCTTTTATGAAGGGATAATATTCCATGAATTTTTTTCCAATACCTTGACCTTTGCGCCTGCGTCGAGGCATTGAAGCAAATCCTTTGTAACATAACTATTTGTGTTGTTGGTAACAGTTATAAATGGTTCGCAAATAAAAAATACTTTCCTAATTATATTTTTATGATCATTTTTTATGACATTTGCGCCTGCGTCGAGGCATTTTAGCAATCCTTTACACCACCACCTATGTTTATTGTAGGTAACCAACTTGACTCTGGGGTTATGGTACGGTTAGCAATGGGTGGTTTGCTTAATGGGATTTAAATTATCGGTGACAAATTTATAAGTGAAAGTCACAGACATTTTTGGACAAAGGATATAATTGGTCATTTAGGTGTGGGTATACACATTTGTTATGGTGATAGAAAATGGGATAACCACAGTGTTTTTTGTTTTTTACTGTATTACGCCGGAGCGATTTCAATTACTTTCCCAATTATAGTTAGTTTTAAATGGTTTTTGGACATTCATATATTTTGTTCTTTCTAGACATTTTATTGTAGCTAATAACTATAGTTATGGGATGTAAGGCTAGCTATCGTAGTTAAGATTACATTTATTATACCTACATAAGATGAAAGAATATGAAAAATGGAAATGTTTTATTTTAACAATATACTAGTTAAAGTGGATGATATTATTATATATTCTTAATATCTGTAATTATGAATCAAAATTGTTTATCAAAGCAGCTTCTACACAGCTTTTAGACAACTTGTGAACAATTTATATCTTAATTAGTTTTACAATCACAGGACACATCTTCCCCCAACATAATCGGACATGTTCCTCTAAGATTTATATATCAATCTTGAGCTATTTTGGCTTTGCATTCTTTCTTACGTACATAGCAAACACACTGAAAATCAGAGTGTAAGTTTTTACTTCACATCGAAAGTCGTCTAGTGATCAAGAATTTTTGATCATTCTTAACAAAAGACTATAAAAGCTCGTAGACGTTAATAACAACTAGTAAGCAGCTAATAAATAGTAAACATCAAGTAAACAGATATTAAAGATATATAAACCAGTTACTAAACAGCTAGTAAGCAACTTGTATACATCTATTAAACACCTTGTATACATCTACTAATCATATAGAAACCAGATACTATACAGCTAGTAAACAACTTGTATACATCTAGTAAACAACTTATATACATCTACTAAACATAGACACTAAACAACTTGCATACATCTACTAAATATATTGTAACCAGAACTCAACAACTTGTATACATCTACTAAATGTATAGTAACCAGATACTAAATAGCTAGTAAACAACTTGTATACATCTAGTAAACAACTTGCATACATCTATTAAACATATAGAAACCAGATACTAAACAACTTGTATACATCTACTAAATATATAGTAACCAGATACTAAACAACTTGTATACATCTACTAAATATATAGTAGCCAGATACTAAACATCTAGTAAACAACTTGTATACATCTAGTAAACAACTTGTATACATCTATTAAACATATCAAACCAGATACTAAACAACTTGTATACATCTACTAAATATATAGTAACCAGCTAATCAGTATTGTAATTAAAGAGTTTATTAAACTTATTCAGAATCTTAGACAATGATGCCTTACTCATACAAATAGTATACAAATAGAATAGAATTAGAAAACTAGAACTAGAAAAATAGTTGACAACAAAAACCGATATTATCAGGTCCCAACACCTCTATCATAAACTTCAATCAAAAATTAAATTGATAGGCGCTCCTATGCTAGCTAATGATGCCTTCGAAATATGTTACAATATTATTATGGGATGGAACAAATGAATGCTTTAAAAATAATTCAGCATCTGAGAAAGATTACATTGTGAGAACTATTTTACATCTATCTATGGGAACCAAGCGAAAATCTACGCTTGGAACGAAGATTAATAAGCGACATGTTTCTTACAGAGGGCTGAAGTAAGAAAATTAATTATATACAAATATACATAAAATATAATTAATTATGAATTTAATGAAATATGTTTACAATAATAAAATATATAAAGAAATATTGAATAATCCTACAAATTTTGTATCTGACTGTAATTAAAACTCCAGGTACAAATGAAGGGGAAGTATTTTATTCAATGTCCTTGGGTCTTGGGCATGTGACTTTGATGACGGTCAGGTAATGATAGTTCACTGCAAGTGTGTTTGGCTAACACATCTTAGAAACTTTAACTTGTGTACTTTGATAGTTCTTAATAAGAGACTATAGCGACTCATAATACTTGTTAACATTTAGTTATCATCTAAAACCAAGTACTTTACAGATACTATACAGATAGTAACCATCCAAAATCAAGTACTGTACAGGTACTATACAAAAAGTAACCATCCAAAAGCAAGACTAAAAAGAAAGTAACCATCAAAATACTGCTAGGTAACAACTAAATACAACGAGTCCAACGTGTCAAGTCTATGTCGGTATGGCTAGTACCCTAAAAATTGTATATCTCTGGATAATCTTCAAAGTCAATACCTATTAAATTCTGGATGGAGCAGTGGAGACGAAATTTCTACGGGATCCCCAATTAAAATTTTTCTGTACCATTAAAAAATTTGTTGGGATTGACTGAGGATTATAAAAAAGTTTTGTTAAATTGTAAGCATGAACTAGTGTTGATGCTAACTAAGAATCTTGGTGATGTGTTTGAGCAAACCAGAAATGAACAAACTTTTAAGTTGGAAATTACGAATAAAATCTGGAAAATTCTCCATGTAACTCTGAGCGATTTTGCAAAAAATTAAGATGTACGATATTATTAAAAGTGGTGTAAACCTACCAATCGCATTCCGGAGTTGGGATTCATATGTTAACGCCAAATTGGGGTATGGAAGTCAACACAGCTGGAATGTGAAATTGTCGGCTAACCGCAAAAAACCAAGATTTGCCATAATTGGATTTACACTAAATGGAGAACTTATCACAAATAACTTATCAAACTTGAAAGTTCACTTGAATTCTGAGTCATATCCATGTGATAATCTGAATGTTGATTTTAGTAAGAATTAGTATGCTCACCTATATGAAATGTATACAAGATTTCAATCTAGTTAATCGTGAATCACAACCATTTTTGACCCCAAATGAATTTAAATTGAAGACCCCTATTATTGTGGTTGATCTTTCATATCAAAATGAATCAGTAAAATTGGTCCTATTGATGTGAGAATTTCAATAGAACTAAAGACACCAAGTCATGAAAATACCCAAGAATATTGTCTCCTCATACAAGACCGTTTAGTTGAATATAACCCACTAAACGGACTAGTACAACGAGTTGTTTAACATTAGAAAAATGTTGAAAGATACTGTTTCGATTGATGTTCAAGGTTTCTTTGATAATAATAATAATTTTATTCTAAAGGAAATTGGAATTGTATTCGAAAAAGATCCAAACTTGAATAATAGTTTTTTAATAGAACCACCATATGATTTTACTTTGCTAAATACAAAATCTCGAAAGACTGCAATTTGGTTAACCAATACACATCACAAAATTTTTTGGAACGATGGAGAAAATAGTTTTCCACAAACTCGAAAGTATCTAAGGACAATTACAAGCGGAAAACAAATTATTTGTAAAGGTGTGGAAAAGAAACGATTTCTACAGACGTTTTTTGGGAGTCGTCAGCTCATTAATGTCGAGGAAATGGGCTGTCCGTCATTAAACAGGTTTAAAGGAAACCGGTTTCCCTATTGTGAAACACACCTTAAGGGCGGGGTTTGTGCTCTAAACAATGCATACATTATTTTGACATTTTTTAAAAGTAGCTTCAAAACAATAAAATAATTTTTATACATTATTTTAAAGTTGAGACTAGATGTGTAAGGATGTGCAAGAAAACAAAATTAACCAAATTAAGTTTCATGAGGAAATTGACCAATTTATTGAACAATTTAAAGGAGAGATAATTGGTCAGCATTTTCAATACCTTCTAAACACAAAAACTATGTTCATGAATCGAGGTGGACATGACCTCAAAACTACGAATTATGGTGAACACTTTACATTTTGTAATCCAGAAATGACGTCGGAAACGTGCGCCTGCTTCTTCTATGCAAATCGCCGGAATCATAGCAGAAAATAAATTTCTATATATAAAAAAACAAATGTTCGCAATACCAAAATAAATAAATGTAAATGAATAAATGTATTTTTATGGTACAAAATAAACTTCTGACATTTTATTTCGAGTTAAAATTACAGGTACGGAGAATGGAAAATATTTCCTTGACTGAGATATGTCGGCTACTTGCGAGTTGTTGCGCGGTCGTGACTTCAACCCCTATTATGGGAACGTATTAGAGCTCGCACTTAGCCGTGAGGTCGTTGGCGTGAGGCTCATGATTTTGTCAATGGGCGTGCGCCTTCAGACTTGTGCATGTGTCCCTTTTATTCCGGTCAGGTAATAGACAGGTGCGCATGTTCGGGTAGCTCTTGCTTGAATCCCTTTTATGATATGTTTATGACCCGTTTGTAGAAAGGAGAGATCTTGAAAAAATTTACCAGTTAAACATTCTGGGGCGAAAAAAAAAGTCTGTTTAAAAATATTCGACATCTGAGAATCATTAACTTGTGGGATTTATTTTATTTGGGGTTCTTTTGATTTCTAAATTAGTTTTACAATCATAGGAAACGTTATTCCCCAACATGATCGGACATGTCCCTCTAAGGCAACCAGCTTTAGATGTTTTGGGTTTGCGACCTTTCTCACGTGCACAGCAACACCTGCTGAATATTAATTGCTGATAATGAGGAAAAGGATACGTGATCAATATTGTCACATGGAGATGTGGGGAAAGTGTGCGACCTTTCTCCCGTGTACAGCAACACCTGCTGAATATTAATTGCTGATAATGAGGCAAAAAGGTCACGTGATCAGTATTGTCACATGGTGGTGTGGGGTTGGGGGGGCAATTTAGTATACTCTTTATGGATATGATCGTGACATTTTTATGACATCTAAACCCCTTAAAATCAGATAATTTATGGATTATGTTAATTGTCCCAGAACCCGCATACATTAATGAAGAGGCGGGGGTCATTAATATGTTAATTAGTGAGAGGCGGGGGTCATTAATATGCTAATTAGTAAGGGGGCGGGGGCCATTAATATGCTAATTGTCCCAGAACCCGTCTTTCCCTACTACTATCCTGAAAAATGTTCATTTTTCATGCATGAAGTCACTTTCTTAGGACATAAATGCACAGATAAAGGAATCTTGCCCGACGACAAAAAATACGACGTCATTCAAAATTATCCAGTCCCACATGATGCGGACAGCGCTAGAAGATTCGTTGCATTTTGCAATTATTACCGACGTTTTATAAAGAATTTTGCTGAGTACTCCCGTCACATAACAAGATTATGTAAGAAAGATGTAAAATTCGAATGGACAACTCAATGTCAAAACGCCTTCGAACATCTTAAATCAGCATTAATAAATCCCACTCTGTTGCAATACCCAGATTTTAGAAAAGAATTTTGCATAATCACAGATGCTAGCAAATACGCTTGTGGAGCAGTCCTAACTCAAAACAAAAATGGACTACAGCTTCCAGTGGCATACGCATCAAGATCCTTTACGAAAGGTGAAAGCAACAAGAGCACCACAGAACAAGAATTAGCAGCCATTCATTGGGCAATAACACACTTCAGACCATATATTTATGGTAGACACTTCACTGTCAAAACAGACCATAGAGCACTGACATACTTATTTTCAATGGTAAACCCAAGTTCCAAACTAACACGAATGAGACTTGAATTAGAGGAATATAATTTTACGGTGGAGTATCCAAAGGGTAAAGACAACTATGTAGCCGATGCGCTCTCCAGAATAACAATCACAGACCTAACAAATATACAAACAAGTAATAAAATTCTGAAAGTCACAACCAGAAACCAAAGTAGACAGAAATCCTGCGCAGGAAAAGATCAAATAGAATTGCATAAGCAACCTATAGAAAAAGCTTCAAAGCCCAACGTATATGAAGTCATAAACAATGATGAAGTACGTAAAGTAGTGACCTTGCACGTAAATAATAAAATGTGTTTATTTAAGCACGGAAAGAAAATTAAAGCAAGTTATGATGTTAGCGATTTGTATACTAATGGAACCATTGACTTAGGTCAATTCTTTCAAAGGCTTGAAAAGCAGGCCGGTATTCACAAAGTCAGCCAACTCAAAGTGGCACCATGGGAAAATATCTTTGAACATGTTTCAATTGATAATTTTAAAATGATGGGCAATAATATGTTGAAATCATTGAGAGTAGCGCTACTCAACCCGGTGACCATAATCAAGAATAATAAAGAAAAAGAAGCTATCTTGTCTACATTCCATGATGGTGGTCATACAGGCATTACAAAAACCTTGGCCAAGGTCCAGAGACACTATTACTGGAAAAATATGTCCAAAGACATAAAAGAGTACATAAAGAAATGTCCTAAATGCCAAAAGTCGAAAACGACTAAACATACTAAGACCCCACTAACTATAACCGAAACTCCACAAAGAGCTTTTGATATAGTAATTGTAGATACTATTGGTCCACTTCCAAAATCTAATAACGAAAACGAATACGCAGTAACACTCATCTGCGATTTAACTAAGTACTTAGTAGCTATACCTATACCAAATAAAAGTGCAAATACAGTAGCAAAAGCTATATTTGAAGATTTTATTCTAAAGAACGGTCCAATGAAGACGTTCATTACGGACATGGGAACAGAATATAAAAATTAAATTATTGAAGATCTATGTAAATACTTACATATTAAAAACATAACTTCAACTGCACACCACCACCAGACTGTAGGTACCGTGGAACGAAGCCACAGAACACTAAATGAGTTCATTCGTTCATACATCTCAGTTGACAAAACAGATTGGGATGTATGGCTACGATACTTCGTATATTGTTTTAACACAACCCCATCTATGGCACATGACTATTGTCCATATGAGCTAGTTTTCGGTAAAACTTCAAATCTACCAAAACACTTTAATAGCATAGATAAAATAAAACCACTTTATAATATAGAAGATTATGCTAAGGAATCCAAATTTAGATTAGAGCAGGCAATTAAGAGAGCTAGACTAATGCTAGAATCTCATAAGCTAAAACAGAAAATTAGTTACGACAAAACTAGTTTAGATTTCGATTTAAAAATAGGAGATCAGGTTTTATTGAAAAATGAAACAGGACATAAGTTAGATTCGAAATATACAGGTCCTTATAGGGTAGAACAAATAGGAGATAGAGATAACATAACTATAATAAATAACAAAAATAAAAAACAAATAGACATAAAGATAGATTAAAAATGTTTATTTCATAATTGCACTTAACATGGCCATGCTTAGAAATACTTATGAGTGTAACCATGTTTAGAAATTCTTTTACACTCCATGTTTAAAAATACTTCTTCTTTTAATACATATATTATTCCCAATTCCATTCTCTTTAAAAAAAAAAAATAAGAAATTTAAAAAAAAAAAATTTTACAACAAAAAAAAAAAATCTTTAAGTAAAATATACTAACAAAATAACTTCATAATATTACGTTATTTTTCAAAAGGAGGGAGATGTAGTATGCACTTATATCGAATATCTACTGTACCAAGAGTACTTGAAACAAACACACTGTAACACTTTGTTGCAGTGTTTATATAAACAAAAGGCTCGGTCAAAAACCTAAGTGGCCGAAACATGAGTCGATCGGCACGCTCAAAGAAAGTGCAAGTGTCAGCATTCTGTTGCACACGCCGGCCGCTCAGCCACATACACATGCCCTCGCGCTCCAGCCAAAGAGAGCATAATTAAATACACTTTATATACATAAGATATACATAGCCATCTCTCTGCCGCCCAACTGTAAGCAGCGCAGCTACGAGAATAAGGCTTACTTAGATCCCAAGGCAAATTGTAAAATCAGAAACAACTTGACGTTGGAAGCGGCATTAACGCTGCTCCTGCCATGCAAACCAAATTAATAAAGAATATAACAAAACTACCAAAAAGATGCGTTATCAATAAATGGATAAAGATTATTAACATTTCCAACACAAGGAGTTTCACACAACAATATACTCCACAGATAAAAAGTTATTTTAACCTTCTAGGGCCGTAGTAGACGTGCGTGGACCCATCATACAACTTGTGAACTTCTTTCCTAAAACCAAGACCATAAATTCATTGTTCAAAAATCAGTATAGCATAGACATCGTTAACGCACCTCCTTTACACAGTAGCTCCAATGGGCAAGCGGAACGATTTCACAGCACCCTAACGGAGATAGCAAGGTGTATATAAATTGACAAACAAATTAGGGACACCGTCGAACTCGTCATGAGAGCCTCTGTAGAGTACAACAAAACGCTTCACATAGTCACGAATTTGTAACCAAAAGATGCTATGCACCCAGCCAGCGATGAACAAAGGTTGGCAACAAGACGACAAATCGAAAAAGCACAACAAGCTAATCTGAATAGGTTCAACCCAACAAGACAAAATCGCATTTTTGAGGTAGGAGAAAAAGAATACCTTAGGTTAGGTTAGGGAATAAACTAACTCCACTGTACACAGAAAAGCGCGTACAAGCAGACATGGGAGCGTCTGTTCTCATTAGAGGGAGGGTGGTCCATTAGGACAATCTCAGATAAAACCCCTTTTAATTTTTCTATCGGCTCACACGCACCCGACACTTACACATATTTACCCTATAAGGTGCACAGTAGTTTTAACCTTTCGCTTTTTTACAGGATCGCAGGAATTGCATTAATAACGTTAGCTGTAGCTAGCGCTAGAGTGACAGACTACTCCCACGCCCAATACGTTCCTGTCACGGATGGGATCGCACTGGTGTGGGAACAGAGTCATGTTTTGCGGCACTCAAGCAATTTAACGGAATTCTCAGCAATGATAGACGAAACTGCTAAGTTGTCCGATTTATTCCCACAGTCGCACATGCGAAAATTGCTAGAGGTCGATACTGACCATATTAGAAGCTCATTGTCAGTGTTAAAAATACACCATAGGATGGCCAGGAGTCTAGACTTCTCAGGTACCGCACTTAAAGTGGTAGCGGGCAGATACTGTTAATAAAATTATTAAGTATTAAGTATTAGTAGATCACCCCACACAGGTCCCTATCATAAGCCTATTTGAGGCATCTAATATTAAAGTCCTTCAGTCCGATAATATCATATATGTGCTGATTGCATATCCTAAAATTAAAATTACATGAAAGGTATCACACCAACACACCATCCTGACACTGCAGAACTACGTAGTAGCCGAATGCAACAATGGTGTCCTAGCCCACGATTCTTGCGCTCGAGGCCTACATGCAGTGGGTATAGCACGATGCGAAACGCAGGCCAGCCATCTAAGCCCCATCACACTGGTTGACGACGGAAAACTAGTTATCAACGAGTGTCCAGCTCGGGTCAGCACTGACGATGGCCCTGAGGTAACTATCAACGGTTCACATCTCATCACCTTCGAGCGAATAGCTTTTATCAATGGCACTAAGTATTCGAATCAACGTGAAGCTATCAAAAAAAAAAAGGGCATGGCGGCATCCCCATTGCTAAACATCATCGGCCATACTCTAATGCTAAGTATGCCCCTTCTCCAAAGAATGAACAACCAAAACTTAAAGGTCATCCAAGGGCTTAAGGAGGAGGTGAAATCGGCTGGAGTCACCAACATCTGGTTCGCTGTCGGCGTGAGAATCAGCATCCTTATCAGCTGCTCTATCATACTCTTCCGAGTGTTGAGAAGGCAGCGAGCGACGCGGGAAATACAAAAGGTCATCGATAAATTCCAGATGACCAAGGACGGTCACACTTCTAAGGGGGGAGTAGTTAACACAGTTAAGGAGTAACTTTTAAGTCGGAACAAACCTTGGGCGGTTCTCGGGTCACCCTAGTGTTTTTATGTGCAGACTCAGCATAAGACGCCTTTAGGGGCCGTGCCTGGTTCTTGGCATGATGAGTTATGCACTTTCTGCTAGTGTCAGCATTTTTGTATGACAAGCGGCGGCTTGCCAGCCACTTTTAGCCAGGGTACAGCTTATAAGTTTTAGTTCTCATTTGTCATTCATTGAACAAAGAGCTTGTGCTCCATTTAATTTAGCTTCTTATCACTTCAAACTGTCTGAGTCTCTAGGCCAACAGGTTAAGAAGGGCAGTAACCCTTCCATCCTAAACTACCTAAGTCAACCGGCCACCAACACCAATTGGAATATCGTCGAATAGACATCACGTCATTACTGACAGCCACCGGCCAACCGGCCACCAACACCAATTGAAATATCGTCGATTAAACACCATGTCATCACTGGCAGCGGCGAGGGAAGACTACAACTACAATACTTAATTTATATAAGTTAACTAACTTAGCCGAGCGACGGCATTAACCGATCGCCCAGAAGTTCGCTCCGGCCAAACTGGTGACACAGCGTCTGGTCGGAAGCTCATGCATAGCCGCCAAGCACTGCCCATTGGAGAGTTCATTTTCAACATTCAAAGAATAAAGTACAGAAGTTCATTCTGAAATAACTCCGGCAACCGCCGTATATCTTCTTATTACTTAAACACTGACTGTGTCTCTAGGCCAGTAGCGAACGGAGGGCAGTTACCCTTCCAGCGTAATCTTCATAACTCTTCAGTAGATGAGAAGCTAATCAACCGACTACAGGCAGCTAATCGAGAGCTACTGCGCAGAAGACTGGACAATTATCATTTCCAGAGAACACATCAATTTTAACCATCGGCCAACCGGCTACTGATTGAGGACTGCAGCGAGAGACTCTTCTGCAGCTACCCCCATACTAAACCTAATTCAACCGGCTACGGACTCTTCTGCAGCTACCCCCATACTAAACCTAATTGGCGCCCCACCGTATATTACCCATTGATATAAAATTGGGAAACCATGTAAGTGAGCCCCTCATACATATATTTTCCCGGCATCTGCATTTGTTAAATATTTAAATGCATACACTGCCAGAATATTTTCTGCAGCTCCGTATTAAAGTTGCGTGTGAACAGTTTTATTAATTAACATACTCGTTAATTGTTTGACAATTTAATTGGTATTATCACAGGTGATATTGTAAATGTTTATCGTTTTTAAATTTTTTAAATAAATATCTTAGTGCCAAACATTATTGCCCATATATCAACCAGGCTTATTAAATATCCCAGACTAGGCGCAAAGGCGCTGCTGGAAAATAAATGAATTTAGCATTTATTAAATTAATTTTTTGGCGACTGTCACTGTCTCATTTAAATCATTTAAATTCACCTTTTATATGTAGTTGTTTTTTTTTGCTTGCACCGAAATTCTTTGTGTTAGCTTCGCAACAATCTTGGGTTTGTCTTTTTATCGCTCCCCACTCCACTACAACACTCGAACTCGACACCCCGACGTTTGTATTCCAATTTTGTAAGCTTCGCTTTTTTGCCCATCAGAGCGGCCTTCGTTACCAAGCGGCGACTCAGCCCCCGCAGCCCCCTCGCCATATCCATGGGCAAGACTGCTTGAACATACATTAATTCGCAATTGCGATTTAGTTTACACAGCTCCATATGAGCGACCCGTTGCAGCAATATAGGAGTAACAAACAGTTCGACAGCCACTCTGAGTCCGAGACCGAAGGGCCGACCAGAGCTTCTACACCGAAAAGTGTAAACGCTAGCACATCCGCAGCTATAATATGGCATTTCACCCAGACCAAATAAAGGCGGTCGTACAGGCTGCCTATTACTATGATCTCGAGGACTTTAAAGGACAGGGAGGTTAATTATGCTACCAACGAACGGGAGCTATTAGCCATAGTTTGGGCACTGACCAAATTGCGCCATTATTTATATGCAGTCAAGGATATAAATATCTTTACTGACCACCAACCATTAACTTTCGCAGTGTCGGAATCCAATCCGAATGCGAAAATCAAAAGGTGGAAAGCTCGCATTGACGAGTCCGGCGCTAAAATTTTTTACATGCCCGGCAAGGATAACCTCATCGCAGATGCCCTCTCCAGACAGCAACTTAACGTTGTGGAGGAGGAAGAAGCTTATTCGTGTGCGGCCACTGTGCACAGTGAAATGTCGCTAACACACACAATTGAAACCACGGATAATCCTTTGAATTGCTTTCAGAACCAGAACTTTCATCAGAACTTTCCGTCGAAACGCCCCTTCGTGCTGTTCGGAAACAAGAAACGTCATGACGTTAACTTCGTATGCAAGGAGTCGTTGCTAGAGGAGCTCGCAGACATTATTGTCCCTAAGGGCATAAACGCCATTCATTGCGATTTGCACACGCTAGCGATGATACAGCTACCAAAATTTGGCACTGCCAAAACCGTGTTACGGATATTTTTGCACTAACTGAGAGGCGAGAAGTCCTCACAGCTGAGCATAATAGGAAATAGGAATAGGAAAATGTTAAACAAGTACTATCAGGGTATTACTTTCCAAAAATGGCAAAGTTGGCGAATGAAATCGTCACTAACTGCAGGACATGTGCCAGGGTAAAGTATGACAGGCAACCAAGGAAACAAGAACTCGGCGAAACGCCAGTCCCGTCGCGGGTAGGAGAAATGCTACATACAGACATTTTTTGCACAGATAGGAAATACTTCCTTACGTGCATTGACAAATTTTCAAAATTTGCCATGGTCCGGCCGATTCCATCTAGAACCATTGAGGATCTTAAACTCTTAAAGGTTTTCCCCAAAGCTAAAGTCATCTATTGCGACAATGAGCCGTCATTGAACTCGCACACTATTTTCACCCCGCCCCTCCACAGCGTCTCAAGTGGACAAGTGGAACGTTTCCAACACACCCTAGTGGAGCTCGCCAGATGCCTTAAAATTGACAAGGGCATTAGCGACACCGTGGAGCTAATTTTGCTGGCCACTGCCAGGTACAACAAATCTATCCATTCGGTCATCGACAAGAGGCCAGCTGATGTGGTTATGGCACAATCGAGTGACCCACAGTACGAAATTCAGGATAGGATTAGGCAGGCCCAAGACAAGCTTAGAGCCAGGGAAAATTCTTCCCGACAAGATAGGGTGTTTAAGGTTGGCGACAAAGTCCTAGTGAAATCCAACAGGAGGCTAGGCAACAAGCTTTCACCGTTATGTGAGGAGAAAACTGTGGAAGCGGACATGGGGACCAAAGTCCTCATTAAGGGGAGGGTAGTCCATAAGGACAACCTTAGGTAGGCGAAACACAACCATGTTGTCATTCGTCTGGTAAATTTTCTATTATTTTCACTGTTTTTCACCCCTATCCACTTGGCATACGTTTTTGTTATCATTACGCTCAAATAAACACTAAATTACATCCAAAATTACAGGTTTACGTCCATATCCCTGTTATCCTTGTTGACCTTAACATCGGCCCACGTCACGGACTACTCACAGGCTAAATATATTCCCATCATTGATGGTCGAATTCTAGTTTGGGAAGAATTCGCAAAGACATATTGTCCGTTGCGTCCGTGAAAATATTACAGTCCATTAACATATTGCATTTTATTATTAAATTCCCTAAAATCAAATCGGCGTGTATTAAAATCACTATTTTCCCCGTGTCACATCACGACACGATGCTCAGGCTAGAGGACAAGATCATAGCGGATTGGGATAATTGCTCCGTAACATCTGGAGCTACATTTTGCCAGCTGGCGCATAGAAGGTCGTGCGCCCAGGAGCTCCACGCTGGGGTCATAGCGCATTGTGAGATCCAACACAGCGACCTACATCCCATTACCTACGTAGATGAAGGCATCTTTATTGTAAACGAACCTCCGGCACGTGTGAGTGTGGATAATGCCACTTACATCCATATACGAGGCACGCACCTCATCACCTTTTCTGAAAGTGCCACGGTTAATGAAACCCGTTATGTCAACCATGACATGGTCCAAAAAAGGGCCCCAGGAGTAGCTAGCTCGCCCTCCCTGAATATTACTGTGGAGCATATGCTGCGCGTTGATCTGCGTCGGCTTAACTTATCGGCGAGTCATCCAGACCAGGAGATCTGCGGCCCAGATAGTAGAAGTGATCGCCCAAATAGGGTCGGCCGAGGGCAGCCTTACTCCTGAGGGGGAAGTAGTTAACTGACTCAGCCGAGCGACGGCATTAACCGATCGCCCAAAAGTCCGCTCCGGCCAAACTGCTGACACAGCGTCTGGCCGGAAGCTCATGCATAGCCCGCAAGCACTGCCCATTGGAGTGGCCGCTATGAAGCTCAATTATGTTAGCTTTAAGATTCAGTTCATTTTCAACATTCAAAGAATAAAGAACACAAGTTCATTCTGAAATAACTTCGGCAGCCGCCGTATAACTTCTTATTCAGTTTCACTCTAAGCTTTGAGGAGTAAAGACGTGTGACTAGCGAGCGAGCCCCAGACCTAACCCTTATCAGTTAAAAACAATAACTACAACAAAAACAAGTGTACAAGTGCACAAAACAAATTTCGAAAAAAAAAAAACAATAACAAAACAACTACTGAACAGTTCCAAAAACCTCAGCAGGGCACCTGCCCTACAACAACAACAATGCCCCCCGATATAAATAGACTTTTCAAGTCAAGCGACACCGGCCCGAAATTCATCAACATAAACAGAACAGACCATAAAACATTTGAAAATGTATCCCCCTTCCTAATCAAAAAAGTAATTGACTATACATGCAATGGTCTAGTGGAATCGTGCAAAAAAACAAGAATTGGCGGTCTACTAATCAAGACCAAAGACACACTCCAAGCCATAAAACTCATAAAGCTGAGCATCTTCCATGACTTTCCCGTATCAGTTAGTGAGCATAGTACTCTTAACTTTTCCAAGGGAGTAATTTACTCAAATGATCTTAGAAACATCGAAGAAGAAATCATATTGCAAGAACTCAAATCGCAAAACGTCACAGAAATACGAAAAATTAAGAAAATGGATAACAACGAACTAAAAGAAACCGGACTCATCATTATAACATTCGCATCACTGACACTCCCAGAGACAATGATGATTGGTTATGAAAAGGTAAACATACGCCCATACATACCACTCCCACTCAGATGCCGCAACTGCCTCAGACTTGGTCACCCCACAACAGCTTGCAAATCAAACACACTATGCAACAACTGCTCCGCAGAGAAACACACATCCAATGACGAAACATGTGCCAATGATAAGTTCTGCATAAACTGCAAATACGACCTCCCAACCAACAAACACAGCCCAATTGACAAAACATGCCCAGCATTCATAAAGCAAAAAGAGCTGACATCAATCAAAACCCTAGAAAAAGTTGACCACAAAACAGCCATCAAAATATACTACACCCGACACATACACCAACCAGCACTATACTCTACCATATCAGCAGAACAACCAACCAAAAATGCAACAATACCCACAAAACCACCTTCTTGCTTCTCCAATCACCAAACTGCAGTCAAACCATCCAAAAATATCACACCTGCCCAACCACAACAAAGAAAAGCAACATCATACGACGATCTCGAAATGCCCATGGACACCACACCCGCATTAGCCTCAACATCAAAATCAACATCAACATTCAGCTCATCCCTATCAGAAGAACTCAAACTTAAAATTTACACAAGCAAACAAAACACACTTGCCAAGCCCCTTAAATCTAAGGAAAAAAATGAACAAAAACCTAAGAAAAACAACAAAATAACTAACCATTTGCTTAACAGCGATAGCGACAGCATTTAACCTTAGCCTACATACAAGAAAATACCATATAGCACTATCAACAAAAACCTAACTTTAACAATGCTAAAAGTCCTCCAATGGAACTTAAACGGGTATATTAACAATTATAGCCAGTTGCAAGTCCTCATTAAAAACCACAACCCAAAAATAATATCATTACAAGAAACCCACCTACACTCCACCCAAAACATTCCTATCCCAATTAACTATACCTTTTACCACGAAAATACGGCTATAAACGGATATGGAGGTGTAGCACTTCTAATCCACAACTCAATACAACAACAAATCGTACCGACTAATGCACCCGACTTTGACACAATAGCAGTAAAAGTTCACTCCAAAATCAAATTCACCATAATCTCATCCTACATACCCCCCAGCAAATCTTTTAAAATCCAAAACCTCAGAAACATCTACGACAGTCTACAACCACCCTTCCTAATTACAGGAGATTTTAACAGTTGGCATAGAAGTTGGGGCTCACAGGCCAACAACACTAGAGGCAACATAATATTTAAATTTATTAACCAATCCTCACTAATAACACTTAACAACGGATCACCAACTCACTTTACAACACACCATACCTTCAACCACATAGACCTCTCCATCGCATCACCTTTACTCTCTCTTAGCTCCAAATGGTATACAGATAACTCCCTCTCGGGTAGTGATCACTATCCCATCCATATCGACTTGTTTGAACAGAACATCACCTGCCCTGTCGAAAGACCCAGATTCAACCTTAAAAAAGCTAATTGGCCCCTATTTCAAGAGATTTCCGAAAAGTTATCTAACGAAAGATTTCCCAGCTCAAACATAAACAAAGAAGCAGCCAACATAACTAAAATAATTATTCAAGCAGCCAATGAAACCATTCCCCAATCACATAAATTTAAAATAAAGAAAACTGTTCCATGGTGGGACCAAACCCTTCAAAAACTCAAAAACGAAAAAAACATATGTTGGCTCACTCTAAACAGAAACATTGACATGACAAACATACTTGCATACAAAAAAGCAAACGCCAAACTTAAACGGGAAATAAAAATTAGGAAACGAACATCTGTTCAAGACTTTACAGCTGAAATAAGCCCAAAGTCCTCCACTCGACAACAATTTTCCCCCAACCTTCATTCACCAAAAATCAAATTCAACCCACGACTTCTCACACATCCCATCTACTATTGCCCTTAGTATTGAAAAAGATATTACCATGATCGAAATGCTAGCTTCCATTAATCAACTTAAAGGCACGACTCCGGGACGAGATCGTATTAGCTACCCAATAATAAAAAACCTATCTCCAAGCCTACTGCAAAGACTTCTCAACCTTTTTAATAACATCCTTAACTCACAAATCCCCCAGCAGTTTAAAGTGAGCACTATCATACCTATACCCAAACCAAATATGGACAAAACCTCCATTGACTCTTATCGCCCTATCTCCCTCAACCCATGCATAGCGAAAGTCATGGATAAAATTATATCTAAACGGCTTTGGTGGCTAGCTTCAAATGGCAAGCTATTAGACAGCCATCAATTTGGATTCAAAAAGGGAAAATCGGTCTCTGATTCTCTAGCCATGCTAGATTATCAGATAACCTCCTCCCTGTCAACAAAAAATCATGCCTCTATCATCTCTTTAGACTTTGCCAAAGCCTTTGACAGGGTAGGCATCCACAGCATCATGGACGAACTCAAAGATTGGAAAATAGGACCAAAAATAGCCAAATATATATTTAACTTTCTCACCAATAGAAAAATATCAGTTCTTGCCAATAAGGTATACTCGACATCACAATCCTTAGACAACGGTATACCCCAAGGTTCACCCTTGTCGGTTATCCTGTTTGTTATAGCCTACAACAAGTTAAACCAAATAATAGCCAAACAAAAGAACTGTCAATTCACCGCCTATGCAGACGACTACACTATAATATACAAGCTCAACAAAAAAACAACTAATCTCAACATAGATCCACTATTTAGGGAAATCCTTGTATGGTGTGACTACTCAGGAGCCAAACTCTCAGACACCAAATGCAAACATTTGCATGTATGCAGGAAGAGAAACTGCAACTTTGCCTTCCACCCATCTAATATAACATTACAGCATGTAGACACCTTAAAAATCCTAGGAATAACAATAAATAAGAAATACAAATGGAACAATCACATTGAAAACTTAACTTTACAACTATCAAAAAGACTTAACATAATAAAATGCCTATCCAGTAACAAGTTTGAATGCAATGTTACCACCATCCTTTATGTAGTAAAAGCAATCTTGATGTCCAAAGTCGATTATGGAATACATTTATATGGCAATGCCCCCAAGTCCTCCCTAAACAAAATTAAAACTTTATACCACACAGCTATCCGACATACCTTCTCCGCTTTTCGTACAACACCAATAAACAATTTATTACTTGAAGCAAACATAAGACCCTTGGAATTTAGAGCATTACACGCCACACAAAAAAACTTCAAAATAATTTTAAACTCTAAACACTCACCTATCGAAAAAATTTATAAAAATCTAACTAAAACCAAGAAGACTCCAAAAATCCCCTCCTCCCTCTATAACACTATTAAACTCTGCAACCAACTCAACATAACATTGACCCCCATAACCACCAAGAAAGAAAAAACACCACACTGGCTTGGCAGCCAAACAATCACTAATATCTCCTTAAATTCCACCAACAAAACAAACACAACCCCGATTGCCTATCAACAAAAGTTTAAAGAAATTGTTAATCAAATGAAAAACCGTACATTTCTTTATACCGACGGCTCAAAATCACCAAAAGGCGTATCATATAGCGTCACCACAGATAATGAAATAATTCTGCAGAAACTACTCCCTGAATTCTCTTCCATTTTCACGGCGGAAATTGCGGCAATCCTTGCCGCATGCATATACGCCAAACAAAATAGAGGAAAATACGTAATATGCACTGACTCCCTCTCCTCCTTAAAAGCAATTAACAACACCAACAACCAAAACTATTGTATTACACAAGCGAAATACGAAACATAGTATGCAAATACAAAACTGACAAACTGACCCTGCTTTGGATACCCGGACACTGCGGTATAAAAGGTAATAACCTTGCAGACACAACTGCTAAAAACACCCACATCTTCCCTCTTATCACAGAATGCAACTACAACCCATCAGATGTAAGCAAATACATCAATCAAAACTTACAAACTCTAGACAACACAACACTTACAAAAGCATCCCCTTACTACAAATTAATCTGCCACGAAAAAGCTACCCCTGAGATAGTAAAAAACACATCACGGACAAACTTCAAAAAATTCAGCAGAATCAGACTCGGACACACCAACTTAACCCACAACTATATCCTTAACAAATCCCCACCAACCCTCTGCCCCAACTGCAACATACCCCTTACTATTTGTCACATTTTTATAGATTGCCCTCTCTACCACAATGAAAGAACCAACCACCTTGATAATACAATAGAGAAAATAACTTCTTACAAACACTTAAATAAAACAATAGACTTCCTAAAAGCCACAAACCTGTACCACCTAATTTAATATAATACACACCCTTAGCTTCTTCTTATTACCTATAAATTATATTACAACTTAAGCCCTTTGAATCAGAAAAAAAAATCATGTAAATAATCACTCGGAACCTTAACTCAAATAAGCTTAAGGCCTTAGTTGCTATAGCTTTAATCATTAAGCTAATCGCGGATTTATAATTTTCGTTTAGCTGTTAATAATAATAATAATAATAAAAACTTCTTATTACTTAAACACTGACTGAGTCTCTAGGCCAGCAGCGAACGGAGGGCAGTTACCCTTCCAGCGAAATCTTCATAAGTCTTCAGTAAATGAGAAGCTAATCAACCGCCTACCGGCAGCTAATCGAGAGCTGCTGCGAAGAAGGCTGGACAATTATCATTTCCAGAGATCACATCAATTTTGACCATCGGTCAACCGGCTACTGATTGAGGACTGCAGCGAGATACTCTTCTGCAGCTACCCCCAAACTAAACCTAATTCAACCGGCTACTGATTGAAGACTGCATCGAAGGACTCTTATGCAGCTACCCCCATACTAAGCCTAATTGGCGCCCCACCGTAAATTACCCATTGATATAAAATTGGGAAACCATGTAAGTGAGCCCCTCACACATATATTTTCCCGGCATCTGTATTTGTTAAATATTTAAATACATACACTGCCAGAATATTTTCTGCAGCTCCGTTTTAAAGATGCGTGTGAACAGTTTTATTAATTAACATACTCGTTAATTGTTTGACAATTTAATTGGTATTATCACATGTGATATTGTAAATGTTTATCGTTTTTAAATTTTTTAAGTAAATATCTTAGTGCCAAACATTATTGCCCATATATCAACCAGACTTATTAAATATCCCAGACTAGGCGCAAAGGCGCTGCTGGAAAATAAATGAATTTTGCATTTATTGAATTATTTTTTTGGCGACTGTCACTGTCTCATTTAAATCATGTGCGTTTAATTCACCTTTTATATGTGGTTGTTGTCGCAACAATCTTGGGTTTGTCCTTTTATCGCTCCCCTTTCCACTACAACACTCGAACTCGACACCCCGACGATTGTATTCCAATTTTGTAAGCTTCGCTTTTTTGTCCATCAGAGCGGCAGTTTAGCCACCACGGTCCCCCGACTGTGACAATTTGTTGTTCCTTCGTTACCAAGCGGCGACTCAGCCCCCGCAGCCCCCTCGCCATATCCATGGGCAAGACTGCTTGAACATACATTAATTCGCTATTGCGATTTAGCTTACACAGCTCCATATGAGCGACCCGTTCCAGCAATATAGGAGTAACAAACAGTTCGACAGCGACTCTGAGTCCGAGAACGAAGGGCCGACCAGAGCTTCTACATCGAAAAGTGTAAACGCTAGCACATCCGACACATCCGCACAGACCAAATAAAGGCGGTCGTACAGGCTGCCATTAACCATGCCCTACATGAAGCGGCCGCAGACGGCCAGCGTAGGGAAGATCAATTACGTCAGACTATTCAGGAACTGGCCAGCCAAGTGGCGGCGATACAAATCGCGCCCGCCCAAACAGTAGCCCCTCAGATAAAAGTTTATGCACCTATAGATATAAACAGGGACATAGTTTGTAATGAGCCGCTAGACGCTGGAGACATACGTCTCCTGGCGGCAAGCAGCAGTAGGCGCGTATTACATATTTAAGAACTTCGAGGGTAGTTCACGCCATTATCAGGCGGTTATTATTATTAGGAGTAAGATTAGAGGCCCTGCCGATGCCGTACTATCTTCATTTGGCACCGTGTTGAACTTCGATGCGATTATAAATCGACTCGATTTCACATACAGTGACAAGCGAACAATGCACGTCATAGAGCAGGAGATGGGTATCCTCAGACAGGGAAATCTCTCGCTTCTACAGTATTACGACGAGGTGGAAAGGAAGCTTTCCCTCCTCACTAATAAGGCAACTATGTCATATGAAGCCTTGGCGGCACAAGTTATATGCGAAAAATTCCGGGATGATGCCCTCCGCGTATTTATCTCTGGACTAAAACGCAGTCTCACCGACGTCCTCTTCTCGGCAAAGCCGAAGGACATGCCATCAGCACTTGCATTGACTCAAGAAGTGGAGTCCAACCATGAAAGGTACACCTTTGCATTATCTTTTGCAAGAAGCCAGGAGGATAGGGACAAAAAACTATTTCCGAAGCCGCAAGAGCGCCAACAGGCCAATCCGCAACCAGGTTCTAGTAAAAATCCGTACTTCAATAAACAGCACAAAGCTCAAGTACACTCTGCTCGACGCAGTGATAGACTTCAAAGAAATACTCCCGAACCCATGGATGTTGACCCGTCACTGTCCAGGATGCTTAAACCATCTCAGGCCCCGGCATACCAAAATAGGAAGCCGGCCGCGTCCGATCGATCGGAACCACATAAAAAACAGAGGGTTCACCATGTCGCGCAAAGCACAGGCGATGCAGAAGAAACATACACCACCGCAGCTTGTAGCGCGGCGCAAGAAATTAACGACGACGCCATTTGCGAGTACGACTCGGACGTCATTAATTTTTTAGGGGAAAATCCCAGCTACCCGTCATCAGACGAAGAGTAGCGTGGATTGACATGAAGCTTCTCATAGACACGGGCGCGTAAAAATTTTATCCGACTATATGAGGGATTGAAAGGCGTCCGCCCGGTAGAATCGCCATTTAGAATCCATTCTATTCATGGCGCCACCACTATTACAAATAAATGCTTTGTATAAATTTTTAACTTGAAGGCCACGTTCTTCATCTTACCTGATTTGTCCTCCTTTGATGCTATTGGTGGTCTTGACCTGTTAAAACAGGCAGGGGTATCACCTTGTCTAGCCCCCGGCAACCTCAAATGGGGCAACGAAGTAGAAAAAGTCGAATTTCAATCATGCACCGATGCACCGCCTCTAGCTAGCGATGCTTTTGTAAAAATGCTCCGCGACAGTAAGAAAGCCTTCGCGAACCCCAACGAAGCCCTTCCTTACAACACGTCGGTGGTTGCCACCATCAGAACTATTAGTGAGGAACCCATTTATGCCAAACTTTACCCATACCCAATGGGAGCGGCAGATTTCGTCAACAGCGAAATTCAAGATTTGCTGAAAAATGGCATAATTCAAAAGTCGAAATCCCCCTACAATAACCAAATATGGGTGGTAGATAAAAAGGGCGTCGACGAATCGGGCAACCGAAAAATGCGGCTGGTGTTAGGCATTCGCAAATTGATCGAAAGGACGATACCCGATCGCTACCCTATGCCAAATATCTCTATGATACTTGGAAACTTAGGCAAGGCCAGGTACTTCACAACGCTAGACTTGAAGTCTGGCTACCACCAGATAACACTGGCAGAGCACGACCGCGAAAAAACCTCCTTTTCCGTAAATGTGGGGAAATATGAGTTTCGCCGACTGCCATTTGGGTTGAAGAATGCTGCCAGCATCTTCCAGAGAACCATTGATGATATTCTACGAGAACAGATCGGCAAAATCTGCTATATTTACGCAGATGATGTTATCGTTTTTCAGAAGACGAAAACGCCCACATCCGGCACGTAGACTGAGTTCTTAAGAGCCTACACGATGCTAATATGAGGGTGTCAGCACAGAAATCACGTTTTTTCAAAAAAAGCGTTAGCTTTTTGGGATTCATTGTCACCAACAACGGTGCCACTACTGACCCCGAAAAAATTAGGGCCATTCAGGAATTTCCCGAACCTAAAAACGTATTCGAGGTCAGGTCATTCTTAGGCCTGGCTAGCTATTATCGATGCTTTATTAAAGATTTTGCATCGATAGCTAGACCCGTTTCTGACATTCTAAAAGGGGAAAACGGAACTGTCAGTAGGCACAGATCAAAAAATATCCAGGTGCAGTTTAATGAGCAGCAGCGGCTGGCTTTTCAAAAATTGCGTAACATTCTGGCTTCCGAGGATGTCATCCTGAGGTACCCCGACTATAAAAAGGCGTTCGATCTAACGACGGATGCCTCAGCACATGGCATTGGCGCGGTGTTATCCCAAGAGGGACGACCTATTAATATGATCTCGAGGACTTTAAAGGACAGGGAGATGAATTATGCTACCAACGAAAGGGAGCTATTAGCCATAGTTTGGGCGCTGGCCAAATTGCGCCATTATTTATATGCAGTCAAGGATATAAATATCTTTACTGACCACCAACCATTGACTTTCGCAGTGTCGGAATCCAATTCGAATGCGAAAATCAAAAGGTGGAAAGCTCGCATTGACGAGTCCGGCGCTAAAATTTTTTCAAGCCCGGCAAGGATAACCTCATCGCAGATGCCATCTTCAGTCAGCAACTTAACGTTGTGGAGGAGGAAGAAGCTTATTCGTGTGCGGCCACTATGCACAGTGAAATGTCGCTAACACACACAATTGAAACCACGGATAAACCTTTGAATTGCTTTCAGAACCAGAACTTTCATCAGAAATTTCCGTCGAAACGCACCTTCGTGCTGTCCGGAAACAAGAAACTTCATGACGTTAACTTCGTATGCAAGGAGTCGTTGCTAGAGGAGCTCGCAGACATTATTGTCCCTAAGGGCGTAAACGCCATTCATTGCGATTTGCACACGCTAGCGATGATACAGGATGAATTGGTTCCGCAATTCCCAGCTACCAAAATTTGGCACTGCAAAAACCGTGTTACGGATGTTTTTGCAGTCGCTGAGAGGCGAGAAGTCCTCACTGCTGAGCATAATAGGGCCCACAGATCGGCACAGGAAAGTGTTAAACAAGTACTCTCAGGGTATTACTTTCCAAAAATGGCAAAGTTGGCGAATGAAATCGTCACCAACTGCAGGACATGTGCCAGGGCAAAGTATGACAGGCACCCAAGCAAACAAGAACTCGGCGAAACGCCAGTCCCGTCGCGGGTAGGAGAAATGCTACATATAGACATTTTTTCCACAGATAGGAAATACTTCCTTACATGCATTGACAAATTTTCAAAATTTCCCATGGTCCAGCCGATTCTATCTAGAACCATTGAGGATCTTAAACCGGCCCTATTACAACTCTTAAAGGTTTTCCCCAAAGCTAAAGTCATTTATTGCGACAATGAGCCGTCATTGAACTCGCACACTATTTTCACCATGCTGGAAAACCACTTCGGCGAGAGCATCTCGAACGCTCCGCCCCTCCACAGCGTCTCAAGCGGACAAGTGGAACGTTTCCACAGCACCCTAGTGGAGCTCGCCAGATGCCTTAAAATTGACAAAGGCATTAGCGACACCGTGGAGCTAATTTTGCTGGCCACTGCCAGGTACAACAAATCTATCCATTCGGTCATCGACAAGAGGCCAGCTGATGTGGTTATGGCACAATCGAGTGACCCACAGTACGAAATTCAGGATAGGATTAGGCAGGCCCAAGACAAGCTTAGAGCCAGGGAAAATTCTTCCCGACAAGATAGGGTGTTTAAGGTTGGCGACAAAGTCCTAGTGAAATCCAACAGGAGGCTAGGCAACAAGCTTTCACCGTTATGTGAGGAGAAAACTGTGGAAGCGGACATGGGGACCAAAGTCCTCATTAAGGGGAGGGTAGTCCATAAGGACAACCTTAGGTAGGCGAAACACAACCATGTTGTCATTCGTCTGGTAAATTTTCTATTATTTTCACTATTTTTCACCCCTATCCACTTGGCATACGTTTTTGTTATCATTACGCTCAAATAAACACTAATTACATCCAAAATTACAGGTTTACGTCCATATCCCTGTTATCCTTGTTGACCTTAACATCGGCCCACGTCACGGACTACTCACAGGCTAAATATATTCCCATCATTGATGGTCGAATTCTAGGTTGGGAAGAATTCGCATACGTCACACACTCGGCGAATCTCTCAGAGTATAGGCGCGTGGTGGAAGAAACTAATGGCCTGACCAGCATGTTTCCCCAGTCACACATGCAGAAACTTTTGAGCGTCGATGTCGCTCACCTGCGTGACCTGCTCGAGTCGTTGAGCATCCACCATAGAGTAGCTAGAAGTTTAGACTTCTTAGGAACAGCGCTAAAGGTAGTGGCAGGAACGCCGGACGCAGAGCATTTCGAAAAAATTAAACTTAATGAATTCCAGTTAGTTAATACAAACAATAGGCAGATAAGCATCAATAATAAGGTTCAAGACCAAATCAATAATATTTCCCCCACTGTCAATCAACTTCTGAGGTCGGCTAAAGAAGCCCAAATTGACTCGGGGCATCCATATGAGATGTTCTTATCTCGAAATAGGATACTTACAATGGAGCTGCAAAATTTATTACTGGCAATAGCGCTTGCTAAAGTCAATATCGTTAGCCCTAGCATACTAGACCATGCAGACCTGGAAGGTATGTGGATGGAGGAGCCCACAGATACTCCCATCAAAGACATATTTTCCGTTGCGTCCGTGAAAATATTACAGTCCATTAACATATTGCATTTTATTATTAAATTCCCTAAAATCAAATCGGCGTGTATTAAAATCACTATTTTCCCCGTGTCACATCACGACACGATGCTCAGGCTAGAGGACAAGATCATAGCGGATTGGGATAATTGCTCCGTAACATCTGGAGCTACATTTTGCCAGCTGGCGCATAGAAGGTCGTGCGCCCAGGAGCTCCACGCTGGGGTCATAGCGCATTGTGAGATCCAACACAGCGATCTACATCCCATTACCTACGTAGATGAAGGCATCATTATTGTAAACGAACCTCCGGCACGTGTGAGTGTGGATAATGCCACTTACATCCATATACGAGGCACGCACCTCATCACCTTTTCTGAAAGTGCCACGGTTAATGAAACCCGTTATGTCAACCATGACATGGTCCAAAAAAGGGCCCCAGGAGTAGCTAGCTCGCCCTCCCTGAATATTACTGTGGAGCATATGCTGCGCGTTGATCTGCGTCGGCTTAACTTATCGGCGAGTCATCCAGGCCATGAGATCTGCGGCCCAGATAGTAGAAGTGATCGCCCAAATAGGGTCGGCCGAGGGCGGCCTTACTCCTGAGGGGGGAGTAGTTAACTGACTCAGCCGAGCGACGGCATTAACCGATCGCCCAAAAGTCCGCTCCGGCCAAACTGCTGACACAGCGTCTGGCCGGAAGCTCATGCATAGCCCGCAAGCACTGCCCATTGGAGTGGCCGCTATGAAGCTCAATTATTTTAGCTTTAAGATTCAGTTCATTTTCAACATTCAAAGAATAAAGAACACGAGTTCATTCTGAAATAACTCCGGCAACCGCCATATAACATCTTATTACTTAAACACTGACTGAATCTCTAGGCCAGCAGCGAACGGAGGGCAGATACCCTTCCAGCGTAATCTTAATAGCTCTTCAATAGATGAGAAGCTAATCAACAGACTACCGGCAGCTAATCGAGAGCTGCTGCGAAGAAGGCTGGACAACTATCATTTCCAAAGATCACATCACATGACCATCGGCCAACCGGCTACTGATTGAGGACTGCAGCGAGAGACTCTTCTGCAGCTACCCCCATACTAAACCTAATTTAACCGGCTACTGATTGAGGACTGCAGCGAGGGACTCTTCTGCAGCTACCCCCATACTAAACCTAATTGGCGCCCCACCGTAAATTACCCATTGATATAAAATTGGGAAACCATGTAAGTGAGCCCCTCACACATATATTTTCCCGGCATCTGTATTTGTTAAATATTTAAATACATACACTGCCAGAATATTTTCTGCAGCTCCGTTTTAAAGATGCGTGTGAACAGTTTTATTAATTAACATACTCGTTAATTGTTTGACAATTTAATTGGTATTATCACATGTGATATTGTAAATGTTTATCGTTTTTAAATTTTTTAAGTAAATATCTTAGTGCCAAACATTATTGCCCATATATCAACCAGACTTATTAAATATCCCAGACTAGGCGCAAAGGCGCTGCTGGAAAATAAATGAATTTTGCATTTATTGAATTATTTTTTTGGCGACTGTCACTGTCTCATTTAAATCATGTGCGTTTAATTCACCTTTTATATGTGGTTGTTGTCGCAACAATCTTGGGTTTGTCCTTTTATCGCTCCCCTTTCCACTACAACACTCGAACTCGACACCCCGACGATTGTATTCCAATTTTGTAAGCTTCGCTTTTTTGTCCATCAGAGCGGCAGTTTAGCCACCACGGTCCCCCGACTGTGACAATTTGTTGTTCCTTCGTTACCAAGCGGCGACTCAGCCCCCGCAGCCCCCTCGCCATACGTAGGGCCGACCAGAGCTTCTACACCGAAAAGTGTAAACGCTAGCACATCCGACACATCCGCACAGACCAAATAAAGGCGGTCGTACAGGCTGCCATTAACCATGCCCTACATGAAGCGGCCGCAGACGGCCAGCGTAGGGAAGATCAATTACGTCAGACTATTCAGGAACTGGCCAGCCAAGTGGCGGCGATACAAATCGCGCCCGCCCAAACAGTAGCCCCTCAGATAAAAGTTTATGCACCTATAGATATAAACAGGGACATAGTTTGTAATGAGCCGCTAGACGCTGGAGACATACGTCTCCTGGCGGCAAGCAGCAGTAGGCGCGTATTACATATTTAAGAACTTCGAGGGTAGTTCACGCCATTATCAGGCGGTTATTATTATTAGGAGTAAGATTAGAGGCCCTGCCGATGCCGTACTATCTTCATTTGGCACCGTGTTGAACTTCGATGCGATTATAAATCGACTCGATTTCACATACAGTGACAAGCGAACAATGCACGTCATAGAGCAGGAGATGGGTATCCTCAGACAGGGAAATCTCTCGCTTCTACAGTATTACGACGAGGTGGAAAGGAAGCTTTCCCTCCTCACTAATAAGGCAACTATGTCATATGAAGCCTTGGCGGCACAAGTTTTATGCGAAAAATTCCGGGATGATGCCCTCCGCGTATTTATCTCTGGACTAAAACGCAGTCTCACCGACGTCCTCTTCTCGGCAAAGCCGAAGGACATGCCATCAGCACTTGCATTGACTCAAGAAGTGGAGTCCAACCATGAAAGGTACACCTTTGCATTATCTTTTGCAAGAAGCCAGGAGGATAGGGACAAAAAACTATTTCCGAAGCCGCAAGAGCGCCAACAGGCCAATCCGCAACCAGGTTCTAGTAAAAATCCGTACTTCAATAAACAGCACAAAGCTCAAGTACACTCTGCTCGACGCAGTGATAGACTTCAAAGAAATACTCCCGAACCCATGGATGTTGACCCGTCACTGTCCAGGATGCTTAAACCATCTCAGGCCCCGGCATACCAAAATAGGAAGCCGGCCGCGTCCGATCGATCGGAACCACATAAAAAACAGAGGGTTCACCATGTCGCGCAAAGCACAGGCGATGCAGAAGAAACATACACCACCGCAGCTTGTAGCGCGGCGCAAGAAATTAACGACGACGCCATTTGCGAGTACGACTCGGACGTCATTAATTTTTTAGGGGAAAATCCCAGCTACCCGTCATCAGACGAAGAGTAGCGTGGATGGACATGGAGCTTCTCATAGACACGGGCGCGTAAAAATTTTATCCGACCATATGAGGGATTGAAAGGCGTCCGCCCGGTAGAATCGCCATTTAGAATCCATTCTATTCATGGCGCCACCACTATTACAAATAAATGCTTTGTATAAATTTTTAACTTGAAGGCCACGTTCTTCATCTTACCTGATTTGTCCTCCTTTGATGCTATTGGTGGTCTTGACCTGTTAAAACAGGCAGGGGTATCACCTTGTCTAGCCCCCGGCCACCTCAAATGGGGCAACGAAGTAGAAAAAGTCGAATTTCAATCATGCACCGATGCACCGCCTCTAGCTAGCGATGCTTTTGTAAAAATGCTCCGCGACAGTAAGAAAGCCTTCGCGAACCCCAACGAAGCCCTTCCTTACAACACGTCGGTGGTTGCCACCATCAGAACTATTAGTGAGGAACCCATTTATGCCAAACTTTACCCATACCCAATGGGAGCGGCAGATTTCGTCAACAGCGAAATTCAAGATTTGCTGAAAAATGGCATAATTCAAAAGTCGAAATCCCCCTACAATAACCAAATATGAGTGGTAGATAAAAAGGGCGTCGACGAATCGGGCAACCGAAAAATGCGGCTGGTGTTAGGCATTCGCAAATTGATCGAAAGGACGATACCCGATCGCTACCCTATGCCAAATATCTCTATGATACTTGGAAACTTAGGCAAGGCCAGGTACTTCACAACGCTAGACTTGAAGTCTGGCTACCACCAGATTACACTGGCAGAGCACGACCGCGAAAAAACCTCCTTTTCCGTAAATGTGGGGAAATATGAGTTTCGCCGACTGCCATTTGGGTTGAAGAATGCTGCCAGCATCTTCCAGAGAACCATTGATGATATTCTACGAGAACAGATCGGCAAAATCTGCTATATTTACGCAGATGATGTTATCGTTTTTCAGAAGACGAAAACGCCCACATCCGGCACGTAGACTGAGTTCTTAAGAGCCTACACGATGCTAATATGAGGGTGTCAGCACAGAAATCGCGTTTTTTCAAAAAAAGCGTTAGCTTTTTGGGATTCATTGTCACCAACAACGGTGCCACTACTGACCCCGAAAAAATTAGGGCCATTCAGGAATTTCCCGAACATAAAAACGTATTCGAGGTCAGGTCATTCTTAGGCCTGGCTAGCTATTATCGATGCTTTATTAAAGATTTTGCATCGATAGCTAGACCCGTTTCTGACATTCTAAAAGGGGAAAACGGAACTGTCAGTAGGCACAGATCAAAAAATATCCAGGTGCAGTTTAATGAGCAGCAGCGGCTGGCTTTTCAAAAATTGCGTAACATTCTGGCTTCCGAGGATGTCATCCTGAGGTACCCCGACTATAAAAAGGCGTTCGATCTAACGACGGATGCCTCAGCACATGGCATTGGCGCGGTGTTATCCCAAGAGGGACGACCTATTACTATGATCTCGAGGACTTTAAAGGACAGGGAGATTAATTATGCTACCAACGAAAGGGAGCTATTAGCCATAGTTCGGGCGCTGGCCAAATTGCGCCATTATTTATATGCAGTCAAGGATATAAATATCTTTACTGACCACCAACCATTGACTTTCGCAGTGTCGGAATCCAATTCGAATGCGAAAATCAAAAGGTGGAAAGCTCGCATTGACGAGTCCGGCGCTAAAATTTTTTCAAGCCCGGCAAGGATAACCTCAGCGCAGATGCCATCTTCAGTCAGCAACTTAACGTTGTGGAGGAGGAAGAAGCTTATTCGTGTGCGGCCACTATGCACAGTGAAATGTCGCTAACACACACAATTGAAACCACGGATAAACCTTTGAATTGCTTTCAGAACCTTCGTGCTGTCCGGAAACAAGAAACTTCATGACGTTAACTTCGTATGCAAGGAGTCGTTGCTAGAGGAGCTCGCAGACATTATTGTCCCTAAGGGCGTAAACGCCATTCATTGCGATTTGCACACGCTAGCGATGATACAGGATGAATTGGTTCCGCAATTCCCAGCTACCAAAATTTGGCACTGCAAAAACCGTGTTACGGATGTTTTTGCAGTCGCTGAGAGGCGAGAAGTCCTCACTGCTGAGCATAATAGGGCCCACAGATCGGCACAGGAAAGTGTTAAACAAGTACTCTCAGGGTATTACTTTCCAAAAATGGCAAAGTTGGCGAATGAAATCGTCACCAACTGCAGGACATGTGCCAGGGCAAAGTATGACAGGCACCCAAGCAAACAAGAACTCGGCGAAACGCCAGTCCCGTCGCGGGTAGGAGAAATGCTACATATAGACATTTTTTCCACAGATAGGAAATACTTCCTTACATGCATTGACAAATTTTCAAAATTTCCCATGGTCCAGCCGATTCTATCTAGAACCATTGAGGATCTTAAACCGGCCCTATTACAACTCTTAAAGGTTTTCCCCAAAGCTAAAGTCATTTATTGCGACAATGAGCCGTCATTGAACTCGCACACTATTTTCACCATGCTGGAAAACCACTTCGGCGAGAGCATCTCGAACGCTCCGCCCCTCCACAGCGTCTCAAGCGGACAAGTGGAACGTTTCCACAGCACCCTAGTGGAGCTCGCCAGATGCCTTAAAATTGACAAAGGCATTAGCGACACCGTGGAGCTAATTTTGCTGGCCACTGCCAGGTACAACAAATCTATCCATTCGGTCATCGACAAGAGGCCAGCTGATGTGGTTATGGCACAATCGAGTGACCCACAGTACGAAATTCAGGATAGGATTAGGCAGGCCCAAGACAAGCTTAGAGCCAGGGAAAATTCTTCCCGACAAGATAGGGTGTTTAAGGTTGGCGACAAAGTCCTAGTGAAATCCAACAGGAGGCTAGGCAACAAGCTTTCACCGTTATGTGAGGAGAAAACTGTGGAAGCGGACATGGGGACCAAAGTCCTCATTAAGGGGAGGGTAGTCCATAAGGACAACCTTAGGTAGGCGAAACACAACCATGTTGTCATTCGTCTGGTAAATTTTCTATTATTTTCACTATTTTTTACCCCTATCCACTTGGCATACGTTTTTGTTATCATTACGCTCAAATAAACACTAATTACATCCAAAATTACAGGTTTACGTCCATATCCCTGTTATCCTTGTTGACCTTAACATCGGCCCACGTCACGGACTACTCACAGGCTAAATATATTCCCATCATTGATGGTCGAATTCTAGTTTGGGAAGAATTCGCATACCTCACACACTCGGCGAATCTCTCAGAGTATAGGCGCGTGGTGGAAGAAACTAATGGCCTGACCAGCATGTTTCCCCAGTCACACATGCAGAAACTTTTGAGCGTCGATGTCGCTCACCTGCGTGACCTGCTCGAGTCGTTGAGCATCCACCATAGAGTAGCTAGAAGTTTAGACTTCTTAGGAACAGCGCTAAAGGTAGTGGCAGGAACGCCGGACGCAGAGCATTTCGAAAAAATTAAACTTAATGAATTCCAGTTAGTTAATACAAACAGTAGGCAGATAAGCATCAATAATAAGGTTCAAGACCAAATCAATAATATTTCCCCCACTGTCAATCAACTTCTGAGGTCGGCTAAAGAAGCCCAAATTGACTCGGGGCATCCATATGAGATGTTCTTATCTCGAAATAGGATGCTTACAATGGAGCTGCAAAATTTATTACTGGCAATAGCGCTTGCTAAAGTCAATATCGTTAGCCCTAGCATACTAGACCATGCAGACCTGGAAGGTATGTGGATGGAGGAGCCCACAGATACTCCCATCAAAGACATATTGTCCGTTGCGTCCGTGAAAATATTACAGTCCATTAACATATTGCATTTTATTATTAAATTCCCTAAAATCAAATCGGCGTGTATTAAAATCACTATTTTCCCCGTGTCACATCACGACACGATGCTCAGGCTAGAGGACAAGATCATAGCGGATTGGGATAATTGCTCCGTAACATCTGGAGCTACATTTTGCCAGCTGGCGCATAGAAGGTCGTGCGCCCAGGAGCTCCACGCTGGGGTCATAGCGCATTGTGAGATCCAACACAGCGATCTACATCCCATTACCTACGTAGATGAAGGCATCATTATTGTAAACGAACCTCCGGCACGTGTGAGTGTGGATAATGCCACTTACATCCATATACGAGGCACGCACCTCATCACCTTTTCTGAAAGTGCCACGGTTAATGAAACCCGTTATGTCAACCATGACATGGTCCAAAAAAGGGCCCCAGGAGTAGCTAGCTCGCCCTCCCTGAATATTACTGTGGAGCATATGCTGCGCGTTGATCTGCGTCGGCTTAACTTATCGGCGAGTCATCCAGGCCATGAGATCTGCGGCCCAGATAGTAGAAGTGATCGCCCAAATAGGGTCGGCCGAGGGCGGCCTTACTCCTGAGGGGGGAGTAGTTAACTGACTCAGCCGAGCGACGGCATTAACCGATCGCCCAAAAGTCCGCTCCGGCCAAACTGCTGACACAGCGTCTGGCCGGAAGCTCATGCATAGCCCGCAAGCACTGCCCATTGGAGTGGCCGCTATGAAGCTCAATTATGTTAGCTTTAAGATTCAGTTCATTTTCAACATTCAAAGAATAAAGAACACGAGTTCATTCTGAAATAACTCCGGCAACCGCCATATAACATCTTATTACTTAAACACTGACTGAATCTCTAGGCCAGCAGCGAACGGAGGGCAGCGTAATCTTAATAGCTCTTCAATAGATGAGAAGCTAATCAACAGACTACCGGCAGCTAATCGAGAGCTGCTGCGAAGAAGGCTGGACAACTATCATTTCCAAAGATCACATCAATTTTGACCATCGGCCAACCGGCTACTGATTGAGGACTGCAGCGAGAGACTCTTCTGCAGCTACCCCCATACTAAACCTAATTTAACCGGCTACTGATTGAGGACTGCAGCGAGGGACTCTTCTGCAGCTACCCCCATACTAAACCTAATTGGCGCCCCACCGTAAGTTACCCATTGATATAAAATTGGGAAACCATGTAAGTGAGCCCCTCACACATATATTTTCCCGGCATCTGTATTTGTTAAATATTTAAATACATACACTGCCAGAATATTTTCTGCAGCTCCGTTTTAAAGATGCGTGTGAACAGTTTTATTAATTAACATACTCGTTAATTGTTTGACAATTTAATTGGTATTATCACATGTGATATTGTAAATGTTTATCGTTGTATGTTGTTTGCATTATTTACATTTTTTAAATAAATATCTTAGTGCCAAACATTATTGCCCATATATCAACCAGACTTATTAAATATCCCAGCCTAGGCGCAAAGGCGCTGCTGGAAAATAAATGAATTCTGCATTTATTGAATTATATTTTTGGCGACTGTCACTGTCTCATTTAAATCATGTGCGCTTAATTAACCTTTTATATGTGGTTGTTTTTTCTTGCTTGCACCGAAATTCTTTGTGTTAGCTTCGCAACAATCTTGGGCTTGTCTTTTTATCGCTCCCCACTCCACTACAACACTCGAACTCGACACCCCGACGTTTGTATTCCAATTTTGTTAGTTTCGCTTTTTTGTCCATCAGAGCGGCAGCTTAGCCCCCACGGTCCCCCGACTGTGTAATTTTTTTGTTCCTTCGTTACCAAGCAGCGACTCAACCCCCGCAGCCCCCTCGCCATATCCATGGGCAAGACTGCTTGAACATACATTAATTCGCTATTGCGATTTAGCTTACACAGCTCCATATGAGCGACCCGTTCCAGCAATATAGGAGTAACAAACAGTTCGACAGCGACTCTGAGTCCGAGACCGAAGGGCCGACCAGAGCTTCTACACCGAAAAGTGTAAGCGCTAGCACATCCGCAGCTATAATATGGCATTTCACCCAGACCAAATAAAGGCGGTCGTACAGGCTGCCGTTAACCATGCCCTACAAGAAGCGGCCGCAGACGGCCAGCGTAGGGAAGATCATTTACGTCAGACTATTCCTGAACTGGCCAGCCAAGTGGCGGCGATACAAATCGCGCCCGCCCAAACAGTAGCCCCTCAGATTAAAGTTTATGCACCTATAGATATAAACAGGGACATAGTTTGTAATGAGCCGCTAGACGCTGTCAAGTGCCTGCCCGAATTTGCGGGAACCCAAGAGACATACGTCTCCTGGCGGCAAGCAGCAGTAGGCGCGTATTACATATTTAAGAACTTCGAGGGTAGTTCACGCAATTACCAGGCGGTTATTAATATTAGGAGTAAGATTAGAGGCCCTGCCGATGCCGTACTATCATCATTTGGCACCGTGTTGAACTTCGATGCGATTATAAATTGACTCGATTTCACATACAGTGACAAGCGAACAATGCACGTCATAGAGCAAGAGATGGGTACCCTCAGACAGGGAAAACTCTCGCTTCTACAGTATTACGACGAGGTGGAAAGGAAGCTTACCCTCCTCACTAATAAGGCAACTATGTCATATGAAGCCTCGGCGGCACCAGTTTTATACGAAAAATTCCGGGATGATGCCCTCCGCGTATTTACCTCTGGACTAAAACGCAGTCTCACCGACGTCCTCTTCTCGGAAAAGCCGAAGGACATGCCATCAGCACTTGCATTGACTCAAGAAGTGGAGTCCAACCATGAAAGGTACACCTTTGCATCATCTTTTGCAAGAAGCCAGGAGGATAGAGACAAAAAACTATTTCCGAAGGCGCAAGAGCGCCAACAGGCCAATCCTCATGCTAATCCGCAACCAGGTTCTAGTAAAAATCCGTACTTCAATAAACAGCACAAAGCTCAAGTACACTCTGCTCCACGCAGTGATAGACTTCAAAGAAATACTGCCGAACCCATGGATGTTGACCCGTCACTGTCCAGGATGCTTAAACCATCTCAGGCCCCGGCATACCAAAATAGGAAGCCGGCCGCGTCCGATCGATCGGAACCACATAAAAAACAGAGGGTTCACCATGTCGCGCAAAGCGCAGGCGATGCAGAAGAAACATACACCACCGCAGCTTGTAGCGCGGCGCAAGAAATTAACGACGACGCCATTTGCGAGAACGACTCGGACGTCATTAATTTTTTAGGGGAAAATCCCTGCTACCCGTCATCAGACGAAGAGTAGCGGGGATTGACATAAAGCTTCTCATAGACACGGGCGCGTAAAAATTTTATCCGACCATATGAGGGATTTAAAGGCGTCCGCCCGGTAGAATCGCCATTTAGAATCCATTCTATTCATGGCGCCACCACTATTACAAAGAAATGCTTTGTATCAATTTTTAACTTGAAGGCCACGTTCTTCATCTTACCTGATTTGTCCTCCTTTGATGCTATTGTTGGTCTTGACCTGTTAAAACAGGCAGGGGTATCACTTTGTCTAGCCTGCGGCCACCTCAAATGGGGCAACGAAGTAGAAAAAGTCGAATTTCAATCATGCACCGATGTCAATTTTACTAACGTAGATTGCTCCGATGCACCGCCTCTAGCTAGGGATGCTTTTGTAAAAATGCTCCGCGACAGGAAGAAAGCCTTCGCGAACCCCAACGAAGCCCTTTCTTACAACACGTCAATGGTTGCCACCATCAGAACTATTAGTGAGGAACCCATTTATGCCAAACTTTACACATACCCAATGGGAGCGGCAGATTTCGTCAGCAGCGAAATTCAAGACTTGCTGAAAAATGGCATAATTCAAAAGTCGAAATCCCCCTACAATAACCCAATATGCGTCGACGAATCGGGCAACCGAAAAATGCGGCTGGTGTTAGACTTTCGCAAATTGAACGAAAGGACGATACCCGATCGCTACCCTATGCCAAATATCTCTATGATACTTGGAAACTTAGGCAAGGCCAGGTACTTCACAACGCTAGACTTGAAGTCTGGCTACCACCAGATTACACTGGTAGAGCGCGACCGCGGAATAACCTCCTTTTCCGTAAATGGGGGGAAATATGAGTTTCGCCGACTGCCATTTGGGTTGAAGAATGCTGCCAGCATCTTCCAGAGAACCATTGATGATATTCTACGAGAACAGATCGGCAAAATCTGCTATGTTTACCTAGATGATGTTATCGTTTTTCAGAAGACGAAAACGCCCACATCCGGCACGTAGACTGGGTTCTTAAGAGCCTACACGATGCTAACAGGGGGGTGTCAGCACAGAAATCACGTTTTTTCAAAAAAAAACGTTAGCTTTTTGGGATTCATTGTCACCAACAACGGTGCCACTACTGACCCAGATAAAATTAGGGCCATTCAGGAATTCCCCGAACCTAAAAACGTATTCGAGGTCAGGTCATTCTTAGGCCTGGCTAGCTATTATCGATGCTTTATTAAAGATTTTGCATCGATAGCTAGACCCGTTTCTGACATTCTAAAAGGGGAAAACGGAACTGTCAGTCAAAAAATATCCAGGTGCAGCTTAATGAGCAGCAACGGCTAGCTTTTCAAAAATTGCGTAACATTCTGGCTTCCGAGGATATCATCCTCAGGTACCCCGATTATAAAAAGGCGTTCGATCTAACGACGGATGCCTCAGCACATGGCATTGGCGCGGTGTTATCCCAAGAGGGACGACCTATTACTATGATCTCGAGGACTTTAAAAGACAGGGAGATTAATTATGCTACCAACGAAAGGGAGCTATTAGCCATAGTTCGGGCGCTGGCCAAATTGCGCCATTATTTATATGCAGTCAAGGATATAAATATCTTTACTGACCACCAACCATTGACTTTCGCAGTGTCGGAATCCAATTCGAATGCGAAAATCAAAAGGTGGAAAGCTCGCATTGACGAGTCCGGCGCTAAAATTTTTTCAAGCCCGGCAAGGATAACCTCATCGCAGATGCCCTCTCCAGTCAGCAACTCAACGTTGTGGAGGAGGAAGAAGCTTATTCGTGTGCGGCCACTATGCACAGTGAAATGTCGCTAACACACACAATTGAAACCACGGATAAACCTTTGAATTGCTTTCAGAACCAGAACTTTCATCAGAACTTTCCGTCGAAACGCACCTTCGTGCTGTTCCGAAACCAGAAACGTCATGACGTTAACTTCGTATGCAAGGAGTCGTTGCTACAGGAGCTCGCAGACATTATTGTCCCTAAGGGCGTAAACGCCAATCATTGCGATTTGCACACGCTAGCGAAAATACAGGACGAATTGGTTCGGCAATTCCCAACCTCTCGCTGAGAGGCGAGAAGTCCTCAGGAAAATGTTAAACAAGTACTCTCAGAGTATTACTTTCCAAAAATGGCAAAGTTGGCGAATGAAATCATCACTAACTGCAGGACATGTGCCAGGGTAAAGTATGACAGGCAACCAAGGAAACAAGAACTCGGCGAAACGCCAGTCCCGTCGCGGGTAGGAGAAATGCTACATACAGACATTTTTTGCACAGATAGGAAATACTTCCTTACATGCATTGACAAATTTTCAAAATTTGCCATGGTCCGGCCGATTCCATCTAGAACCATTGAGGATCTTAAACTCTTAAAGGTTTTCCCCAAAGCTAAAGTCATCTATTGCGACAATGAGCCGTCATTGAACTCGCACACTATTTTCACCCCGCCCCTCCACAGCGTCTCAAGTGGACAAGTGGAACGTTTCCACAGCACCCTAGTGGAGCTCGCCAGATGCCTTAAAATTGACAAGGGCATTAGCGACACCGTGGAGCTAATTTTGCTGGCCACTGCCAGGTACAACAAATCTATCCATTCGGTCATCGACAAGAGGCCAGCTGATGTGGTTATGGCACAATCGAGTGACCCACAGTACGAAATTCAGGATAGGATTAGGCAGGCCCAAGACAAGCTTAGAGCCAGGGAAAATTCTTCTCGACAAGATAGGGTGTTTAAGGTTGGCGACAAAGTCCTAGTGAAATCCAACAGGAGGCTAGGCAACAAGCTTTCACCGTTATGTGAGGAGAAAACTGTGGAAGCGGACATGGGGACCAAAGTCCTCATTAAGGGGAGGGTAGTCCATAAGGACAACCTTAGGTAGGCGAAACACAACCATGTTGTCATTCGTCTGGTAAATTTTCTATTATTTTCACTATTTTTTACCCCTATCCACTTGGCATACGTTTTTGTTATCATTATGCTTAATCATGCTTTAGTCTTTATGTTTGGTGGTGGGCTACTCTGTTTCAAATAAACACTACATTACATCCAAAATTACAGGTTTACGTCCATATCCCTATTATCCCTGTTGACCTTAACATCGGCCCACGTCGCGGACTACTCACAGGCTAAATATATTCCCATCATTGATGGTCGAATTCCATTATGGGAAGAATTCGCATTCGTCACACACTCGGCGAATCTCTCAGAGTATAGGCGCGTGGTGGAAGAAACTAATAGCATGACCAGCATGTTTCCCCAGTCACACATGCAAACACTTTTGAGCGTCGATGTCGCTTACCTGCGTGACCTGCTCGAGTCGTTGAGCATCCACCATAGAGTAGCTAGAAGTTAAGACTTCTTAGGAACAGCGGTAAAGGTAGTGGCAGGAACGCCGGACGCAGAGGATTTCGAAAAAATTAAACCTGATGAATTCCAGTTAATTAATGCAAACAATAGGCAGATAAGCATCAATAATAAGGTTCAAGACCAAATCAATAATATTTCCCCCACTGTCAATCAACTTCTGAGGTCGGCTAAAGAAGCCCAAATTGACTCTGGGCATCTATATGAGATGTTGTTATCTCGAAATAGGATGCTAATAATGGAGCTGCAAAATTTACTGGCAATAGCGCTTGCTAAAGTCAATATCGTTAGCCCTAGCATACTAGACCATGCAGAACTGGAAGGTATGTGGATGGAGGAGCCCACAGATACTCCCATCAAAGACATATTGTCCGTTGCGTCCGTGAAAATATTACAGTCCATTAACATATTCCATTTTATTATTAAATTCCCTAAAATCAAATCGGCGTGTATTAAAATCACTATTTTGTAGCGCTAGGATATAAATAAATAAATAAATAAATTTTCCCAGTGTCACATCACGACACGATGCTCAGGCTAGAGGACAAGATCATAGCGGATTGTGATGGATAAATCCACACGGTCAATAATTGCTCCGTAACATCTGGAGCTACACTTTGCCAGCTGGCGCATAGAAGGTCGTGCGCCCAGGAGCTCCACGCTGGGGGCATAGCGCATTGTGAGATCCAACACAGCGATCTACATCCCATTACCTACGTAGATGAAGGCATCATTATTGTAAACGATCGTCCGGCACGTGTGAGTGTGGATAATGCCACTTACATCCATATACGAGGCACGCACCTCATCACCTTTTCTGAGAGTGCCACGGTTAATGAAACCCGTTATGTCAACCATGACCAAGGGCCCAAGGAGTAGCTAGCTCGCCCTCCCTGAATATTACTATGGAGCATAACATACTCAGTCTTCCCTACCTTCACCGCTTGAGTGAGCTAATCTGGAACACATTAAAAGATTCGGGGAGGATATCAACGACTATCATTCACATCAAATAGTACTAGTCGCAGGAGCGATATGCTGCGCGTTGTCTGCGTCGGCCTAACTTATCGGCGAGTCATCCAGGCCAGGAGATCTGCGGCCCAGATAGTAGAAGTGATCGTCCAAATAGGGTCGGCCGAGGGCGGCCTTACTCCTGAGGGGGAAGTAGTTAACTAACTCAGCCGAGCGACGGCATTAACCGATCGCCCAAAAGTCCGCTCCGGCCAAACTGCTGACACAGCGTCTGGCCGGAAGCTCATGCATAGCCGGCAAGCACTGCCCATTGGCAGCTTTAAGATTCAGTTCATTTTCAACATTCAAAGAATAAAGAACACAAGTTCATTTTGAAATAACTCCGGGAACCGCCGTATAACTTCTTATTACTTAAACACTGACTGTGTCTCTAGGTCATCAGCGAACGGAGGGCAGTTACCCTTCCAGCGTAATCTTCATAACTCTTCAGTAGATGAGAAGCTAATCAACCGACTACCGGTAGCTAGTCGAGAGCTGCTGCGAAGAAGGCTGGACAATTATCATTTCCAGAGATCACATCAATTTTGACCATCGGCCAACAGGCTACTGATTGAGGACTGCAGCGAGGGACTCTTCTGCAGCTACCCCCATACTAAACCTAATTCAACCGGCTACTGATTGAGGACTGCAGCGAGGGACTCTTCTGCAGCTACCCGCATACTAAACCTAATTGGCGCCCCACCGTAAATTACCCATTGATATAAAATTGGGAAACCATGTAAGTGAGCCCCTCATACATATTTTTTCCCGGCATCTGCATTTGTTAAATATTTAAATACATACACTGCCAGAATATTTTCTGCAGCTCCGTATTAAAGTTGCGTGTGAACATTTTTATTTATTAACATACTCGTTAATTGTTTGACAATTTAATTGGTATTATCATTGGTTTATCGTTGTATGTTGTTTGCATTATTTAAATTTTTTAAATAAATATCTTAGTGCCAAACATTATTGCCCATATATCAAACAGACTTATTAAATATCCCAGACTAGACGCAAAGGCGCTGCTGGAAAATAAATAAATTTTGCATTTATTGAACTATTTTTTTGGCGACTGTCACTGTTTTTTTTTTTTTTTTTATTTAATAAAGCTTATGTATATACATGAATAAAAGTGGTAGAAGTAGAGAAGAGGTAGAAATGTTCCGATCCCGCGGGACTGCCGCAAAGCTATACTTCGCGGGTCGGATGGCGGTCAGGTTGCCGCTCGTCCTTATGACTCGATGCGTCGACTCCGTTCTCGACGCCTTAGCTCCTTCAGGATGCCAGCGGCCATGTTGGCTATCGCGTCCCACTTGCTTTGGTTTTCCAGCATGCAGCTGATCACGTTGTCCGCTGTCAGGTTACAAACGGTTGTCGTTTCAGCTTCGGCTCGGTACCTAACGTATAGGGGGCAGATGAATAGCGCGTGCTCCGCGTCTTCGATGCTTCCTGTGCCGCAGTGGTCGCAGTAGAGGTTTGGCTCGTGATTAAACCTATGCAGGTATTCCTTAAAACATCCGTGCCCGGAGATCATCTGCGTGAGGTAGAAGTCTACCTGTCCGTGTCGTCTCTGCAGCCAGGGGGTTAGACTGGGAATTAGCCTGTGCGTCCACCGCCCTGTGGTCGCATTGTTCCACCTCCTTTGCCATGCCTCGATCGTGTTGCTGCGCTGAGTCCTGCTTCCTATGCTCCCAGTTCTTCGTTCTGCCGCCGGCAGGTCTATCGGTATAGTACCGGCTACCACTAGCGCGGCTTCCTCGGATACCGTGCAGAAGCTGCTTGTGATGCTCAGTGCGCAGCGTCTGTAAACAGCTTTGCACTGGCGGCTGTATGATGCGGTCTTCATAGCTTCGGCCCATATGGGCGCGGCGTACAGTATGGTAGATGTCACCACTGTCGCTATGATCCTTCTGCTGTGCTGCTTCGGTCCTCGAGTATTGGCCATCATCCTTGAGATGGCTGCAGTCGATCTGAATGCTTTGGCTGCTGCATACGATATGTGCGTCTTAAACGATAGCCTGTGGTCGATCAGTACTCCAAGATACTTGATTGAGGCCCAGGACTAAGCCTTGAGGTACTCCTCCTGTCACCAGGTACTCGTGCTCTCCGACATCAGAGGAATATGTTAGCACTCTGTTCTTGAGGTCTATCAGGTAATTCGAGATTCCCATGCGATGAAGTGCCTGCAGGACCAGGTTCTAGTTGGCAGAGTTGAAGGCCAGTTGGGTGACCGTTTGGATCGCGTCAATGGTGCTTCTTTTCCTCCGGAAGCCAAACTGGTAGTCCGATAACGCTCTAAGTTGGTCGAGTTCTTTCTCGAGGTGGGTGCAGATTATGCGCTCGAATATCTTCCCCGTTGTATTCAGCATACATAGGGGTCTGTATGACGATGCGTCGTCGTTCAGCTTGCCCGGTTTTGGGGTAAGCAACAACCTTTGACGCTTCCAACCTATGGGGAAGGTTCGTTGGGTGAGACACATGTTGTACATCTCCGTGAATATACCCGGGTAGTTTGCCACCAATGTGTGCAGTGCAGCATTGGGAATGCAGTCGGGGCCAGGGGCTTTTTCGATTTTGGTTTTCCTTAGCGCAGCCAGGACTTCGGCTTCGCTGAGAACAGTGAGAACAGTATCGCCTTCTCCGGTAGCTTGCCAGGAAAGGGGCGGCTGGGTGGGGAACAGGGTGGACACTATTTGGCCAAGCTGTAAGTGGCCGGTAGGGGTCGGCTGTCTGTTGAGCTTACCCATGACCATCCTGTATGCTGACCCGAATGGTTCTGCATCCGCCGCTTCGCGCAGCTCCAGGAAGCATCTGGCCCTGCTAGCTTTGATCGCGTTCTTCAGGACCTTTCTCTTGGCTCTGTAGGTTGTTTCCCTTAGCTCCTGGTTTCCACGTCCTCTGCTTCTCTGACACCTGCGCCGGGCCGCAAGGCAGTCTCTCCTCGCGCAGCCTATCTCCTCGTTCCACCATGGTACTGGTCTTCGCCCGTTTCCACATTTCGTGGCCTTTTCTATAGACGCATAGCACGCCGCCTTCACTCTATCGGCTATGTTCCTCGCGCATTTGTTAGTGTCTCCTGTAACGCAGACGCCTTCCATGTGTGCTAGGAGGGACACTGTGTTAAGGGTATGCGCTTTGTAGGTTGTTTGGCGGCTGCTTGGAGCGGGCAGTCTGGGGCTTGTCTGGGTGATGATCAGGGCGTGGTGTATATATCTGACACCCTCCATACGCAGTTGCGTGCCAGTTCAGGGCTAGCGAAGGTCAGATCGATAGTTAACTCCCGACCTGACTTGCTGAAGGTCGGTCTATTACCTTCGTTGAGTAGGCATACGTTTAGCGAAGCCACTGCCTCAAGGAGGATGGTTCCCCGCTGCGTCGTACTAGTGCTGCCCCATGTTTTGGACCATGCGTTGAAATCACCTGCGATGAGGACTGGGGACCTACCGCGTGCGTCGTCAGCGATCTCCTGCATTGTTGTTCTGAACTCGCTAATGTGTACGTATGTAGCAGCTGTAGAATCTTATCCCTTTGATCTGCGCTCTGGTGTATCCCGTCCTGGAAGCCCTTTGCGATAGGTGTTCAGGGGGCTGCCCGCAGCTCCATATTGCTGCTCTGCCGTCCGAACTACGTTGCCATACGCCTTCATGCTTGTCCTTGTAGGGCTCGCTGAGTATTGCCACCTCAGCTTGCTGCTCGATGACCGTCTGTGCTAGCAGGTCCTGCGCCGCTCTGCAATGGTTAAGGTTTAGCTTTAGGACCTAACCCATTCTGTTTATCGTGCATGGCTCTCCGGTACTCAGGACACGCACTGCTGAGGGTCGAGTGTTCGGCCTCTCCTCCAGATTTTCCGCTTCTTGTGCAGTTGATGCATTTTGGTTTGCCCTGGGTACAAGTTTTATACTTGTGGCCATCATTGCCACATCTGAAGCAGGATTGCTGTGTGTTTTTGGCTATTGCCTCTGACGCTGGGCATCTGGCAGACATGTGGCCTAAACCCATGCATTTGTAGCATCGCCTGGGCTCCGTTTTCTGTCTTATGCGGCAGACGACCCATCCAACCCTGATTTTCACCTTGTCGAGGATCCGCTGCGCATGCTCAGGTCTGAGGTGGACCGTCGCCGTTTGGGTTCCGCCATACGCCTTCCGCATCCTAGGTGCAGCGCCCGCCAGGATGTCGCACTCCTCCTCAGCGTAAATTGCCTGTAATACCTCCTCGAAGGTGCTAATTTCGTACATGTCGCGGATTTCCACTTGCACCGTGTCCTCCAGCATAGCCCCTTCGGCTTTGCCGCTGAAGGCGGACTTGATGGCTGTGTGCAGTTTCTGCGTGGCTGGGTCTGAGGGCTTCTGCATCTTAAGTAGCAGACTCCCATTGGCTGTCCTGCGTATGCCTTGCACACCATCCTTAAGCCCCTGAAGGGTAGGCTCGGTTTTGACCAGCTTGAGCATGTCTGCGTACGATCATTCGCCTTCTTGCCGTGGGGCAGAAAGCGATGGTGTTGTCTGCTGGGTTGCGCTGGCGGTTGGGCCCCTGGCTCGGGATTCATCCAGCGTCGCACTGATCTCGCTTTGCAGCTTCTTCATTGCATGCAATGAGTCGATCGTGGCCTGTGTGACATGGCGGACAACCTTCTTGTTGTTGCTCTTTATGTCCGTGAACTTCGCGATCATTTCGTCGAGCATCTTGCCCAGCTCATCGGTGAGAGCTGCGGCGCTTTTCTGCACCCGCTGCTTCTTGTTGGGTCCATCGATCGCCTCTTCAGGGCTGGTTGGTTCCCGACTTTTCTTCGGGGTGGTTTGCTCATCCTCGTTACTGCCGAAGTTGAACATTGGCCCAGTCACTTTGGGAGGCGCTGACACTGGGTGGGCATCGGGAGCCTGCTCCATCCCCGTTGGCGACCGCTGCACCTTCTGTTTCATCATCTGAAACTTCTTTAGCAGCTCTTCTTCTGCCCTTGCAACTGCAAGAGCCTGGGTCTCGTCATGTCCGGACGATTTCTTCTTATCCATCGCCTGCACTAGTCGGAGGTCCCTCGGTGAGCCGGGATTTCCCCCGGTTACTGCCTGATGGGAGCTATACCGCGCCGGCTCGGTCCCCAGAGCCCCGTTTGAGCTGGAGCCGCTATCGCGGTGGGGTTGGAAATTGGCCGGTAACTTGGCTTTTTGCTCATCTGCCCCTGTATGTAGTGGCGGAAGTGGTTAGGTTGGATGTAAGGATTCAGAATTTGTGTGTTTTATTTTAGTTTTGATTTCCCGGGCAACCGACTTCGTAGAAGCTCCCGCTTAGCCGCTGTAGAGCTCGGCGGGGAAAGCTCGCTGTTAAGCTCGCTGTTAAGCTCGCTGTTAAGCTCGCTGTTAAGCTCGCTGTTAAGCTCCCTGTTAAGCTCGCTGTTAAGCTCGCTGTTAAGCTCGCTGTTAAGCTCGCTGTTAAGCTCTCTGTTAAGCTCTCTGTTAAGCTCGCGGTTAAAAGCGGCGCTGTCCAGCACTGCGATCAGCTGATCGGTGTTGTTTACTTGTGCCGGAAAAACCGCGCGTGTGCGGCTTGTGGAAGCTGTGAGCAGCACCAAATATATGTGGCGCTCTGGAGTGCGGCGTTGCTGTGTGTGTGCGGGAGAGTGAGGATCCCCCCCTTCTGTCCACCAAGCTTGGCCAGGCTTTGCGTAGAAGAAGCGTAGAAGTGTGGTTTGTTGGCTGGGTAGCACCTTCCTGTCGCGTCTGTGGTACGTACCTGCAACCTGAGGTGTACCGCACTAATCAAACGTACTTTTAGGTATAAAACACGGTTTACAACGACCAAAAACTCGATATATTGGCGCCGACTGTCATTGTCTCATATAAATTATGTGCGTTAAATTCACCCTTTATATGTAGTTGTTTTTTTTGCTTGCACCGAAATTCTTTGTGTTAGCTTCGCAACAACCTTGGGCTTGTCTTTTTATCGCTCCCCACTCCACTACAACACTCGAACTCGACACCCCGACGTTTGTATTCCAATTTTGTTAGTTTCGCTTTTTTGTCCATCAGAGCGGCAGCTTAGCCCCCACGGTCCCCCGACTGTGTAATTTTTTTGTTCCTTCGTTACCAAGCAGCGACTCAACCCCCGCAGCCCCCTCGCCATATCCATGGGCAAGACTGCTTGAACATACATTAATTCGCTATTGCGATTTAGCTTACACAGCTCCATATGAGCGACCCGTTCCAGCAATATAGGAGTAACAAACAGTTCGACAGCGACTCTGAGTCCGAGACCGAAGGGCCGACCAGAGCTTCTACACCGAAAAGTGTAAGCGCTAGCACATCCGCAGCTATAATATGGCATTTCACCCAGATCAAATAAAGGCGGTCGTACAGGCTGCCGTTAACCATGCCCTACAAGAAGCGGCCGCAGACGGCCAGCGTAGGGAAGATCATTTACGTCAGACTATTCCTGAACTGGCCAGCCAAGTGGCGGCGATACAAATCGCGCCCGCCCAAACAGTAGCCCCTCAGATTAAAGTTTATGCACCTATAGATATAAACAGGGACATAGTTTGTAATGAGCCGCTAGACGCTGTCAAGTGCCTGCCCGAATTTGCGGGAACCCAAGAGACATACGTCTCCTGGCGGCAAGCAGCAGTAGGCGCGTATTACATATTTAAGAACTTCGAGGGTAGTTCACGCAATTACCAGGCGGTTATTAATATTAGGAGTAAGATTAGAGGCCCTGCCGATGCCGTACTATCTTCATTTGGCACCGTGTTGAACTTCGATGCGATTATAAATTGACTCGATTTCACATACAGTGACAAGCGAACAATGCACGTCATAGAGCAAGAGATGGGTACCCTCAGACAGGGAAAACTCTCGCTTCTACAGTATTACGACGAGGTGGAAAGGAAGCTTACCCTCCTCACTAATAAGGCAACTATGTCATATGAAGCCTCGGCGGCACAAGTTTTATACGAAAAATTCCGGGATGATGCCCTCCGCGTATTTACCTCTGGACTAAAACGCAGTCTCACCGACGTCCTCTTCTCGGAAAAGCCGAAGGACATGCCATCAGCACTTGCATTGACTCAAGAAGTGGAGTCCAACCATGAAAGGTACACCTTTGCATCATCTTTTGCAAGAAGCCAGGAGGATAGAGACAAAAAACTATTTCCGAAGGCGCAAGAGCGCCAACAGGCCAATCCTCATGCTAATCCGCAACCAGGTTCTAGTAAAAATCCGTACTTCAATAAACAGCACAAAGCTCAAGTACACTCTGCTCCACGCAGTGATAGACTTCAAAGAAATACTCCCGAACCCATGGATGTTGACCCGTCACTGTCCAGGATGCTTAAACCATATCAGGCCCCGGCATACCAAAATAGGAAGCAGGCCGCGTCCGATCGATCCGAACCACATAAAAAACAGAGGGTTCACCATGTCGCGCAAAGCGCAGGCGATGCAGAAGAAACATACACCACCGCAGCTTGTAGCGCGGCGCAAGAAATTAACGACGACGCCATTTGCGAGTACGACTCGGACGTCATTAATTTTTTAGGGGAAAATCCCAGCTACCCGTCATCAGACGAAGAGTAGCGAGGATTGACATGAAGCTTCTCATAGACACGGGCGCGTAAAAATTTTATCCGACCATATGAGGGATTGAAAGGCGTCCGCCCGGTAGAATCGCCATTTAGAATCCATTCTATTCATGGCGCCACCACTATTACAAAGAAATGCTTTGTAACAATATTTAACTTGAAAGCCACGTTCTTCATCTTACCTGATTTGTCCTCCTTTGATGCTATTGGTGGTCTTGATCTGTTAAAACAGGCAGAGGTATCACTTTGTCTAGCCTCCGGCCACCTCAAATGGGGCAACGAAGTCGAAAAAGTCGAATTTCAATCATGCACCGATGTCAATTTTACTAACGTAGATTGCTCCGATGCACCGCCTCTAGCTAGGGATGCTTTTGTAAAAATGCTCCGCGACAGGAAGAAAGCCTTCGCGAACCCCAACGAAGCCCTTCCTTTCAACACGTCGGTGGTTGCCACCATCAGAACTATTAGTGAGGAACCCATTTATGCCAAACTTTACCCATACCCAATGGGAGCGGCAGATTTCGTCAACAGCGAAATTCAAGATTTGCTGAAAAATGGCATAATTCAAAAGTCGATATCCCCCTACAATAACCCAATATGGGTGGTAGATAAAAAGGGCGTCGACGAATCGGGCAACCGAATAATGCGGCTGGTGTTAGACTTTCGCAAATTGATCGAAAGGACGATACCCGATTGCTACCCTATGCCAAATATCTCTATGATACTTGGAAACTTAGGCAAGGCCAGGTACTTCACAACGCTAGACTTGAAGTCTGGCTACCACCAGATTACACTGGCAGAGCGCGACCGCTAAAAAACCTCCTTTTCCGTAAATGGGGGGAAATATGAGTTTCGCCGACTGCCATTTGGGTTGAAGAATGCTGCCAGCATCTTCCAGAGAACCATTGATGATATTCTACGAGACCAGATCGGTAAATTCTGCTATATTTACGTAGATGATGTTATCGTTTTTCAGAAGACGAAAACGCCCACATCCGGCACGTAGACTGGGTTCTTAAGAGCCTACAGGATGCTAAGATGAGGGTGTCAGCACAGAAATCACGTTTTTTCAAAAAAAGCGTTTGCCTTTTTGGGATTCATTGTCACCAACAATGGTGCCACTACTGACCCAGATAAAATTAGGGCCATTCAGGAATTCCCCGAACCTAAAAACGTATTCGAGGTCAGGTCATTCTTAGGCCTGGCTAGCTATTATCGATGCTTTATTAAAGATTTTGCATGGATAGCTAGACCCGTTTCTGACATTCTAAAAGGGGAAAACGGAACTGTCAGTAGGCACAGATCAAAAAATATCCAGGTGCAGCTTAATGAGCAGCAACGGCTGGCTTTTCAAAAATTGCGTAACATTCTGGCTTCCGAGGATGTCATCCTCAGGTACCCCGATTATAAAAAGGCGTTCGATCTAACGACGGATGCCTCAGCACTTGGCATTGGCGCGGTGTTATCCCAAGAGGGACGACCTATTACTATGATCTCGAGGACTTTAAAGGACAGGGAGGTTAATTATGCTACCAACGAACGGGAGCTATTAGCCATAGTTTGGGCACTGACCAAATTGCGCCATTATTTATATGCAGTCAAGGATATAAATATCTTTACTGACCACCAACCATTAACTTTCGCAGTGTCGGAATCCAATCCGAATGCGAAAATCAAAAGGTGGAAAGCTCGCATTGACGAGTCCGGCGCTAAAATTTTTTACATGCCCGGCAAGGATAACCTCATCGCAGATGCCCTCTCCAGTCAGCAACTTAACGTTGTGGAGGAAGAAGAAGCTTATTCGTGTGCGGTCACTATGCACAGTGAAATGTCGCTAACACACACAATTGAAACCACGGATAAACCTTTGAATTGCTTTCAGAACCAGAACTTTCATCAGAACTTTCCGTCGAAACGCCCCTTCGTGCTGTTCGGAAACAAGAAACTTCATGACGTTAACTTCGTATGCAAGGAGTCGTTGCTAGAGGAGCTCGCAGACATTATTGTCCCTAAGGGCGTAAACGCCATTCATTGCGATTTGCAGACGCTAGCGATGATACAGGATATTTTTGCAGTCGCTGAGAGGCGAGAAGTCCTCAATGCTGAGCATAATAGGGCCCAGGATCGGCACAGGAAAATGTTAAAGAAGTACTCTCAGAGTATTACTTTTTCAAAAATGGCAAAGTTGGCGAATGAAATCGTCACTAACTGCAGGACATGTGCCAGGGCAAAGTATGACAGGCACCCAAGGAAACAAGAACTCGGCGAAACGCCAGTCCCGTCGCGGGTAGGAGAAATGCTACATATAGACATTTTTTCCACAGATAGAAAATACTTCCTTACGTGCATTGACAAATTTTCAAAATTTGCCATGGTCCGGCCGATTCCATCTAGAATTATTGAGGATCTTAAACCGGCCCTATTACAACTCTTAAAAGTTTTCCCCAAAGCTAAAGTCATCTATTGCGACAATGGGCCGTCATTGAACTCGCACACTATTTTAACCATGCTGGAAAACCACTTCGGCGTTAGCATCTCGAACACAGATGCCCTAGTGGAGCTCGCCAGATGCCTTAAAATTGAAAAAAGGCATTAGCGACACCGTGGAGCTAATTTTGCTGGCCACTGCCAGGTACAACAAATCTATCCATTCGGTCGTCGACAAGAGGCCAGCCGAAGTGGATATGGCACAATCGAGTGACCCACAGTTCGAAATTCAGGATAGGATTAGGCAGGCCCAAGACAAGCTTAGAGCCAGGGAAAATTCTTCCCGACAACAAAGGGTGTTTAAGGTTGGCGACAAAGTCCTGGTAAAATCCAACAGGAGGCTAGGCAACAAGATTTCACCGTTATGTGAGGAGAAAACTGTGGAAGCGGACATGGGGACTAAAGTCCTCATTAAGGGGAGGGTAGTCCATAAGGACAACCTTAGGTAGGCGAAACACAACCATGTTGTCATTCGTCTGGTACATTTTTTATTATTTTCACTATTTTTTACCCCTAGCCACTTGGCATAAGTTTTTGTTATCATTACGCTTAATCATGCTTTAGTCTTTATGTTTGGTGGTGGGCTACTTTGTTTCAAATAAAAACTACATTACATCAAAAATTACAGGTTTACGTCCATATCCCTGTTATCCCTGTTGACCTTAACATCGGCCCACGTCGCGGAACTGTCAGTAGGCACAGATCAAAAAATATCCAGGTGCAGCTTAATGAGCAGCAACGGCTGGCTTTTCAAAAATTGCGTAACATTCTGGCTTCCGAGGATGTCATCCTCAAAAAGGCGTTCGATCTAACGACGGATGCCTCAGCACATGGCATTGGCGCGGTGTTATCCCAAGAGGGACGACCTATTAATATGATCTCGAGGACTTTAAAGGACAGGGAGGTTAATTATGCTACCAACGAAAGGGAGCTATTGGCCATAGTTTGGGCACTGGCCAAATTATGCAGTCAAGGATATAAATATCTTTACTGACCACCAACCATTGACTTTCGCAGTGTCGGAATCCAATCCGAATGCGAAAATGAAAAGCTCGCATTGACGAGTCCGGCGCTAAACATTTTTACAGGCCCGGCAAGGATAACCTCATCGCAGATGCCCTCTCCAGTCAGCAACTTAACGTTGTGGAGGAGGAAGAAGCTTATTCGTGTGCGGCCACTATGCACAGTGAAATGTCGCTAACACACACAATTGAAACCACGGATAAACCTTTGAATTGCTTTCAGAACCAGAACTTTCATCACAACTTTCCGTCGAAACGCATACCCAATGGGAGCGGCAGATTTCGTCAACAGCGAAATTCAAGATTTGCTGAAAAATGGCATAATTCAAAAGTCGATATCCCCCTACAATAACCCAATATGGGTGGTAGATAAAAAGGGCGTCGACGAATCGGGCAACCGAATAATGCGGCTGGTGTTAGACTTTCGCAAATTGATCGAAAGGACGATACCCGATCGCTACCCCTATGCCAAATATCTCTATGATACTTGGAAACTTAGGCAAGGCCAGGTACTTCACAACGCTAGACTTGAAGTCTGGCTACCACCAGATTACACTGGCAGAGCGCGACCGCGAAAAAACCTCCTTTTCCGTAAATGGGGGGAAATATGAGTTTCGCCGACTACCATTTGGGTTGAAGAATGCTGCCAGCATCTTCCAGAGAACCATTGATGATATTCTACGAGAACAGATCGGCAAATTCTGCTATATTTACGTAGATGATGTTATCGTTTTTCAGAAGACGAAAACGCCCACATCCGGCACGTAGACTGGGTTCTTAAGAGCCTACACGATGCTAACATGAGGGTGTCAGCACAGAAATCACGTTTTTTCAAAAAAAATTACAGGTTTACGTCCATATCCCTGTTATCCTTGTTGACCTTAACATCGGCCCACGTCGCGGACTACTCACAGGCTAAATATATTACCATCATTGATGGTCGAATTCTAGTATGGGAAGAATTCGCATTCGTCACACACTCGGCGAATCTCTCAGAGTATAGGCGCGTGGTGGAAGAAACTAATGGCATGACCAGCATGTTTCCACAGTCACACATACAGAAACTTTTGAGCGTCGATGTCGCTCACCTGCGTGACCTGCTCGAGTCGTTGAGCATCCACCATAGAGTAGCTAGAAGTTTAGACGTCTTAGGAACAGCGCTAAAGGTAGTGGCAGGAACGCCGAACGCAGAGGATTTCGAAAAAATTAAGCTTAATGAATTCCAGTTAATTAATGCAAACAATAGGCAGATAAGCATCAATAATAAGGTTCAAGACCAAATCAATAATATTTCCCCCACTGTCAATCAACTTCTGAGGTCGGCTAAAGAAGCCCAAATTAACTCGGGGCATCTATATGAGATGTTATTATCTCGAAATAGGATGCTTACAATGGAGCTGCAAGATTTATTACTGGCAATAGCGCTTGCTAAAGTCAATATCGTTAGCCCTAGCATACTAGACCATGCAGACCTGGAAGGTATGTGGATGGAGGAGCCCACACGTACTCCCATCAAAGACATATTGTCCGTTGCGTCCGTGAAAATATTACAGTCCATTAACATATTGCATTTTATTATTAAATTCCCTAAAATCAAATCGGCGTGTATTAAAATCACTATTTTCCCCGTGTCACATCACGACACGATGCTCAGGCTAGAGGACAAGATCATAGCGGATTGTGATGGAGAAATCCACACGGTCAATAATTGCTCCGTAACATCTGGAGCTACATTTTGCCAGCTGGCGCATAGAAGGTCGTGCCCCCAGGAGCTCCACGCTGGGGCCATAGCGCATTGTGACATCCAGCACAGCGATCTACATCCCATTACCTATGTAGATGAAGGCATCATTATTGTAAACGGTCCTCTGGCCCGTGTGAGTGTGGATAATGCCACTTACATCCATATACGAGGCACGCACCTCATCACCTTTTCTGAGAGTGCCAGAGAGTGGTTAATGAAACCCGTTATGTCAACCATGACATGGTCCAAAAAAGGGCCCCAGGAGTAGCTAGCTCGCCCTCCCTGAATATTACTATGGAGCATATGCTGCGCGTTGATCTGCGTCGGCTTAACTTATCGGCGAGTCATATCGGAGATCTGCGGCCCAGATAGTAGAAGTGATCGCCCAAATAGGGTCGGCCGAGGGCGGCCTTACTCCTGACGGGGGGAGTAGTTAACTAACTCAGCAGAGCGACGGCATTAACCGCTCGCCCAAAAGTTCGCTCCGGCCAAACTCCTGACACAGCGTCTGGCCGCAAGCTCATGCATAGCCGGCAAGCACTGCCCATTGGAGTGGCCGTTATGAAGCTCAGTTAATTTTCAACATTCAAAGAATAAAGAACACAAGTTCATTCTGAAATAACTTCGGCAACCGCCATATAACTTCTTATTACATAAACACTGACTGAGTCTCTAGGCCAGCAGCGAACGGAGGGCAGTTACCCTTCCAGCGTAATCTTCATAACTCTTCAGTTAATGAGAAGCTAATCAACCGACTACCGGCAGCTAATCGAGAGCTGCTGCGAAGAAGGCTGGACAATTATAATTTCCAGAGATCACATCAATTTTGACCATCGGCCAACCGGCTACTGATTGAAGACTGCAGCGAGAGACTCTTCTGCAGCTTCCCCCATACTAAACCTAATTCAACCGGCTACTGATTGAGGACTGCAGCGAGGGACTCTTCTGCAGCTACCCCCATACTAAACCTAATTGTTACATACTTTCCGACGAATCTAGTAGACCCTTTTCCTCTACGAGTAACGGGTATAATAAATTAAATGTTCAACGAATGTATTTATTAACGTATTTTATAGGTTTAGGGCTTCCTTCTAGTCCCACGGATGCTCTACCATGTTTCCAGCGCCATCTGTAGTCCATCCGAGTCCCAACCTTGAGGAAGTGGGAGCCGAATTGTGAACGGGGTTGTCCCGCCTGATGCTACATGAAGTCGCCCAGCATCCTGGTAATGGCTGGTAATGGCTCCTCCAGCTGTCCCTTAGCGGGCAACATTATTTCCTCCTCCCTATAGAAACTGGCGCGTCCTCCATATCCGCTTTAGCTGCCAAAAAGCTGGTGGAGGTGTAGTCCTTAATGGAGAGCTCGTCGGAGATCGAGCGATGTCCCATATTCCTTCCCACTGGTATTCTCTAGTGCATCTCCTCCAGCACTTCAACTATTCTGCGCATCTGCCCCGTTTTGGTATTACTTCCTGTTGGTCATTTCCCACAATAATGGGCAACATCTTGGATTAGGAGTCCTTTTTAATCTGTACTAACCTCCTTAAGCCGTTTTTGGGTTTTTTCTTCCATTTTTATACCCGTTACTCGTAGAGTAAAAAAGTATACTAGATTCGTCGGAAAGTATTAACAGGCAGAAGGAAGCGTTTCCGACCCCATAAAGTATTTATATTCTTGATCAGGATCACTAGCCGAGTCGATCTAGCCATGTCCGTCTGTCCGTCTGTCTGTCTGTCTGGATTAACGCTGAGATCTCGGAAACTATGGGAGCTAGTCTATTGAGATTTGGCGCGCAGCGCAAGTTTGTTTCAGCAGAGTGCCACGCCCACTCTAACGCCCACAAACCGCCCAAAACTGTGGCTCCTACAGTTTTGATGCTAGATTAATAATTTTAACTGAAATGTATTGTTCTCATCAATACCTATCAATTGCCCAAAAAAAAAGTTTGCCACGCCCACTTTGACGCCCACAAACCGCGAAAACCTGTGACGCCCACAATTTTCATGCTAGATAAAAAATTTTAACTGAAATGTATTGGTCTCGTCAGTACCTATCGATTATTCAAAAAAAAATTGCCACGCACACTCTAACACCCAGCTCGTCGTTCATCGAAATTCACTCGCTAAATATGGTATTTTTTCTGGTATTTCCTTAGCTCATCTGAGTACCCCGCTGAAAAACAGACCCGACGAAAAACGTTAGCTGCGTATTTGCCTCTCGCTCACTCCTATGGTTAGCTCGCGGTTTTCGTCGTTGTGAGTCCTAGGCTTTTCAGAAGTAAAAATATGTAATATTTTATTTTCATTATGAGTAAAAGCCTAAAGCCTAGTACTCACATCGACGAAAACCGCGAGCTAACTATAGGAGTGAGCGAGAGGCAAACAGGTGGCTAAAGGTTTTCGTCAGGTCTGTTTTTCAGCGCGGTACTCAGATGTGCTAAGGAAATACCAGAAAAAATACCAGATTTCGCGAGTGAATTTTCGATGAATGCCGTTAGCCGCGGCCCAAAGAATAAGAAATTTAATCTTTGGCGGTATTCGTGCAGAAGCGGTGGGGAATTTAAAAATGAAAAATGGAAGAAAATCACCAAAAACGGCTAAAGGAGGTCAGTGCAGATGAAAAAGGACGCCTAATCCAAGCTGTTGCCCATTATTGTGGGACTTGACCGACAGGAAGCAATACCACAACGAGGCGAATTCGCAGAATAGTTGAAGCGCTGGAGGAGATCCACTAGAGAATCCCAGTGGGAAGGAACATGGGACTTGACAACTAAAGCGGAGATGGAGGACGCGCCGGCTTCTATAGGGAAGAGAAAGTAAGGTCGCCCGCTAAGGGACAGCTGGAGGAGCCATTACCACCAAAGGAAGCCTTAAACTTGTAATTTACATTAAAAAAAACATTCGTTGAACATTTAATTTATTTATATTTTGTGCACCTCTTCTTTTTTAAATTGCTAAAATTGATTTTTTTCCGTTTGGCAACAAGCCCAGCTGCATGACAGTAAGACCATGCCACATGCATTGCGGGTGAACTTCGAAAACATCGGTCACACTACAAAGAATAAGATTTTTCTGAGTACTAGGCTTAATACTCAAATCGACTAAAAGTTTCACTAGTCGAATAATGTTATTCTCTGTAATGTGACCAAAGTTTTCAGCTTGTTATGTTGACGATTTAAAAAAAAAAGTAAGGGTGCACAAAGAAATATAAGTAAATGGAATTTTCAAAGGATGTATTTGTTTATGAAAAATGGTAGCTTAAAGCTTACTTCTTGTCCCACGGAGCAAGCGCCATCTGCAGTCCAGCTCCGATTCGTAATTTGCCAACATGTGCCTTTAGTAAGTGGGATACGGATTGGGGACGGGGTTGTTACGCTGATGCTGCAGGAAGACGCCCAGAATCCTGGCAATAGCTTATAAAGTACTTATGAAAAACAGACCGGACGAAAAGTGATTGCCACTCGCTCACTCCTAAGGCTTTCGTCGATACTATGTCGTACTAGGCTTAGTGCGAAACATTATTAATTAGCTAAGAACTAAAAATATAAATTATAACCGATTTTAAAGAGGAGTAAATATTACTCTGCTGGATATATGCTTCAACACGTACAGTGTACACCAGCAGTTAGCATACACACATGGATGAACTGCAGTTTTACATGTCATTAATAGGACAACAATGTGCTGATTTCAACTTCGGCCGAGCCGACGCTCTCATTCGACAATCGTGTCAAATCAACTCTCTCTCTCTAATTTTCATTTTCGAATATAATGTTTATGGAGGTTCGATGGTCAGTCGATGAGATTTTGATGATAAAACCAAGTTTTTGTCAACGACTTGTCAACTAAAAATGGATGAATTTGTCATTAATGACAGCCTAGGACATGTCCATGATAATGCCATTAAATTTCATGATGAACTTTCGATGATTTACAGATGACTGGTTGCAGGGTATGAACAGCTACCCACACAAAATTGCAAGTGTGCAGAGACTATTAAAATATTTTTAAATAGTATTTCTTGAAACTGAAATGGTATTCACTTTTCGGCTGAAATATTTGTATATCGTTATCAGTGCGGTAACACTGCCATGTACATATTTTTTTGGCCTAATTAATGAAGATCTTAATAGTCAAATAATCAAGAATATTTGATCATTGAAAAACCATTTTACCAAACCACCAACCCCCGCACCGGATTTATTTTTTGAAATGGCTAAACCTTTTCCGGTTAGTTTGGTATATTTTATTTTGTCTTAGAAAAAAATGCCTCTATACTTATAAATTATTTATTTTATTTAGTATTCTGGTACTGATAGTATAGAAGAGGAGGAAGTGGAGCCCAAATTTAAGTACCAACGTCTTGCAAACGATTTGAAAAACTTACTTAACGCTGATGTCATTACCTGCGCTGCTGTACATTTAAAGGTGTTCTTGACATACATAGAATTGTATTTTCTTATATTGTATTTAGTTTCTTATATTTGGCACTTTCCGAGGGCGCGTCTATTTATTTGACCATCAAGGAAACTCTGTCAATTCGAATCTGAGCAATACCGACCGCCACCATCAGGTTGCAGTTAACTCTATTGACGTAGGTCCTAAGGGCGAGTGTGTGGCCACATGCTCCGACGACGGGAAAGTGAGTCCTAAGCTTAACGATGGCTAATAAAGACTAACTTCTTATTTCGCAGGTGAAAATAACCGGTTTTTTTAACTGCGATAATAATATGGATTTAAGTTTTGGCAAATTTATAAAGGCCGTTGCTTTGGACCCCGATCCTAGGGCTCGCCATAGGCGATTCATAGTGGGTAGGTAGATTTATCAAATTTATCGATTTATCGAAAAAACGAGTCTTACTTAGGCGATGACAAACTCGTCTTGTACGACCGAAATCTCCTTAAGAATCTTAAAGCAACTGAGCTATGCTCAGTCGAAGGCAATGTTCTGTCGATCTGCTGGCATGGCAACTTGGTTGCTTGGGCGAGTCACTTAGGTGTCCGTGTCTACGATTTAAAAGGCAGATGTTCGCTTGGGTTAATTAAATGGGAGGTTCCTGCCCAGGAGTGCCTAGAAAACTATCACTGTCATCTACGATGGTCCAACGAGTATACTCTGTTAATCGGCTGGGTAGACACTATACGAATTTGCGAAATTAGCAAGAAAAATTCTGTCGAAACTTCAGCTAGTAATCTGCCTGGTTACATAGTGGATCCAGGTGATTAATGTGACACTTACTTGGACTTTCAAAATTTAATAGTTATTTTATTATTGCAGTCTCAACACTTCAAACTACTTTCTACATTTGTGGACTTGCTCCACTAACTGCCAAACAATTAGTAGTCCTTGGCTATCGCAAAGAAAGGAGCCCTTCTTTCAAAGCTCTGCGTCCTGTGTTGTGCGTTATTGAATACAAAGTGAATAATAGCGAAGAGATCTGTACAGATAGTTTGACTTTGCGGGGCTTCGAGGACTACACCGTAAACGACTATAGTCTGGGCAGCATAATCGAAGAGAATCGCTTTTATATTGTGGCCCCCAAGGACATTGTGGTAGCTAGTCTTATTGAAAATGACGACCGGTTGGAGTGGTTGATTAAGCACAGGTAAGCGAATAAACTAGTTTATAGTCCATCGTTCTAAAAGTTTCCACGACAGCTATACCACTAAGCTATCACAACATTTTTCAGTTGCTTTTTTCCAATCGTAAAAGTATTCTGATAACGAGCTTGAACCAGTGCCACTGCAGAGTTTACCATCGTATATATCGGCCATCATTTCTAGACTGCGTTTGTGCAACACCATATGATAGGGCTGACATTTGCGGGGCATGTACCCAGTATCGAATCTAGGATCGTGCCAGCGATAGACATGTCGTAGTGGAGCCAGCCAAGTTCCGACCGAGACATCCTCGGACACATAAGGTGTGAGCAGTTGGGAACTGTCGGCAATATACTCACAGAGTTCTCGAGATAAAACGTAACCACCGCCTAATGCATAAGGCAGGTAGTTTTTGCTAAGAAAATAATTAGACTCTTTCCAAAGGCCTTTCCTTTTAATTGTGGCTCGACCATTAAAGTATCCCCAATATAGCTGTGGTAAGGGATATTGACCGTACTCCGACCTTTTGCGAAGTAACTTTCGATCATAGGAGACAAGATCATTGAGCAAACTGTTCAGCTTAACGAAGGTATCGTCGTCCACTTTGATGACATATGAGAAATCGTAGTGGTGTCTCAAAAAATCCAGGGCCTGGATAAGTTTTTTTGTAAGATTGCCGTATGTGTCGTTATGTCGTTGCAGCATTATTAGATCGTTGTGTTGATTTTGCTCCTTCACTAGGTCCGCTTGCATGGAACTGCTTATATTCCAAGTACCAATGGCAAACACGTGCTTCACTTTAATAAGCCTTTGAGTCCTTGGGAGATCCTTTGTCATCATTCTTTTCTGCCAATCCTTATACTGCCTCAGGCGATTTGCCTGTTGCTCAACTAACTCCACCTGCAAGTGGCCATTAGAGCTGTAGGTTGGAAGAAAAATCAGCTCTTCAGGATAATACTGCTGATGGAGGGGTTGTCTAGCAGTTCGGAGCCAGGTGCTTCGCATGGCGTTCCTTTGATCAGCATTGCGTGGTGGACTAAGCACCAACACCACGAGAAACACATTCGGATGCGGCTCCAATTGGATGCGTCCAATGGTATGTGCTGGACATTGGTCTGCAGGACTGAGTATCTTCGTTATGAAGCTACCGAAAAAAAACGCGGTTATGGCCATGATAAAAGTAAATAAATTATTTAAACGCCTCATTTTAAGTTTGTTCTATATAATGTGACCGTGGAGAAGTAAAAAAAATTAGGCCCCGTTTACACTATAGTCGAGATATGAGGTTTACTTCGATTTTTCTTAAAGCAGAAATTGCACCTCAGCCTGACACATCTTTAAAAATTATTTTAATTTAACGGTCTAGAAATTGATATTTTGGAGTAATAAGTATGGATATGAAACCGGAGAGAAGGTAACAAGGCTTTTACGGGGTAGTCTCTGTTATTTACATATAGTCGCGAAGTCGTCGGTATTTTTATGGTATATTTACGTTTGACTCGCCCCAATATAAAAAAATTTTTTTTTTATTTTATAGCCTGAATGCATTGCACATTTGGGAAATGTAGCGAAATCTACATTTATTATAATCATGCGCATAGGCGAAATTTTGTCACTAGATCAAAATGTGTGTAACTGAGAATATAAATATGTATGACAGTCATTCCGCAGAACGATTTCGATATCGACATTGTAGTTTGACTTCTTCCGGCATTTTGTTTTAAGAACAAATTTTGATTGTTTCACAGACTTATGTCAAATATTTCCTTAAACTTTTTGATGTGTCCGATCATTTTATTTTTGGTTTCATATTTTTATATTTTGGTTTAATTTAAACTGTCAACAATAGAGCCATAAGTTGCTAAAAATTAAAAAAGGTCAACCGCTTCGACCGAAAATGACATCGCTAAACTGATCCTCTTAGTGGAAGCACATTTCACGCATTTTGAACGCCGAAGCTTTCGAATAGTCAAACAAGAAATTGAAAGAATGGTCGCTTACAGACAGGCGTAAACAACTTTATTCCACAAAGCGAAAGGAACCTTTTAAGCGACCTACCAATCGATGGTGTCTAAGCTTTCACATTTTATAACGTTATTATATAATTTGGTAAAAGGCAAAGTTGCTACCTTTTATTTCTTACTTACATGTTGGGACATAGTGTGGTTTCGGAAATGAGTATATGGAATCAGTCACTTTAAATGACCGAAAATGTGTCAATTGAATTAGGCAATAATTAATCTTGAGCCCAGTCCAACTCGAAAGAATTCGTCTGAAATGGAGAACACCTTTGCTCAGTTCGTGCACGCGTTGTAAAAATGGAATTATAACTATTGAGAGAACACAACCATCTCGTAAAAGTTACGCCCTTCGAACTTCAACAACTTATATCATTCTGGACCCTTGAACGCATATATTACTCCTTCCTCGCTTATGTATCTTTAATTACATAGATTTTTATTTTAATCGTTTTGGCCAGTTTTGGGATGGATGTCCCTGCAAATCGTACGGAGTTCTTTAGCGAAAATTTTTATTTGGGCAGAAATACTTTGCCACAGAGGTAGACAAGACAGTTTTCATTGTCTGTGGTTCTAGACACCTCTGCTTTTTAACCGAATTAACTATTGCTATTCAAATTCAACAAATTTTCTTTCCACAGGGTCATTAAGCCAAAAGTATATCACAAAAACATCTCAACGACTTGCACAGTAATTATATAAATTCAGAAAAAATACTGAAATACTTTATTAGGAATGCAGACAACCCTTTGCATAGAGTAAGAATCTATATAGAGGTTTCAATTGCTCTGCCCGAACCTCTGCCCAACCTCTGCTAAGAGCCAATTCAAGGCCAAGTTTGAAGCTAACTTAGGTGCGAAGCAACAGCAATAGGGATTTCGATTAAAAACAAAAACAAAACAGTGAGCAGGAGCGGTGCAGAATGAGGTGGGAACGAATTACAAGTTCGATCGAACTTGTCAAAAAGAGGGGAAATAAGCATTTTTCGCCTAGGTGGCATCATAGCCTCGTTATCTAAAGAGAGCGGCAGAGCAGATGACGCCTCTATACATTATTACTCTATGCCCTTTGTCTGAACAGACTATTCTACAGTATGTGAAAAATCAGGAAAATCTGTATAGAATGACCATTAAGTATATCTATATTATTTGTAATTGGTTGATGTTTGCACTTTAATTAAAAGCAACAAGTTCTTGAAACAAGCTTAGAAAATACGGAAATGAAAGTGTTGAGTTTTTCCCAATTTTGGTGGAATAATGAATAATTTTAAGTCAAAAGCCAATTGCCTCTAATTTTTAATTATTTGTATTTGAACTCGGCGCTAATCGATACTGCTCGATAAGTATCATAAATTGATAATATGAAAAGTGATGCTGCAAACTTGACCATGAGAATGGGGCGCAAGAAAGGAAGAACAAGATGGCATTTATTTCTCTCAAATTGTATAGAGTAAAGCCTAGTATTTAGATCGGCTAAGAGTTTCATTAGTCGAAAAATCTTATTCTTTGTAGTGTGACCGAAGTTTTCAAAGTTCACCCGCAATGCATGTAGCATGGTCTCACTGTCAAGCAGCTGGGGTTGTTCCCAAACGGAAAACAAATCAAAAGGAGAAATTTAATAAGAAGGAGTCTGTTGGTACACAAAGAAATTTAAATACAAATAAATGAAATGTTTAACGATTGTTTTCATTTATGTAAATTAGTAGTTTAAAGCTTCCTTCTCGTCCCACGGATGCTTCGCCATCTTTCCCCCTCCACCGCAGTACAGCTCCGAGTCCCAATAGGCATATTGGACCTTGAGGAAGTGGGAGAACGGGGTTGATCCGCTGATGCTGCAGGAAGCCGCCCAGCATCCTGGCAGTGGCTGGCTATGGCTTCTCCAACTGTTCCTTAGCGAGCGCCCTATTTTCCTCCTCCTTATAGAAGTAGCTGGTGGTGGTGGTGTCCGAAGTCCTATTGGAGAGGTCGTCGGAGATTGTATTACTGGTGGTTCTGCTAAAAAGATACTTCTATTAGTACAACGCAACCAAATTATTTTGGCCAGATCTTAATTTCTTTGTGAGGACGCGCCCGGCAGGATGTCCATGTAGAGATCGAAGACCTACTCGGCATGTTCCTTCCCACTGGGATTCTCTAGTGGATCTCCTCCAGCACTTCAACTATTTGCGAATTTGCCCTTTTTGTGGAATTGCTTCCTGGCGGAGAAATCCCACAATAAAGGGCATAAGCTTGGATTTGGCGTCCTATTTCATCTACTCTAACACCCTGCATCCGACTTTGGGGTTTTCCTTCCATTTTTAAATTTTGGTTTCCACATCGCCTTTGCACGAACACCGCCAAAGATTAAATTTCTTATTCTTTGGACTTTGGAATCTGGGTTTTTTTCTGGTATTTCCTTAGCTCATCTGAGTACCGCGCTGAAAAACAGGCCCGACGAAAAACGTTAGCCGGGTATTTGCCTCTCGCTCACTCCTATGGTTAGCTCGCGGTTTTCGTCGATCTGAGTACTAGGCTTAAGAATCTTTATAGAGACACCATTTGCTCTGCCCGAACCTCGGCTGTGAGCCAATTCAAGGTCAAGTTCGAAGCTTACTTAGATTTTTCGACACGCCCAACATGTGCGAAACAACAGCAATAGTGGTGAAGTTCCAATACAAAAACAAAACAAAGCGATGCTGATATATAAAAATATAAAACTATCGGGCCGAAGGACTTTAGCTTCCAGCGTTCCTTCTTTTTCAAATATTAATGTTATTATTATATACTAGCCTTAATTTGTTAAAATAAAATAAAATAAATAAATAAAACTCAGCACGGGAATAAATTACAAGGTCACATCGAACATTTTAAAAACTAGGGAAATTATCGTTTTTTGCCTGGGTGGCGTCATTGGCAAAGTCTCCAAAGAGTGCGCAAGAGCAAGTTGTGTCTCTATATAGACTCTTACTCTATGCATAGAGTAAGAATCTATATAGAGGTTTCAATTGCTCTGCCCGAACCTCTGCCCAACCTCTGCTAAGAGCCAATTCAAGGCCAAGTTTGAAGCTAACTTAGGTGCGAAGCAACAGCAATAGGGATTTCGATTAAAAACAAAAACAAAACAGTGAGCAAGAGCGGTGCAGAATGAGGTGGGAAGGAACTACAAGTTCGATCGAACTTGTCAAAAAGAGGGGAAATAAGCATTTTTCGCCTAGGTGGCATCATAGCCTCATTATCTAAAGAGAGCGGCAGAGCAATTGGCGCCTCTATATAGTTCATTACTCTATGCTCTATGCGAATTATCCAACAACCGTTCAAACTATAATTATTATTTCTAATTTGTATACCCTTGCAGAGGGTATTATGATTTCAGTCAGAAGTTTGCAACGCAGTGAAGGAGACGTTTCCGACCTCATAAAGTATATATATTCCTGATCATCATCGAGTCGAGACGAGTCGATCTTGCCATGTCCGTCCGTGTCTACGCAAACTAGTCTCTCAGTTTTAAAGCTATCCGGCTGAAACTTTCCCAAATGTCTTCTTTCTTTGCAGGAGTGTATAAGTCGGAACCAGCCGGGTCGGACTACTATATCTTATAGCTCCCTTGAAATAATCGGAAAAAATATTTTTTTTAAATTATATCTTTGGTGTTTTTAACATATACGCTCCTACGCTTGGAAATAACATTTTTTAATTACTTTTGAATTTCGAATTTCATTTTATCAAAATCGAAGGACTATATCATATAGCTGCCATATCAACGATCGGAAAATTGGTGTGAAAATAAAATGAAACAAATTATAGCTTCGGTGTTTTTTGACATATTATCTTATACTATTGGGAATATGAATTTTTGTATTTTTAAGAATTTCGAACTAAATTTAATAATTATAACTGCAAGGGTATACAAAGTTCGGCTTGCCGAAGTTAACTTCCTTTCTTCTTTTTATACCCGTTACTCGTAGAGTAAAAAGGTATACTAGATTCGTCGGAAAGTATGTAACAGGCAGAAGGAAGCGATTCCGACCCCATAAAGTACATATATTCTTGATCAGGATCACTAGCCGAGTCGATCTAGCCATGCCCGTCTGTCCGTCAGTCTGTCCGTCCGGATGAACGCTGAGATCTCGGAAACTATAAGAGCTAGGCTATTGGGCATTGGCATGCAGATTCCTGAGATTCCTGCGCAGAGCAAGTTTATTTCACCAGCGTGCCACGCCCACTCTAAGGCCGACAAACCGCACAAAACTGTGCCTCCTACAGTTTTGATGGCAGAGTAAAAATTTTAACTGAAATGTAATGTTCTCATCAATACCTATTGATTGAACCAAAAAAAAAGTTTGCCACGCCCACTTTTACGCCCACAAACTTCAAAAAATCGTAAGTATGATTGCGGATATCTCGGAAACTATCAAAGATAGAGAATTTGGATTTCAGATTTAGATCCACAAACCGGACAAACCTGTGGCGCCCAGAATTTTTATGCTAGATACAAAATGTTAACTAAAATGTATCAGTCCTGTCAAAAAGTTTGCTACGCCCACTCTAACGCCCACAAACCGCCCGAACCTGTGGCGCCTACAATTTTCATGATAGAAAAAAAATTGTAACTAAAATGTATTAGTCTCGTCAACACCTTTCGATTGACTCAAAAAAGTTTGCCACGCCCACTCTAACGCTCATAACGCTTAAATCTGTCTACCGTCCACATAATCACATATTTTGTGATCAGGGGTAGGTGGCGCATTTCAGTCTCGCTTTACTGCTTGCATATCTCCATTTCCCTTTTGTCTTTTTATCTGACTAATGGGTATCTGATAGTCGGGGCACTCGACTATAGCGTTCTTCCTTGTTTTTTCCCTAAAAGTAATGATTCTTTGTTGACTTTTATTATAAAACTCACACAATTAATCGTTATTAATGAGTAGAAAAAAAAAGTCATCAGTAATGATTAGCCGTGATTTTGATTTTATAAAACTTAAATTGTTTGTCCTTTTACTTTGTTTATTGAGTTTTCCATTTAATGAGACTAACAAAAAGTGAGTCATGTAGACTGACTGTAGACCAAATGGCCCTGGTAATTATTGCTGGGATGGTAGATCGCTTCGAAGTACACGGGTTCTGTTCGAGTCCCGTTTTAGATTTCTTGCGTGATTGTTTGGGTGGAGTGTAAGTTTCTTATAATTAACCGCTCTCTGCTTTGATATGTCATCTTTAACCGGCGGTTTGCCAAGATCCCTGTGGATGTTTTCGTTCCGAATATACCAAAGTGCCCCAGTTATTATTCGCAATATTTTTGATTGTGAGCGCTGTATAATATCAATGTTGCTGTTGCTGGCGTTTCCCCAAAGCTGGGATCCGTAAGTCCAAATGGGATTAAGAGTGGAATTGTAGAGCAGAACCTTGAGGTCCAGACACAGGGGTGATCAAGAATTGATTATCCACTGTAGGCTGCTAGCTCTAAGTTTGATATGTACTTTCTTGCATTCCTCCAGGTTAGACGTCTGTCGAGGTGGACGCCGAGATATCCCTTCAGTTCTGCAGTAGAGACGCGGTGCCATGGCTCAAGGCAAAAAGCTTTTTTGTTTTTTTTTTGTGCCTAAAACGCTGTGCCGCTGTTGACGTCACCAGAGAAGTCGGCGCAGCGTAGAAGACTGCCTATAAAAACGATCGTGCAACAAAGAGAGGCAGATATTCGGAGCTTCCCTCTCTTTCTTTGTCTTATAATTTGCCTGCACTCGGCGCTCTCAGAGACAAATTTCGGCAGGTCCGTTATTTCTTTTGAGTCTCTCCGTTATGTTGGGCTAGCGACTAATGTTTCGGCGGAAAAATTTTCGTGGCGCAGCGACATGTGAGTGCCCTAATATTTTAGGAGCATTATTGTACATCGAAAAAAACAACTAATACTGTTTTATAAAAGTAAATTATTTGATTATAGTAAAATTAAGTTAATTGAATTTACTTTTAATGTTATGCTTACGTATTATACATTAATATTACAATATAATTTTTTAGTTAAGTTATAGAAATTAAGTTCGTTAAAATTTATTTAAATATATAAAACATTTTAATAGTACCATTTTTAAAAAATTCATTTTGTATTTTTTACTCAAAAAAGTAAAAATTATGTTGTCGGATATTTTTCGCTTTTGAAAGGGTATAGGTGCAGTGGCAACCGCCTACAGCGAAGAGAAATTAAAAGAAATCATGTAAAGGGGTGAGAGGAATACTTGGTTCTTTCTTATTGAGTTATTAAAAGGGAAGCAAGCCATTTAAATTGTGCGCAGCAAATTTACTTCTTTCGTTTTTTAAAGTGAAAATAATAAAGTCAGGTAAGTGTTACATTAAGTTGAAGATGTTGTGCATTGATCTTAGTTTAAAGTATTGAGGTATTCAATGGGTTCCGTTAGCCGAAAGTGGATGATGAAATGTTTTGCGCCAATAAAAATCCTGCAAAGGGTGAAACACAGCTCTAAAAGGTAAATATGCAAATAAACAAATAAAACGCATTTTTTAAGCATATGACCATAATTTTTATCAGGAGCGTTGGCCATGGATTCGGAGGACCCGGACAAAGGTTTAAGGAAGGCGATGACCAATGTAAAAAGCAAATTAACGTAACATAAAATTAGGCTTACTAACAATAATTGTCCTTTAACAAAACACCTAAATAACATTATTTAATTAAAATATATTTAAAAGTATATACAAATTTATGTATTTCAAATTCTATAAGTAAAAACTCATGTGAAAAATTCTGATTTTCACAAGTGATTTCACTTGGGACGTGTCACTTGCAAGTGATTTCATAAGTGAAAACTCATGGAAAAAATTTAATTTTCACAAGTGATTTCACCTGGGACATGTCACCGGCACGTCACACGCCATACGAAAAATGAGTATAAGGAACAAGTGAAATCCCGTGGGACTTCAAAAAATTTTCATTTGAATTTTCACTTGTGAAAATGCGGACATCCCATACAATTTTCTATATGGAGCGTCACTTGTTCTTCACTTGTGCAAGAGGACATGTCCCACGGGATTCACAAGGTGATTCACAAGTGAAACTTTTTTTTTGGAACTAAAGGGATGTTACATCGTTGGCTTGTGGTATGTGGATACTGTTCAAAGTTAGCGGGGTTCACGATTGTCAGTTAAGGGTAAACGTTATATGTTTACTGATGAATGAACTTTTGTTCATTAATTTTGATTTGACCTTTAACTGTTGCTCTATTTGGGCATCTAAAGCGGATCAGGATTGCGGTGTCGTGAGCAAATTTGGACGTAATTAGCCTTTCGTTTGTAGGAATATCTGGTGTGTACAGGATATACAGAATATATCTTTAACGGTACTGGTTGGATGTTGTTGCATTGAATCTCACATCGAAAACTCTGTAGTAGAGGTGCAGTTCAAGTAACTTATTATTGTTTTCTGGCAGTAATGTTATGTTTTTATGCATAAGGCCTTTAAGCCAAACTCGGTCAAATGCTTGGATGATATCGAGGAATATCGCACTACAATATTCCCGATGTTCAAAGGCTGTACGAACTTCTGATGTTATCCGGGTGACCTGCTCGATAGTTCCGTGCCTTTCCCGGTACCCGAATTTATGTGCCGGGATTATATTGTGTGCTGTTAGATATGGTGCTATGCGCGTGAGAAGCCATTTTTTTAATAACTTGGACAAGCACGATAATAAGCTTATTGGCCTGTACGATAAGGGAAATGTATGGTCTTTCCCAGGCTTCGGTATCATTATGACATTCATTTTTTTTAGGAAGTACCCAAGTTTTGTGATCCCGTTAAATAGCTTGCATATAAAATCTACTGCACAGTTTGGAAGTTCAATTATCATTTTTGGGGTTATTAAGTCCTCACCGTCCCACCACCACCACCCACCGAAAGAAAATCGGCTCTTGCAATTTCAGGGCGAAGCGACGGTAGATCGAAAGAGTTTGGGCGGAGTTTGATTGAAATACATTTCGTAGGTGTTGAGCAAAGGTTTCGGCGTCGTCGGGCCCCAGTAACCGGGGAGTTCAAAGTCGGAGTGACTGTTTCTTTCAAAGAGCTAGATAACCTCTCCACAAGGGCTGCTTTGTACTGGTCGGCGATAATTTCCTAAATTAGCGGCACTACGCAAGTTCTTCTTGCTTTAGGGTTTTAGTGAGTCTGCGGGTGACTTCGTCAAAAAGTTTCTGTGGATGCGGTGATCTGCTGGATTGTTATGCGCGTCGTAGACGTCGTTTTTCCCAAATAAGTTTTTCGATTTTCAGATTAGTTTTGTATTGATTGCAACGTACAGTCGTCTCTTGTGGGGTTGAGGCTGCTGCCACGAGTACGGAGTCCATGGCATCGATGTCATTCTTGGTGTTGAGCTGTGGAGTTAGATCAATGTAGAATTTACGACGTCAGCCTGTAGAGGTGCTTGATTATTTTTGGGCTTTGAAGAAGAGGTATTAAGACCGGCGAGTGGTCCGATGATAAGTCCAAAAGAGATTTCGCGCGTATTAGATTTCTTGGGATGATCCTTCTCACAGCGAAGTCAGTTAAGTCCGGAACCTTTCTGGGGTCAGCTGGCCAGTAGTATGTAGGGCTGCCAGGGGAGACACACTCGAGTTTGTTCCTCATGTTTACGATTGCTTTATATAGTTGCCTTCCTTTGGGGGTCACGAGTCGTGAGCCACTATGCGTGTGCTTCGCATTAAAGTCTCCTCCTGCTACAAAGCGATCTCCGAGTGAATTGTAGAAGTCCAAGAATTGCCCTTCCGGTTTTTTAAAGCGTGGTGGGCAGTAGAAAGCGGCGATAGTTATACTGTCGTTGCCTGATTGTAGATGTAGCTTGCAAATAATTTGTTGCAAACGTCTGGTGAAAGTGGTGATTGTTGCGTTCCCTGGGTTTTACAATCCGGGTGATCAGTGTACGAAGTCTATCCCCTTATTTGGTAGATGTATTTACTTGTAAGGTGCGTTTCTGTGAGGAATTCACTTATTTCAAGTTTGTGCCGTGAAACGCCGTTGGCATTCCACATGGATATTCGAAGGCAAGACATCGTTTATGTAGATTGTTGGGATGCGAGAATGTTTTGATTTTGCATACGATTTTCATTGTTGTTTTCATGAACGACATCAAGTCCATCATACTTTGTTGTAATTTTAAAAATACGGCTCCGATATTATTTGGAATTTGTCCTATTGCTTGCTAAGAGGTTATTATATTCGGATCAGCGCATCGAGCTTGTGGGATCAACGACGGAGTTTATCGACTTGTTTTCAGGGCACTGGCGTATGTCATTCCCCCATTTGTGTTTAGAGGGCCAAATGAAGGTCTTTCTGATTTCCCAAAGAAAGTGTCAGGTGTGGTTTGAGATTGCGCGTACTAATTTTGTGTATTCTGGGAGAGTGCAGACTTGGCTCGTTGAAGTCGATTCTTCAGCTCCTTATAGACTGGGCAGCCTCTGTAGTTTGCGGTATTATTCTATCCACAGTTAGCGCGTTTTTTTGTTTTTGGGTTTTGGAACTAGGTCATGGATAAGAATTATGGACGCCTCCACAAGCTACGCAGACTGACCGAAGTCCGCAGTTGATTTTAGTGTGTCCGCATTCCTGGCAGTTTGTGCATTGCAGGGGACTGTTCCGCTTATGCGGTTCTTCAACATTAATCCTTCTAGGCAACAAGAATTGCATTTTATAGATCGGATGTACTTCGTTTTGCAAGGCTCTGCTCTATGGCACCAATTCGACCTTAAAGAGTGGTTGCGGCTTTTTATATCTGTTGATTAGGTTTATAATATTTTTGGCAAAAAACCTTTTTATTTTAAAGACTACTATCTCAGTGGTGTATATGTCGTGCTTCTCGTCCTTTAACACTACTTGCAAGACCTTGCTGCTCTTGAGCTGACTCGTATAGTAGGGTTTTTTAGACTCATCCAGGTATGTGGTTAAGACTCGGAAATAATCTTCTGTTGGGGGTGGCGTACGTAACGTCAATTCTGTTGAGGTTTTTGGTGCTAGCTTTTTATTCGTGATGGGGGAACATTTTCTTTGGTTATTAACTGTCGATGGAAATGCGGAAGTTCAAAGGCTTAATCGTAAAATTAAATAAAAACCTCAATCCGCAAAAAAAAACGTTGGTTGAAGTGAAAAAATATTTTATGGTTTTAATGGATAGAAAATCAAACTTCAGTACTAGCAATGGTAAAGACTTTTCAAAATTGGGAGATGTTTGACCATTCCCCGAAGAATTCGGGTATTGTTTGCCTTAAGATGTTCATATGTTAAATACCTTTTCACCTAAGCAATCCACAGTCCAAATCATAAAATTTCATAGCAAACATTTTGATTGGATATTTAGAATGCATAATGCATATTATTGAAATTTAACCCAGAGTTTCGCAGGTCTTGTCAATACTTAAACCTCCTTAAAAAGAGCATTGAAAAATATTCGAATTACAATATACCATAACCATAGTTTAATAACTAAAATTTTAAAAATGAATCACCGGTTGATTAATATTGTGTAACCTTACAGATAGAAACTTTTTTAATGCTATAATAATTCCACGCGTACTTGCAAGGCAGGCACAGCGCATACCACATTAGCCAACTGGTTAAGATTTGGTAATTGATATAATTTCTGTTCCCAATACTCCATTATATTGACATCTTTAGATACTGGCTTAGGGTTATATTCCTCAATTTAACGAATTAAAGATTTCAAATCATTATCCATTTCGTTACCTTCATCTTGCGATTGAATCTAAATATTCAGTGATCATGCAGGGCATGAGATCATGGACATCGTATGCTGCCTAAGACTATGTTGTTAACCTATGTCATTTCGAAAAAACTAAATAGTAAAAGTACTAGTAGTAGTACTTCTAGGATCCAAGTAAATAACGTTTTTCGATGCATTGAAGAAACCGGCCGATATGGGATGATTTTGATGCTATTACCAATAGTTTTAGCTTTAGCCGGCCTTTATAGAAATCTCCCATGAATAGCTGGTCATTTTGAAATTTTAAAGTTGCAGTGAACACCGGCTTTGAAAAAAGTACAAGGCTTTCGATCTCAGACCATTCGACGTTTTAAAGGTTTATATCAGGCTTTTAGAGCATTTTCACAAAATCTATCAAACTTGATGAGTTTATTTACCAATGAATAAGTCGTTTTCCATCGAGTGGCTAAGTCAAGCTCAGGTAGGGCATTTTCTCATATCAAATACCTTATTGCGTAAAATTAATTAGTTTTGCAAAAAAAAATGAAGAGGCTAATAACTTACCTGAACGTGGGAGTTTGTGAGTTTAGTCAAAAGTAGCCACTGGGTCAAACAGTGTGATTGCTGCGCAATTGATAGATTTCATAGACAGTATGTCAATGTCTTTCAGTAACTCTTCTTCGTCTGAGTTCATAAGCTTGGAACTATAGTCGTGGTCGTCATTATAATCAAGTTGATTCGTTTCAATACCAAAATCAGATAGAATGAAATTGATTTCGGAGCTCAATAAGGCTCAGAGTCCTTTTACATAGTTTTTTTATAGTGATAAAATTTGACATTTAGTCCCAGTACTCCACGACCGTATCTAGTTGCTGTACCCATCAGGGTTCAAAAACTGACACACACGTTAAAAACATGAAAAATTGTATCTAACATTTTTTTGACATGTCTGTCAAATATAAGTATTTAAATGTGAAAAATAATTGTTAGCATACACAGCCCACTTGTGTTTTTAACACGACGTGTTAACACAATTAGGGTATTCAATTGCGTTGCAAACGTTTAAAAAGTGTAAAAGTGTAAGCAGTTCCGACAACAATTTCCGTACAAAATAGTTTTCAAGGCCTACAACACCCCAGCCTATGTATACAAATCTGTTGTACTTGTGTAGAAATAGGGGGTTAATAATGGGTAGGAATTTTATCTAAAATACTAAAAATATACTGAAAAGTCGGGTTTAAATCCATGGAATTGACAGTGAAAGGAAAGAAATAAATTTGAATTTTAAATGCAAAAGAAAAAAAGTTGTCTTCTATTAAACAAAATCATTTAATAACAATTTCAATTGAGGAAAAACCCTCAAGAAAGCAAGCCAGGGAGGTCGACTCTAAGCGATGGTCTGAGAGCGAAGTTAATAAAGCCCTAGATTATATGCTGGAGCAATACAAAAATTTAAAAGTTGTCTTTCTTTTGTACGTCAATTTCCTGCAACGATGTTTTAAAATAGAGGGCGTTCACAATTCTCGTCTGGCAAACTTACAAAGTTTACACTTTTGCAACGCAATTGAATACCCTAAGTGTGTTTTTTACATATGAAGTTTTTAACACAGCTTACAACTGTTTGAAATTTTATATTCACTTAAACCAGCAAATGCAATGTTTGCTTTGACATTTTTATACCCTTGCATAAGGTATTATGATTTCAGTCAGAAGTTTGCAACGCAGTGAAGGAGACGTTTCCCCGACCCCATAAAGCATATATATTCTTGATCAGTATTACCATCCGTTTCTACGCAGACTAGTCGGGCTGAAACTTTCCCAAAAGTCTTATTTCTTTTGCAGGTAGTATATAAGTCGGAAGCAGCTGGATCGGACAACTATGTCTCCCATAGGAATAATCGAACAAACATTTTTTAAAATTATATCTTTAGTGTTTTTTAACATATACCGCCTACGCTTAGAAATAAAATTTGTTAATTAGTTCTGAGTTTCGAAATTTCAAAATCGGACGACCATATCATATAGCTGCCATAGGAACGATCGGAAAATTGGTGATAAAACAATATGAAACAAATTATAGCTTCGGTGTTTTTTGACATATTATTTTATACTATTGGGAATATCATTTTTTGTATTTTTTAAAATTTTGAAATAAATTTAATAATTATAACTGTAAGGGTATACAAACTTCGGCTTGCCGAAGTTAACTTTTTCTTGTTTTTTGTTAGAATTCTTTAAATTAAATTAAAAAAAACACAAGTGTGCTGTGTGTGTTAGCAATTATTTTTCAGATTTGTCACTATTGTATTTACTTCATTTCCTTACATTTAACACGTTAAAAACGCTAGTTTTTTTTACAGTGCGTGCTATTTTACGAATTGTTGTATCCATCTTTAAACTTATTACTTTTTTTTTTAAAGATGACATGATTTTAAATTTGATTTTCTCATATTTCTTCTCCTCCAAACTTATTATATTTCAGGAATTTACAACGGGCTTATAAAGTCCTTTAAATATTTGCTCGGTAAATACCCTAAAACCACTCGAGTCCCATGCCACATGTGTAAGAAAACTTGATTTTTTTTTCAGATTTTCCTGGCTTTTTTCAGAATTTTTCAAGCCGCATTCGTTTGGATGACGAGTTTATAAAGGTCCTTCCTAAAAATAATCCATCCAAGTATTGGGTGCGATATCCCGCCTTGAATGGCAGACGTTTCCAAGGTACTAAGTCCTACCAATGTCGAGTCTGCTAATGGATTCATCCTCCACGGAAGTGCTACCAGTTTCTGCAGAAGTACCACGAAGTAGAAATTAATTAGACTTGAGATCCTTTACGAGTTCCATATGAATGGCTTTTGTCGAGGAGCAGATAAAAACTCCCACTTATATTTTAAGTGGGATTTTGCCGCGCATGCCTAATGAAACTCTAATTGGGCCAAAAAGATCAACTCCGCTAACTCTAAATGGCCGAATGCTTAGAAGGCGATCAGCCGGTAGATTGCCCAATATTTGCGAATACTGCCGGTGCTTGTGTCGAAAGCAGTGGGTGCATCGACGGACAACAGCACTGCATTCTTTACGAGCGTTGATCAGCCAAATACTTTGACCAAGCAAGCCGACGAGTGCCAACGTGACAATTGGAGCGATGAAGATGCTGAAAGTACAGTCTAACAGAATAATTTTCCTTCGGCATTTAAAAGGGATACTTAACGTTATGTTCCAATGGAGCGTCCAACAACCGGCCACCAACTCGCCACCAACTTGTTACGTACAATTACGAACTGTTTCCGTGCTTAAAAATGGGTTAAGCTTTTGAAAGAAATTTGCCAAGTACAGATAGATAGACAACTTCTTAAATTCAAAGCGAATAATTCACACTCCTTAAAAATATAACATGGTGTTACTAACATTGATTATTTCTTATAACTGTAAGTGTATTAAAACTTCGGCTTGCCGAAGCTAACTTCCTTTCTTGTTTTTACTGAGATTCCGGCTGCGTGAATTTATTTTTCATAAATATTCAAAAATACAGTCCACTTCATCTACATACGATTGCGAGCTTATTGTTTCAGTTGTGAAAAAATCCCGCAATCATATTTACCGTTTTACCGCTACTCGTAATAGGCATATACATAAGTCTCTCCAAGTCCCGCAATCGACATACATACACAAACTTTCCACATATTTAGCATCGCACCGTAGTTCAAAGGTATCCAAAAAATGAAATATTTCATTTTTTTCCATCAGTGCAGTGCACTGTGCTAGCATTATTTATTACCGTACAAGTATCAATAAGAGGAAATCTATCTCATATGGGCGGCTAAGGAAGGGGTGGTCAGATCGGTCTGAAACTTAGATATATTTTTATGTGCATCGAAAATATCATATGTACCAAACTTCAAAACTTTTCGTCGAAAAATCGGCTCGCTGGCCCAATGTGCAGTGTGACCGTCCTTTTTTCATTATTAATTAATTGTTTATTTCATATACAAGTCCAAGCAATGTATCGTAAGGTGGAGCAATCAAACCATGTATGTTTAAATTGCTTTGTGACTACAGGCATTGTGCCGCAGACTTCAAGTACGTTTGCCGCTCAGATCTTCGTACACATCAAACAGGGCTTCTCCCATTTATCTCAACCTCTAACATCTCCGTCCCAAGATTATACTTTGTTTGGATACGGAGATTTTCTCGGGAGAAACAAATCCGAAGTTCCGAGTGCCATCGAATTGAAGAGGCCGCCGATAGCACCCGATTTGATAATTTGATTCAACTTCAGTCCAAAGTGACTGGTTCAAGACAACATCAAAGGCTGCGATCTGTGTTCACAAAAGAACCACCCCGTACGTTTATGTCAACCCTTCTTCCAATTGACGGTAAATAATTGTTAAGCCTATATATATTGCCTTGCAAGCAACCATCAATTCCAGGCTTGCACAAGCGCTCACATCTGTTTCACTTGCCAGGGTCGACAACGGAACAGTGGTTCCACTAATGCTCCGAAACCATACGAACCTCCTAAGTCAGTATCCGCCTCAATTCCACACTGAATTTGCGCCAAAACGGCGTATAGTTTATAGAAATAGTTTCGAGCGGCAGTTTTATAGAGATCTTCACATCTCGCTAAAATAGTTCTTATTTTCAAGCACACAAATAAACACACAATTCACTGATCAAGACACCCCCGCCCCAACAAATTCAAATGACAGTATTATAAGTGAACTGCAAAATTGTATGTGCAACAGCTTATTTCAGAAAAAAGGACTGAAATTGAATCTTAAATCATTATAATTAACAAAATTATGTTTTTGAACTCATGTTTTCGGAATCCAAACCCTTTTGTAAATACACTTAATTAAAAACAAAGACTTCTGAAAGTCCAAATTAAAGCATGACCACATTAAACATTTTGTGCTTAACAACTCTATCGACTCTAGTTTTTGACCACTCACACTCACTAGAGTTTTTATTATCTAGACATACCACTTGCTAAATGAGTGAGCTCGAGCAAGGCTCTAGTTCACAAAAAGCTCACTCGTCTGCCAATGGACTTCGTCAAGGATTTTACCGAAAGTATCTATCAGTAGACTTTGAGCCAAGTATCAGCTGTAGATCCACACTTGCCCAAACTTGGCCGTCTTTAAAGTCAACGGCTCCTTGTCCGCACTTTCAAAGATCAGCCTTTTTTGTCGAGTCTTTTAGCCATCCATTTCATTCAGCAACTCTGAATGGCTCGCTTAGAAAGGCGGGCACAGTCCTCAGACCTACAGGGCTTACAACAGCATATATTGCGCCGCCCTACAGTTTTTTAGGCTGAATTGAATTATCCCTTTGCTTTCTATCTGCTGTACGGCACCACCTAGATTCGATCTGTTCTGGCTCTAGGCATCTGATGCACCTTGTTGAGCCTTTTCTAAACATTACTCGACACAGCGTCTAGCCAACTTCGATCTTATCCTACAATTTAGTCAATCTAAGGCTGTCTGCGAATCTCAAAAAGCGGTTTGGATGTTTTTAACCACTATCTTGTTCCCAGTTATGCCGCACTTTTTAGCCAGATTATGAGTCTTGCCGTTTAAGGAAACCAGAGTCGTATCCGGTCGGTTTCTTTTGGCCGTTATTTTCCTTCATGGAACTTTAAGCCATGCAGGTTGTGGCTTATCTCCTGCCTCCGCGGATCTTTCTGTCCGAGCTACTCTTCTCTACTCTTATCCTACAAAGGCTAAATACAATGCCTCCTGGCTGGGTCACTGCGACCTCTCCACCACCTGCTATATTAGCATTCAGCTCGATCATCCTGGACATCATTGTACGCATCGCCATGGGTTTGTGCCTCTTGTCAATATTATGGCGTATTATTTTCCTCGGCTGAAGCTGGAAGCAGGAGTTAACCTGTATTTGTGGCGGCACAGTTAGTAGAAGACTTCCCCGTTGGATGGACGTCTAGCACAGGCCTCTATATTCCTTGCCCAAGCCGCCTTCCGTTATAGTTGCTGCCACCTGTTTTCCATAGACATTCCTTGACTCTTTCGCTCTAACTTAAAGCTTGGTTGCATTTCATGCCTTCTGCAAGTATGACATCAGAGTCTTTCAGCGGTGTCCATCTGAATTCCATCGATGGGGTATATACAAGCTACAAAATTGCTTATCGTTTGTAAAAAAAAAACAAGGAAGAACGCTATAGTCGAGTACCTTGACTATCAGATACCCGTTACTCAGCTAAAGGGACCAAAGGCAAATGGAAATATGCAAGCAGCAAAGCGAGATTGAAATGCGCCACCTACCGGCGGTAGACAGACTTAATCGTTATGGGCCTTAGAGTGGGGGTGGATATTTTTTTGTTTTGGATCAATCGATAGGTGTTGACGAGACCAATACATTTCAGTTAAAATTTTTTATCTAGCATGACAATTGTGGGCGTCACAGGTTTGTGCTGTTTGTGGGCGTTAGAGTGGGCGTGGCATATTCGCGTAACTAACTTGCGCTGCGTACAAGGCTACGGAGTCTAAATCCTATTTCTCTATCGTTGATAGTTTCCGAGATATTAACGTTCATATTTACGATTTCTTCAAGTTTGTGGGCGGTTTGTGGGCGTTCAAGTGGGCGTGGCGTTTTTGGGGCAATCAATAGGTATTGATGAGAACAATACATTTCAGCTAAAATAGGAGCCACAGTTTTGAGGAGTTTGTGGGCGTTAGAGTGGGCGTGGAACATTGCTGAATCAAAGCAGCAGAGTGTCACGCCCACTTTAACGCCCACAAACCGCCCAATCCTGTGACGCCCACAATTTTCATGCTAGATAAAAAATTTTAACTGAAAGGTATTGGTATCGTCAATACCTATCGATTGACCAAAAAAAAAATTTGTCACCCCCACTCTAACGCCTATAACGCTTAAATCTGTCTACCGCAGGTAGGTGGCGTATTTTAATCTCGGTATGCTGCTTGCATATCTCCATTTCCCTTTGGCCCCTTTAGCTGAGTAACGGGTATCTGATAGTCGAGGTACTCGACTATAGCGTTCTTCCTTGTTTTTATACTTTGGGGTATGAGGGTTGCTATTTATATTTTTGACCTAATATTGGTTTTATTGTTTTTCAAAGTATTCTTCAGCAAGAGTTATTCAATTTCATGCCCTCAAACCAATTGTCAAAGAACTTTTTTCACTCCGACTGAGACACTTCCACTTTGAACGCATCAACAGCGTATTCTGGCGATGAAAATCGTTGACCAAGAATTTTTCTCTTGATGTGCGGGAATAAAAAGAATTCATTGGGTTCCAAGTCAGGGCTGTTCGGTGGATCACACATCAATTAGAGCTTTTGGCCTGTCAAAAAGGCGCTGGTTTGAGCTGATGTGTGCAAGCTTACATTCTCATGATGCACAATGATACGTCTTCTCGTGTTCTTTTTTCGAATTTCTTCGATAACTTCAGGAAAAACAAGGAAGAACGCTATAGTCGAGTACCTCGACTATCAGATACCCATTACTCAAAGGGAAATGGAGATATGCAAGCAGCAAAGCGAAATTAAAATGCGCCACCTACCGGCGGTAGACAGATTTAAGCGTTATGGGCGTTAGAGTGGGCGTGGCAAAATTATTTTTGGATCAATCGATAGGTATTGACGACACCAATACATTTCAGTTAAAATTTTTTATCTAGCATGCAAATTGTGGGCGTCACAGGTTTTCGCGGTTTGTGGGCGTTTAAGTGGGCGTGGCAAACTTTTTTTTAGGTCAATCGATAGGTATTGATGAGAACAATACATTTCAGTTAAAATTTTCTATCTAGCATCAAAACTGTAGGAGTTACAGTTTTGGGCGGTTTGTGGGCGTTAGAGTGGGCGTGGCAGTCTACTGAAACAAACTTGCGCTGCGTAAGAAGCTCAGGAATCTGTACGCCAAATCTCAATAGCCTAGCTCTCATAGTTTCCGAGATCTCAGCGTTCATCCGGACGGACAGACAGACGGACAGACGGACAGACGGACAGACGGTCAGACGGACAGACGGACAGACGGACAGACGGACAGACGGACATGGCTAGATCGACTCGGCTAGTGATCCTGATCAAGAATATATATACTTTATGGGGTCGGAAACGCTTCCTTCTGCCTGTTACATACTTTCCGACGAATCTAGTATACCCTTTTACTCTACGAGTAACGGGTATAAAAATTGACTGTCCTACGTTGCTCAAGCGAAACAGTTGCCACATGACCCGTTTTACCGACGAAATAGGCGACCATTTGCATCGAAACGCTACGTCCACAAGAAACTTTTGTTGGACTTGGTTCGATTCGAAGACCCACAAGGTCAGTTGCCTTTTTCTTTTATAAGGACAGATCCTTGATTCGTCACCTGTGACGATCTTATAAACGTTTTTTTAAACACCGCAATTTTATTTCTCCGAAAATTTCTTTGCACCAATCCACAAGATCCTTTTTTTGAGCGATTGTTTAATGTATTCATTTTCAGGTAGCGCCAACGATTTGAGAAATGGATTCTGATATAATAGCTTTCTAATACAACAACATTAAAAAACACTTTTTTCGCGAATTTCTAAAGAACGATTTTTAGTAACCTTTTTTATACCCTTGCAGATGATATGGTTTCAGTCAGAAATTTGCAACGCAGTGAAGGAGACGTTTCCGACCCCATAAAGTGTATCATCATCACTAGACGAGTCGATCTAGCCATGTCCGTCTGTCCGTCCGTTTCTACGCAATCTAGTCTCTTAGTTTTGAAGCCATCGGGCTGAAACTTTCCCAAAAGTCGTATTTTTTTTGCAGGTAGTATATAAGTCGGAATCAGCCGATTCAAAGAACTATAGCTTTAAGCTCCCATAAGAATAATCGGAAAAAATTTTTTTTTAAAATATATATTTGGTGTTTTTTAACATTTTTTAAATAGTTCTGAATTTCGAATTTAATTTTATCAAAATCGGACGACTATATCATATAGCTGCCATAGGACCGATCGGAAAATTGTTGGGAAAATAATATGAAACAAATTATAGCTTCGGTGTTTTTTGACATATTATCTTTTATTATTGGGAGTATCTTTTTTATTTTTAAGAATTTCGAATTAAATTTAAAATTTTAATTTAATTAAATTAATTTACAAAGATTATTTACTGTGAAAATTGGTTTAGCTTTGTGTGCGTAGATCAATGTGAGATCCTTGAAAGTGTCCTTAAAGTTAAGACTAATGCTGAAGGCCTTGATATAATATAAGACCTACATTTTTGAATATTCTACTGTCTTTGCCCTACATGGCTGTTATATGTAACAAGGCTTTAACCACTTCTTTATTCATGACAATATGGAAAAAAGCAAAAATACTACCCATCTTCTTGACCACAGAAAGGAATTTGATTCTGCTAATCATAACATTCTATGCACCAAATTTATAAATCTATTTAATTTCTAAAGTACAGCAATCAGATTTATTTATTATTAATAACAATTAATTAATTTCTAAAGTACAACAATTAGATTTATTTATTCATATCTGCCTGAAAGATTTCAGTCTGTAGTCTCTGGAATCCCCTAATCATCTTTTAACAATCTTACAAGAGGAATTCCGCAACGATCAGTGTTCGGCGCTTTACTGTTCTCCATACATATTGGGTTGGCAAGAAAGTCATGTCGTTTTTTTTCAATATTTTCAAAGATGATTTATTTATATCAGGACTTATAATTAATCAATTATGTATTGGCCGTTTTGTTCGACCACTAATGACCATCTCTCGGGCAGCTGCATAATTCCGCGCTCGAAGAACTTTTGGTCTTTTCCAGCAAAGAATCGAGACAAGTGGTTTTCGACAGCCTCATCTGAATCAAAGTTTTTACCATTCAAAGAGTTTTGAAGAGAGCGAAACAAATGGTAATCTGAAGGTGCTAAGTCCGGACTATAAGGTGGATGTGGTAGCACTTCCCAATTCAGCTCCGTTAATTTTTGCCGAGTGACCAAAGATGTGTGGGGCCTAGCGTTGTCATGGTGAAAGACTATACCCTTGCGATTAGCTAGTGCCGGCTCCTTTTCTTTAATTTTTTCCGCCAAATTGGATAGCTGGCGACAGTACACATCTGAATTGATGGTTTCATTCCGTCCCAGCAGCTCAAAGTGCACTACACCCTTCCAATTCCACCAAACAGACAGCATAACTTTCCTCTGATGGATATCGGCCTTTGATGTGGCTTGGGCTGGCTCATCTTTCTTGCTCCATGATCTTTTTCGTTGGACATTATTGTAAACAACCCACTTTTCGTCGCCAGTAATGATCCGCTTCAAAAAAGGATCGTTTTTAATCCGTTGCAGCAGAGAATAGCAGATGTTGATACGCTTAGTTAGGTGAATTTCCTTTAAGTTATGCGGAACCCAAACATCGAGCTTGCTTACGTAGCCAAGTTTCTTCAAATGGTTTTCAACCGTTGTATGCGACACACTGAGCTTCTCTGACATCTCCCGCGTTGAATAGCGCCGGTTTTCATCCAGCAAAGCCTGAATTTGTTCGTCAAAAACGGCCGATGGTCGACCAGAACGTGGGGCGTCTTTAACTCCAAAATCTCCAAGCCTGAATTTGGCAAACCAGCGCTGACATTGGCGATCACTCATGGCATCTTTACCATACACTTCGCACAATTTTTCGCGAGCTTCGACCGCTTTTTTTCCTTTTCGGAAGTAAAAAAGCAAAATATGCCGAAAATGCTCACTTTGGTCCTCCATGTTTAATTTGCTATAGCTTCCACAAATGTTATCGAATAATTACCAAATTTTCGTCGATAGTACCTAAGACAATAAGCTTTAAAACGATACTAAAAAGTGTGACCCTGGTGCTCGATTAGTCGTAAATAAATTAGATTAAAAAAGATTACTAAAAAAAACGACATGACTTTCTTGCCCACCCAATACATATATATGTTAATGATGTACTAGATACATCATTAACATATATATGTATGTAAAGTTCATTTATTCGCCGGTGCGTCCAAATTTATGTGACTAGCCCTAATCGAGCAAATGGCAAATTTTAATGAATTGGGAAAAAAGAAGTGTGTCATAACTCGCAGATGGCCGATTGACACAACTACTATCCAAATTTTTATACCCGTTACTCGTAGAGTAAAAGGGTATACTAGATTCGTCGGAAAGTATGTAACAGGCAGAAGGAAGCGTTTCCGACCCCATAAAGTATATATATTCTTGATCAGGATCACTAGCCGAGTCGATTTAGCCATGTCCGTCTGTCCGTCTGTCTGTCCGGATGAACGCTGAGATCTCGGAAACTATGAGAGCTAGGCTATTGAGATTTGGCGTACAGATTCCTGAGCTTCTTACGCAGCGCAAGTTTGTTTCAGTAGACTGCCACGCCCACTCTAACGCCCACAAACCGCCCAAAACTGTAACTCCTACAGTTTTGATGCTAGATAGAAAATTTTAACTGAAATGTATTAGTCTTGTCAATACCTATCGATTGACCCAAAAATTTTGCTACGCCGACTCTAACGCCCACAAACCTCTTAAAAAAAAAGCTATGACGTCAGAGCCAGACAATGCGAAATGTTTTTACGCGTGTATGTGTCTGTATGTAAATAGTTGCCGGCCGAACTTAGCGGCAAAGAAAAAAGCACTGCCGGCGCTCAGAGAGAGCAAAGTGCGCGGCTAACTGATTCTTTTGAATAATGAACAATTTATCCATTTGTCCCATAATCGGGAGCAAATTCGAGCGGCGAAAAACATACATGAAGGCATATTTATTTTAAAGTTTGTTATCTGAGTAACGGGTATCTGATAGTCGAGTTACTCGACTATAGCGTTCTTCCTTGTTTTTTATTAATAACACACAAATTGATTATGAACATAATCCTGTGACTCTGGGCTTTACATTTAGTAAAATGACCTTGCCGATTGACACAACAACTATCCAAAATTGTTTATTAATAATACTCCAATGGATTATGAAGAAAATGCTGTGAATCTGGGCATTACATTTAATAACATGCTGTCTTGGCGCAAGCACATAGAAAAAGCAACTGGGAGTACTTATGGCCTCTCGCCTCTTGGGACTACACTGTAGTTCGCCGGGACTGGTCCCGAACTGGCGGAATTGCCATACAGCGGGGCCGTGGGACTGACTTCGTTCATACCACCCGCAGTGTAAATTTCTATCCACTTTTTCATGGGCATGTCCTAGGCGGTGGTCATATGGCGAAGTGCTTCGTTACCTTTCGCTACAACAAATTTAATTCAAATTTATATCGGTTCAAATACATGGAATAGCAATACATTAAAATTCGTAAGAGCCACCACATATCTTGAAAAATCAGATGGCCTACCCGACTTTTTGTACTTTTCATAGAAATTTGTTTTATGGATTCTAAGTCTTTGCAGCTCCTTGGTAAACCAAGGAGGCCTGTCTAACTTAGAAGGAAGCCTATCAGGAATACATTGACTAAGAAAATAGTTGAGGACACTATAAAATAGTACCGTAGCACTTTCAATTTCCAAGCAATTATATAAATTTGTCCCATTATATTAACAAATCATGTGGTTGAGTTTATTATAGTCACATTTACGAAAGCATCTACTTTTAGTTGGAGAAAGTAAAGGAGAGAGGGTATCGACGCAGGGGAGACATATTGTTAGTTCCAATGTGGGATGATATCGGTCTTCTGGCACAACAAGTGCGTCAATTCTAGATACCGTGACTTCAGACGGCTCTAAAAAAATACAAGATCTAATTGTCTGTTTAGTGAATTACCTATAAAGCTTACTTGCTGCAAAGATATTTCTAACAGACCTTCAACAAAGTCATGGGCAGATAAAGGTGTAGAGTCAAGTGAGTCAGTAGAAGGGGACCTAGAAATTTCAGGGAGTGTGAAATCACCAAAAACAATCAAGAGATTCCTGTCGGAAAGATGAGATAGATAAGCTTTTATTGAAGACAAATGCACTAATTTGAAATTTGAAATTTGACCACTTTTCCTGGCCAAAATGAATAACTCAAGAATGGAACAAGATATTTGGCTCCTGTTTTTTGCATTGGGTTAAGTTAGCTAATACCTATTAGAAATAGAAAAATAGAGATCGTGGCACCGCCCCTTTTTTTGGGAGTAATGTAAATTTAACAAGGAAGAACGCTATAGTCGAGTACCTCGACTATCAGATACCCGTTACTCAGCTAAAGGGACCAAAGGGAAATGGAGATATGGAAGCAGCAAATCGAGATTTAAATACGCCACCTACCGGCGGTAGATAGATTTAAGCGTTATGGGCGTTAGAGTGGGCGTGGCAAAATTTTTTTTGGATCAATCGATAGGTATTGACGAGACCAATACATTTCAGTTATTAGTTATTTTTTATTTTATTTTATATTTTTTATCTAGCATGAAAACTGTGGCCGTCACAGGTTTGGGCGGTTTGTGGGCGTTAGAGTGGGCGTGGCAATTTTTTTTTCGGGTCACTCGATAGGTATTGATGAGAAGAATACACTTATGTTAACATTTTTATTCTAGCATCAAAACTGTAGGAGCCACAGTTTTGGGCGGTTTGTGGGCGTAAGAGTGGGCGTGGCACATTGCTGAAACAAACTTGCGCTGCGTAAGAAGCTCAGGAATCTGCACGCCAAATCTCAATAGCCTAGCTCCCATAGTTTCCGAGATCTCAGCGTTCATCCGGACGGAAAGACAGACGGACAGACATACAGACGGACATGGCTAGATCGACTCGGCTAGTGATCCTGATCAAGAATATATATACTTTATGGGGTCGGAAACGCTTCCTTCTGCCTGTTACATACTTTCCGTTACTCTACGAGTAACGGGTATAAAAACACGTCTGTAAGGTTTTCAGCCCTACCACATTTTCTGGCGAATTGCAGACGACCAGATTTGTAAAATTTATTTCGACATTCAGCTCCTTCTTCTCCGAAATATCCAATAGGAAGAACGGTATTTTCAGTGATGTTCCCGACGTGAATTAGCAATTTATGAACGCTAGCGGTCATTGGTAACCACGGGTGCTTCTCAATGATAATCTCGGCAGTTTGATAACAAAAGGCTTGGAATTTAGGAACGGCAATTGGAAGCTGGCATGAAAGGCATATTAAGGCAGAGTTGGCCGACCTACTGGCTTCTTGGTTACCGGTAAATTGATAACAGTTTTTGAATCTAGCCAAACGGCATGCTTCCTTCGCAACTGCTTTAAATTAGCATAAGAGCTCTTCCACATTTGCGTCAAGCGGTACCAAAACTGTTTACTTGCTTGGTCTACAATGTCGTTGTGCTGTTTAAACTCCACTTCTGATAGTGCAGCTTTCATAAAATTAAATACTGCATTCTCTTTTGCAACTTTTCCAGTTGCTTCGTACCACTTGACAAACATCTCTTCGTTAGCCAATTTGAGGTTATGTCCTAAAAATTAAAATTTCTCGAAAAATCGTAAAAAGTTATATTTTTAATAACATTCATTCAAAAAAGAATTTATTACTCTACAACATACAATACATCTGATGATGTTGATGAAATCTTCTGGACTCACCTTAAATCCCTTTTAGAAGATCAGACTGCATCAAAAATATGAATTTTCAAAGCTTTTTTCTACAGGGGACATTCGCAAACACATAATACAAGCCACAAAGATTTGAATTCATTTTAAAACATTGAGTTATGTTGACTATATTTTAACTTTTGGCCTTTTAAGTTTTCAAAAAAAACTTATTGTTGCAGACGTATGCGCTTTGCAAATGCAACAGCTGCATTTATCAGCTGATTCTTTTGTTGAGGCGCCATCTATAAATATTTCTGTTATGCAACACTGGAGATTAATCAATTGTGATTGCGTTGCACTAAGAATTGTTTTTCGTTTCCGACTTTCAGAAAATGGGTTTTGGCCAAAAAAAGGGGTCAAATTTCCCATAGCGAAATGGTACTCATAAGTTATTAAGTCAGATCCATGTGGAATATATAAGAACCTGATACAAAAATAGAAAAAGGTTGAAAATAAACTTTAACACCAACGAATTCTATTTCATTGGGGTAACGGGAATCAGCACCCCCACGAGGAGAGCGATCAGTTTTATACGTACTAAAATTGTTGGACAGAACTTCAGAGTCAGATATCTCCGGTTTCAGCCAAGTCTCAGTAAAGGCCAGAATATCTTCAGAAAAAGAAGAGGAGTCAGCATAAAGCTTAAGTAGCTTTATATTGTCCCCTAACATTTGGAAGGTCTACTAATAGTTCTCCGTCTGTTGGGAACAAATTCTTTAATTACCAATTCATCATTAAGCCAAAAACTTTTAGAATTTTATACATTAATTACTTCAGGAGCAGATATTTTACATGAAGATATCCTAAGTACATATCGAAATTTAAGCTCTTCCACTGTGATGTTTTGAGATGCCAAATCTTGGTGGATTCTCTAGGATTCTCTAGAATCTGCATCCCTAATCCCAGTATTGCAGCTTTAATAGTTTTTGAGATCACGGCGTTCATACGGCCAGACGGACATGGCTAGATCGACTCGGCTAGTGGTCCTGATCAAGAATATATATACTTTATGGGGTCGGAAACGCTTCCTTCTACCTGTTACATACTGTTGGGGCGGTGCGGCTTGATCGATGGAATAGTAGAAGCACCAAGATCGAATGGTACCCAAAAACCACGGGGGTATTTTGGGGGTTTTACGCGACGTGCGTAGGTGTTTATTAGTACACTTTGAAACATGAACTGCTTAAGCCTAACTTAACTTAAGCGCTCCAGAGCAGAGCGGAGACTTAGGGGAGAGATGGAGAGGGAGAGCGGACGGCAGTGCGCGAGATGTAGACATCTGGATAAAACTGCCGCTCGACACTGCCTCCTGAAATTAAACGCCCTTTTGACGTAAACATTCTCCCCCCCTTGCGAGGACACCCGTAGCAAGAACCTCAGGATAGTAGGCTCAGGAATATGTTGGAAGTGTAGATCGGTCGTCCGTATGTAGGAAAGTGTGGTGGTCCTTTCCACACTTGTGGCAGTGATGACCACTGCGGCAGGAGTCCTTGGTATGATTGTGAGCCAAGCAATTGGAGCAGTACTTCTGGATATGTACTTCCTGGAGACGATTCTGAGGGCTTAGCCGTAGAAAGTGGTGGCACTTCCGTAGAGGATGGATCTATTGGCAGACTCGGCATTGGTAGGATTTAATACCTCGAGTACGTCTGCCATCCAAGGATGGGTATGGAACCCAATACACGGATGGAGTATTCTTAGGAGGGACTTTTTGTACGGAAACTTGCGCTGAATAGGAAGAAATGATGTGTGGAACTGAGGCGGATAATGGCCTTGGAGGGTCGGATGGAATCGGCGGAGTAGTAGGACCGCTGTTTCGATGCAGCAATGTGTGATGCCGATCTTGTCAAGTGAGACAGTTGTGAGCGATTGTGCAATCCCGGAATTGATGGCTGCTTGCAAAGCAATTGGAGCACAACTGCTTCTTTTGAATATAGGCTAGGCGATCGTCTACCGTCATTTGTAATAAGCGTGGACATATACGCACGGGGTGGTTCTTCTTCGAACACAGATCGCAGCCTTTGGGTATCGGAACTAGCCTTGTGTTGAAGGAATTTATTTTTGGAAATTCTGCCACTCGATTTGTGTCTTTGGACTGGACGTGGTGGAAATTGGCAGATCGGAAGCTATCGACGGCGTCAAGAGTTCGATGGCGCTCCGTCAAATAGGAATCAAGCTCAAGCCACGTAGGAATTTCGGCTTTATTTTGATAAAGAGATAATGAGAGAGTGAGCTTTGGTAGTTTTGTCGAGCACATATAAACCAGGATAGGGTCCCAATTCTCAATATTAACACCGGAAAATTTTAAAAAAGTAAAGCAGCCTTGAAAAGTGCGTTGAAGTTCTTTTAAGGCTGCTCCCGACTCCTGTGCTATGGATTGCACATTGAAAAGTGTCTTCAGGTGACTGTTCACCTGCAATCGCTTATTTTCGAAACGTTCAGTTAGGTTATTCCAAGCTGAGCGAAAGCCATCTTTGGTGAGTGGGGGTCTCGAAACTATGGAATGAGCTTCGTCACTTGTTTTTGAATTTAAATGAAATAATGTTTCAACGGGCGTTAGACTCGGATTGTCTAGTTATATTGTTGTAAAAAGGTCCCGGAAAGTCTGCCAGCGAAGATAATCGCCAGAGAAAACCTCTGTGTCGATAGGAGGGAGCCGACAGCCATAAGACGTGGAATTTTGGGACGGAGTTACTGGAGCTTGAGGTATTTGGGAGGAGCCTTTTTGGATTTGTTCCATCAGCTGCACGGCAAATATTTCGTAAGTGGAGTACGTTTGGTAATACTTGGACTTTAATATGGATTTTGTGTCTGCGGCGCTCTCGCCTGCAGCTTTAATGCAGTCGGAGCATATGTCGTATGCTGCCTTTACCGTTTGCCACAAGGAATTGAGGTGATCGCGACGGATTTTACAGGCGGATAACGTTGGGGTAGGAGCACCTGGAGTGTTCACAGTGGCCTCAAAGTGGATCAGACAGTCAGCTGTGGCCATAAATCGGGTTAAAGCGGATTTTACTGATGTTGCCATGACGTAAAGTAGTTTAGAATTTTAATTCAGAAGTAAGGAAACGGGCTTAAATCCAATTGGAATTTAGGAACCAATCAAGATTGTAAATATATACGGTCACACTGTCGGATAGGCAGAGTCAATAGATATTTATTACATCGGATGGTCGGACTTATGTAAAGAATTACGGACTTTAATAATGTATGTTTGGAAGGCACATTTATTGTGAGCTCTTGACCCACTGTGCACTGGCGAAAATATCGATATATGTACACTGTACATATGTACATATGTGGGGTGCGAATAGCGGAATAACGTTGCGGGAATAAAAAAGACTTCGCTTATGTTTGTATGTCGGTGCGTTTGTTTGTCACCTGCACATCTAAATTGCAAACGATTTGCTGGAGTAAATTTGGAATTTGTAACTTTGTTTTTAATTTGAGAAATAGTTTAGCCGATTTGTAGGTCGAGAAAAGTAGTTGGAGTGGACTGTATTAGAAAGAGTAGTTAGAGTGAACTGTATTAGAATATTTATGTAAATATACACACGCAGCTGGAACACAGTTAAAAATAAAGAGTGCAAATCTTAAGGAAAAATTTTATGATCGTGAATTTTTTACTGTGGCTGAGTAATATTTTACACACAATTGGAATTGAAAATATATTTGAGAACTATTTTAGTTGAATAGTAGCACTGAAATATCTTCTGGAATTGTTTCAAGTGTACAATTGTGGGCAAAGGAAACTGGAATATTGTCGGGCACAAGTAACGGAATTGAAATACATATATTAAATGCCGTTGCGTCGGATTAATCACTTTTGGATTTAGACAATTATGATACAGAAAGTTAGTCGAAATAGGGTTCGAAAAACTGGCTGTATGACCGGCAATTATAGTAAGTGGAACTTATCTGGAGCGGTTCAAGCCTGCTGGGACAAAATCAAAGGAAACTTCAGGAAAGGAAAATCCAAAGATTTTGAAATCAGGCGCGAAGGACCAAAATGTTGGGGCGGTGCGGCTTGATCGATGGAATAGTTGAAGCCCCAAGATCGAATGGTACCCAAAAACCACGGGAGTATTTTGGGGTTTTTACGCGACGTGCATAGGTGCTTATTAGTACACTTTGAAACATGAACCCTTAAGACTAACTTAACTTAAGCGCTCCGACGAACCCAGTATAGCCCACCGGACTTTCGACTCTGCCGTGGACCTTGGAGCAGGAAGTGCCAAATCTCGGCAGCGGGACGGCGCGCATGTGTGCCACATGCCACAGGAGGACTAGCAGGACGACGCCAAGACATAGGAATCCAGGCGGAAACCTTAGGGCGTTGACAGTATGGTAAAACGGTATCCATGGACTTTGGACCTGGAGTGGAGAGTACCGGCGGTGTGCAAAACGGAAGTAACGGATTCCGGGTGCCCTATATAAGACCGCAGGGCGCTGTGAGCTTCATCAGTCGATCACGAGGAGTCGATCCACCAAGATCAGTCAGCTATCAAAGTCAAAGAACCAAGTCAACCAGCAGCACGTGAACAACAAGTCAAGTCGTCGGAAGCAGCGCCGTTGGAAGGCTACAAGGAGCAAGAGCGTTACGTGGAGACGTTCGGGATTGGGACATCAGGAAACTTCAAATTAAGGCATAGGTAGCTGAGATCCAGTGGGCATCACAAGGCTAAGTCAAGGCGGTTTGTATCATAGTTTGTCACACATCGCCCGGCGGGTCCGTCAGAGTCGAGCAATAGAGTTCTGCGACGAGGAACAGTGAGCTCAGGATGAAAGTTGTCTAAACACAGCGTGCCTTGCCTGACTGAACAGGACCTGGAGCGAAAGACAAGCGGACGATCGATTTGTGTTTTCAGATGATGTTAAAATATGCTTACAGTACAAGGATACTTCATGCAGCAAGCACGATAAGTAGCATAGAAGAGGACATCGGCAGCGACATCACCGGCAGCCACGTCACGATCGCTGCGGAGAACTCAATAAGGAGCGCAGGAACATCACGAACGACAAGCAATAGGGTAAGGCCGGGGTGGAACATTCGCCTGCGCTAGGCGTATAGCGAATTGAACTAGTCAGCTTTCTGGCGTTAGCCCTGACTGTCAGCGCGAATTAATGGAAACCCTAGTGGGACCGTCCGGGACACAGCAAGGGACAGGCGGTCATTGTCTCGAAAGGCGTTGCCCTGGAGAGCAAGATACCTGTCCACCCGCAAGACCGATCTCTCTGCAAGACCAAGGCGCGACAAGCGGCCTCAAGTCAACGAGACGGCGAGCGAGCAGAAACTTTTATTGGGATTTTATCCAATTTCAGCGAAGGCATCGTGATTAACCTTTTTATTTACCTTTTCAGCGACATACAGCCTTAGTCGTTTAGTAAAAGTCAGCCTTTTAAATCTCCCTTTTTAATGATTTTTCGCCAAACTAGCTGATTTTCCCAAAAGTCGTAGAACGAACGTTTTTTATTTAAAGCTGGATCCTAAAACAATGATTTGATGCATGGGAGCAAAGGGAAAATCATTTTCATCTTGGAAATAGTCCTCCAAAATCTTGCTTTTGGAATAACATTTGAATGGAGCAGCGGTTTTAACAAATAGCCATTTGACGCGTATTTCCAATAAAAAAAATACAACTAGTCTACTAAACCTAGGGCATTTATCCACAACGACCCTAACTGATCATAATTCCTTAATTTTTAATTTTACACTTTCATTTATCTTTCTCCTAGACCAATTACCTTTCGATCGGTGTATCACTCGATAGATCGGACCATCACAGCTGATGTTAATTCTTTCATGTATAAATTAGTATGTATTAAAATATACGATAACTCTGCCGATGCCGATAGTAGCCGTACCAGCGGGGTTGATTCAATTGTTTATTATATTGAATTATTTGACTCCGTCGGTGCCGATATTCGCCACATTGATTGATTGATTGTTTTGAATGTGGAGCTGCCCCAATAAAAGTTGAGTTATTTCCGAGGAGAGACTCCTTGCTCGCTTTATCAAATCAGAACTGAATACAAAAATATGTGCGGTTCTGTGCGGATGCAGCTAGCACAATGCTGGGTCAGCAACGTGTCCATTGCTTTGTCGCGGGCTCTAAGTCCTGTTAAATTAGATAGCTTATATATAGTAGTTGCCTTTGCCCACTCTTCTGCTGCGCTTTGTCACTACGTGGACCATCGTCCACAGTAATACAATTTGATAAAAAGCAAACATGTCATTATTGTTACACATTAATGTCTAAACATCTTGTGAACGTTCTCCAGTTTTCTTACAAGCTCTTACCACTTTTGTCATTTATTCAAATTGGCTTCCATCATTACATGTTACGAATCAATCTTAAAATTATGCTATGAATACTCCGAATTTAAGTTAGCCTTAGCAAACTCCCTTCTGACCAAACAGGCACTGGAATTAATTTATATAATGTTTATTTAAGCATTTTTTATACTTACACCTCCTATTACTCTATTTCAGATAGACTTTCCAAGATCTAATATATTTTGCCTTTCAGTTGGTTCGGCTTAATAATATTGGTGTTAAAATGTGTATCAATTAGCAAGCTTATTATACATAGCTGCTTGTGCCTTTTTTCAATCTTCAATAAATATAGTCAATGGCTTTGTTACCATAAATAAGTTTGTGCTTAGACTATCTCCGTTGCATTCTCTATCCGTTTGTTCATGTATTTAAAAGTATTACAATCCTCATTTGTCTTTATAAAAATATTAGCTGTCGAATCCACTATAGACAGTTGCCTTTTGCTTAGTTTAATGACGCAGTGTTTGTTATCTAATAAATTTATAATATTTTACTCCATTTGTGTCCTATCAGCTTCAACCATTATTCCATACGTATCCTATACAATCAAATGGAGCTCGTTTCGTTCTTCGGTTGCCGTGAGTCAGTTGTTTTAACGTCTATAACGATGTTGCACTGATTTTTGACGCCTCTCACATAACTGTCTCATATTGTTTACTAGAGCATTTCCTTTGCTTATCACTTCAAAACAAGCATTATTATAAAAATCGATCAAATTTCAAGAGGAAGGGACAAATACTATCATTGAATCCAAATATATTTTACATTTTAATTTCAGTAGCTTACAGCCAAAATGCCACAAGAAGGATGATGGTAGTACCTGGTAGAGTTACCCCCTAAATAACAAAAAAAAGACTACAAAATTTTAAATAGAAAATTTTTTTTAATAATTTGTTTAAGATAATTTTTTGGTATCTCCTTCGTTTTTAGTTTTATCTACCAATTTATATGGTATGTGTTTAACTTACAACTAAAATGTCACCCTGTAATTTTGCGGAATAAATTATCGCGAAAACTCGAAAAAAATAAGGCCACAAATCGAGACGCGTTCAATTTTAAAGATGCCGGCAAAAGGAACCAAATTAGCCAAATTTTTTTGCAAAATCCTTGGTTCTGTTTTTTTTTGAATTTGCAATAATATAAATAATAATATAATAAACATATAAGAATTACACATACAGACTTTTTCGGTATTTGTATTCTTTATTTAATTTAAAATAATTTCTTTTTTTCCATATCCCCCGATGCGACAAGACTAGGTTTTATAAATATTTACATCGGTGATTTCCTAGAATTATTATTAATAGGATAAAGTTGTGCCTTTCTAGTGATTATATAGACCTTTTATAATGTGTGTTCCGTTCCTTATGTTTTTAATGTTATTAGGGAGGTAATTCCAGTAGCGAACAGCCTGGGTGATAAATGAGTTTCTGCTTTTAATAGCTTAGTCCTTTTGCAGATTTAGATGTTTATCATAGTGGACGTGGCGAATCGCACCTGCTCCACCAAATAAGCGTATTCGTTTTTTAAAATAACTTTGTCGAGAAATGTAAGGTTCTAAGTTTAATTCATGACTCAAAACGCAATGCAAAGATGTTATTGGAGTGTCTTATATCGTGGTACCTACGGTTAAAGTTGAAAATAATTTCTTTTACACCGCAGGATTACTGCAGAAGAGCCCCACAATAGAAGCGTACCAGTGCAATGCACCAACTGCAAGGAGTATGACCATTCCAGAAAGTACTGTACCCTCCGCTCGCTCTGTCTGCGTAGTTTACTGAGACTATCACAACTCCAAACCCTTGCCCAATTTACAAGGCACGCGCCCGAAATAGACAAAATGCGGTCCTACGTTCTTAAACAATTACTTATGTCTTCCTCGCTAAAGCAGATAGATCCTTTTTTGGACCGTTAAACACATCCAATGACATGTTATAGCCAGCGTGCTAGAAACAGGTCTAGACAAACTTGTGCAAAACATGCAAAATATGCAGCAGGAAGTAGGTCAAACACAGCAACATTAAAGCTATGTTGATGAGTCTCCTAAACAGTGTGATGGACTTTATGTCATCTATGAAATCAATTATGCAAAAGCTGCTGCAAAATCAAAATTCACTAATCCAGTTGCTCGTATCTCAGCGGTCCAAATAACTAAACGATGAAACGAACCTCAAACAAATAATTCAACTTTCAAGTAAAAGGATACACATATTACGGTACTGATCATCCTATCAATAAGCTGAGCAACAAACTGGACAACGTTTCCCCCGGCACTTTAACATAATTGATTTTGCCGTGACAAAAAACATCTCACGATTTCCCAAATCCTATTCGGATCTATCATCCGACCACTCACCTGTCTTAATATATCTAAACCAAAGCCCTTAAATAACCGACAACCCTCCAAAGGTAACCTCGTGCAGAACCAAATGGCTACAAAAAGTATGTAGCCAGTTACCGCAATGAACTTACGCCACACCTTAACACTGAGGCGGACATCGACTGTTCCGCGTACGATCTGCAATCTATACTCGTGGCAGCGGCCAAGGTCTCAACACTACAAGGGACGGGGGTGCAGACCAAACAACACAAAACAAACCAGCAAACCGAACAGCCCGTTACGGGTAAGAGACGCCTGCGATAAGCTTAGCAAGCCAGCAGATCGCAGCACGAAAAAGACTCCTGAATGCAGCTTCCCAAAAATTAACCAGGGTCCTAACGAGAAGAAGAAAATTCACAACGGCAATACATCAAGAAGTTATCGCTCTAGGCTTAGCAGTATAAACAGTCACCTTCATCAGAATCTCTAGATATGCCATTAAAGCCATTTTTAGACTTTTAAATATTATCACAAAACTCGGTTTTTTGGGACAAAATAAAAAAGTCAACCATTATAAGGATACATAAGCGCGGAGCAGATCTAACAAGTTCAGCATCGTACAGGCCAATAAGTCTTCTGTGTTGCCCGTCGAATCGAATTGTAGCGATTTCAGAATTGTTGTGTTATCGTCTCAGTAACGGTAGGTACTCCCGTGTCACGAAATAAAACGCATTTTCGACACAATTGTTCCACTTCACCTCACTTATGTTACAAGTTTGTATTCTTCTAATCGACGTGTCTCAAGCGGTGCCCCAGCGTGTTATTCCCCAATTAAGGGTCGGGAGAGCAATGGCTTTGAAGAGCCTTACTTTAGCATGAATAGATAAATCACTATCTGGGCGAAGTAGCCAGTTTATTTTGTCCAGTTTCGTTCTTGCTGACCCACAGACTCGGTCGATCTGACCCTTCCAGCATAGACGGCGGTCTAGGGTAACACCGAGGTACGTTACTTTCTGCTCATGCTTAAGTCTATCACCATCTAAGTAAAGGCTACGGAGCGGCCAGGTCGAAAAAAAAAGGTGGCGTGTTGCGTTTTATCAACGTTCAAAATCATTAAAGAAAGTCTGTTCACGCCACGAGGTCGAGGATGGGATGCTGCCAGTGGCTAGGAATGCAGTACCATCTGCGTGGTTGGCAAGAAGAGTACCATGAGCTACTAGGTTTGGGAGATCCGAAGTGTAAATTGTGTACAAAAACGGACCAAGGACGCTTTCCTGCGGGACACCAGCTCGAATTTGACGTAGTCCAGAAAGATGTCCACGAATGTCAACGGCAAACACCCTGTTGTCCAGAAATGACACAACAAGCTTCCCCTATCAAAAGTCTGTCTGACATCAAAAAAAAGGCCGAGCAGTATTTATGACCTTTTAAAGCATCTGGAATGTGGTTCACGACTCTGTGAATCTGTTCAATAGCTGAGTGGCGACTACGGAATCCAAATTGATGGCTTGGTAAAGCGTCATTAAACGTGTCAATATCCAGGAGCCTATTAAGTACGATCCGCTCAAAAATCATGGAAAACGTGGATAGAAGACTTATTGGCCTGTAGGACGCAGGCCCAAGTCCAAGTGGCATAGCTTCGTTTAAGAGAAAACCTGTGAATGGGTTTTCTTTTCAGATTTCGTGAGCATTTCCATAACGCGAAACCATGATCCTGGTTGCGATTAATGGCACTGAGATTATTCACGGCAAATTCTGATTTGGCCATTCGGAGGACTTTTCTAATTTCTGACACGGCAGCCCTCCACCTTGCAAAGTCCAGGGTATGCCTTGTGCAGTCCAAACGCGGCGAAGTGTAGGACCCTTTCTGAAGAAGCCCATATTGCCGGCGGAATAAGTACACTTGTAGCAGGAGGGGCAGCTTGATGGATCTTGACTACCAAAACCTGAGCATAGGAATCAACGTCATCCGTAGTGATAGAAAATGGGTTATCAAAGCAGTGAAACTGAAACTTCTAATATCCGAGCTTCGAGGTAAAAGCCTTGTTTTGCTAATGACCTGATAGGCAGCAACAGAGAAATATATAAGGAGCGGAATATGATCAGGGGAAAGGCTCGAACACTCAGAAATGGAAAGGTGGCTGCACGGGATACCTCTATACACAGCAAAATCAATGGCAGTCGAAACATGATCATTGAGCCAGGAAAAATGCGTGGGCCCCCCAGTGTCCAGAATCTGCATTGTTGAGCTGGAGACAACAGACATTAGAGTGTTTCCACGAGGGCAGGACCGTCTGCAACCCCAGAAGCTATGGTGTGCATTCCAATCACCTCCAAAAACAAAGGGCTGCCCACAGAACCGAAAAGGCGGCTCAACTGGCCACGAATGACGATGACCAGAAGGACAGTAGACAGCGCAAAACAAAATTCTTCCAAACGACGTGACCAAATTGATAACAATGGCATGCAGGTGATAGTCCAGGGGCGATTTGATAGTGACAGCAGCACCACCACGATTTCTGTCATAGGGGTGATTGGCGCAGTGTACAGCATATCCATGGATTCGAAAGCAAGAACGGCTGGTAAATGTTTCGTACCATGTGATTCGTTATCCTTCGAGTGAGCTATCTTATTTTTACAAGCGTCAGCCATTGGGGTTCTGGCATCCGACATTGGAACAGCGTACGGAAACTTATAAAATTCAAAAAGAAAAAGTTAGAGGAACAGCCGGCCTGTCAATAGCGGAGGCACGGCCTGCAAAAGCTGCACAACGCAAAGTTCAAAAAAGAACCAAATAAATAATGAAAAGAATCAAATTTTTTAAAAATGTTATGTAAAACGGAGTTATCGAAATGAACACAACCAGTTATTTTGACACTAAAGTCAAAATCCGTGAATTCTGTAGTGCAATATTTCTCGACGTATCTCAAGCAATCGACCGTGTCTGGCTGACGACACCGCGATCCGAAGTCGCTCGAGATGCCCAACTCGAGCAGTAGCTAAAATAGCTAATCTTCTCTTAATAGTTGAGAAATGGTTATCAGACTTATCCATCTTATTGAAAGCAAAAAACTTTAACTGAAACTGAGAGCCAACAATCTTCATTGTCTGATCAATCCACGGCCCTATGCATAGACTTCAAGGTTCTACTCTACAATTCCACCCTAAAGCCAATCTCGACTTACGGAAAGTCGATTGTCATTGATTATTGAACCGTATGCAGTATTAATGACGTACGGCATGTTATCGCCGACTCCCTCTGTGTTGATGAGAATGTGGATTTTCTGCGACTTGTTGAAGAAATGATCGGCTAACTGAATTCTAATAGCAATTTTCCATTCTGAGGTGTCGAACGATTCATGCGGTTGGCGGGCACAAATCCTCTAAATGACAGAGAAGTTGGTCGACTAGAATTCGAATTTGTGTAATAAAGTGTAAACTGTTGATTGGCACACCTTGCATCGTATAAGAGATGGACAATCATTAACCCCGTGTGTCTTTTGAGGACATTTAAGGCTCGCATTCGATCACTTCACGATCTTAAACCGTCTTGCTTAACTAGCTGCAGCGCTTTGGGCCAGTGGACCTGTTGGTAGATGTTCAGAATTACAGAATTCTTCTCTTGCTATTTGTATCTAAGTCAAACTTCGGAGCAGGGTCATGTCGCATAGCCCTCGCAGCTGGTTGCTTGCCCGACTCCAAGTTAAAGAGATTTAAAATGTAATCCAGGCAGATGAGAACATTATTGCCGTAAGGTGCCTCATGTCTTCAAAGGGCTTTATAACGAACACACTCTATGAGTGTCGTCCCCCGTAACACCTCTGTCTACGTTTTGACCCACCTTTATTATGAAGATGGGTGTGGGTTTGTGTTAAGGGGGAACAAGAGTGTCAGAGAACTAAAATTAGTAGACAGAGAGACCATGTCGATAAGAATTTTAACCCAACGGATAAGATTCGGACGAGAGAGAAAGCAGCAGGAGCGAGTTGTGGACGGCCGGGTGGCTGGTCGATGCACGTATATGGTTGCGGGGGGTAGTCCCTCGCTGCAGTCACAATATTGAAAGGCCGGCTGGCCGTTGGTGATCCAATGTAGAGCTGTTGAGTTACGTTAACACGTAGGTGGACGCGGGGGTGTCCCTCGCTATAGCTTCTTCTTAGACGGGCTGGTTGGCCATTGTTTATCTGTTGCAGAATTAGGAAGATAACGCTGGAAGGAAAACTGTCCTTTTCTTGCTGGCCTAGAGACTCAGTCAAGATCAAATCAATAAAATTTTAACGGCAGTTGCCGGAGTTGTTTAGCAGAGAACTTCTGTTCTTTATTTTACGAATGCCAAAAGGGAACTGACTTACAGCTACAAAAAATTGAACTTCATAGCGGCCATGCAAATATGCTGTGCTTGCCGGCTATGCATGGGCATCCGGCCAGACGCTGTGTCAGCAGTTTGGCCGGAGCGAGCTCTTGGACGATCGGTCATCGCCGTCGCCCGGTTAACTCAGTTAACTACTCCCCCCTCAGGAATGAGGCCGCCCTCGGCCGACCCTATTTGGACAACCATCTCTTTTAACTGGGCCGCAGTTCTTCCGGCCTGGGTGACTCGCCAATAGGTCAAGCCGATGCAGATCAACGCTCATATGCAATATGCATATTGCTCCTGCAATTAGTACCATCTGATATGACCGATAGTCATTGACCTCCTTCCCGAATTTTTTGATATGCTCCAAATTACGCTCACTCAAACGGTGAAGGTATTTAAGACTGAGAGCGTTGCGCTCCATGGTGACATTCAGGAAGGGTGAGCTGGCTACTCCTGGAGCCCTTTTCTGGGCTGTGTCATGGTTGACAAATCGGGTTTTGTTGACCATGGCACTCTCGGTAAAGGTGACGTGGTATTTATCCCGTATATGGACACTAGTGCCATTGTCCACACTCACGCGAGCCGGGCGGTCGTTTATAATGACAATCCCATCGTCGACGTAAGTAACGGGATGCAGGTCACTTTGCTGGATTTCGCAATGCGCAGTGCCTCCAGCGTAGAGTTTTTGGGCGCAAGATCTTCTTAGCGCCAGCTGGCAAAACGTAGCCCCTGGTGTTGTGGAGCAATTCTTTACCGTGTGGATCTCTCCATCGCATTCCGCTATTACTTTATCCTCCAGCCAGAGCGACACCTTAAAAATAGTAATCTTATTGCAGGCTGACTTAATTTTAGGAAATTTAATAATAAAGTGTAAAGTGTTAACGGATTGTAGGATTTTAACGGGTGCTACGGACAAAACGTCTTTAATCGCGGTCTCGGTGGGATCTTCCATCCACACACTTTCCATGTCTGCATGATCTAGTATGCTAGGGCTAACTATATTAACTTTAGCGAGAGCTACTGCGAGCATTACATTTTGCAGCTCCATTGCGATCATTCTATTTCGGGTTAGTAACATCTGGAATAGGTGTCCCGTATCAATTTGGGATTCTTTAGCCGATCTCAAAAGTTGATTGACAGTTGTGGAAATTCTATTGATTTGGTCCTGTACTTTGTTATTGATATTTAATTGCCTATTGAGCGACAGTTTTATCCAGATGTTTACATCTCGAGCGCTGGCACTGCCGTCCGCTCTTCCTCTCCATCTCTCCCCTAAGTCTCCGCTCTGCTCTGGAGCGCTTAAGTTAAGTTAGGCTTAAGCAGTTCTTATTTCCAAGTGTACAAATAAACATCTATGCATGTCGCGTAAAATCCCCAAAGTACCCCCGTGTTTTTTGCGTACCATTCGATCTTGGCCCCGACATTTTGGTCCTTCGAGCCGGATTTCAAAATCTTTGGATTTTCCTCTCCTGGAGTTTCCTTTGATTTTGTACCAGCAGGCTTGAACCGCTCCATATAAGTTCCACTTACTATAATTGTCGGTCCTACAGCCAGTTTTTCGAACCCTATTTCGACTAACTTTCTGTATGATATAGTGTCTAAATCCAAAAGTGATTAATCCGACGCAACGGCATTGAATATATGTATTACCATTCCGTTATCTGTGCCAGCCAATATTCCAGTTTCTTTTGCCAACAATTGTACACTTGAAACAACTCCAGTAGATATTTCAGTGCTACTATTCAACTAAAATATTTCTCATTTCTTTCAATTCCAATTGTGTGTAAAATATAACTCAGCCACAGTAAAATATTCCGATCATAAAATTTTTCCTCAAGATTAGCACTCTTTATTTTTACTGTGTTCCAGCTGCGTGTGTATATTTACAAAAACAATCTACTACAGTTAAATCTAACTACTCTTTCTAATACAGTCCACTCCAACTACTTTTTTCGACATACAAATACGGCTAAATTATTTCTAAAATTAAAAAGAAAGTTACAACATCCACAAATTTACTCCAGCAAATCGTTTGCAATTTAGTTGTGCAGTTGACAAACAAACGCACCGACAAACAAACATAAGCGAAGTCTTTACTGTTCCCGCAACGTTATTCCGCTATTCGCATCCCACATATGTACATATGTACAGTGTACATACATACGTGTATCGATATTTTCGCCAGTGGGTCAAGAGCTCATAAAAAAGGTTCCTTTCAAACAAACAAAATTAAAGTCCGTAATTCTTTACATATGTCCGACCATCCGATATAATAAATATTTATTGACTCTGCCTATCCAACAGTGTGACCGTATATATTTACAATCTTGATTGGTTCCTAAATTCCAATTGAATTTAAGCCCGTTTCCTTACTTCTGAAATAAAATACTAAACTATTTTACGTCATGGCAACATCAGTAAAATCCGCTTTAACCCGATTTATGGCCACAGCTGACTGTCTGATCCACTTTGAAGCCACTGTCAATGCTCCAGGTGCTCCTACCCCAACGTTATCCGCCTGTAAAATCCGACGAGAACACTTCAATTCCTTGTGGCAAACGGTAAAGGCAGCATACGACATATGCTCCGACTGCATTATAGCTGCAGGCGAGAGCGCCGCAGTCACAAAATCCATACTAAAGTCCAAGTATTACCAAATGTACTCCACTTACGAAGTATTTGCCGCGCAGCTGATGGAACAAATCCAAAAAGGCTCCTCCCAAATACCTCAAGCTCCAGTAACTCCGTCCCAAAATTCCACGTCTTATGGCTGTCGGCTCCCTCCTATCGACACAGAGGTTTTCTCTGTCGATTATCTTCGCTGGCCGACTTTCCGGGACCTTTTCACGGCAATATACATCGACAATCCTAATCTAACGCCCGTTAAAAAATTATTCCATTTAAATTCAAAAACAAGTGGAGAAGCTCATTCCATAGTTTCAAGATCCCCACTCACCAATGATGGCTTTCGCTCAGCCTGGAATAACCTAACAGCGTTTCGAAAATAAGTGATTGCAGGTGAACAGTCACCTGAATACCCTTTTCAATGTGCAATCCATAGCACAGGAGTCGGGAGCAGCCTTAAAGGAACTTCAACGCACTTTTCAAGGTTGCTTAACTTTCTTAAAATTTTCCGGTGTTAATATTGATCCTGGCTTATATGTGCTCGACAAAACTACCAAAGCTCACTCTCTCATTATGGGAGCAATCCATCCAAAATAAAGCCGAAATTCCTACGTGGCTTGAGCTTGATTCCTATTTGTCGGAGCGCCATCGAACTCTTGAGGCCGTCGATAGCTTCCGATCTGTCAATCCCCACCACGCCCAGTCCAAAGACACAAATCGAGTGGCAGAATTTCCAAAAATAAATTCCTTCAACACAAGGCTAGTTCCGATACCCAAAGGCTGCAATCTGTGCTCGAAGAAGAACCACCCCGTGCGTATATGTCCACGCTTCCTACGGTAGACGATCGCCTAGCCTATACTCAAAGGAAGCAGTTGTGCTCCAATTGCTTTACAAGCAGCCATCAATTCCGAGATTGCACAAGCGCTCACAACTGTCTCACTTGCCAAGATCGGCACCACACATTGCTGCATCGAAACAGTGGTCCTACTACTCCGCCGATTCCATCCGATCCTCCAAGGCCATTATCCGCCTCAGTTCCACACACCATTTCGTCCTATTCAGCGCAAGTTTCCGTACAAAAAGTCCCTCCTAAGAATACTCCATCCGAAATTTGGGTTCCATATCCCTCCTTGGATGGCAGACGTACTCAAGGTATTAAATCCTACCAATGCCGAGTCTGCCAAAGGATCCTTCCTCTACGGAAGTGCCACCACTTTCTACGGCTAAGCCCCCAGAATCGGCTCCAGGAAGTACACATCCAGAAGTACTGCTCCAATTGCTTGGCTCACAATCATACCAAGGACTCCTGCCGCAGTGGTCATCACTGCCATAAGTGTGGAAAGGGCCACCACACTCTCCTAAATACGGACGACCGATCTACACTTCCAACATATTCCTGAGCCTACTATTCTGAGGTTCTCGTTACGGGTGTCCTCGCAAGGGGGGGAGAATGTTTACGTCAAAAGGGCGTTTAATTTCAGGAGGCAGTGTCGAGCGGCAGTTTTATCCAGATGTCTACATCTCGCGCGCTGGCACTGGCGTCCGCTCTTCCTCTCCATCTTTCCTCTAAGTCTCCGCTCTGCTCTGGAGCGCTTAAGTTAAGTTAGGCTTAAGCAGTTCTTATTTCCAAGTGTACAAATAAACATCTATGCACGTCGCGTAAAAACCCCAAAGTACCCCCGTGTTTTTTGCGTACCATTCGATCTTGGGGCTTCATCTATTTTCAACGATCAAGCCACCCCGCCCCAACAGTTTGCAATTATTAGTTGGAATTCGTTTAATTTAATTTTTTCAAAATCTTCAGCGACTGGCGTTCCCGCCACTACCTTCAACGCCGTCCCTAGGAAGTCTAAGCTCCTGGATACTCCATGATGGATGCTCAATGAGTCGAGCATGTCGCGAAGGTGAGCGACATCAACGCTCAAGAGTTTTTGCATGTGCGACTGGCCTATATTCTGAGAGATTCACTGAGTGTTTTACAAATGCTAATTCCTCCCATACCAAAATTCTACCATCAACGATAGGAATGTATTTAGCTTTTGAGTAGTCCGTGACGCGTGCCGATGTTATGTCAAAAGGAATAGCAGGGGTGTTTGTGGGGAAGACAACAAATATGCCACCCTTATATTTATAATTAATAACGCACGAATAGGTTATATTAAAATGTATAGCTTTTATTCGGAGCGGCAGACGGACTGTGAATGTGTAAAAGCTTGGCTCCAAGATCTTCATATAGACATATGCAGGCTTACAAAGTAGTTGCTGAATAGATAAGCGACAGCTTTATGGGTATAAGAAAGAAGGCGAAAGATAAGCAGAGAGCGATGCAGGTGCCGTCGTACACCTATGCGCGCATGACTAGGCGCTGGCGATCTGCTCCGAACATACTCCCCCCGTTGGAAGAGGTAAGGTTCCAACTATCTCGGAATCGATGGGCAGAACGGCTAGCTTGGCGACGGCTCTCTTGATCAGACCCGTAGCTGTACGGACCATAGCTACTCTGATGACTCCGTCCCCGCCGGGTATGACTTCTTGGATGCACCCAAGCTGCCATCTCAAGGGTGGAACGTTGTCCTCCTTAAGCAAAACTATGCGTCCAACCTTGATGTTAGACGTTTCGACGCGCCACTTGCTCCTCTCTTGAAGTAGGGACAAATACTCGCTGCTCCACCTTTTCCAGAAATGTTGCTGCATCTGGGTAACCCGCTGCCATCTGCTGAGGCGGTCTTCGCGGAGATGAGTAATGCCAGGCTCAGGAAACTTAGTGTAGCTGGAACCCTTCAGGAAATGCGCCGGTGTTAGCACCTCAAGGCTTTCAGCATTTTCTGAAATTGGACAGAGTGGACGGGAGTTAAGGATGGCAGAAATCTCATATGCAAGAGTTCTTAATTCATCGATGGCTAAGATGGATGCACCGACGACTCTGTAGAAGTGAAAATTAGCTGACTTCACAGCGGCCTCCCATAAACCACCGAAGTGCGGGGCACGCGGAGGGATGAACTTCCAATCGATCCCATCAGCTAAACAGACGGAAGATGTCGATGCTGTGTGCTGCTCGCTCAAAAAGAGCTCTTTCAGCTCGGCAAGCTCTCTCTTTGCACCGACAAAGTTTGTAGCATTGTCGCTCCAAATGGTACGCGGACTGCCTCTAAGGCTGATGAATCTCCTCAGCGCTGCGATGAAAGAATCCGTCATGAGATCCTGGACCACTTCCAAATGAGCAGCCTTCGTGGAAAAACAGACAAAGACGGCGATATAGCACTTGTGGGGTGCCTTATTTCTGGCCTCTGCTTTATGATAGAATGGCCCACAATAGTCCACTCCTGTGGTATGAAAAGCTGGATTAGGCTGCACTCTATTTGCTGGAAGGCTACCCATGACGTGCTCCCAAGTAACAGGCTTCATTCGGAAACATCGGACGCATTTGTTGATAACGCTGGCGACGCACTTGCGGCCTCCAATGGGCCAGTACCTTTGCCGTAATGCGGCAAGCAGCGCCTGCGATCCTCCATGCAAATATTTCTCATGATAATAAACGATGATCGCCTTGGTGACTGGATGATCCTTGGGCAACAGTATCGGATGCCTCGTGTCGTAGTCCAAGTTTGCGTTCTGAAGCCTTCCACCCACGCGAAGTAACCCATCGGAGCCGAGTATAGGTCTAAGCGAAACCAGCTTGCTTTTCTGTGGAAACGGCTTGCCCTGGCTAAGAGATCCTTTACTGAGTCTAGCAGGGACGGCCAATTTGACGAGCTTTGCAGAAGGAATGGAGGCCCGTTAGCCCAAAGGGAATGTTCCAACAATTCTCTTGGGGTACATCCTCGCGATACGACGTCTGCCGGGTTCAAGTTTGTAGGAACGTGATGCCAAGACATGTCTTTCGTCATCTCCTGAATTTTCGCGATTCTGTTTGATACGAAAACGTTAAACTCCCTCGGAGGTTGCCGAATCCACGCCAACACAATGGACGAGTCCGACCAGCAATGAAAGGTGCAATCGAAATCTATGGCTTCCTTGGCGTTTACGATTAGCTCAGCCAATAAAAGCGCTGCGGAAAGTTCTAATCTTGGAATTGTTAAGGCCTTCAATGGAGCTACCCTTGACTTGGCACAGAGCAGATGGACAGATGGACCGATCGCAAGTATAGACACGCTCCATAAGCTGACATGCTAGCATCGCAGAATCCATGCAACTCAACGGAAGCCCTTGGTTGCAGTACGAATCGTGGGAATTTTAAGTTCTGTACGACCGATAACTGTGAGGTCAACTCCCCCCATGTCGAAAGAATGGGCTCTGGCAGTGCATCATCCCAATCCACGTTCGCACTCCATAGAGATTGCAGAAAAATCTTAGATTTTGTGATAATAGGAGTTATTAAACCGAGTGGATCATAGAATTTGGCAATCGTCGACAATGCAACCCGCTTAGTGGGTCGTTGATTGATTGGCAGTTGACAAAAATGAAATAGGAGCTGATCAGAAGATGGATCCCAGACTAGTCCCAATGCCTTGGCGACATCCGATTCATCGTGAAATTTGATTAACTGCTCCTTGTCGCATTCAGACTCTCCCTTCAGGGCTGCTGACTCATTCGAACACCATTTGCGAATTGGAAAGTGGCCTCGCGACAGTAATTCCTTCACCTGACGACGAATTTCTCTCACCTCCTCAACTGAGTCCCCACCAGATATTAAATCATCCACATAGAAATCTCTACGAACAATTTTTGCTCCAATAGGAAATGATTCCTCCTCATCGTAAGAGAGTTGATGCATGGCCCTTATAGCCAAGAAGGCAGCTGGCTTGGTTCCGTAAGTCACCGTGTTCAATTTAAAAACACTCAATTCTTTCCTGGAGCTCTCTCTCCAAACGATGCACTGCAAGAAATCATCCGGGTACGAAACACGCACGCAACGGTACATCTTGCAGATATCTCCACAAAGGGCAACTTTAAAAAATCGAAAGCGAAGCAGTATATTGAAGATTTTTTGTTGAATTGTTGGTCCTGCCAGAAGTAAGTCGTTCAGAGAGCTACCAGAAGTTGTTTTAGCAGATCCATCAAAAACGACACGAAGCTTCGTACTCGTGCTTTCCTGCTTATGTACGCAATGATGGGGCAAAAAGAATTGTGTTTCTGGCGGTTCCTTAGTTACAAGAGACATGTGACCTAGGTCGATATACTCCCTCAAAAATGCTGAATACTGAGCTTTCAGGGCTGGGTTTCTATCTAATTTAGCTTCCAAACTCTTGAAACGACGACGAGCCAAGCAATAAGAATCACCTAAAGATTCGAATCCGGAAGTGGTCAAGAGACGAACACAGTATTGGCCGTTTCCAAGTAGAATGCAATTTTCAGTAAAAAGTTGCTCACATCGCAAGTCTTCCGGCAATAAAGATGGCTTAGACGAAGTGAAGTCCTCAATTTCCCAAAATCGCTTTACAATGGCGGAAAGTGTGTCATCGGAATAATCAGCTGGGTCCTTGATGCTGGCTTGTAAAACCGACTTATGAGTTGGCATGTTCGATGATAACCCTCCAGAGACTATCCAACCAAGCTTGGTGTTCTGAAGAGTTGGCAAAGCCCTATCCAAATGAATTTGTCCCATAGAAATTATTTCGAAAAACAACCCAGCGCCGAGTAAAAGGTCAATTCGTTGTGGTTGATTGAAATTAGGGTCAGCGAGTGAAATGTTTTGCGGTATCCTCCACGATGTTGCATTTATATTGAAATGGGGTTGATAATCAGTAATACTGTGAGTCACAACCGCTGTGAATGCCGCTCGATAGCTTGCATCCCGTGATTGCACAAGAATATCGACAGTCTTATCAGAGATCATGGAAGATTCTCCTATCCCAGAAATCGACGTTTGCGATCTTCTGTGATTCAAGTTTAGTTGGCTGGTTAAGCGAGAGGTTATGAAGTTTAGCTGGGAGGCCGAATCTAAAATTGCTCGGCAAGGCATAAATGCTCCAATTCTATTTCTGACGTAGATAATAGCAGTTGGAAGCAACACGTAGTCGATCGGCAAAATATTTAAGGCTTTGGGTGGAGGGCTTGGTAAATGATGATCAGGATGCGATGATGTATGCGAACATGATACTAATGCTGATGAAGTAGATGGTAATGGCTGAGAGCTCGAGGATGGATCGCATGATGGAGATGAAAATGAGGTTGATGTTGCGGATGGGTCATGGTTCATGTGTAATAATGAATGATGCTTCATGCGACAATACTTGCAGTGAGTCGACTTGCATTGCTGCAAACTATGCCCCTTGCGCAAACAGTTGAGGCAAAGGTGCAACTTCTTTGCTTCTCTATATCGAAGATTCGGACTCAAATTTAAAAATCGAGGACACTTTGGCAAATAATGATCCCGTGCATCGCAAAATAAGCATGTCAAATGATTTGAGTTAGTAGCAGATGCAATAAGTGTATTTTGGTTATATTTGTGCAAGTTTTTTCCCCACCTGCTGGCCTGGTGTTTGAGTTACCAAGGCTTGATCCAAGTTTTCCATCATCCTGCACCTTTTTTCCAAAAACGACTCCATAGCATCCCAGGTAGACAGCTCAGTGATTGACAAATCCTCTTCCCATTTTTCCCGCGTCCTCTGATCCAGTTTCCGAGTGACGATGTGAATTAAAAGTCCATCCAAAATTTGTTGCGTATTGGCCAGGGTTCGAATTGCTCGCAGATGCGAATTCATGCAATCGCTCAGCTCCCGAAGACCCTTCGAAGATCCCTTCTCGACACCCTTTAAACCGAATATTGCCTGAACATGTGCCTGAAAGTGTAAAACTTTATTATCAAATCGATTAACCAGCAAATTCATAGCCTTTTTAAAATTAGCATTCGAGGGTTCGAGCGAGCGTATGGTTTCCAGAGCCACGTCGCCCAAACTCGAACGCAAATATTGTAATTTTTCAATGTCGCTTAGCTCATCATCATTTCCGATGACCGTAGTGAAAGTCGCAAGAAAATCCGGCCACTCAGAGTAGGATCCATGAAAACGAGCAATTTCCAAATTTGGCAACCGAGGCTTTCTAGATAGTGATGTCAATAGATGTTGAATTTGCAGCGGTTGAAGCCGGCAATTGTGACTTGCGATGAGCCGCCAAGCCTCGGCTTAGTTTCGCCTTCACATCCATGAAGACTTCAGCAAATTCAATCCGATGGTCGCTCGAGATCTCTGCAAAGTCCAGTCTTTCCAACGATGTCTGCGTAGAATCAAATGCCTGGTTTAAGGAATTGATCCATTCCATTCGCGCCAGCAAATCAGATTCGTCAAATTGATTAACCGCATCAGCGTTTAAATAGCATTTCATCGAGCTCATTTGCCGCAAAATAGATTGGGCTTTGACTCGGTAGTAGTCGACGTCACTTGTGAATTCATTTTGAGCCCGAACCGAGTTTTCCGTATCAGACATTTTTCAATCACGAGAAAGAAAAAAATGAAATGAAAATGAAGAAAGTAAAATGTCCGACCGCGTTAGAGGCACAAAACACCGTATACCCTTTACCGCGAAAACGTGAAGGTTAACAAGCGTCGCCGAGATGCAACGGAACCTTTAACTTTGTTGTTGTTGTTCTTGCCGATAAATTGCCTGCCTAGCAACAGTGGATTATGTAACTGGCAAACGAATGTATGTATGGCTATATGTACATGTATATATGTAATATGCGCTATTAACAAAGATTAAATGCGATTCACTTTGTTAAGAATTATTTGCACAACACAAATTTGGTGTTTTTTCACAGCGCAAAATGCACAAAAAATCAAACGGCCGGCTGTGCACTTTTATATGCACTTATGTATGTATGTGTGTTCGTATGTTTGTGCCCGAATGCACGATAACGACAGCGAAACAAAGCGTTTGTTTAAACTATATTAAACAATCGCGAAACCGAGTTGCAGACTCCGATTAAAACTGCTATCACGTCGGGGTCACCAAATGTTTGTGGGGAAGACAACAAATATGCCACCCTTATATTTATAATTAATAACGCACGAATAGGTTATATTAAAATGTATAGCGTTTATTCGGAGCGGCAGACGGACTGTGAATGTGTAAAAGCTTGGCTCCAAGATCTTCATATAGACATATGCAGGCTTACAAAGTAGTTGCTGAATAGATAAGCGACAGCTTTATGGGTATAAGAAAGAAGGCGAAAGATAAGCAGAGAGCGATGCAGGTGCCGTCGTACACCTATGCGCGCATGACTAGGCGCTGGCGATCTGCTCCGAACAAGGGGTATGGAAGCAAACCTGTAATTCAGATATACTGTAATGTTTGTTCAAAACGGGGTAGCCCACCACCAAAGCATGTAAAATGAAGCACGATTAAAAATAATAGTAATAAAAAAAAACTTACGCCAAGTGGCTGGGGATAAAAGGATAAAAAATGAAAAATTATTAGGCTAGCGATAACACGGTTATGCTTGGCCTACCTAAGGTTGTCCTTGTGGACAACCCTCCCCTTAATGAGGACTGTGGTTCCCATGTCCGCTTCCACAGTTTTCTCTTCACACAATGGTGAGAGTTTGTTGCCTAGTCTGTTGGATTTCACCAGGACTTTTTTGCCAACTTTGAACACCCTGTTTTGTCGGGAAGCATTATTCCTGTTTCGGAGCTTATCTTGGGCGTGTTTAATCTTATCCTGTACCTCGTGGGTCATTCGATTGTGTTTGAACCACGTCGGCTGGCCTCTTGTCGATGGCTGAATGGATAGATTTGTTATATCTGGCAGTGGCCAGCAGAATTAACTCAACGGTGTCACTAATGCCTATATCAATTTTAAGACATCTAGTAAGCTCTACCAGAGTGCTGTGGAAACGTTCCACCTGACCCTTTGGACAGTGCAATAGCGGTGCATTCGAGATGCTAACGCCGAAATGGTTTTCCAGCATGGTCAAAATGGTGTGCGAGTTCAACGATGGTTCGTTGTCGCAATATATGACCTTGGCTCTAGGGAAAATATTCATGAGTTGCAGCAGCGCCGGCTTGAGATCCTCTATGGTTCTAGAGGGAATTGGCTGGACCATGGCAAATTTCGAGAATTTGTCAACGCACGTAAGGAACTATTTTTTGTTCGTGGAGAACATGTCTATATGTAGCATTTCTCCTACATGAGATCAGACTGGTGTTTCACCAAGCTCATGTTTTTGGGGTGTCTGTCGTATTTTGCCTTAGCGCATGTCTCGCAATTAGCGACGATCTCACTCGCTAGCTTGGCCATTTTCGGGAAGTAGTACTCTGAGAGTACCTGTTTCACATTTTCTTGGGCTAATCTGTGAGCCCTGTTGTGCTCGAAAGTGAGAACTTCGCGCCTCTCAGCGACTGCAAAAATATCCGTTACGTGGTTTTTGCAATGCCAAAATTTGGTGGCAGGGAATTGCCTCCTTGCATGTGAAGTCAATGTTATGCCGTCTTTTGTTTTCGAAGAGTACGAAGCTGCGTTTCGACGGAAAGCGTGCTTCCTCCAGAGCTACCTGGTTTTGAAAGCAATTCAAAGGTTTGTCCGTAGTCTGAATCGTGTGCGTCAGCGACAGCTCACTGTGTATTGTGGCCGCGTTAAAAAAAGTTTCTTCCTCTTCCACAACGTTAAGTTGTTGTGTGGAAAGGGCATCCGCAACAAGGTTTTCTTTGCCGGGCTTGTAAAAAATTTTAGCGCCGGACTCGTCGATGCGAGCCCTCCACCTTTTGAATTTCGCATTCGGATTGGATTCCGACACTGCGAAGGTCAACGGTTGGTGATCAGTAAAGATATTTATATCTTTAACTGCGTACAAATAATGGCGCAGTTTGGCCAGCGCCCAAACTATGACTAACAGCTCCCTTTCGTAGCGTAGTTAACTTCTCTGTCCTTTAGGGTTATAGAGATCGTAGTTATGGGTCGCCCCTCTTGGGATAGCACCGCGCCAATGCCGTAGTCGTAGTCGGGATATCTGGGAACGACGTCCTCGGAAGCCAGAATGTTACGCAGCTTTTGGAAAGCCAGCCGTTGCGGCTCGTTGAACTGTACCTGGATATTTTTGGATCTGTGTCTACTGACACTTCCATGTTCCCCTTTCAGAATGTTAGAAATGGGCCTAGCTATTGACGCAAAATCTTTTATAAAGCATCTATAATAGCTAGCCAAGCCCAGTAATGATCTGACCTCAAATATGTTCTCAGGCTCCGGGAATTCCTGAACTGCTTTGGTTTTTTCCGGGTCTGTAGTGGCCCCGTTGTTGGTGACTATGAACCCTAAAAAGCTAACGCTTTTCTTGAAAAAAATTGATTTTTGCGCTGATGCAATCTGCGTGCCGGATGTGGGAGTTTCGTCCTCTGAAAAAACGATATCATCATCAACATAGACATAGCCAAATTTGCCGATCTGCTCTCGCAGTATATCGTCAATTGTTCTTTGAAAATGCTGGCCGCATTTTTTAATCCAAATGGCAATCTGCGAAACTCGTATTTTCCTCCGTTAACGGAAAAGGAAGTTTTTTCACGGTCGCGTTCTGCCAGTGTGATTTGGGGTATCGGTCGGGTATTGTTCTCTCGTTCAGCTTGCGATAGTCCAACACCAAACGCATTTATCGCTTGCCAGTTTCGTCGGTACTGTTTTTATCTACTACCCATATTGGGTTATTGTAGGGGGACTTCGACTTTTGGATTATGCCATTTTTAACAGATCTTGAATTTCGCCATTGACGAAATCGGCTGCTCCCATTGGATATGGGTAAAGTTTGGCATAGATGGGTTCCTCATCAACAGTTCTTATGGTAGCTACCACCGACGCGTTGTGAGGTAGGGCCTCATTAGGGTATGCGAAAGCTTTTTTCCTGTCGCTGAGCATTTTCAAAAATGCTTTTCTGACCAAAGGTGGTGCCTCCGGGCAGTCCACTTCAGTGAAATTGACATTGGGGCATGAGTGAAAATCAATCTTCTCTTCTTCGGTGTCCCATTTGAGGCGACCAGAAGCTAGACAAAGTGATGTCCCCGCCTGTTTTAATAGGTCGAGACCGATGATTGCATCAAAAGAGGACAAGTCAGGTAAAATGAAGAATGTGGCATTTAAATTAAAAATTGACACGAAGCATTTCTTCGTGATAGTGGTGACGCTATGAGTGGAATGAAGTTTAAACGGAGTTTCTACCGGGCGGACGCCTTTCAATCCTTCGTATGGTCGGATGAAATTCTTAGCCGCGCCGGTATCGGTGAGAAGTCTCATGTCGATCCCCGCTACTCTTCGTCTGATGAATGGTAGCAGGGATTTTCCCCTAAAATTACCTTTACCGCTGCACTGGAGGCTGCGTCGTCGTATGCCTTGTCAGAAGTATCTGTGCCCTGAGCAATGAGGTTAACGCTTTGCCTCTTGTGAGGGCCTGAGCGTCCAGACGCATCCGTCTTCGCGTTCTGGGCACGGGGCACGGGACGGCTGTAACATTTTGGACAGCGACGGATCCACTTCCATGCGCTCTGGTGTGTTTCCCGGAAGCCTGTCGCTGCGAGGAGCAGTGTGTACTTGCGCCTTGTAGTTTTTAGTAAAATGCGAGTTCTTCCCGGCACCTATTTTAGAATTTGTTTGTGGAGGGGCTTGTTGCCGCTCTTGCGCTTTTGGGAATTGCTTGCGCTCTCTATCCTCTTGGTTCCTTGCAAACGTTGTTGCGAAGATGTATCTCTCATGGTTGGATTCGACTTCCTGCGCCAAGGCGAGAGCTGTCGGCATGACTTTGGGTTTTGCCGAGAAAAGCACATCCATGAGGCTGCGCTTTAGCCCACAATACCTTAGCCATGGCCGCCCCATACGTCTTGTTTGTTAATAAGGTGAGTTTCTTCTCAACCTCATTATAGTACTGTAACAAGGTTAGGCCACCCTGTCTTAGAATGCCTAACTCTTGATCGTTGACATGCATCGGTCGCTTGTCACTGTATGTGAAGTCTAACCGATTTATAATCGCGTCAAAATTCAATACAGTCCCAAACGAAGATAGCACAGCATCAGCGGGACCCCTGACCTTACTCCTAATAATTATGACCGCTTGATAGTGGCGGGAGCTGTCATCATATCGTCTGAAAATGTGGTAAGCGGCTACAGCTGCTTGTCGCCAAGATACGTACGATTCTTGCGTTCCCGCAAATTCGGGCAGACATTTATCGGCATTGCATGTCTTTTATTATACCCGTTACTCGTAGAGTAAAAGGGTATACTAGATTCGTCGGAAAGTATGTAACAGGCAGAAGGAAGCGTTTCCGACCCCATAAAGTATATATATTCTTGATCAGGATCACTAGCCGAGTCGATCTAGCCATGTCCGTCTGTCCGTCTGTCCGTCTGTCCGTCTGTCCGTCTGTCCGTCTGTCCGTATGAACGCTGAGATCTCGGAAACTATGAGAGTTACAATACTGGGATTAGGCACGCAGATTCCTGAGATTCCTGCGCAGCGCAAGTTTGTTTCAGTAGAGTGCCACGCCCACTCTAACGCCCACAAACCGCCCAAAACTGTGGCTCCTACAGTTTTGATGCTAGAATAAAAATTTTAACTGTAATGTAATGTTCTCATCAATACCTATCGATTGACCTAAAAAAAAGTTTGCCACGCCCACTTTAACGCCCACAAACCGCGAAAACCTGTGACGCCCACAATTTTTATGCTAGATAAAAAATTTTAACTGGAATGTATTCGTCTCGTCATTACCTATCGATTGACTCAAAAAAAAGTTTGCCACGCCCACTTTAACGCCCACAAACCGCAAAAACCTGTGACGCCCACAATTTTCATGCTAGATACAAAATTGTAACTGAAATGTATTGGTCTCGTCGATACCTATCGATTGATCCAAAAAAAAATTTGCCACGCCCACTCTAACGCCCATAACGCTTAAATCTGTATACCGCCGGTAGGTGGCGCATTTTAATCTCGCTTTGCTGCTTGCATATCTCCATTTAGCTGAGTAACGGGTATCTGATAGTCGAGGTACTCGACTATAGCGTTCTTCCTTGTTATTTCTATGGCCACATATGTTTTTATCTGAGGGGTCTGGGCTGGAGCTGACGCAGTGCTTACTGCCGGTACTCGCAATTCTTCAATCTGCAGCTTAAGCGCTTGCTCTCTGATCTGGCTTTGGGCGGTCTGTTCTGCAAGGCCATTATTAATGGCGGCCTGTATGACGGTTGGGAGCTGATCGCGATCCATATTAGTAGGGGGTACTGGGGGCTTGGTGTTGAGGTTCGGACCTTCCCTTCACTCTCGGACTCTGAGTCGCTTGAGTATGGTTTCTTGTTCCTATATGTGAGAACCGGAGTACTCATAGGCAGCTGAATTCAACTGCACAGAAATCCGTGCGCGTAAGCAAAAGCGCTACACAAACAAAAACAAAGTCGAAAGGCTCTGGGGGTTGCGGGGGCTGAGTCGCCGCCTCAGCAACGGATGAGAGCTCGTCGAACTGAGCTGTTGCCTTGCCAAGCCGTGACAAGGTGAAGGGGGCGCGGGGACTGAGCCTTCGCTAAGGCAAGCAAAGAAAATAAAAACAAGTTGCCACAAAAAGTAGAGTGGGGGGATAATAAGACAACTAAGACTGCGGGGCTAATGTCAAGAACTCGAGCATAAGCAAAGATACATATAAAAGCTGAATTAAATGCACACAATTAATCGAAGCAATGAGACGGTGTTTTTATTAATTATGATCAGTTAGTATTCAAATCTTGTGCTAGTAATTTATTTTTTAGCTTCGGTTGAGATATTTAACTTCCAAATTTTCTGTAAAGCTGCACCAGAATATTAATTTATTTATTCACAAAAAAGAAAATAATATGCAAACAATACGCAATTATAAATACCTTGAATAGCAAACTGTCACTATTAATTATCTAATGACATATAATTATTATGTAAAAAGTATATTATTATGTAAAAATATATATATAATGCAATATATTAATATCAAGCTGTCAATCAATTAATGAGTGTTAGTTAATTACGATATTAATGTGAAATATTAGTATGAAGCTGCAGAATTTTATTTATAATAATTTTAACAAAACTAATGATTACGCTGGAAGGAAAACTGTCCTTTTCTTGCTGGCCTAGAGACTCAGTCAAGATCAAATCAATTTCATTTTAACGGCAGTTGCCGGAGTTGTTTAGCAGATAACTTCTGTTCTTTATTTTACGAATGCCAAAAGGGAACTGACTTACAGCTAACAAAAACTGAACTTCATAGCGGCCATGCAAATATGCTATGCTTGCCGGCAATGCATGGGCATCCGGCCAGACGCTGTGTCAGCAGTTTGGCCGGAGCGAGCTCTTGGACGATCGGTCATCGCCGTCGCCCGGTTAACTCAGTTAACTACTCCCCCCTCAGGAATGAGGCCGCCCTCGGCCGACCCTATTTGGACAACCATCTCTTTTAACTGGGCCGCAGTTCTTCCGGCCTGGGTGACTCGCCGATAGGTCAAGCCGATGCAGATCAACGCTCATATGCAATATGCATATTGCTCCATATTGTTCACCCTAGTCTGAGAACGGTGACGCTTCCCTAAGCCCACAAGGCCGATCTCTCTGCGGGTCTAAGGCGCAACAAGCGACCCCGAGGCAACGCGTTGGCAAGCAAGCAGAGGCGGCCACTACGAGCGTCCCGAGACCCAGGATCCAGAGGAGGACGAGTCAACGCGTCGAGGAGTCAGAAAGAGGAGCGCCAGCAGCCGGCGGAACCAGAGCCAAGAGATACCGAAGCCAGCCCAGCCACACACCCGCTGTACTAATACCACGAGAATAAATCCCACTATTACCATTTGAACCCTTTGTTTTCTCACTGATCTACGGGCAATCACGTCATATAAATTTGGTGGGACGAACACACAATCTTCTGAGCTAGCCGCACGAATCTCGTAGCGAGCAGACACACAAAATCAGTTCGTTACACTGTCCGTACGAACGCTGAGATTTTGAACACTAAAATAGCTAGAAATTTGGGATTAAGCATGCAGATTAAAGGACTTCTTAATCAGCGCCAGTTTTTTATCAGCTTAGTGACGTGACCACTGTATTTCTTAAATTCTTATATTAATCAATAATCAATAATAAGTGGTGACAATCGCATAGTTTGGCATGGTAGTACCGCTAGGCGCTGAGGCGGAATATAGAAATATCTGATAGTCGAGACACTCGGCTATAACTTTTTTTAGTGTTTTACATTTTTTGTGCAGAAAGAACTAGAGGTGGGCAAAAGTGAAGCCTTGGTTGGGTCGTTGGTATTATTTTTTATTTTTCTAGAATATTTCGTTTGTTTTTGCCTATTGTCGAGAATTCATCACTAGTGTAGGGATGGGACTGCTTCGGTACGAGTTAGCCCGGTAGGGATGCAAAAATGATTTAAAAAGGGTTAGCAAAGTAAAAAATATATTTATTACACAAGCCGCCCGAACTTAGCTTTCCATATATGTTTCTTTAATTTAAACAGAAAATTTGAGGAGGCACTAGAACTGCTTGGCACGCATGGAGGTAGCGTTCCCATTCACTCCGTTGCCAGGTGAGTTACAAATTGTTGTTGTTGATTTGTTTACAAATGTGTGAATTTATATATAGACTATACATTAGTCATTTACTGGCGTTAAAGCAATATGAGGGCGCTGCCAAACTTTGTCTGCGAATGCTGGGAAATAACAAAGTTCTTTGGGAAGAAGAAGTTTTCAAGTTTGTAAAGTGTCAGCAGTTACGCTCTGTTAGTGCTTATCTGCCGACATCCGACGAATGCAAACTCGATCCCCACGTGTACGAGATGGTTTTGTACGAGTTTCTGAAATTCGATGTAAGCGGTTTTCTAAATCTTGTTAAGGAATGGCCGCCTCACCTGTACGACGGCCTGGCTGTTATTAACGCCATTCACGATAACTTTCGGAAGCAACATGCTAGTCAGTTGCTCGAATCCCTGGCTCTTCTATATTCGTATCAGGGTGATTTCGAAAGTGCCCTCCGAATGTATCTAAAGTTAGTATTTAAATCGTTTTAAAGGACCGACTGACAAAATATCAAAAGGTTACAGAACAAGGACGTCTTTCAATTAATACGCCGTTATGAGCTTTACGATGTCATTCCAAAATTAATTATTCCACTAATTCAATTGGATCGTGAACGTGCCTTTGAAATACTACTAGATAAGAACAAGATAAGGACAGAGGTCGTTGTTCATCAGCTGGAGCACAGTCAAGAGTATCTATACTGGGTAAGGGCCTTATGTAACATGTCAGAAATACACTATATTTATACCCGTAATTCGTAGTAAAAGGGTATATTTGGAAATAACGTTATCAGACAGAATAAAGCGTTTCCGATCCTATAAAATATATATTTTCTTAATCAGGATCTTCAGCGAAGTTGGTTTAGCCAAGTCCGTCTGTCTGTCTGTCTGTCTGTATGAACGCTGAGATCAACTGAGTACCACGTCCACTCTAACGTTTATAAATGTCCTTAAACCTAAAAGATTTTATAGAATTTTATATGGGATTTTGTTTTTTTTTCCAATAGCCATCTGCATGAAAAAGTATCTAATCGAACTATTCATTAAAAAGTTATTAGCAAGTGCAGTTTTTACCGCTAGGTGGAGCCAGTTCGCGAAATCGGAAACGGTTGCTTTGCTGCATGCATATTTCCATCCCTTACCCTCCCTTTAGCTGAGAAGCGGGTATCTGATAGTCGGGGCACTCGACTATAGCGTTCTCTTTTGTTTTTTTTCAGTATTTGGACTCTTTGCAAAAAGTGGATGCCTGTAACGCATTTCAAAGTAAACTGGTTTCCTTGTATGCAAAATATGATCGAAACCAACTTTTGCCCTTTCTTATGCGTTCAAAGGAATACGTAATTCTGGAGGCGTTGGCCATATGTAAAAGGGAAGGTTTTTACCCGGAGATTGTCTACTTACTGGGTTGCATGGGCGGAGTGGAAGCGGCCGAAGCTTTAAATATCATTATTCATAGAGTAAGAAAACTTAAAGCGATACGTTATTAACATATATAGCATTTAAATTCCGCAGATCAGTGACATAGAAATGGCAATCGAGTTTTGCAAGGAACACGATGACAACGATCTATGGCATCTGCTTATCAGTGAAACTACCAAACAACCCGAAATTGTGTCCAAAGTCTTGGACGGTATTGTGGGTAAGTAGTATGGTAAAGTATAATGTTTTCTGATTAATATAGAAGTTCTGATTGCTTTAGACTATGTGAACCCCGCGGTGGTCGTTAGTCAAATCGAAATGGGCCGGACTATTCCGAACTTGCGGAAATCGCTTATTAAAATGTTGTGGCACTACAATCTCCAAGAGCAAACAATATCTACCGCCCAAAAGATTCAAGTGAATGACATTTTTGATACCCACTCCGAGGTGGTTACATCGCAAAGACGTGGTCAGCAAGTATCTTGCGAACAACTTTGCCTTTTGTGCCAACGCCCAGTATTAATAAAAAATGCTGTTTATAATTGTATCATCGGATTTAAATGTGGCCATGTCTTCCATAAGTCGTGCATGCTGGGCGTTCCTGCCAACAAACGCTGCAGAGAGTGTAAGCTGTGGGCCCCCGATCTACCTTTGGAAGATTAAGTTAATAATGACTCCATACCTGTTGTCTTATCCTTCTCTGTTAAAAGATTCTGAAGATAAAGAAAAAGCTGAAAAAAGGAAATATCTTAGAGATAAATGATAATCTATGATTAGAATAAATATTATATAGTTATATTTGCGTCATGCTCCCCCAGCCCAAACCACATGAAATAAAATTAATAAAAAATAGTTGCTGAGAACTTGGAGTTTTGATTATAAATGGGTACTTATCACCTATGACTAGTTTAACTGAATAACAATTAAAGCGACTTAAATGGATTCCCAGCGAGACGATTCATTATCTTATTGATGTTGTGTGAAATACGCAGCATATTTGGGATGCGAAGCATCCAAATTATAAAAAATGCGAAAACCACACATTCCAGGAAACTGCCACCGAAAAGGGAACCTCAATTTGCAATCCGCAAACACCATTTTCCAGAGGTAATTTGATACATGTGGAAATGATTTTATAATAACACAGGGACACTTATTGAAACTGTAAAATTTTGAGAAACCATTTCTACTTTTCCATGATATTTGGGTCCTTCTGAAAAACGTTATGTTAAAAATTAACAATTTTTTAAAATTTCTCTAATGGCCCTAACATGCCCTAAAAAATAAATCTTAAATAGAAGTAATTTTTATTTTCCTTGGAACGGTCGTTTTGCTGCACGCATGTTTCCATCTGCTTACCCTCCCTTTGCTGAGAAGCGGGTATCTGATAGTCGGGGAACTCGACTATAGCGTTCTCCTTTGCTTTTTTCAGTATTTGGACTCATTGCAAAAAGTGAATGCCTGTAATGCATTTCAAAGTAAACTGGTTTCCTTGTATGCAAAATATGATCGAAACCAACTTTTGCCCTTTCTTATGCGTTCAATGGAATACGTAATCCTGGAGGCGTTGGGCATATGTAATCGGCAAGGTTTTTACCCGGAGATGGTCTACTTACTGGGTTGATTGGGCGGAGTGGAAGCGGCCGAAGCATTAAATATCATTATTCATAGAGTAAGAAAACTTACAGCGAAACGTTAATAACAAATATAGCATTTAAATTCCGCAGATCAGTGACATAGAAATGGCAATCGAGTTTTGCAAGGAACACTATGCACTATGGCATCTGCTTATCAGTGAAACCACCAAACAACCCGAAATTGTGTCCAAAGTCTTGGCCGGCATTGTGGGTAAGTAGTATGGTAACGTATAATGTTTTCTGATTAATATAGAAGTTCTAATTGCTTTAGACTATGTGAACCCCGCGGTGGTCGTTAGTCAAATTGAAATGGGCCGGACTAATCCGAACTTGCGGAAATCGCGTATTAAAATGTTGTGGCACTACAATCTCCAAGAGCAAACAATATCTACCGCCCAAAAGATTCAAGTGAATGACATTTTTGATACCCACTCCGAGGTGGTTACATCGTAAAGACGTGTGTGTGTGTCTTCACACCTGTTGTCTTATCCTTCTCTGTTAACAGTTTCTGAAGATAAAGGAAAAACTGAAAAAAGGAAATATTTTAGAGATTAATGACAATCTATGATTAGAACAAATATTATATAGTTATATTTGCGTCATGCTCCCCCATCCCAAACCACATGAAATAAATTTTATAACAAATACATATACAAGGGTGGTCAAAAGTATTTTCACAAAAAAAAAAGTTAAATATATTCATAATTTGAACTTACATCTTGTTAACTTTGGCATCAATGGAAAGGTAATTTAAATGCCGTTTGAATGATACAATACATTTCTTAACACATTCAGTACTTATTGAAAAGGACGAATTTGTGTGAAAATGTCCTTTTTGAACTTTTTTCCTCGACTTGAAAACTTAAATTTTTTGATGCAAAAATTTTCTTCAAACAAAAATAATAGTAACTGCAAAAAGAATTTTTCAAAAATCATTTTGCTTCTATTTTTTATGATTTTTTGAAAATGCTTAGAAACATGCATTTTAGGCATATTTTTCTCTTTTTCATACAAATTTTTTCCGACAGTGTCACCTTTAAAAAACCATAAAAAATATAAGCAAAATGATTTTTGAAAAATTCTTTTTGCAGTTACTATTATTTTTGTATGAAGAAACTTTTTGCATCAAAAAATTTAAGTTTTCAAGTCGAGGAAAAAAGTTCAAAAAGGACATTTTCACACAAATTCGTCCTTTTCAATAAGTACTGAATGTGTTAAGAAATGTATTGTATCATTCAAACGGCATTTAAATTACCTTTCCATTGATGCCAAAGTTAACAAGATGTAAGTTCAAATTATGAATATATTTAACTTTTTTTTTGTGAAAATACTTTTGACCACCCTTGTAGGTACATATCACCTATAACTAGTTTAACTGAAAAACAATTAAAGCGACTTAAATGGATTTCCAGCGAGACAATTTATTATCTTATTGATGTTGTGTAAAATACACAGCATATTTGGGATGCGAAGCATCCAAACTATAAAAAAAAAGCAAAAACCACACATTCTGGGAAGCTGCCACCGAAAAGGAAAACTCAGTTTGCAATCCGCAAACACCATTTTCCAAAGGTAATTTGATAAATGTGGAAATGATTTTATAATAACACAGGAACACTAATTGAAACTGCGAAATTTTGAGAAACCATTTCTAATTTTCCATGATAATTGTGAGAAAAGTTATGTTAAAAATTAACTATTTTTTTAAATCTCTCTAATGGCCCTAACAGGCCCTAAAAAATAAATCTTAAATAGAAGTAATTTTTATTTTTCTTGTAATCTGTTTTTTTGGATTAGTTATAGCAATAACAATTTTTTTTTAGTTTTATAATGTGCTCCTATATATTGTCATTTATTTATTTTTTTATTAATTTATTGCTTAAAGTTAAAAACTAAAGCGACAGGGATAGGCAGCCAGAGCTACTTAGGCTTTAGGCTGGCTTAGTTTCAATTTGCTATTCGGTTCTTAATTACTAAGGGCATAATTCATTCATTTTGGTTATCGCTTCTTAATTAACAAAGTACATTTCAGGTGTATTAAAGAACTGTCTTAATTATAAGAGGTTTGATAAATTAGATTTTTTAGGGGAATCGAGAAGTTAAAGGAGGTCGGTGGTCGTAGGATTGGAAAGAAGTGGAGTAAGGTTTCTATTCGGGATGTGGATTAGGTTGTAGTTAAATGCAGTGCATTCGTTAAAGATATGCTCTATTGACATTGAGTTGCAGAACTTACAGAGGTTGTCTGTAGCCTGAACGAGTCTAAATTCATGGGTAAGTCTGGTGTGGCCCAGACGTGATCGTATTATTCGGGTTTGGTCTTTTCTTGTTAGTTTGATGATTTCTTTTGCTTTTGTGTAGTCGCTTATGTTAAGATGGTTGCTGTTTATGAATTGGTACCAACTGGAGGAGTATTGGAAAAGATTGAGGGAGGTGCTATAGAAATGTTTTTTTAACAATGTCGGACGGGTTAATATTATGTGTGGTGATCAGCGGTGCGATAGTTGCGTTTTTTGCGGCGTCGTCAAATTCGTTGCCCTAGTTCCAACATGGCTCGGAACCCACATGTTTTTTATACAACGAATTTTCGTAGGATAACAAGCGGAATTGTCAATGTTTTGAATAGGGTTAATTGCGGAAAGAGAGTCTGAGCAGATGCAGATGTTAGTACGGCCTATCTCGACGGCTTCTAGTATTGCGATAATTTCTGCAGTATAAATTGATGTATAATTTGGAGGAATGGCTCTTTTTAGAACAATGTTCTCTGTGCCATAACATAACCAGTTGTGTCTTGGTTTTGTGAAGCGAAATAAAAGTGTAGTTGGTAAGTTTTGATTTTATGTCGAGAAATTCTTTCCTTTGCCTGGCTGCTCTTTGTTGCTTCTTTATATTGGCTTAAATGTGTGTCTATAGCATCTGATTGTAAGTGCCAAGGTTTTGTGTAGGACCTAGTTTCTGTATTTCACCGTTTTCTTTTTTGTAATTTTATTTATTATTGATTTTACACGGGTATCTGATGATTTCGTTATTGTATTACACAATTTGGCTTGAATATGATTTGTTCTAATGTCTAAGGGTGGTATGTTCGATTTTAAGTGTTAGTTGATGACGGGTGCTGGACGGATTGCTTTGTTGAGAAGGGTTTGGATCGGTTTGATTTGCGATTTTGGAGATAGACCATAAAATGGCAAGCCGTAATCTGTTTTTGACAAACATACCCCTCTGACTATTTGGACTAAGGTCAGTGGCTGGCAGTTGTATTTATCATTTGAGAGGCATTTTATAATTATACCCGTTACTCGTAGAGTAAAAGGGTATACTAGATTCGTCGGAAAGTATGTAACAGGCAGAAGGAAGCGTTTCCGACCCCACAAAGTATATATATTCTTGATCAGGATCACTAGCCGAGTCGATCTAGCCATGTCCGTCTGTCCGTCCGGATGAACGCTGAGATCTCGGAAACTATGGGAGCTAGGCTATTGAGATTTGGCGTGCAGATTCCTGAGCTTCTTACGCAGCGCAAGTTTGTTTCAGCACAGTGCCACGCCCACTCTAACGCCCACAAACCGCCCAAAATTGTGGCTCCTACAGTTTTGATGCTAGAATAACAATTTTAACCGAAATGTATTGTTCTCATCAATACCTATCGATTGACCCACTTTAACGCCCACAAACCGCGAAAACCTGTGGCGCCCACAATTTTCATGCTAGATAAAAAATTTTAACTGAAATGTATTGGCCTTGCCACGCCCACTCTAACGCCCATAACGCTTAAATCTGTATACCTCCGGTAGGTGGCGCATTTTAATCTCGCTTTGCTGCTTGCACATCTCCATATAGCTGAGTAACGGGTATCTGATAGTCGAGGTACTCGACTATAGCGTTCTTCCTTGTTTTAATTGAATTTGTTAAGGATTTTGCTTGGTTATTTATGTGGGGTTGCCATTTGTATTTTGTGTCAAATGATAAGCCTAGCATTGTTAGTTCCGCTACTGTGCATATATAGTTTGTTACTGTAGAAAGTTGGCAGACACAGTTGTGTTTTCTGCTCATGTTTATATGTTTGCATTTAGATTGGGATAACGACGCTCCAAATAATTTACACCAGTTACTGATGTCCTATTTATGTTATTTGTTGTGTTTTTCTGTTTATTTAGGTCAACTATAATGTTTTAGTCACCTAAGTTATTTGTTGTGTTTTTCTGTTTATTTAGGTCAACTATAATGTTTTAGTCATCTGCAAATGCTGTAAAGTCAAGATTCTTGTGTTTTCTTATTGTGTCTGAAAGACTGTTATATGCAATGAGAAAAAGGATCACAGATAGAGGGGATCCCTGCGGTATTCGATTGTGAAGCGGTTGAATTAGTGAAGGACTGTGATTGCTTTTAACTCTAATTTTTCGACTTGTCATAAATTGGGATACGTATTTGATTAGCCTTTGCCCACAGCCCCATTTAATCAATTGGCTTTTTATTGTGTGCAGTCCTACTTTCTAAAATGCTTTTTCAAAGTCAAGAGATATAATTGAGGCGTTTTTTTTCTAAGAGGGCCTTGTTGATCAGGGAGTCTACATATAGTAGAGAGTCTGTCACAGATTTTCTCTTTTTAAACACAACTTGACGACTGTTCAGAAGTTTGTTGGAAGTAACCCACCACTAGAGCCGTTTAGAGATGATTTTATCAAGAGTTTTTAAGATACATGGGTTAAGGGAAATGGGTCTATATGATTCAATAATGGTTTTGTCTTTGCCAGGTTTATGAATTGGGACTATCGTACTTATTTTAAAGGCCTGAGGTATACATGATTTTAGGATAGAGTTGAAGAAGTATACTATTCTAATTTTAACTGGTTTTGCCGTTTGCTGTATCATTGTATAATTGATCATGTCGTTCGCAGTATTTTTTCATTTTAGACTGTTTAATGCTACAGAAAATTCATTGTGGTTCGTCGTTGTTTTGTCTGTATGCGTTGCACTTTGCATCTAAAAAAGCTTGCGAAAAGTTGTGATCATCGGATTGAGATGACCAATGTTTGGAAAAAACTGTAGCAATATCTTTTGGATTTGAGACTATTGTTTTGCGATTGTTTGCTCTGAATACAATGTATGTGTGTTGATATGTGAGTTTCACAGAATTGTCTAATTTTACTCCACATCATGTCTTGCTTTGAGTCGATTGAAATACTGGAAGTTAGTGCTATACAACTTTTTTGCTAACCCGAATTTCTCGTCTGAGCTGAGCATTAGTTTTTATACCCGTTACTCGTAGAGTAAAAGGGTATACTAGATTCGTCGGAAAGTACGTAACAGGTAGAAGGAAGCGTTTCCGACCCCATAAAGTATGTATATTCTTGATCAGAATCACTAGCCGAGTCGATCTAGCCATATCCGCTGAGATCTCGGAAACTATAAGAGCTAGGCTATTGGGATTTGGTATGCAGATTCCAGAGCTTCTTACGCAGCGCAAGTTTGTTTCAGCAGCGTGCCACGCTCACTCTAACGCCCACAAGCCGCCCAAAACTCTGGCTCCTACAGTTTTGATGCTAGAATAAAAATTTTAACTGAAATGTATTGTTCTCATCAATACCTATTGATTTATCCAAAAAAAAATTTGCACGCACACTGTAACGCCCACAAACCGCCCACAAACTTCAAAAAATCGTAGGTATGAACGCGGACATTTCGGAAACTATAAAAGATAGAGAATTGGGATTTTAGATTTAGATTTCGTAGCCTTGTACGCACAGCAAGTTTGTCACGCGAATATGCCACGCCCACTCTAACGCCCACAAACCGCCTAAGCGCCCACTATTTAAATACTAGAAAAAAAGTTTTTACTAAAATGTATTAGACTCGTCAATACCTATTGATTTAACCAAAAAAAAAGTTTGGCACGCCCACTCTAACGCCCATATCGCTTAAATATGTCTGATAGTCGAGGTACTCGACTATTGCGTGCTTTCTTGTTTTAAAATGTGTTAGGTTAAACAGGGACATTTCCCTATTGAATGCTCTCCAGGCGCGATTTTTGCTGACCTTTAAGTCGTCGTCGGTTAGTCGGTTTTTATTCCACCATGGGACGTTTTATTGACTTTTTGGAGGGTGGGTTTGGGGAATACTATAATAGGCGCTATTTAATATTATTTTGTTTATGTTGCTGTGTTCTTTGTTTGTGTTAGTTGATGCTGGAATTTGGTAATTAAAGCGGTTGGTAAGACTTTCGAATTTACCCCAGTGTGCTCTTTTAGTTATAAATCCTTTTGTATAGTTAAATGTTTGGTTTTCTTGGGCTAAAATGTTTACTGTTATGGAAAAATGGTCACTACCCTGGGGAGTGTCCATGATTTTAGAATCGCAGTCAATTTTGAGGTTAGGAGAGCAAGGTCTATGTGTTGGTTGGCCGGTGTATAATATGATGTAGTTGTTGCTGTGAAAGTAATCTCCGAGGATTCTACACTGCGATTGCTTTTGGGAGATCCCTAGAGGCTATTCCATCCATTAATGTCTCCTGTGATCAGTGTATCTATATCTGTCTTGGTAAATTTTTGTGAAGGTGTTATGCAGATGAAATGATATACAGCTTTTTATGGGATTGTATTTCCAATCTAATGGTCTCGAAAACTTGTCCTACATTTATGGATTAGTAGAGCAATTCCACCTTTGGCTGAAGTTGTATTATAGATTTTAAGTTAACTGGGAATGGAATTAATGGTTTTCCTGGAGGGAAATAATTTAGGGTTTTTGGTCTGTTAAGAGTATTAGTAGTTCATTATAATTATTTACATAGCCATTGATGTTCCATTGTAATGCAGTAAGTGTCATATTCACTATTGTGGGGTTGGTGTGTTCGCTAAGTTTTTCTATTAGTTATTTATTACGTTTGAGCTAGGGGTATTTTAATCATAGATCTAGTTAACATTATGGCATTCAATTTTTCCTTACTAATAAGATGTGTTCAGGCCCACTGTCCGGCGAATCTGGACTGGCCCCGCTATCCAGTTGCACCTCTCTACCGCTCTCCCGCTCTCTCGCGCTCCCGCTCTCCTGCGCTGTTCCTAGCTCCCTCCATGAAGTCCTCGCTGCGCTTTGGAGCGCAGAGCGGAGCTTAGACTTAGTTAGTTCGATTCTGGAGTTCAACTGAAATAAACCGCGGTCGCACCCCCGCCTACTTTCCAAGTTAACTTTTTCTCGAGTACTTCTTTTCGATCAAGGGGCAATACGCGTTCGAGTGGTTTCTCCCCTACAGCTTCCGCAGCACCAGCAGTAAACCGCACCAGCAGCAAACCGCCGAAGCCCAGCGCAGCAGCCCGCCGACGCCGCCAGTTTCCCGCCGTCGCCTCCCACGCCATTCCATCAGCGCCACCACGGTACCCCGCTACCCCCCGGTGTACATTTTGGTCCCTTGAGCCGGATAAGATAAGTAAAGATTTTCGTCTTATTAATTGCCGGTCTGCAGTCAGCCACTCGAAAATTTAATTCGTTTGACTTTCTGTACGATTTGTCCAAAATCCTAGTCCGATTAAATCCGACAACGGCAATTAAAAATTATTTCGCCATTTTTTTCTTCGATTTTCCTTTTGCTACGTGCGGCCATATTGCCAATTTTTTCCGACTCCTTTTTTTAATTGCATTTGGCCGCTCATCCATACTTATATAAACATATACAAAATCGAGAAAAAATTCCAAGCTTAGAAAAAATATTGTGCAAATATAAGCCAAGCATACAGTGAGAATTATTAAATTTCTAGTGTTCTGCCAATTCAGGCCCCCAAAACTTTTCAAGATTTTTCTCACTGTATATCCACAGCCGCTAAAATACTTGCACATATTCTTTCGTTTTTCCAAATACAGTCCACACACAAGATATCGAAAACTTCCACAACAACACATACCCCGCCGGCAATAATTATTTAATAAATTTAAAACCGGCGAAAATTACATTAATGCAAGTATCTACATACATACAAATATCTACATACATATAAATATCTACATACATACAAATATCTACATCCATACAAATATCTACATATATACAAATATCTACATATATACAAATATATACATACAGTCACATATAATTTTTAACTCCACCATCCCGTTCCGACTAATTAAAGTTTTCCGACGGCCATCCGGTCAAAAATAATAAAAAAAAAAATTACACCAACCGACGTGAAAAATTTTTGGTCATTGTGTTTTATTTACCATCAAACTTTTTAGTATTTTTTTCGGTATTTGGTATGTACTCCGTAAAATTTATTTTACTTAAGCGAGAAAAATACCAGCACTCCACCGGATGCATAGCATCCTCCATCCACCAATTTTTTTTGGTATATTTTTAGTATTTTTCCCTCTGAATATTAAATCAAATTAAAGCAATACTCGAATATTAAATAATCAACCGATCGCATCCACCGGCCAGCCACTATTTCATTGATCCTGGGCGCGGACGTCTACCCGAAGGTGATACAGCCGGGCTTCCACATGGTCGACGAGGGACTGCCAGTAGCCCAGAAGTCGGTGTTCGGGTGGATCCTCTCCGGCGCCTGTACGCAGGCTTGAGGCGTAGGCGACTGGCCGAAGTTCCGTCTCCTTCATTTTTTGCAACGCTAGCGATTGCAAGGGGGGCGGAATGTTCAGGCCCACTGTCCGGCGAATCTGGACTGGCCCCGCTATCCAGTTGCACGCTCTCTCGCGCTCCCGCTCTCCTGCGCTGTTCCTAGCTCCCTCCATGAAGTCTCCGCTGCGCTTTGGAGCACAGAGCGGAGCTTAGACTTAGTTAGTTCGATTTTGGAGTTCAACTAAAATAAACCGCGGTCGCACCCCCGCCTACTTTCCAAGTTTACTTTTTCTCGAGTACTTCTTTTCGATCAAGGGGCAATACGCGTTCGAGTGGTTTCTCCCCTACAGCTTCCGCAGCACCAGCAGTAAACCGCACCAGCAGCAAACCGCCGAAGCCCAGCGCAGCAGCCCGCCGACGCCGCCAGTTTCCCGCCGTCGCCTCCCACGCCATTCCATCAGCGCCACCACGGTACCCCGCTACCCCCCGGCGTACAAGATGTCTTTTAGTTTTGTTACTTATATTTCTTGGAAGAATAGTTATTTGGGTTGTTTTACCATTTTTGTTCTTTGCCAGTGTCCGTAGACATATTTTCGTCATCATTATCGTCGTAGGAAATTATTTTTCTGCCTGTGTTTTTTTTTGTTGGTGGTGGGTTATGAGAGGTGGAAGCTGATTTTGATGGCGTGTTCTGGCTGATCTGTTGTTTTGATTTGAGAAGCTTGCAACCGATGCGTACAAGGATCCGTCATGATGGTGTCTGCTTTTGAGAATGTTCCTAGCCGTTCTGTAGGCAACTTTTTGATTGGTTTTGATGGCTTGTACTTTTCGGTGAGTGGGAATTACTGGTCAACGTATATCTCTGGGATGGGGATCGGAGTTAAGAAGGTTTTTGTCCGAGCAAACAATGCAGCTTACAGCACGCTCGCATTTTTGTCCTTTTGCCAGGTCGACGTGGTTCGTTTGGCTATACCTATAGCACGTTTCTGAAGTTTTGCTGGACCGCATTAGATGACCTAAACTTAGGCAATTGTTGCATCGCATTGGGGAAGGTATGTAAGGGCGGACTTCGACTCTCTCGTATCCAATTTGTACGTAATCTGGCAGGTCTAGTAGGAATTAATCCAGTGTCGGTTGGCTCGCCGCAAATTGCTCTCTTTATGATTTTTTTCACTTCATTGACCTTTTGGGACCTTACATTTTCTAAGTTTTCTTGTTCTTTTATACCTCGAAGGTCATTAGAATATATAACTCCCTTTACGTAATTCAGGGTTCGGTGTTCTGATACTGCTACTGGAATATTGTTTGGAATGTTGGTGAGTTTTAATAATTTATCGGCTTGTTGGTCTTTTGTTTGAACCAGAAGGTTTCCGTCGCGTTTTTTCTTGCAGCTTACTACTTCGCCTCCGCATGTTAAGTCGATGATTTTTTTTATGGTAAATGGTGATTTGGTTTCTTTACTAAGAATTTGCTGGTGGGTGAAGGCTTTTCCCTCCAGATGTCTGGAGGATCTTGCATGGTTCGGTGTGTTTTAGTAACATAGTCTTGTATTAAGTGTGTGTCTCAGCAAAATATTTCGGTCCGGCAAACATCGGTTTTATATATTCTTAGCTATACTGCGGATCCTTTAGGTGACGGAGCACAATTATTATGGAAAACTAGGACTGGGCTAAGGAAATTTTTGGATTTGGATGAATTTCCAAACGACTTCAGCTCCTTTAGTGGTGCTAGGCATATTGGGGAGAAAATGACTTGAAAGCTGTTTATTTAAATTCCAAATGCACTTGCAACGACGCGACAATTTTTTAATGATTTGTATAGTGCCGAAAAATCGTATGGGGGAACGTAATCTTCAAAGGATTGTAAGCAATATTGCCGAACAAACTTATGGTCTAAAATGGCGTTTGACCCCCAAAACGCGAATGAAAAATACGTCTTTTTAGGGAAAATTATCATAGTAGACAAAACGGATTGCACATTTTACACAGTACGCCCCTTCGCAAATAAACAGTTAAAATCTGCCAAGACCAAACCCGTCCTTTTTTTTTTTGCATCTCAAGTAGGAACACTTGCACTTCAGACTTTATGGTAGCTCGGACGCACCCGTTCAGTACAGGTCGCTGTGAAACCTTTTAGTATCCTTCTCCCTACCCTCCCTCGTGCCTAGCGGCAGATCGCTAGGCTAGCCGACGTGAACACGAAGTGAGTCCTCTTCGAGACGACCGCCCTCGCCGTAAAGCGATTACCGGCCCGGTTAATGTTTTGCACAATTTTTCGCAAAAACAATAAATCCAATAGATTTTATAAATAAAAAATTCCCGCTGAACAAATTATGTTTTTTTTTTAAATAAAATTTGGATGTTCATAGCCAAAATTATTTATTTTTATCGATTTCAGATAAACCGTTCTCCCGGAATCGTGCCCACCGCAAGCCACTTGGAATAAAAATAATGTACTTTAAGACCCCAAATAAAAAAACTGTTATAAAAGTTTTGCTTCATAAAAATAAGTAAGGGTCCGGCAGTTTGGCAATAGCTCCGTTATTTTTTAAACTTCTGGCAATCACGCAAGTGAAAAACCCTATAAGGCGCTTTCCTTCCCGAAATCGAAAAGAACATCGAGCAATATAAACAACAACGGTTCCGATTTCCGGTTCTTTAAATTTCCGGTTTCTTTCTATTGTTGTTCTGTCCTTTAAGCGAGGTCCCGCTTGCCTAACAAGTCTTTGCATATTCCGTTTAACATCAAAGCAGGGTATTTATAGACATATCTGTATATGCAAAAAATATATTTTAAAATTCACATAATAAACTTACTAATTTTGCTGTACGGGCGTTTTCCTGTACTTGTTGTGTTTGTTACTTCTTATTAGTGCTTACAACAATCCTGTCATCGTTTTCTCATCAAGTCCTATCGATATCAAACCAAGACCCCTATCGGAGCAACGGCCCCGTCTCTAAAATTTGTCGGCCATTACCTTAAGCTTACGACTCACGATCGCACTATAATATATATTTTCTCCTATCATCCATAGTATTGCTCTCCATAATCAATTAAAATTAAAATCAATTGAACTCAAAATATACATTTTATGTTTTTCTTCAAATGCAACCGCAAGTCCCCATAGCAGGTTTCTACTAATCATTGACTCTCGAATCCTATCGGCGCAGTCACGACACTTGTACCACGGAAGAAACAACGGGACTTGTAAAGACATATTAGGAAAACGGGGTCGTGCCTAAGGAACAGAACAACAATAGAAGGAAATGGGTTATATGAAAAACAATATAATTTATATTTGACGTGTTGTATACGAGAAACAGGTGACCATTTGCTTTGATATGATTTTTCCACGAAAAACTTTCGTTGGACTTGGCTCGTCTTCGATGACCAACACGGTCGATTGCTGTTTTATTTCGGGCTCATAAACATAGATCCATAAATCGTTACCTGTGCCGATCTGGTAAATTTCTTTTGAAATACCAAGATAGTTTTTTTCCAAAATTTCTTTGCACTAACCCACAAGGGCTTTTTTTGAGCTATTGTCACATCGTGCGGGATCCAACGATTACAAACCTTTTTTACGGCCAGATGTTCAAGTAATATCGAATATGTGCTGGTGGAAGAAATACCCAAGGATGTCTCTTTCTCACGGTATTTACCATGACGATCTTGCATTCTCCCATTGATTCCATCATTGGCCAGTGATTGTGTTAGATTGCGTTGATGCTCCTGCGAAGATAAAAATTGCTGCATCTCATCTAATGCCCGTTTGGCACCAACAAAATTCGTCCGTTGTCGCTGAAGACATGCCAGGAATATGTCTGTGCTAAGATCGGTGGCCAGTTCCAATTGTATGGCTGATGTAAATGATGCAAACAAAGAGGCATATGTAGCCCTTAGTTTTCGGGGATTTCGCTGTCTCCTTTTCTTTAGTATAAATGGTCCAGCGTAATCACAGCCTGAGTGCTGGAAGGGTAAAGCTTCTGTTATACGGATGCCTGGTAGATCGGCCATGAATTGGTGCTCCGTTGGCGAAAACATTTGATGCAGCTGTGAACCAGATTCCTTATCAGGTTACGCGCACCAAAGATCCAGTACTTTTGACGAGCAATTACAAAAAGTGCAGAAACTCCTTTTCGTAGAAACTCCTGGATGAAGATTTGACGTATGCTCGTGCTCTAAAATCATTCTTGTGATGCGGTTTGACTTCAGAAGCAGTATAGGGTGTTTAACATCAGCTGGCAATTGTGAGTTGTCCAGTCGTCCACCAACTCGAAGAAGGCCATCCTTGCAGATAATCGGCGAGAGCTTCTCCAACTGGGAGCGGCTGTGAAGAGACTTATTTTCCGTCAGTAGTTTGCGATCCTCCATGCAAGAAGCTCAGAGATGTTAGCTTCTTGCAGGCAAATCATGCGAGCAGCCTGAATTTTCTCAAAGGTGATCATCTTTCCATTTATCCAGGACGAGACGCGTTGCGTCAAAGCTTCGATTGGTGACAATGAGCAGCTTTCCTGTGCGGTTAATGCGGTGGTCTTTACTTCTTCTTTTCCATGGTTTTCTGAAAGGGAAGTCTATAACTTTTTACAGCTCAACTTTACCGCTTGCCTTTCTGGATCTTGCAGCCATGAAGGTCCCATCCACCATAAGTCAAAATGGAGAAGGTCTGAAGCAAGCATTCCTCGTGTGGCGCAGTCCGCCGGATTCTCCTTTGTGTTTACGTGATGCCATGCGTTGCGCGGTAAAGCTTCGAGTATTTCTGAGGTTCTGTTGGATACAAATGTTTTAAGCTTAGATGGTGTTCAAGACGCGGTAGAGACTGCTGCTTCAGCGGAGCAACTCTGGTTTTTCCTGCAATGAGTGAAACAGATACGGTGCCATCTGCTCGCACCACTCTGATATAGATGACTGCGAAATATGCCTTGATAGAGGCATCTGAAAATCCATTCAGTTCGATGTGATCTTCATTGTTTTGGACAAACCGTGGCAGGCTATGATGTGTACGTCGTAACGGCATTTATTCCACCAGTCCGCAATTTTCGAAGGAAGCTCCGTGTCCCAGCCGAGATCGAGTAGCCACAATTCTTGGAACAGATTTTAAAACGGCACTACCACTGACCACATCTGACAGCACTTGGCGTTTTGTGTTGTGCGGATTTGTTGTAAGGCAAACTTTGTAGGAAAACATGTCCTCTTCTGGATTCCAATGAATGCCAAGAACTTTTGCTGTAGAATTGTAACCTTTGTCTTGTACTCCGATTGTAGCGAGAGATCTGTCAGCGACACGTGATGAATTGGAAACCCATTTACCAAGTTCCATGCCTGCACATTTCACCAACTGGATCAACTCATTTTGATTGCGAATGAGTTCCACCTCGGTATGTGCTCAGGCCAGTACCTCGTCCACATAAAACTGCTCCTTCAAGATCTTTGCAGCGGTAGGAAAGTCGTGTTGATGGTCGTGAGTTAACTGATCCAGGGCCCTCACTGCCAAAAATTGTGCGCAGGATGTGCCGTATGTTACAGTGGAGAGTTCGTAGTGTTTAATAGGAGTTGTTTTATCTTCTCTCCAAAAAATTCGCTGACAGCCACAATGGTTGGCAGCCACCTAGATTTGTCGATACATTTTGACAGTATCTGCTGAAAAGATGAACTTAAACATTCTGAAAGGCATACAAATCGAGAAAAGGTTTCGTAGAATGCTGGGTCCAATGTGCAGATCTTCGTTTAAGGACCGTCCATTCGTGTCCTTTAATGAACCGTCAAATACGACCCGTAATTTTTACAGGATGATGTGGCAAGTAAAAGCTCGATCTTTTGTCAATGTCTTCTGACGATAGTTCCCGCATGTGGCCCAACTGAAGATACTCACGCATAAATTGCACGTACTGTGAATGCAGATTGGGGTCTTTCTTTAGGCGGCACTCTACACCCCTGAATCTTGTTAGCGCTTCCTGTAAAGTATCCGAAAACTGTTCCTTGGAGTTTTTGAACTGAAGTTCGACGATGTAACGCCCCTTAGAGTCCCGAGTGTGCGTCTTCACAAAGTGCTGTTCAACTTCATCGTCCTCTGGTTTCCCATGGAATTTCTGTTTGACATCCTCCAGCTCCCAAAAGCGCCGTAGTGATTCGTCAATGTCAATAGCCGTGTGCATTGTTGTTGTAGATGAACATCCGGTAGTAACGATAGATGTGATGACCCATCCAAATATGGTCGAAATGGCGATGATGTTGCCCTGATTGTCGAACATCTTTTGACCGGTGAGTACGGTCCAAACGTAGTCGCTGCCCAGGAGTATATCAACTGGCGCCAACGACTGATAGTCAGAGTCCGCCAGCTCAAAGCCTGCGAATGCCTTGAGTGCTGAGGCGGCGATATCGTGTCTTGCCAACGTGGAGGTAATTTTGCTGAGTACGTGGGCACGTACCTTCATTGTGTGATCAGAGATCCTTGACTGCAAGTCCAGTGTGCTGCAGCCTCTAGTTGTCTCAGCCTTGATTGACGAGATTTCGGTCACCAAAATACGTGACGGTGAGCGTGCCAGTCCGAGTGCCTGTACGCACCGCTCAGAGACGTACGACAGTTCCGAACCACTGTCCAAAAGCACCCGGCAGGTAGTGTGCGATCTTATTGAGTTTCTAACGAATACTAGAGCTGTTGGCAATGCACTTTTTCGTAGCCCTTGTGGCTGTGTTGCGGTTGTTGATCCGTTGCACAAGGATTCAGCTGTATGAGCCACTTGTGCCTGTGCAATATGGCTGATGGTAACCCTAGCATCTTCGGGAGCGCTTGGGATGTGCCTTTCATCATCTCGTGAGTGTGTCGAAGTGACAGCGGCCTGCGAATTAAGAATATCTGCGTGTAGCAGAGAGTGATGACGATTATGGCAATACCTGCATGTGAATTTGGATTCACACTTTCGTGACACATGCCCAGGCTTAAGGCAGTTAAAACACAGGGATTTAGCCTTAACAAATGTGCGTCTCTGCTCGATTGACAATTCACCAAACTTTGAGCAGGCGTAGATCTTGTGCTCCTTGGAGTTACACTTCACACAAGTGTTTGCTTCCATCGGTACTAAAGCGTGTGACGATCGCTTTGCTTTGCCATGTTGTGGGCCAACCTTGGAGTCTATGTCTGACTCACATTTGTTGAGCTCAAATTCCTCGCAACGTCGGTCTAAAAACTTTAGTAGATCATCCACAGACGGAGATTCCAGTTCCCGGCTTCCTTCGATCCATTTGCGACGGGTTTCAGCATCGATCTTGGCCAGAACGAAGTGTATAATCCAGCAGTCCTTATTAGTTTGCCCTGCTGCATCCAGGCCGCGTACAATTTCGGTGGCTCCGTCCGTCACCTTGCACAGAACTGTTACATATGCTCTGGCGGTCGAAGGTAAGTTAACAAATGTCTCCAGCAGAGAGTTAACAATGTGACGTGGTCTATTGTACCGATCAATTAGGAAAGTCCAAGCAGCCTCGTAAGCTGCGTCCGTTATTGGCATATGTCGAATCAAGTCAGCTGCTTCGCCAGTGATGTACGTTTTCAAGTAGTGCAACTTTTGTATTGCTGTCAAATGCTGCTTGCTATGGATCGTACTCTCGAAGATGTTTTTAAAGGCTGGCCACTCCTTGTAGTCGCCAGTGAACAGCTTGATATGGATTTTGCCCTTAAAAGCGTTGCTTGATGCTGAGCCAAACGCTCTTTGAGCTGCTGCTGTTGTTCCAGAAAACGAACTAGGTTTTCGTTTCCCACTCCTGATGCCATTGGTGCGGCCTCATCAGGGTTGCCAGCTTGTCTGAAGTTATTGCCTTCTCTTTCATTCTCCTGAGATTCTTCAAAGGTGCGTATGAGGTTGCGAAATAATGTGCTTGCTTGTAAGTACTTGTCCTCGTACCTTTATTTGTCGATGGCTGGATCGACGCACCCTTCCTCTTCGTCAAAAAGGACCATTTGGTCGCTGATGGACTCGAATTCTTTCCAGACGATGTTGAGCCTTTCCAATGAAACTTGTAGTTCATCAAGTTCCCATTTTGATCCCGCACGTCTTGAGACGCCGTTAGCAAACGCGTAATGCTTGCCTCGCACGACTTCTAGCTGCCTTCAAAAGTTTAAACTGATCCAAGTTAATCAGTTACTAAGTTTGGCTAGAAGGACCAAAGATATGGTGTAGAATTAAAACGTTTTATTTCCCGATTTGAGTGGACTGTATTTCAATGATTAAACTTTGTCACATTTTCTTGTGTGTCCGATGCTTTCCGTTGTAGTTTTAACACTTAGTCCTTAAAAATCTCTAAAGTGTGACGCAGCACCAAAATACATTAAAAAAGCAAAAATTAGTATTTCATATACCAAAGAGAATAAGATTCAAAATTAAATAACGGCTGTAATGCGTTCATCAACAGGCAGCTATATGATATAGTCGTCCGATTTTGATAAAATTTTATTCGAAATTCAGAACACATTAAAAAATGATATTTCCAAGCGTAGGAGGTTATATGTTAAGGAACACCGAAGCTATAATTTGTTTCATATTATTTTCCTACCAATTTTACGATCGTTCAGATGGCAGCTATATGATATAGTCGTCTGATTTTGATAAAATTAAATTCGAAATTCAGAACTAATTAAAAAATGTTATTTCCAAGCGTAGGAGGTTATATGTTAAGGAACACCGAAGCTATAATTTGTTTCATATTATTTTCCCACCAATTTTACGATCGTTCCTATGGCAGCCATATGATATAGTTTTCCGATTTTGATAAAATTTAATTCGAAATTCAAAACTGATTAAAAAATGTTATTTCCAGGGAAAGGAGGAAATATGTTAAAAAACACCAAAGATATAATTTTTTAACATTTTTTTTCCGATTATTCCGATGGGAGCTATAAGATATAGTTGTCCGATCCGACTGGTTCCGACTTATATACTACCTGCAAAAGATATAAGACTTTTGGGAAAGTTTCAGCCCGATAGCTTTAAAACTGAGAGACTAGTTTGCGTAGAAACGGACGGACAAACGGACAGACGGACATGGCTAGATCGACTCGTCTAGTGATGCTGATCAAGAATATATATACTTTATGGGGTCGGAAACGTCTCCTTCACTGCGTTGCAAACTTCTGACTGAAATCATTATACCCTCTGCAAGGGTATAAAAATGTCATTTCCAAGCTTAAGAGGTTTTATGTTAAAAAAAAAAAAAACAGAAGCTATAATTTGTTTCATATTATTTTCCCACCAATTTTCCAATCGTCCCTATGGCAGCTATATGATATAGTCGTCCGAATTAGATAAAACTAAATTCAAAATTCAGAACTAATTAAAAATTATATTTCCAATTTTACGATCGTTCCTTTGGCAGCTATATGATATAGTCGTCCGATTTTGATAAAATTAATTTCAAAGTTCAGAATGAATTAAAAAATGTTATTTCCAAGCGTAGGAGGTTATATGTTAAAAAACACCGAAGTTATAATTTGATTCATATTATTTTCCCACCGATGTTACGATCGTTCCTATGGCAGCTATATGATATAATCGTCCGATTTTGATCAAATTTAATTCGAAATTTAGAACTAATTAAAAAATGTTATTTCCAAGTGTAGGAGGTTGTATGTTAAGGAACACCGAAGCTATAATTTGTTTCATATTATTTTCACACCAATTTTACGATCGTTCCAATGGCAGCTATATGATATAGTCGTCAGATTTTGATAAAATTAAATTCGAAATTCAGAACTAATTAAAAAATGTTATTTCCAAGCGTAGGAGGTTATATGTTAAGGAACACCGAAGCTATAATTTGTTTCATATTATTTTCCCACCAATTTTACGATCGTTCTTATGGCAGCTATATGATATAGTCGTCCGATTTTGATAAAATTAAATTCGGAATTCAGAATGAATAAAAAATGTTATTTCCAAGCGTAGGAGGTTATATGTTAATAAACACCGAAGTTATAATTTGTTTCATATTATTTTCCCACCGATTTTACGATCGTTCCTATGGCAGCTATATGATATAGTCGTCCGATTTTGATAAAATTTAATTCGAAATTCAGAACTAATTAAAAAATGTTATTTCCAAGTGTAGGAGGTTATCTGTTAAGGAACAATGAAGCTATAATTTCTTTCATATTATTTTCACACCAATTTTACGATCGTTCCTATGGCAGCTATATGATATAGTCGTCCGATTTTGATAAAATTAAATTCGAAAGTCAGAACTAATTAAAAAATGTTATTTCCAAGCGTAGGAGGTTATATGTTAAGGAACACCGAAGCTATAATTTGTTTTATATTATTTTCCCACCAATTTTACGATCGTTCTTATGGCAGCTATATGATATAGTCGTCCGATTTTGATGAAATTAAATTCGAAATTCAAAACTAATTTAAAAATGTTAAATCCAAAGATATCAATTTTAAAAATTTTTTTCCCGATTGTTCCTATGGGAGCTATAAGATATAGTTGTCCGATCCGACTTATATACTACCTGCAAAAGATATAAGACTTTTGAGAAAGTTTCAGCCTGATAGCTTTACAATTGAGAGACTAGTTTGCCTAGAAACGGACGGACAGACGGACATGGCTAGATCGACTCGTCTAGTCATGCTGATCAAGAATATATATAATTTATGGGGTCGGAAAGGTCTCCTTCACTGCGTTACAAACTTCTGACTAAAATCAATATACCTTCCGCAAGAGTATAAAAATGGAACGAAACGGAGAACATCTTTTCTTGACAAACTACCAACTTTCACACTGCCCAGACCCTAGTTTCATGTCGCCACAATAACGCTTTTGAATGCAACATTTTGGCGCCCAGCGTTGGGCACGTGTGTTAGTTAAATTGTTTAAGTAAAATATTAAATACTTATTTAAATGTTCAAAAAACCTTGCCTTTCTCGCTTTCTCCGTCTGCACACAGCAGCACACATACACGCATACCAACGCAAGTGCAGTCCAGTGTCGCTAAGCAGCGGAGCGAGCGCAAAGCGAGCATTCATTCTTCGTGCTCGCTTTGCGCTCGCAATTCTTGATCTATTTTCGACACAGAATTGGAAACGAAACGTTTCGTTTTCTGTATTGCCTTCGATTCTCGATCTTTCTGTGCACCGATGAGCCACTTGCCCTTACATTTGTCGCACATTGAATTTGTCGCTTTCTTAAATGAACGGCAAGACGTCGCGCTACACCTTCGTTTCTGTCTTTTGCACGCATCAGCTTTAACCTTAAAAAATTGAATTAACTGAAAAAAGCATGGTATCATATCCAAGACCACTTGACGAGGCCAAGCGTCAAATAGCCAATGTTAAAAGAAACATTTCGCGAATTAAAAGTTGGTGATCATTTTAAGGAGGAGTCTCTGAACCGCTCTGCCGCTGAACTCCAACGTCGTCTGGGAATTTTGGAGTCCTACTTTAGAGAGGCACTAAACATTCAATCCAAAACTGAAGCGTTGGATTCAACCGACAACGGGCCTGTTGACATCGAAGTTACGTACATAACAACCAAATTGGCTATCAAAAACTCCTCAGCGAAGATCTAAGCAGCACAATGTTTGAGTCCAGTACCACAGCACCACCGCAGCTAAAACTTCCACGACTGCCGCTGCCTACCTTCGATGGTACTCACACGGAGTACAAAAACATCATAACGTCTTTCACAGCTCACTAGAATTTGTCATCCATCGAAAAATTCAACCATCTTCTCAACTGTCTGAAGGGCCCAGCACTGAAGGCAGAAAAGGCGTTCCCAATCAACAGTGAGAACTTTCCAAAGGCCCTGGATAAGTCCCAACCCCACTCTAGTGATAAATCCTCGGCAATAGTCAAAAACAAGGAAGAACGCTATAGTCGGGTACCTCAACTACCAGATACCCGTTACTCACCTAGAGGGACCAAAGGGAAATGGACATAAGCAAGCAGCAAAGCGAGATTAAAATACGCCACCTACCGGCGGTAGACAGATTTAAGCGTTATGGGCGTTAGAATGGGCGTGGTAAATTTTTTTTTTGGATCAATCGATAGGTATTGACGAGACCAATACATTTCAGTTAAAATTTTTTGTCTAGCATTAAACCGTGGGCGTCACAGGTTTGGGCGGTTTGTAGGCGTGGCAAACTTTTTATTTTAGCATCAAAACTGTAGGAGCCACAGTTTTGGGCGGTTTGTGGGCGTAAGAAAGGGCGTGGCACATTGCTGAAACAAACTTGCGCTGCGTAAGAAGATCAGGAATCTGCACGCCAAATCTCAATAGCCTAGCTCGTATAGTTTTCGAGATCTCAGCGTTCATCCGGACAGAAAAATAAGATAAATATTTTAGAAAAATAAAAAAAAATAACAAGGAAGAACGCTATAGTCGAGTACCTCGACTATCGGATACCCGTTACTCAGCTAAAAGGACGGAAGGGAAATGGAGATAAGCAAGCAGCAAAGCGAGATTGAAATGCGCCACCTACCGGCGGTAGACAGATTTAAGCGATAGGCGCGTTAGAGTGGGCGTGGCAAACTTTTTTTTTGAATCAATCGATAGGTACTGAGGAGAGTAATACGTTTTAGTTAAAATTTTTTATCTAGCATGACAATTGTGGGCGTCACAGGTTTGGGCTGTTTGTGGGCGTTAGAGTGGGCGTGGCATATTCGCGTAAAAAACTTGCGCTGCGGTCACGGCTACGGAATCTAAATTTGAGATTCCCATTCTCTATCTTTGACAGTTTTCGAGATATCGACGTTCATATTTACGATTTTTTGAAGTTTGTGGGCGTTAAAGTGGGCGTGGCAAACTTTTTTTTGGGTTAATCAATAGGTACTGATGAGGACAATACATTTCAGTTCAAATTTTTATTCTAGCATCAAAAACAGGAGCAACAGTTTTGGGCGGTTTGTGGGCATAAGAAGATCAGGAATCTGCATGCCAAATCTCAATAGCCTAGCTTTTGTAGATTCCGAGATCTCAGCGTTCATCCGGACGGACAGACAGACGGACAGACGGACATGGCTAGATCGACTCGGCTAGTGATCCTGATCAAGAATATATACTTTATGGTGTCGGAAACGCTTCCTTCTACCTGTTGCATACTTTCCGACGAATCTAGTATACCCTTTTACCCTACGAGTAACGGGTATAATAACAAGGACCCAACCAAGGCTCCACTTTTGGCCACCTCTAGTTCCTTCTGCAGAGAATATGTAAAACACCAAAAAAAAGTTATAGTCGAGTGTCTCGACTTTCAGATATTTCTATATAATCCTCATCGCCTAGCGGTACTAGCAATTCAAATACTGTTTTACTTTGATAGTCATAAGTTTATAATAAACAGTGCGATTGTCACCATTATCACCACTTCTTGATTAATGTAAGAATTTAAAAATTAGAGTGGTCATGGCACTAAGCTGATAAAAAACTGTCGCTGATTAAGAAGCTTAATCGCCAGTTTTTAGCTATCTTAGTTTCGAAGATCTCTGCGGACAGACGAACAGACAGACACATGGACGGGCAGAGAGATCGACTTGACAAAGTTATCCCAATCCCAAAAAAGGAAATATGTGTTTGTTTTTAAAATTGAATTACTACCCATATCGACTAGGTATAGACTAGATCGACTACATTTCTTACCTACCGACGGAAACTAGTGGTGCGGCTTGAATGCTTTAGAACCAAATCCTGTCACATGCGTGGTACCAAAACCTATAGCCTGTGTACTGCAGCGAAAACAAATATTTATTTCACGGCTGCATCCTGAACTTTCATCCCTGGATGAAATTCAAGTTGATGACTTAAAGGTTGAAAAATTTAAATGTTCATATGCTAGGAATATGTCATCTTTTAAAATTGGTATTCCTGTTCTTTAATTTGCAAATGTGTGCTCGACCAAATTTCGGCCTGTAGGCATTTTTTGTTAAAGAGTACGAAGCTAAATAAAAGAAAATTCGTTCAAAGAAAGTTGGAAATCCCTCTAATGAGCCATCCGCAGCGCCTTCTACTTCTGCTCCAGTCCCAAAAAACTAGATTCCTTCCTACTGCTTTCCTATCAGAATACAAGGAGTTTACAGAAAGCTGACTAATTTGTACAGCGATCGTTTTTCCTTGTCTTCCCACATTACTGCATTTACAGAAACCTGGTTAAAACCGGATATTCTTAGTTGCGAAGTTTTTCCAAGTAGTTACACAACTTATAGGCATGATCGTCCGACCCAACATGGAGGTGGAGTTTTTATTGCCGTTGATTCAGATTTAACATCTGATATACTTATTCTCGAGGAAAAAAACGACATCGAATTTCTTGGAATAACGCTATCTGAATTCCCAATATATGCGAATCACCTGTCCGCTATCCAGAATATCTCGAATAAGCTTTTAGATAGGGATCAGTTAATAGTTTTAGGTGACTTTAATAGATCTAAAGCGACATGGTACACCGTAGAAACATCCAACATTTTATTACTTTCGGCGCAACATGATTGCTTGATATTTCAAGTAAACCATGTTCAAAATATTTTAGGACGTTATTATTGTCAGAATCTCTACAATTACCTTACCAAAGTACCCAAACCACCCAACGCTTGTGCCGACTATCGACAGGTGGTTAAAACTAAATAATATATCTAAAAAGTCAGCTAAACAAATTTACTGCTTTTATAAAGTAAATAATATGACTGAGGCTGTTATATATTTTATAATTAGGGTATTCGATTGCGTTGCAAATGTTTGAAAAGTGTAAGCAGTTCCAACAACAATTTCCATACAAAATAGTTTTCAAGGCCTACAACACCCCAGCCTATGTATACAAATCTGTTGTACTTGTGTAGAAATAGGGGGTTAATAATGGGTTTTTTTTTTTTTTTTTACTTTTATTAATGTGGAAATTTTATTCTTAGGATTAGCACACTGCGACCCGACTGGCAGCTTAATCTAATCAGTTTTTTCAAAAATAGATACAATACTTAGTCTAAGGTTCCTTAAGGCAAGAAATAATTTCGTTATTTTTAGTTATTTGATATTAATATTGAGGGTGGTGATGTTGCTAGGTCAAAATCCGGTCCGGTAGGTCTTGAGGGTGGTGTCTTTTTAGTCTTCTTTTGACTCGGTTGCTTGGTTCGGCGCTGTTTATAGCAGCGGTACCAAGTTTTCTGGCTAGGCTGTTGGGGTGCTTGTTTAGCCTTTCCATATATTTTCGAGAAAGTTCCTGCAGCTTGTCTCCAAGTTTGGGCACATTGAGATCCCGTTCGATGTCTCTGGTTCGCATAAACCACGGAGCTCCGGAGATGGTTCGAAGTGTTTTCGCTTGCAAAACCCGGATTTTGTTGAGGTTGGTTTTTGCAGCGATGCCGTAAACCTGGAGTCCATAGAAAAGACTGGGCGCTAGTATGGACTTATAAATTTGAACCTTACAGCCAAGTGCGAGCTTGTTGCGTGGTGCGAGAAGCCAAGCCATCCGAGCAACTTTGGTCCTGAAGGAGTGTTGGATACACGTAATGTGCCTGCCAAAAGTGAGTTTTTTGTCCAAAGTGACACCGAGGTATTTGTATGCAGGAAGGGCTCTGATTGGACTTTCGTTGAGGCTGACTCCAGGGCAGCTACTTCGGCGGTTGGTGAACGTTACATTGGCACATTTGTCCGCGTTTACTCGAATGTTCCAGTTCATGGCCCATTGGTGAAATGCGTCCAGATACTCTTGCAATGCAAATGTGGCAGCCAAGATACTTTTGCTTTTTGTCAGGACAGCAGTGTCGTCGGCGTAGGTCGCAATTAGCACGTCTTGTTCCTCAACTTCAGTGATTGGAGTTTGTTTAGGCATATCTGAAGCATAAATTGAGTAAAGAGTAGGGCCGAGGACGCTACCTTGGGGAACTCCGGCAGAGATCGGTTTGGTGGACGACTTGTACCCATCGGCAGAGACGTGGAAAGTGCGTTCTTCCAGGAAGCTTTTCACGAGCTGGAATAGCTGTGGCGTAAAAATCCTTTTGGCTTTGTACAGGAGCCCAGGGTGCCACACTCTGTCAAAAGCCTGCTGTTAATAATGGGTAGGAATTTTATCTAAAATACTAAGAAAAAAACTGAAAAGTTGGGTTTAAATCCATGGTAATGACAGTGAAAGAAAAGAAACAAATTTGAATTTTAAATGCAAAAGAAAAACTTTTGTCTTCTATAAAACAAAATCATTGAATAACAATTTCAATGGAAGAAAAGCCCTCAAGAAAGCGAGCCAGAGAGGTCGAAACTAAGCGATGGTCTGAGAGCGAAGTTAATAAAGTCCTACATTATATGTTTGAGCAGTACAAAAATTTTAAAGTTATCTTTCTTTTGTACGTCAATTTCCTTCAACGTTATTTTAAAATAGAGGGCGTTCATAATTCTCGTCTGGCAAACGCAATTGAATACCCTAAATGTATTACACGCCGCATTTGGTACATGCGTTCCTACCCATTATCCATCGATCTCAAACAAGTATCCGTGGTTTAACAGAGGGTTGACACATTCCGCCTTTTCGAAATACTTAATCTACCAGTTACCCATCATCGCTCAAATTTGATTATACAGATCAAGCAATAGCCGATCTTTTTGCTAATTTTATCAAACGGCTTACTTAGCCTTTACTTTCCCAGATCAGTTTTACCCATATGCCATGTTTAAATCAAACCTTATTTTTTGTCCGCGTATGAGTGAAAGCTCACTTCTATTATATTTTCAAAGGGTTAAACCAGTCTACTCTCCGGTGCCTAAGGGAGTCCCAGGCTGTGTGCTTAGGTACTGCGCAGAGACCTTGTGTAGACCACTGCAAAATCTTTTGAATGGATTCAAGAAAATTTTTCAGACTTATGTGGCTTACGCTGATTTCAGTAAAGCGTTTGACTCTGTAGATCATCCGCATCTAGTTCAGAAATTGGACCAATTATGTTTGAATTTGAATGACAGGACACAAAGAGTCATTTTTAAAAATCTTTTTTATCCCTAATCCGAGTTATTTCAGGTGTACCACAAGGAAGTCACCTTGGTCCGCTCCTTTTTACATTGTTTATTAATGATCTTCCTGTAGTCCTAACAAAGTCACGTGTACTTATGTACGCTGATGATGTTAAGCTGTGCCATCAATATAATGATCCCGCGCAGAGCCTTGCTGTACACTCTGATCTTGACGCATTTTAAACTTGGTGCAATGATAACAAATGAAACTTAAAAGCTATGACCTTTTTTTTCGTGAGCCCCTACTACATCGATTATACTCCGACAAAAAACAGATAAATCGACCATTTTTAAGTCACCGTCCAAACAAACCAAACATGACGTAGTTGGACAAAATCCATGGAAAAATATATTCAATTTTATGTATAAATTTTTTTTTAAATTTTATTTATTTCTTTAAATGAATCCCTTTGCCCTGCTTCTGCTGATGTTTTGCTTTTGCGAGAGCTGTGTTCGGCGAAAATCGTTTATGAGTCATCGAAACTGTTAAAGCAAAGAAAAAAAAGGCTGCCAAAAAGGCCACCCGCAACCTTGAAAACCTAGAAAAAATCATATAAAATAAAACTTATGTCAAAAGAAAAAAATACATTTTGGAGTGTACGGTTACTAGCTGTTATGAGCTATTATTAGATGGTAACTATCTGTTTAGTAGATGTCAACTAGTTGCTTACTAGTTCTTAGATGTATACTAGTTGATTACTAGATGTTATTGGCTGGTTACTATCTGTTTAGTAGATGTATACTCTGTTATTTAACATGTTAAACCAATTATGTTCACTCAGCTGAAGCTGCCAATAAATCAGTATGATTTAAAAAACGCTTTTGGATGCAAAATTTTGACGCCCAACGTTGGGCACGTGTGTTACTTAAATTGTTGAAATAAAATATTAAATACTTATTTAAACGTGCAAACAACCATGCCTTTCTCGCTCGCTCCGTCTGAACAGAGCAGCACACATACACGCATAGCAACGCAAGTGCAGTCCAGTGTCCCTAAGCAATGGGACTATTCTTCGTTTTCGCCTTGCCCTCGCAATTCTTGATCTACTGTCGCCTCAGAATTGGTAATGAATCGTTTCGTTTTCATTGCTTTTGCATTGCTTTCGATTCTCGATCTTTCTGTGCAGCGGTGAGCCGCTTGCCCTTACATTTGTCGCCCACCGAATTTGACTAATCTAAAGTCAGCAGCAATTATATCTACATACACACACAACAACAATTTGTAACTCACCTGGCAACGGAGTGAACGGGGATGCAACCGCCATGCGTGGCAAACAGTTCAAAGAAATAGCAGTTAAAGAAACAAAAATGTAAAGCTAAGTTCGAGTGGCGGTAGGTATGAAGATCTGGTATCTTTTTTCGAAGTTGACTATAGGTGGAACGTAGTCTGTACTGCGCGGTAAGAATGTATTTTTCGAAAGGATATTGGAGTGACCCGTAGAGCCTGTTGCCCATGCCGCTGCTTCGCGGAGCCTCAGCGCTGTTGCAGATGCCCAGCTTTTGGCAAGTAGGTCCAGGGGTTGGAGGTCGAGAATTGTGTTTAAAGCTTCAGTGGCGGTGGTGCGAAGCGCCCCACTGATGCAGAGTTCAGCGCTTCTTTGGATCTTGTGAAGGATCCGGAGGTTACAATTCCTTTCTAGGGAATGCCACCATACAATGTTTCCGTAGAGGAGAATGGGCCTGACTATTGCAGTGTATAGCCAATGATCTTTCATGGGGGAGAAACACTACTTCCTCCCTATGGCTTTTTTACAAGCGAAGAAGCTATGGCCGCTTTGCGTGTGCGATCTAGGATGTTGTCTGTCCAGAGAAGCTTTTTGTCAAGGATGACACCTAGGTACTTTGCTTGGTTGCTAAGGGTTAGGCGCGTTTGGTGTAGTTTGGGGAGAATTAGATTTGGTATCTTATACTTCCTTGTAAAAAGAACTAGTTCGGTCTTTTCTGGGTTAACTCCCAGTCCACAGACAGCCGTCCACCTGGAGAGGGTGGATAAGCCTGTCTCCATTAGATTGCAAAGAGTTGGCGAGAATTTGCCCTGCAGTAGGATAACCAGATCGTCCGCGTAGGCTATCACTTTAGTGCCCGCCTCTTCTAGAAGTGATAGCAGTTTGTTGACCACTATAACCCATAGAAGAGGTGAGAGTACGCCCCCTTGTGGGGTTCCTCTGCTGACATTCTTGGTCGAGTGGGCTGATCCCATAGTGGAGTACACTACTCTGCTGGTTAGCATGGTGTGTATTAGTCCCACTATGGGCCGCTCAATGCCCAGTTCAGTCAGAGCACCGTTGGGGTGGAGTTGTTAAAGGCTCCTTCTATGTCTAGAAACGCTGCCACAGAGTATTCCTTATTGAGGAAACCTCTCTCTATACTGGCCACTAGAGAGTGGAGGGCGGTATCTGTTGATCTGCCCTTACGGTACGCGTGTTGTGCGTCAGAGAGTAGGCTTTGGTCGATGGTTAGCCTGATATGGGTGTCAATTAGCCTTTCCAGGGTCTTCATCAAGAAGGAAGAGACACTAATCGGGCGGAAGTCCTTTGGGTTGGTGTGGGAGGGTTTGCCGGCTTTGGGTATAAAAATTACCTTAACGTCCAGCCACCTTGTTGGAATATGGTTTAGAGCAAGGCAGCCGCGGAAGATGGCTGTCAGCCAGGGTAGGGAAATATCAAGGTCCGTTGTAGCTGGGCCGGGAAGAACCCATCTGGGACAGGGGATTTGAAGGGCTTAAAAGAGTTAACAGCCCATTGAATTCGACTAGGGTTAGAGATATTGTCTATACTCTGGTCGTCTAGGTTCTTTTCTATGTAGAGGTCCTCCACTGCATGAGTGTTTTTAGGGAAGTGGGTGTCTAACAGTAGTTCAACGGTTTCCTGACTGTTTTCCTTCCAGCTGTCAGCATTGGTCTTTAGATAGCCAATCGTTGATGGAGATTTTGCTAAAATTCTTCTGAGTCTGAACGCTTCCGCGGTAGATTCTATGCTACTGCAGAAACTAGCCCAAGCTCTTAGTTTTGATATTCTAATTTCCTTTTTGTATAGGCTTAGTTTTGTATGGAATAAATTCCAGGAAGATTCGCTGTTGTTGTATTTAACTCTATTAAAGTACACTCTCTTTTGAGGTTCGCCGGGGTTGCGTTCCACCAGGGGGGTTTGTGCTTTGCTTTGACTGTTCTGCTTGGGCAAGCCCTTTTTAAGGCCTCACCGCAGATATCAGTAAATGTGTTAACTAGGTCATCTAATTCTTGACCGTTTCGTACGTGCGTCGGTGGAGCGTGTAGGTTCCTGTTGAGGAGATTTTTGAAGTATCCCCAGTTGGTTAATCTTAGATTAATAATGTTCCCGACGGGAGGACAGTGTAGAGTTATTGTAAATTCGATGTAACGGTGGTCTGAGAATGAGTGCTCCATCCCCACCTTCCACGCTTCTAGCTGGTTAAGTAGGGGATCCGATATTAGTGTGATGTCTAAGACTTCCCTCCTATTTCTGGTGATGAAAGTTGGGTCATTACCTTTGTTGCAGATGAATAGATTTGATTGAAGGAGATAGTCGTAGAGTAAGTCACCCCTTTAGTTTGTGTTTGTACTTCCCCATTGTGTGTGGTGTGAGTTGGCGTCCCCACCCAGGATGAGTTCCTTAGATGAGTGAGTATTTATGAGTTGTTGTGTGGTGATGTTTGGTAGTGGCCCTTCGCGGTCGTGAGCCAGATAGAATGATGCTATGGTGTGATGTGTGTTTTCGTTTAGCTCCAGTCTGACCGCGGTGAGGTCGCCTTCGCTAAACTGTGGAATAAGAAATGTGTTAAAGTGTGTCTTTGTAAGAATGCAGGTTCTGGTTTTACCCTTATCCTTGGTGTAAAATAGCTTGTATAGGGGGATTGATAAGCCACAGATGTTGTTACCAACAATCCATTGCTCTTGAATGAGGACTACGTCTATGTTGCCTGTTGCCAGGCGGGTGAGGAGGGCAGCGGATGCTGACTTGCTGTGGTGCAGGTTAATCTGCAGAAACTGCACCATCTTTGGGACCGTGGTCGGGCTGGGTACCCTCCGCTTCCTCCGCTATGTCCTGGAGGACAGTACGACCTGGTCGGGTTGTGTCCTGAGTGCACAGCTGCTTGAGGCCCTCTGTCAGCTCCGAGTCGGTTGACACGTAGCCGGTGAGTGAGTTGGACATTAAATCTCAACCCGATCTTTCGTCTCCTTTTAATCGGAACACAACATTTTCTGGAGACGAGGAAAAAAGTGCCGCAAAATTTCATTTTGTGTAATTCGTGTCGGTAGACTAAAACAACAGTGATCGAACGCAAAAAGACATACAATGGCTGACAGCCAAGTTAATTTTGAAACATTATTGGCTCAACATCAAGAATTTGCGCAGAAGTTGATGCAACAACAACAAAAATGGATGGAATCCATTCTTTCACAAAACAGTGGTGTGAACTTAGCCAGATCGGGAGAATTATCCGTGTGGGAAACGTACCTCCAACAATTAACACAGCACTTCTCCGCGTACTCGGTGCAAGCAGCAGATAGAAAAAAAGCGTATTTTCTATCGTGGGCAGGCACTCACATATTTGAGCTTGTAAAAAATCTGTTTGGTAGCGAAAACTGGGACCAGCAGACATATGAACAAATAACGGAAAAACTAACAGAACATTTCAAGCAGAAGCGTCTTATTGTTGCTGCACGGTACGAATTCTTCAAACGTCAGATGCGGGACTCACAGACACATAAGGAATGGCTCGTCGATCTACGTGGTATTGCTAGAGAGTGTCAATTTGTTTGCCAATCCAATGGGTGTTCATTTAATTACGTTAATGAAATGATCCGCGATCAAACAATTGTGCACACTCCATTCGACGCAATTCGCACAGCCGCTTTGCAGAAGTTGCAGCCGTCGCTCGAAGACGTTCTCTCAATTGCCGAATCTTACGAGGCAACAACAAAGACAGTGGCAGTAATCAAAGAGAGTGAGAAGAGAGCTCTTGATACAAACGCAGTATACACACAAAAATCAAATAATCCAAATTTTTCTGATGGTAAAGGCGGCAAGACTGCTTTAAAATCGTGCTCTGGCTGCGGTCACTCTCATTCTCGCGAAAATTGCAAGTTTCGGGAGGAAATTTGCCACAAATGTGCCTGAAAGGGACACATAGCTGTCGTTTGCTTATCCAAGCAGTGCAAAACAAAAAAGACACTGATCAACAAAAAACAATTTACAACGTTTCCATCTTGGTCAAGTTTGAAGGAAACAAAACTGTGATTGAAGTGGAGCTCTTCAATACAGTCGTATCTTTACAAATCGATTCTGGTGCAACAGTGTCAATATTAAATGTCAATGCATACAAAAAGCTAAACAGCCCGAGACTGCAGAAGTGCGATCGAATCTTGCACGCATTTGGCCAACAACAAATTCCCGGTGCCAGGTGGAGCAATACGAATCTGCGGCGATTTCAAGCAATTCAATTCCCAATATCCATTGCCGACACGTGAGTCTTTGTTACACAAAATTCGTCACGGCACGGATTTCTCCAAGATTGACCTCAAAGACGCATACTTACAAATGGAGTTAGACGATGCAGCGAAAGAAATTATGGTTGTCAACACGCCGTTGGGTCTCTTTCAGTACCAACGTTTGCCGTATGGAATAGCTAGCGCACCAGCTATATTCCAGCGTCACCTTGAGCAACTTCTAAGTGAAGTAGAAGGTTGTGGATATTATCTAGACGACATAATTATTTCGGCTCCTACAGTGGACCAACACCTAGCCAGACTTGAACAAATTGTATGCATTTTAAAGGCGAATGGCGTAAAATGTAAGAAAGAGAAATGTTTCTTTATAAGGGATGAAATTGAGTACCTTGGGAGAAGGGTCAGTGTTAAGGGCATCCTTCCGGATTCGTCAGGACTAGAAGCCGTTAAGGAATTAAAGCCGCCCTCCAATCTACAAACGCTAGATGCGTTCATGGGAAAAGTGAACTATTACTGCAATTTCAATCCAAATTACTCCCAGTTAGCTTCACCTTTAAATCAATTGCGTAGAAAGAACATACCCTTCAAGTTTGGACCAGAGCAACAGCAAGCTTTCTCAGCATTGAAGAAGCATATCCTCGACGCTACTAAGCTAGCACATTTCAACGAGAATCTTCCGCTAGTTTTAGCCACAGATGCATCCTCTTTCGGCATTGGTTTTGTATTGTCACACATACATCCAGATGGCAAGGAAATGCTAATAGCCTTCGCATCGAAAACCCTTGACGTTCACCAAGTTTGATACAGCCAAATTGAGAAGGAAGCCCTTTCAATCATATTTGGGGTAAAGAAGTTTCGTTAGTATTTATATGGCAAGAAATTTATTCTCATAACTGATCACTAGCCGTTGGTCACAATCTTTAATCCTCGCAAGCATGTGTCCACAATGACTTCAAACAGACTCCAGCGTTGGGCTATAATATTGATGGCTTACAATTTTGATATTATATATCGCTCAACCACAGCTCAAGGAAACGCAGACGCACTCTCACGTCTTCCTATAAGCTCAGATCCCCTTTTCGATAAGGAAGAGGAATGCTATAACATCGTCGATATATCCTGTCCAATAAATGCCAATATCATCAACGAAAGTCTAAAAAGCGATACAATTTTGCAGAGAGTATACAACTTCGTATCAACTGGTTGGCCAGAACAACAGGATAATCCTGAAGTACAACCTTACTTCAGCCGCAGATTTGTCTTGACGATCAACAACAAGTTGCAATGTTTCCATTCTGATGTCAATTATTATTCCTCGCAAGCTTTGAAGTAAAATTCTTATACTTCTTCACGACGGTCACTGGGGAATAGTTCGCATGAAACAACTAGCACGACAGCATGTTTGGTGGCCAGGTATCGACGACGACTTAGCACAACTAAGAGTTGCACCGTATGCAAGGTAGCCAACCCAGCCCCGGGAAAAGAGTTTCAAAGCTGGCCAAAAGCTACCTTTCCTGGGAAAGGATACACATAGACTTTGCGGGTCCTATAGTTGACTCAATGTGGCTAATATGCGTCGATGCTTGTTCTCAGTTCCCGTTTATAACCCAAATGTCGTCAACTACAACTGCAAATACAATATCAGCGCTCACAGCTATATTTGCAATTGAGGGTTACCCCAAAACAATTGTTAGTGATAAGAGACACCAACTCACTGCAGAAACCTTTAAGGAATTTTGCTTTCAGCATGGAATTAGCCACCTAACCCAGCATCAAATGGACTTGCTGAGGGCTTCGTCCAAACTTTTAAAACTTCTGTCGGCAAAAACATAGAAGACGGGTATTCACTAAAAGCAGCCATTTCGAAATACCTTAGTTCGTATCGTTTCACCCCGAACTCGGAAGGAAAAAGTTCTGCAGAACTTCTACATGGTCGCCCTGTGCGTACGATCTTAGGTCAACTTTATGAAAAACAAACTGAAAGCCAGCATATCGAACCAAAAAGTATTCGCCGAACCAAAAAGTATTTGCCAAAAAATACGCCAGGGGCGAAAAGTGTATAAAACCTGTCATCGATCGGACCATAGGCCGTATGGTATTTATTCTTTGAACATCAACAGGCTTTATTAAGCGCCACATAAATCAGATTAAGCCGAGATCTGATCACGATGACCTCAGTAGCAGCTTCAAGGATGACAACACTCCGTTTTGGTGGATGCCCGACACTTCCAATCCACCAAAAACTCCGCCAAGTCCAAGACATGAAGAACAGCAGCCATCTAGCCCATCACAGCCTCTCCAATCCAAGCAAGCTTCCAATGAAGTACCAGCACCAATCCAGCCAGATGAACGTCAACCGTCACAGCCACGTCGATCTGGTATCCCCATACGCAGCAGTACTCGTTCGCGCCAAGATGTCAACCGTTTCCAACCCCCAGTTTTTTGAAAAGCATAGAACTACTAACAAAATGTAAATTTATGGGAGAGATGTGATATGTATCATAATCACGAAATCTTGGCCATTTGCTGTTTACTTTATCGATATTCTCTGTTATTATGTACACTCTAACATACCAAAAATAAAGTCAGTTGGAGATTTAATCTCAGCCCGATCTGTCGTCTCCTTCTAATCGGAACACAACATATAGTGTCACCTTATTTTGCTGAATAAATGAACAGACTACATTGAGTATATTGTGAGCTACAGTTCGACAATCTTTGAAAGCTTGGAATTTTTAAACAATTAAGACGTCTGTTGATCGAAGGCTCGAAAAAATCCGACAAAAAACATATAAACCTACGTTTTTTAAATTACCGTCCAACCAAACATGACTTAGTTGAACAAAATCCATAGAAAAATGGATTCAATTTTATGTACACATTTTTTTTTTTTTATATATTTCTTTAATTGAATCCCTTTGCCCTGCTTCTGCTACAAATAAAGTACAAGCAAAATCATCTCTGTTAGTTTAGAACTGTGGGAATAATTAAAAGTTCTTATCAAATTTTTGCGAACTTTGGAAAGTCCGGGAATTCATTTGGAGCCGAATTTTACAAAAACTTTTCTAAGTTCATCCCTCCTCCATAACACGATTCAAACGCAATGTTTTCAATACTTTTAGCTTTTATGGTGTGGGCTACGGGACGAAATCGACTAATATCTTATAATAATTTGGATGTCAAATTTTGATCGGTACCCTTTATCACATTATGCTTATCAGGTCGGCTTTCCTATAGCTAGAATTATTGGACTATGGACTTGGTGAATTTCGAAGCCAAGTCATTTTCTAGCTACTCTATCTTGCTTTTTCCGTTGCTCATCGACTCGTGGACGGATTATTATTGAATACTTAAGTATATAAGGTGTGGTGGCAGATAGTGACTCCGTGAGATACAGAACTGCATCACAATTCCTAGAAATGATCCAGCACTACCCTGCCCCTTAATAAAACCTTATCTTGGTTCCTTCAGCAAATTGCGGGAACTTATGACAATAAACCTGCCGATCTGAATAAACACTGATTAAAAAACGTTATTTCCAAACGTAGGAGGTTGTATGTTAAAAATCACTGAATCTATAATTTGTTTCATATAATTTTCCCACCAATTTTCCGATCGCTCCTATGGCAGCTGTATGATTTCTATCCGATTTTGATAAAATTTAATTCGAAATTCAAAACGAATTAAAAAATGTTATTTGCAAGCCTAAGAGGTTTTATGTTAAAAAACATCAAAGATATAATTTTGGGTCCAGAAGAACGCCTAAGTCATTAACTGATATTATACGGTCGAGTGGCGTATTTTGAAGAGAGTAACTAACAAAAGTAGGAGTACCCCTATGAAAAGTCATAACGTTGCATTTAAGGCAGTTCAAATTTCAAAGGTTATACTCACACCATCCCTGAAAACAACCAATATCTGACTGTAAGTTGAAACCCGACGCTATATCATTATGTGATAAACAAAGCTTAACATCATCAGCATACATTAGTAAACGAGAGTGTGTTATGATAGAGGGAAGATCGTTAATAAACAAAGTAAACAGCAAAGGGCCCAAATGACTACCCTGAGGCACTCCAGATGTCACATAGATCAGTTTTGAGGCAGCGTTCTTGAATATAACACTCTGAGTCCTACCATTCAAATAACTTGAAATCCAAGTTAATAGATTACATGGAAACCCAAGCTGATTTAATTTGAATAAGAGAAGAGAGTGGTTGACAGAGTCAAAGGCCTTACTAAAATCAGTGTATATAACGTCAGTCTGCATTTTATTCTTAAATCCATTTATTACAATAGATGACAATTCCAGAAGGTTGGTGGTGGTCGATCTTCGCTTAACAAAACCATGCTGACACGGTGATATTAGCGAGGAACATAAATGTTGCAATTGAGAAGTAATAATACGTTCAAATGCTTTAGGAATTGCCGACAATTTAGAAATACCTCTGTAATTCTGGGCATCCGCCTTCGCACCCTTTTTGTGAAGTGGAATGATAAAAGAGTCCTTCCAGATAGTAGAAAAAACTGACGATGAAATAGACAAATTAAAAAGTTTAAGAATCGGTTTACATATGGTTGACGCACAAAACTTAAGCACACACCCGGCGAGTCCATCAGGACCGGGAGAATAAGTTGGCGTTGTTTTTTCTAAGTCTCTTACGAGAGAAATTTCTGTAATTTCAGGGGTAAAGATGCAATTTGCCTTATTTAAGGGATTAGGGTAGTTAGAATTTGACCAAGCAGCCGAACTATAAGTAGTTTGGAAAAACTCGGCAAATAAATCAGCAATTTCAGAATCCGTCGATGCCTCCATTGAGTTAAAACGTACCGATGAAGGCAATGCTGACGACTTACGCTTGGCATTGACAAAGTTATAAAACTGCTTCGGATCATTTGAAAATTCAAATTTACATCGACTTAAATACATAGAATAGCAATGACTATTGAGAACATTAAAATCCGATCGAGCCACCACATATTTCGAAAAATCAGATGGCTTACCCGATTTCTTATACTTTTTATAAGTGTTTGTCTTAAGATTTTTAAGTCTTTGAAGCGCATTGGTAAACCAAGGTGGCCTGTTTGTCTTTGAAGGAAACCTATCAGGAACGCATTCATTAAAAAAGGTATTTAACACTATATAGAAGTGTTCAGTGGCACTTTCAATATCCATACAATTGTACAATTCGGTCCAATTATATTGAGAAATCATGTCGTTAAGTTTTTTATAGTTACATTTTCGGAAACATCTCACTTTAATTTGAAAAACTAAAGGAGAGAGGGTATCAACGCATGGGAGGCAGATTGTCAATTCCATTGTTGGATGATATCGGTCTTCAGGTACAACAAGAGCGTCAATTCTAGATACCGTGACTTCAGACGGGTCTGAAACAAACACAAAATCTAGTTGTCTATTTAATAAATTCCGTATAAAGCTTACTTGCTGTAACGATAATTCTAGAAGACCATCAACAAAATCATGGGCGGATAGAGGTATAGCGACTAGTGAGTCAGTAGGAGGAGACCACGAAATATCAGGGAGATTAAAGTCACCCAAAACAATCAAAAGGTCACTGTTAGAAAGAAGGGATAGAACAGATTTTATCGCAGACAGGTGGTGCTCATAAATTATTAAATCAGAGCCAGGTGGAATATAGGAACATGTAACAAATATTGAGAATGATTGCAAGGAAACTTTCACACTAACAAATTCAATTTCATTAGGAGTATCAGAGTGAACTTTCTCGGATGTTAGGCTAGTGCTAACGGCAATCAGCACACCGCCTCCCCTACGTGAGGGGCGATCGGTCCTATAGGCATTAAAATTGTTTGACAGAACTTCATTGTCAGATATCTCTGGTTTCAGCCAAGTTTCCGTAAAAGCCAAAATATCAGCAGTAAATGCAGAGGAGTCAGCATAAAGCTTGGGTAGCTTCATATTTAGTCCCCTAACATTTTGATAAGCCAAAAATAAACTTTTTAGTTTTTTGGCGCAGTGGAAGGTCTGTTATTTGTTCTCGGTTTATTGGGAACAAATTCTTTTATTACTAAATCATCACTAAGCCAAAAGCTTTCAGAAAGTAGTACCTTAAACACATCAGCCGGAGCAAATATTTTAAACGACGATATACTACGAGCATATGAAAATCTAAATTGTTCCACTGAAATATTCTCGGATGGGAATTTTTCACGAATAAATTCCAAAACATCCTCAGATGTGGTATCTGGGGTGAATCTCGAAACAAATAATTGTTTTCTGTGTGGAACAACTGATAATTTCTTACGTCCCCCAGCAGCAGATTGCACCTCACTAAGCTGAGAGCCAGAAAAGCATAGAACTACTAACAAAATGTAAATTTATGGGAGAGATGTGATATGTATCATAATCACGAAATCTTGGCCATTTGCTGTTTACTTTATCGATATTCTCTGTTATTATGTACACTCTAACATACCAAAAATAAAGTCAGTTGGAGATTTAATCTCAGCCCGATCTGTCGTCTCCTTCTAATCGGAACACAACATATAGTGTCACCTTATTTTGCTGAATAAATGAACAGACTACATTGAGTATATTGTGAGCTACAGTTCGACAATCTTTGAAAGCTTGGAATTTTTAAACAATTAAGACGTCTGTTGATCGAAGGCTCGAAAAAATCCGACAAAAAACATATAAACCTACGTTTTTTAAATTACCGTCCAACCAAACATGACTTAGTTGAACAAAATCCATAGAAAAATGGATTCAATTTTATGTACACATTTTTTTTTTTTTATATATTTCTTTATGTTGGGGCGGTGCGGCTTGATCGATTAAATAGTTGAAGCCCCAAGATCGAGTGGTACGCATAAAAATACGCGGGTACTTTTGGGTTTTTACGCGACGTGCGTAGGTGTTTATTAGTACACTTTGAAACATGAACTGCCTAAGCCTAACTTAACTTAAGCGCTCCAGAGCAGAGCGGAGACTTAGGGGAGAGATGGAGAGGGAGAGCGGGCGGCAGTGCGAGCGCGCGAGATGTAGACATCTGGATAAAACTGCCGCTCGACACTGCCTCCTGAAATTAAACGCCCTTTTGGCGTGAACATTCTCCCCCCCCTTGCGAGGACACCCGTAGCAAGAACCTCAGGATAGTAGGCTCAGGAATATGTTGGAAGTATAGATCGGTCGTCCGTATGGAGGAGAGTGTGGTGGGCCTTTCCACACTTGTGGCAGTGATGACCACTGCGGCAGGAGTCCTTGGAATGATTGTGAGCCAAGCAATTGGAGCAGTACTTCTGGATATGTACTTCCTGAAGCCGATTCTGGGGGCTTAGCCGTAGAAAGTGGTGGCACTTCCGTAGAGGATGGATCTTTTGGCAGACTCGGCATTGGTAGGATTTAATACCTCGAGTACGTCTGCCATCCAAGGCGGGGTATGGAACCCAATATTCGGATGGAGTATTCTTAGGAGGAACTTTTTGTACGGAAACTTGCGTTGAATAGGACGAAATGATGTGTGGAACTGAGGCGGATACTGGCCTTGGAGGGTCGGATGGAATCGTCGGAGTAGTAGGACCGCTGTTTCGATGCAGCAATGTGTGATGCCGATCTTGGCAAGTGAGACAGTTGTGAGCGCTTGTGCAATCCCGGAATTGATGGCTATTTGCAAAGCAATTGGAGCACAACTGCTTCCTTTGGATATAGGCTAAGCGATCTTCTACTGTCATCTGTATGAAGCGTGGACATATACGCACGGGGTGGTTCTTCTTCGAACACAGATCGCAGCCTTTGGTTATCGGAACTAACCTTGTGTTGAAGGAATTTATTTTTGGAACTTCTGCCTCTCGATTTGTGTCTTTGGACTGGACGTGGTGGAAATTGGAAGATCGGAAGCTATCGACGGCCTCAAGAGTTAGATGGCGCTCCGTCAAATATGCATCAAGCTCAAGCCACGTAGGAATTTCGGCTTTATTTTGGATGGATTGCTCCCATAATGAGAGAGTGAGCTTTGGTAGTTTTGTCGAGCACATATAAACCAGGATAGGGTCCCAATTCTCAATATTAACACCGGAAAATTTTAAGGAAGTTAAGCAACCTTGAAAAATGCGTTGAAGTTCCTTTAAGGCTGCTCCCGATTCCTGTGCTACGGATTGCACATTGAAAAGTGTTTTCAGGTGACTGTTCACCTGCAATCGCTTATTTTCGAAACGCTCAGTTAGGTTATTCCAGGCTGAGCGAAAGCCATCATTGGTGAGTGGGGATCTTGAAACTATGGAATGAGCTTCGCCACTAGTTTTTGAATTTAAATGGAATAATTTTTCAACGGGCGTTAGATTAGGATTGTCTATGTATATTGCCGTGAAAAGGTCCCGGAAAGTCGGCCAGCGAAGATAATCGCCAGAGAAAACCTCTGTGTCGATAGGAGGGAGCCGACAGCCATAAGACGTGGAATTTTGGGACGGAGTTACTGGAGCTTGAGGTATTTGGGAGGAGCTCTTTTGGATTTGTTCCATCAGCTGCGCGGCAAATATTTCGTAAGTGGAGTACGTTTGGTAATACTTGGACTTTAGTATGGACTTTGTGTCTGCGGCGCTCTCGCCTGCAGCTATAATGCAGTCGGAGCATATGTCGTATGCTGCCTTTACCGTTTGCCACAAGGAATTGAGGTGATCGCGACGGATTTTACAGGCGGATAACGTTGGTGTAGGAGCACCTGGAGCGTTCACAGTGGCCTCAAAGTGGATCAGACAGTCAGCTGTGGCCATAAATCGCGTTAAAGCGGATTTTACTGATGTTGCCATGACGTTAAATAATTTAGAATTTTAATTCTGATGTAAGGAAACAAATTGGAATCAATTTGGAATTTAGGAACCAATTAAGATTGTAAATATATACGGTCACACTGTCGGATAGGCAATAAATATTTATTATATCGGATGGTCGGACTTATGTAAGGAATTACGGACTTTAATATTGTTTGTTTGAAAGGAACACTTTTTGTGAGCTCTTGACCCACTGTGCACTGGCGATATACGGTATACATATGTATGTACACTGTACGTATGTATATATGTGGGGTGCGAATAGCAGAATAACGTTGCGGGAATGGGAAAGACTTCGCTTATGTTTGTATGTCGGTGCGTTTGTTTGTCACCTGCACAACTAAATTGCAAACGATTTGCTGGAGTAAATTTGTGGATATTGTCACTTTGATTTGAATTTTAGAAATAGTTTAGCCGTATTTGTAGGTCGAGAAAAGTAGTTGGAGTGGACTGTATTAGATTGTTTTTGTAAATATACACATGCAGCTGGAACACAGTAAAAAATAAAGAGTGCAAATCTTAGGGAAACATTTTATGAACGGGAATTTTTTACTGCGGCTGAGTTATATTTTACACACGATTGGAATTGAAAATATATTTGACAAATATTTTCGTTGAATAGTAGCACTGAAATATTTACTGGAATAGTTTCAAGTGTGCAACTGTGGGCAAAGGAAACTGGAATATTGTCGGGCACAAGTAACGGAATTGAAATACATATATTAAATGCCGTTGCGTCGGATTAATCTCTTTTGGATTTAGACAATATATCATACAGAAAGTTAGTCGAAATAGGGTTCGAAAAACTGTCTGTATGACCGGCAATTATAGTAAGCGGAACTTATCTGGAGTGTTTCAAGCCTGCTGGGACAAAATCAAAGGAAACTCCAGGAGAGGAAAGTCCAAAGATTTTGAAATCCGGCTAGAAGGACCAAAATGATGGGGCGGTGCGGCTTGATCGATTAAATAGTTGAAGCCCCAAGATCGAGTGGTACGCATAAAAATACGCGGGTACTTTTGGGTTTTTACGCGACGTGCGTAGGTGTTTATTAGTACACTTTGAAACATGAACTGCCTAAGCCTAACTTAACTTAAGCGCTCCAGAGCAGAGCGGAGACTTAGGGGAGAGATGGAGAGGGAGAGCGGGCGGCAGTGCGAGCGCGCGAGATGTAGACATCTGGATAAAACTGCCGCTCGACACTGCCTCCTGAAATTAAACGCCCTTTTGGCGTGAACACTTTAATTGAATCCCTTTGCCCTGCTTCTGCTACAAATAAAGTACAAGCAAAATCATCTCTGTTAGTTTAGAACTGTGGGAATAATTAAAAGTTCTTATCAAATTTTTGCGAACTTTGGAAAGTCCGGGAATTCATTTGGAGCCGAATTTTACAAAAACTTTTCTAAGTTCATCCCTCCTCCATAACACGATTCAAACGCAATGTTTTCAATACTTTTAGCTTTTATGGTGTGGGCTACGGGACGAAATCGACTAATATCTTATAATAATTTGGATGTCAAATTTTGATCGGTACCCTTTATCACATTATGCTTATCAGGTCGGCTTTCCTATAGCTAGAATTATTGGACTATGGACTTGGTGAATTTCGAAGCCAAGTCATTTTCTAGCTACTCTATCTTGCTTTTTCCGTTGCTCATCGACTCGTGGACGGATTATTATTGAATACTTAAGTATATAAGGTGTGGTGGCAGATAGTGACTCCGTGAGATACAGAACTGCATCACAATTCCTAGAAATGATCCAGCACTACCCTGCCCCTTAATAAAACCTTATCTTGGTTCCTTCAGCAAATTGCGGGAACTTATGACAATAAACCTGCCGATCTGAATAAACACTGATTAAAAAACGTTATTTCCAAACGTAGGAGGTTGTATGTTAAAAATCACTGAATCTATAATTTGTTTCATATAATTTTCCCACCAATTTTCCGATCGCTCCTATGGCAGCTGTATGATTTCTATCCGATTTTGATAAAATTTAATTCGAAATTCAAAACGAATTAAAAAATGTTATTTGCAAGCCTAAGAGGTTTTATGTTAAAAAACATCAAAGATATAATTTTGGGTCCAGAAGAACGCCTAAGTCATTAACTGATATTATACGGTCGAGTGGCGTATTTTGAAGAGAGTAACTAACAAAAGTAGGAGTACCCCTATGAAAAGTCATAACGTTGCATTTAAGGCAGTTCAAATTTCAAAGGTTATACTCACACCATCCCTGAAAACAATCAATATCTGACTGTAAGTTGAAACCCGACGCTATATCATTATGTGATAAACAAAGCTTAACATCATCAGCATACATTAGTAAACGAGAGTGTGTTATGATAGAGGGAAGATCGTTAATAAACAAAGTAAACAGCAAAGGGCCCAAATGACTACCCTGAGGCACTCCAGATGTCACATAGATCAGTTTTGAGGCAGCGTTCTTGAATATAACACTCTGAGTCCTACCATTCAAATAACTTGAAATCCAAGTTAATAGATTACATGGAAACCCAAGCTGATTTAATTTGAATAAGAGAAGAGAGTGGTTGACAGAGTCAAAGGCCTTACTAAAATCAGTGTATATAACGTCAGTCTGCATTTTATTCTTAAATCCATTTATTACAATAGATGACAATTCCAGAAGGTTGGTGGTGGTCGATCTTCGCTTAACAAAACCATGCTGACACGGTGATATTAGCGAGGAACATAAATGTTGCAAATGAGAAGTAATAATACGTTCAAATGCTTTAGGAATTGCCGACAATTTAGAAATACCTCTGTAATTCTGGGCATCCGCCTTCGCACCCTTTTTGTGAAGTGGAATGATAAAAGAGTCCTTCCAGATAGTAGAAAAAACTGACGATGAAATAGACAAATTAAAAAGTTTAAGAATCGGTTTACATATGGTTGACGCACAAAACTTAAGCACACACCCGGGGAGTCCATCAGGACCGGGAGAATAAGTTGGCGTTGTTTTTTCTAAGTCTCTTACGAGAGAAATTTCTGTAATTTCAGGGGTAAAGATGCAATTTGCCTTATTTAAGGGATTAGGGTAGTTAGAATTTGACCAAGCAGCCGAACTATAAGTAGTTTGGAAAAACTCGGCAAATAAATCAGCAATTTCAGAATCCGTCGATGCCTCCATTGAGTTAAAACGTACCGATGAAGGCAATGCTGACGACTTACGCTTGGCATTGACAAAGTTATAAAACTGCTTCGGATCATTTGAAAATTCAAATTTACATCGACTTAAATACATAGAATAGCAATGACTATTGAGAACATTAAAATCCGATCGAGCCACCACATATTTCGAAAAATCAGATGGCTTACCCGATTTCTTATACTTTTTATAAGTGTTTGTCTTAAGATTTTTAAGTCTTTGAAGCGCATTGGTAAACCAAGGTGGCCTGTTTGTCTTTGAAGGAAACCTATCAGGAACGCATTCATTAAAAAAGGTATTTAACACTATATAGAAGTGTTCAGTGGCACTTTCAATATCCATACAATTGTACAATTCGGTCCAATTATATTGAGAAATCATGTCGTTAAGTTTTTTATAGTTACATTTTCGGAAACATCTCACTTTAATTTGAAAAACTAAAGGAGAGAGGGTATCAACGCATGGGAGGCAGATTGTCAATTCCATTGTTGGATGATATCGGTCTTCAGGTACAACAAGAGCGTCAATTCTAGATACCGTGACTTCAGACGGGTCTGAAACAAACACAAAATCTAGTTGTCTATTTAATGAATTCCGTATAAAGCTTACTTGCTGTAACGATAATTCTAGAAGACCATCAACAAAATCATGGGCGGATAGAGGTATAGCGACTAGTGAGTCAGTAGGAGGAGACCACGAAATATCAGGGAGATTAAAGTCACCCAAAACAATCAAAAGGTCACTGTTAGAAAGAAGGGATAGAACAGATTTTATCGCAGACAGGTGGTGCTCATAAATTATTAAATCAGAGCCAGGTGGAATATAGGAACATGTAACAAATATTGAGAATGATTGCAAGGAAACTTTCACACTAACAAATTCAATTTCATTAGGAGTATCAGAGTGAACTTTCTCGGATGTTAGGCTAGTGCTAACGGCAATCAGCACACCGCCTCCCCTACGTGAGGGGCGATCGGTCCTATAGGCATTAAAATTGTTTGACAGAACTTCATTGTCAGATATCTCTGGTTTCAGCCAATTTTCCGTAAAAGCCAAAATATCAGCAGTAAATGCAGAGGAGTCAGCATAAAGCTTGGGTAGCTTCATATTTAGTCCCCTAACATTTTGATAAGCCAAAAATAAACTTTTTAGTTTTTTGGCGCAGTGGAAGGTCTGTTATTTGTTCTCGGTTTATTGGGAACAAATTCTTTTATTACTAAATCATCACTAAGCCAAAAGCTTTCAGAAAGTAGTACCTTAAACACATCAGCCGGAGCAAATATTTTAAACGACGATATACTACGAGCATATGAAAATCTAAATTGTTCCACTGAAATATTCTCGGATGGGAATTTTTCACGAATAAATTCCAAAACATCCTCAGATGTGGTATCTGGGGTGAATCTCGAAACAAATAATTGTTTTCTGTGTGGAACAACTGATAATTTCTTACGTCCCCCAGCAGCAGATTGCACCTCACTAAGCTGAGAGCCAGAAACGGTAACTTCTGTACCTATAGGTACGGTCGGCACCGTAGCCGGCACTGAAGGTATTTTTACCACCCGACTTCGAGAAGCAGTGACTTCACCTAAAACTGTTTAAAAGCACCAGAGAGATTCAAAAGGCTGTCTCGAGTCTGCTTCATAAAGCTGCTCATCTCAACAACCATTTCCTTGCGGGATCCACATGACCACATGAGTCCAGAATTCTGATCAATGAAGTCTTTGACTCTACCAGTAAATCCTGCGCATTTAACGTGCATTATCGACTCGCAGAGCCAGCAGAAAATAAAAGGGTCTTTAGTTGAAGACGAAAGAGTACAATTTTTCTTAGAGCAGACAAGAGCCATTTTAAGGAGATTAAATAAAATAAAATAATATATGAAAAATACCTCGAGTAAATTTGGCACTGGGATCAAATTCCAAAACCACAAAGGCACAAAACACGAAAAAAAAATAAGAGCGCGAGATCGCGTAATAATTTAAATGTAAGAGAGCACGAGAGAAAAAATCTTCTATCGATTGAGCGTTGCTTGTGGGACACTGACAACTTTACGCAGGAACAGTTACAATGTAAAGCAAGCAAGAGAGAAAGAGAGAGAGAGAGAGAGACAAGAGAATAGCACACCAAAAGTCTACCAGAAATTTGGCAGGTTCAGAGAGAGTTTAAGTTACAGTTGTAATATAAAGCGGGAGAGAGAGTGAGAATCAAAGAGTTTTAGCAAGTTTAGTGAGTATAAGAATTACACTAACAAAGCTAGGAGATTAAACAAATCTAATATAAATGTTAAAATAACTATAATCACTGGGAGATCTAGTAAAAAACACTAAACACACTAACCCAGCGGTTAGACTAAGCTTTGTTAATAAACAAACACAAAACACTCGCAAAAAATCACAGAATAGACAAAAATTCAGAGCACAAGAGTAAACACAACCGTTCACAAGCGACGCTAAATCGTAACTAGACAGTAACCAGCTGATATCATCTAGTAAACAACTAGTATACATCTACTAAACAGATGGTAACCAGCTAATATCAAGTAGTTAACAACTAGTGGACATCTGCTAGACAGTTAGTTACCGTCTTATAGTAGCTCATAACAGTTAATAACAGCTAGTAACCAAAGTCCAAGAAGCTCAACCCCCAATATGAATTAGGAATCCAGATGAGTATTGTTATTAAAGAGTTTATTAAACTTATTCAAAATGTGCTGCTTTCTTAGACAAAGATGCCTAACTCAAACAAATAGTGCACAATTAGAAAAGAACGAAAAAAAGTACTTGAATCAGAAATTAAACTAAAATTCTCTCCTATGTTAGGCAATGATTCATTCAAAACATGTTTTTTGTTAATGTGGGATGGAACAAATGAATGGTTGAAAAATTATCCAACATCTGAGAAACATTAAATTGTGAGAATTATTTTACTTCTATCTATGGTAACCAAGCGAAAATTTTCGTTTGGAACGAAGGATATACAAATAAATATAATATATATTTAATTATGAATATGTGAATGTTTACAATAATAAAATAAATAAAAAATATTAAGTGATTCAACAAAATATGACTGACTGCAATTAAAACAGGAAAGAATATTATAGTCGAGTACCGGATACCCGTTACTCAGCCAAAGGGACCAAAGGGAAATGGAGATATGCAAGCACTTACCCGCGTACTCGATATACTGTTATGTAGGCGGTAGACAGACTTAAGCGATATGGTCTTAAGAGTGGGCGTGGCAAACTTTTTTTGGGGTCAATCGACAGGTAGCATGAGAATTGTTGGCGCCACAGGTTTTGGCGTTAGAGTGGGCGTGGCATATTCGCGCAACAAACTGGGGCTGCGTAATCTAAATCTGAAATCCTAATAGCCTAGCTCTTATAGTTTCCGAGATCTCAGAGTTCATACGGACAGACGAACATGGCTAGATCGACTCGGCTAGTAATCCTGATCAAGAATATATATACTTTATGGGGTCGGAAACATTTCCTTCTGCTTGTTGCATAATTTCCGACGAATCTTGTATACTCTTTAACGAGTAGCAGGTATAACTACAGGTACGAACGTAGGGAAAGTATTTTACCCAATGAGGTACGACGGCTAATTGCGAGTTGTTGCACTGTCGTAATTTAATCTTTTATCAATGGTTTTATGTTGTATGATCTTATCAGTGGTCCTGCGCCTTGGGTCTTGGGCATGTGACTTTTATGACGGTCAGGTAATGATAGTTCACGGCTAGTCGGTTTTGCGTAAGTGAGGTTTATGATCGGGGTAGGTCTTGTGTGCGTCCCTATTATTGGTAACATGTTTATGGGTCATTTGATCATTCTTAATAAGAGCCCATAACAACTCATAATACTTGTTAACAGTTAGTTACCACATAAAACCAAGTACCTTACAAGTACTATTCGGATAGTTACGATCAAAAAACAAGACTTAGCAGATAGTAACAATCAAAAACTGCTAGGAAAAAAATAACTACAAAGCTTCTAACGTGTCAAGTCCATGTCGGTATGACTACCTCCTACTACAACTCATAATACTTGTTAATAGTTAGTACCTTACAGGTACTATACAGATAGTAACCATCAAAAAACAAGACTTAAAAGATACTAACCATCAAAATACTGCTAGGAAAAAAAAATTACAAAGCTTCCAACGTGTCAAGTCCATGTCGGTATGACTACTAAAAATGTTATATCTCTGGATAATCTTCTAAGTAAAAATCTATTAAATTCCGGTTAGAGCAGTAAAGTCGAAATTTCTACGGAACCCCACTTCAACTTTTCTGTACCATTTAAAAAATTTGTTGGGATTTGGTGAGGTTAAATTGTTAAGACGAACTAGAGTTGATGCTAACTAATAATCTTGGCGATGAGCGTATTTTTCATTTGAGAGTATTTTTCAAATTAAATACTTTTCACCTCTTCTAACCAATGAATAGTCGATGTAACCTACTAGAATTACTTATATTTTTTGAAGTTAAAAAATCTTTAGAACGCACCTCTCATCTTTATTATTATCGTACACGCCCAGGAGGACAATAGTTAGTCTACCAAAAATAGTCTTGAAGTGGGATACTCTGCTACGTCAAACACAACTTAAGTAAAAGTGAAAAAGTGATCGTGAAAAAAAGAATTTAAGCAAAAAGAATAAAATAAAATGAATTGCCAAAATCTGTTTTGTCAATCCTGCAAGTGTTTCTTGCAAAAGAATAAGTGGGCAAACCATGTCCGCTCGGAGCTGCATAAGCGAAATGCAATTCAACCCCTTGACGGAAGGGTCATAAAAATTTCTGAGGGATTTAAGGGAAGAATACTGCATAACATGTACGTTAATGATGGAACGGACTTGATCTTACCTGAGAATTTCTTGAGTGAAGCTGGATTGTCACTGCTACCTCATCTCAGCATTCTATTAGAAAGTTATACTTCAGCAAAAGTCAACTTTGAACTATTTGCAGAGTATATTCTTTTTTAAGATGAATATGAAGAAATTGAAATGAAAAGTTTTTAAAGTCAAATTCTGACCTAGAATGTATCTCTCATGAACAAACCACATAAATAATTTCTAAAACTCAAGAATTTCAAGAGAGAGAGACAGTGAATGGTCTCTTATAAAATTGATTCGCTTGGAAATGAATGTGAATCATTATACACCGATGGCTGGTTCGTCTTTCATACCACAACCTCGTTTCCTTTTAACAAGTAAAGAAATAGTTAACGTTTGTAACGAAAATGATCAATATTGTTTTAAATGGGCGTTGATTTCGGCATTGAAAATTGTTAAGAGCCTGCAAATATGTTCGGCATATAATATTGACATATCGCTGGAGATAATTCGTATAAGTTCGTTTAAGTGAAATAAAATGTATAAACCATTTTTTAAAAAAGAATACTCATATGATTTTAGACGTTTTCGGATATAATGAAGAGACGAGGGAAGTATTTGGACCACTTTTTCAATCGGAAGTGGAAAAACCTCTTCATATCAATATGATGTTTATGGAAGACGGTGGAATTGGACATTATTTGTACATTAAAAATATTTCAAGGTAAATTCTTTTATTCATTTGTATCTCTTTTAAGCAATTAAATAATTTGTATATATTTCTGTTTCCTAATGACTGCTCAAATGGGAAATCAGAGGAGGGCGCCATTTTTCTACTATGTGTATTAAATTTTTCCGGAACCCAGGAAGCTGCATTGTAGTAGTAGGAAGGTCTCAAAGATGCCGCACCCCCCAATATTTGATAATTCATTGAATTGTTCTATTTGTCAGACAGTTTTAGGGACTGATAGGGCTAGAGATCATTGTCATTTAACAGGTCGCGGTCAGAGGTGCAGCCCACTCTAAATGTAACTTGGATTATAAAGTTAACAAATTCATACCAGTATTTTTTCATAATTTTTAAAAAATGCGACTGTCATTTTTGTATTCAAGAGTTGGGAAAGATTCCCGGTGAAATTTCCGTAATTTCAATAAATAAGAAAAACTATATTTATATCTCAAAAAAAATGATATGTTTAAGAGGAATTGGTTTTTTTTTTGTAGTATAACATATTTATTTATTTAACGTTGATCAGCCACCCTAATGACTTTAAAACTTTGTATGCGAAGAGAAATAATTAACGGGATACATAACAGAAAAGGTGATTAACAATATTTACAATAATTGAACAAAAACAATGTTACTGCTTTAGGACTCGAGAGACATGACGTCCTCTTGTGCAGAGATCGCTGGGGTGCCTTCGCTTTAGTCTTCTTCTAGTCCTTGGGTGGGCCAAGGAAGCTGCTAGGTGGCTTGTGTGTGCAGTGAGGCGTTTATTGTACCGACTGGAGTGCCGGTTTATCTGCTCCCTGACTGAGAGAACATGAAGGTCAATTGCTAGGGGGTCATTCCTGATGTACCACGGCGCGTCTGCAATCATACGCAACGCACGGTTTTGGACCCTTTGGCTTCGAGTCTGAAGCCATACCCCATAGTTGCATGCAATACGTCATCGAGGGCACCACTATTGCTTGGAAGAGCAAAACTTTGTTGCCAAGGCTGAGCTTGCTCGTTGGCTTAAGCAACCAGTTAAGTTTCCTCAGCTTAGCTCTAAATGTAGCTGCTATTTTGGTTGTGTGCTGCTTCCAGGTGAGCCGCTTGTCCAAAATCAAACCCAAATATTGCGCCTGGGGTGATTGTGGGATGGTGATATTGAGAAGCTGTACTCTAGGAAGGATCTTTCCTCACAAGGTGAAATTGCAGTGCGGCGACTTTCTTCCATTTGTGGATATGTACCGCCTATTTGTCCACTTTCCATAGGAGTCGAGGAGCTCCTGGGTGATTCTTGACGCTTCGATTGGGCAAGAGGCGTTCGCAAGAAAGGCAGTGTCGTCAGCGCATGTAGCCAGAATCATGCCCGGCTTATTAGGATACGGCAGATCTGAACGCTTCCCTGAGGAACGCCAGCCCGAACGATTCTGATGCTTGACTTTTCCCCTCTCACCTCGACCATGAAACTTCGGTCAAGCAGGTATGATTTTAGTAGAAGAAATTGGCTAGTCAGGAGTAGGGACTTCAACTTATAAAGTAAGCCATCATGCCACACGCGGTCAAGAGCTTCCTTAAGATCGAGAAAAATTGCAGAGCTGCATTGCTTTTTTTCGAAAGCATCTAAGATATGCTGGACATCTCGATGTGCTTGCTCTGGGGTTCCATAATGGTGCCTAAAACCAAACTGGTGGTCGGGAATGGCATATTCTTTCGAATATTTTAGAGAATGTGGGTAGCAAGGTTATCGGTCGGTAAGACTGGAAGCGTTTTTCAAGTTCGTCTGCAAAAGCTAAAGAAATATTCATATTCCGTGTGGATTTCCAGAGGTTAAGCCCGTAAGGTTTGGTGGGTTCAGCATTTAGGACCATCTCATAAAGTTTCATAAAGAAGCTTTTCGTCGAAAGAATCTTAAGATCTCATATATCTGCAACGTAGGGATCGTTCCAGCCTTACCAGGTCCATAATCTCAGGTTTTAAAGGAGCCTGAGGTGGACTGGAGGGCCTTGAGCTTGAGGTTGAGGACTCGGCAGCGATATGGATGTCCCGGACAAGTAGCTCGACGGCGTCGTTGATGGCGTCAGGAGAGCGTAACACCATATTTAGATTAACAAGCCGGTTGACTGCTTCTTGAAAGCGTGGGAGGCTTGCATTCCGAGGAAGGATGCAAGCCCTACGGGAAGTTTTTTGCGCAGCGACTCTTAGTTTCCCTATCAATGGGATGTGATCAGAGCTTAGTTCAAGACTTTCTGAGATGGAGAGACTCTCGGGCCGAGTCCCTCTGTAGACAGCAAAGTCAATGGCGGTTGGCGTTCTTTGACTGTACGGATCTCCGGTTGTAAGGATAAAGTCTGCTAGTGCTCTTCCGCGGGTGCTTGAGTTACGGGATCCCCAAAGACGTTGGTGAGCATTCCAATCTCCTGCGATTATGAAACTTGTTTCCAGGTCGTCGAAGAGTTTTTCGAAGTCGTTAGCTATACATTGAAAATTTGGTGGACAATAGATAGACGCATTATCTGTTTTACCAAGGTCTGTTTTAGCTTTGATGGCGACACATTGAATATTTGGACTTTGTAGACTATATAACTTGTAATATTGTAGACAGGATTGTAATAAAATGGCAGAGCCAACGCGTTTCCGATCAGCCGGATGGGTAGCTTGATGTATATCGTATCCGTGCAACCTCGAGCAGAAGTGTGTTTCACTAACCAACATAATGTCAATATTATGACACTTTACAAAGAGCTCAAGCTCAAGGGCCTTGTTGGCAAGTCCGTCAGCATTCCACACACCAATATTGAGGCCGATTTGACTCATGGTTGTGCAACATTGACTGGGAGAAACTCAGCGAATGCTTGAGCAGTTCCAGGAGAATTTTAAGGCAAAAGTTTTGAGACAAGTTCCATCATAGACACCATCATTTTGAACAGCTTGTCAATCTGAGCGACGAGGACCGAAAGATTTTGGTTAGATTGCATGAACATTTGCTCTTGACGCTGCCATTGCTGGTCGTTGATCAACTGCTGCGAGCTGCGTTGCAGTTGTTGGGGGGAAGACTGCTGCTGGTGACTTGGCTGTTGTTGCTGTTGTTGAGGCCTTTGTTGTTGCTGTGATAGCTGCTGCTGCTGCCGAGGTGGTACTACTTGACTGTAGCTGACTTAGCTTTCTATTGTTGCTGGCCAGTGGAAGAAACTTTTGATTCTTTGGGAAAGTCATAGGAGCTTGTTGGTGCTGGGGACGACTAACTTGACCACGGACGGCGTTTGCGTAGGAGTTCTGACCCACAAAGTTTGACCGAACATTCAAATTAGTTGACTGTTGGGGAACAGTGGTACGATGAGACGTGATAATTTTTCGTCGATATGCAACCTGGTGGTAGACGACACAGCCTTTATAGCTTGCTGTATGGTTTCCGCCACAGTTTACGCACTTGACTTTGGTTACGCAGGCCTCCAAACAGTGTTGTAGGCCACATCTGACGCAGTTGGATAAGTTTTGGCAATGATTTTTAGTGTGTCCAAATGCTTGACACCGGTGGCATTGGACGACATCATCCTTTTTGAAGGGGAGTTCAACTTGAACCCGTGCCGACAAAGTGTCTTAATTTCGTGAATATCTTTGTTATTTACCGCCGGTTCTAATTCTACAAAGACTAGATTCACGAACTTGGTTTTGTCGAAGCGGCTTCTAGGTCTATTTACAAATCGAACCTTATGGCCAGTCAAGGTAAGACTTTCCATAATGTTTTCATCCGGGATGAAATGATGAACACCACGGATGACTACTCGATAGGATCTCTCTTCTTTTAGCTGCTACGAATGGAATGGCAGTTTTTTAAGGGTTAGAGACTTGGAAAGCGCTCTGTATGGATCTGCAGCCAGAATGGAAACAGAGTTGTTGGGGAGTACTTAGACTAATAAGTCCGTTCAGATTCTCACAGGGATCAACCACAATTGGGGTGTTTTGTGGGAGGGTAATTGTCCTTGGCTGCCGGACAGTTGGTCTTGTTTTTTATTGTTCCTAGCAGGATAGTTGCCAACATTAGTGTTGACTGCGTTGTTGTTACTGGTTAAAGTACTGGCTTTTTCAGTGTCGTTGGGGCTGACCGTTTGAGAAACTTCGACGTCAATGTCCATGTTCGACAGTTCTGAAAAACGGCTTTTTTGGGCTTTCAAATTTCGTATTATTTTGGTGACTGATTTCGGTGATCTGGAGACAAGACGGCGTTTGCTGTTTACCGAACTTGGAGTCCACCAGTCCTCATCCTCGGCATTTATGGCTGCTAGTTCCGGATCAACTTCATTAGTTGGTACAGGTGGCTTGTTGTGAGAGGTGGCATTATATAGGCGACTTAATTTTGTTAATGAGCAATTTAGTGCATCACTCATTTTCTTCTGTTGGAAAGCCACAGTGTTTCGGATGTTTAGGTCATCTTTGGAGTCTGAAAGACCAGCCATTTTTGCTATTAGGCACTGGTGTGCACTGCTTTACCGACTTATGGTATATAGAAAACCTTTGAGCAACCTGTTGTGAGGCGATCGTGGCCTAGGGGGTAGGGCGCCAGTCCCGCAATCGGGCGGTACCCGGCTCAAACCCACCGAGAGACGAGCAAACTCAAAATTATTTTTTTTTTATTTGAAAGCAAATAATGAATTCAAATACATTTCGAATTCGAATTTAAACCAACTACCGGTGATTTGTACGTACAACAAATGAAACTGTTAGTTTTTACATTCTGTTCTACTTGTTACGGAGCATAGAAGCACTGACACAGCGACTTTAGAAGTCGGATTCACAAAAGAAGTAGGTTTTGCCACGGAGGTGGACTTCTCCATAGACTCTTTACAGGCAATTTGGCAGCGATGCAAAAACGCGTCTGCACTCCACGAAAGCATGATCGAGACTGTTAAGTGGAAATAATTTTGAAATTCGTTTTCTCGATACATATAGATTTATGCCATCAAGTTAAGATACCATAGCTTCTAATTTAGTTGATGATCAATTAAGTCATTTTAATTAAGTCATTTTTTAGTAATGATATAGAACTTCGACTAATGTAAAAGAAGGGTGTATTTCCCTATGAATATTTAGATTCCGCTAGTAGACTCGAAGAAACTTCCCTCCCACCAAGGGAAGCATTCTATAGTAATTTAACGGAAAGGGAATGCTCTCAGGAAGATTATGATCACGCTCCTAAAGCTTGGTCCCATTTCTCATGTTCCACTCTTAAAGATTATTTAGAACTATATTTGAAAACTGATGCATTCCTTTTAAGTGACATTTTTGAAAACGTCCAAAAAATAAGTAAGCAAATTTATTCACTTGACCCAGCTAAGTATTTTACGACAGCAGGTCTATCTTGGGAGGCAATGTTGAAAGCCACAAATATTCAACTTGCATTGCTGACAGATACAGAAATGTATAGATTTATTCAAAGTAGCATTTTGAGGTGGTTTAGTTCAATGTTGTCAAAGATATACAAAAGCAAATAATAAATATTTGTCAGAATATGATTCCTCGACGGAGTCTTCATTTTTAATGTATGTGGATGCGAATAACTTGTATGGTTGGGCAATGTCACAATCTTTACCATATAAAGACTTTAAGTGGATGTCTTCCACAGATATATACAATTTATATATTTGTCGCATAATGAACGTATTTTGACCACTGTACGTGTCTGTCACATTATGAACATAGTTTGACCACTGGGCTTGCAAGAAGTTGCTGCGCAATGAGTTTGGTATATTGTGAGATCCTTCTTAGAACATGTCTACGACGTAGAATTTGACTACGGCTTTAAATATGACTGGCGCCTAAAAATCGTACGAGTGAGGCGGCGGCGTTGTCGCGCTGCCGCCGAGTGTAGTCCAGCTTGCGTGTGTAAAGAAGCATAGATCGATGCGTGGGCAGAAAATGCCAGTTAGTTGCACTAAGACGATTGCGCACGCCGGTTGGAATTCGCTTCACTCGGAAAGTTTGTGTGTCAACATGGAAGACCAGCCACAAGAAAATAACAACTCTGCGACATCAGAAGTGGGATCTGCTTTGCCTACAAATATCACCGATGCATACTTGGCAGCTTTGCAAGTGCAAAACAACAACCTTTTGGAGATCATCAAAAATATGCAGACACCAAGGGCATCGGCAAATGACGAAAAGGGGAAACATATAACTCTGCCAAAATTTTATCCTGAGGGAGCTGGTGCAGATGCCTCAGCTTGGTGTGCAACAGTGGATCTCATTTTTGCTGATTAAATGCCCGAAGGTAGCTGCCTTATGATAACTTTAAGTAAGGCGCTAGAGAGAAGTGCATCACAATGGCTGTCCCAAATATGCTTTGCTGGCATCACATGGCCACAATTTAAAGAACTCTTCATTCAACGCTAATGATCTGGAGGAAATTGCGGTTTCACTAGCTCTGGCCCACATGGCACAAATTGATGACAACTTGTCGCGCTGGGTTTTTACAAACAACATTAAAACTCGGAATGAAATGCAACAACAACTCAAGCGCACACTTTTGAAAAACGGAACCTAGATGACGACGCATCTACAACAGGCCCGGAGCGTAAAAAGTCTAAGTATCTCTCTCAAGTGAAATGCAACTATTGTGGAAAGTCTGGACATAAATATGCCGAATGTCGTGCTCGGCAGAGGACACCAATTCAAGGAAAGAGCCACCACGGAAGTTCAACGCAAGGGTCAAAAGACTGGTCAACTGTCAAATATTTAAAATGCGACGAGCTTGAGCACTTCGCATCCGCTTGTCCAAAAGGACGATCGAGAGGAAACGACCGAGTAATCGAGAAATGTGTAGACATCTGTACTGTAGCTCCACCATCAGGAATATTAAGTAGTTCAACCGGTGAGTCCGTTCCATTTTGTTTCGACTCTGGCGCTGAATGTTCCTTGGTTAAGGAAAGCGCCGCCGATAAATTTAGTGGTAAAAGAATTAATAACATTGTTAAATTAAACGGCATAAGTAATGGTTTAATATGTAGCACTCAACAACTATTGTGTAATATAAATATTGATCAATGTTATTTTGAGATTTTGTTACATATTATTATGGTCAAGTACTTGAAATATGACGTACTAATTGGTCGTGAAATTTTTAGCCAGGGCTTTGGCGTAACCATGGACGCTGACAAATTTCAAATTTACACAACCAAAAGAGTAGAATCGATAGTAATTACCAATTTTGAAGATGTCATAGAATCAAATAGTGAACTTGATGATCTTGATAAGGCAGCCTAGATAAACATTTTAAAATGTTATTCAGATTGGTTTATTGATGGAATACCAAAGACTAGGGTTACCACAGGGCAGTTGGAAATTAGATTAATAGATCAGCAAAAGACCGTACAACGGCGGCCATATAGGCTTAGTGAAGAAGAACAAAGTGCGGGGTAAAGTTGACGAATTACTAAAAGCCAAAATTATTCGGGCAAGTTGTTCACCTTTCGCTAGTCCCATGATGCTAGTTAAAAAAAAATGGCACCGATCGACTGTGTGTGGACTATCGCATGCTTAACGAAAACACAGTGGCTGACAAGTACCCATTGCCCCTCATCTCAGACCAAATTGCTAGTCTACGTGGTGCTAAATATTTTTCGTGCATAGATATGGCAAGCGGCTTTTACCAAATTCCAGTTCATGAGGACTCAATCGAACGAACTGCATTTGTAACGCCAGAGGGTCAATACGAGTTCTTGACAATACAGTTTGGTTTGAAGAACGCACCATCTGTGTTCCAGCTGGCCATAATGAAGGCCTGAGGAGCTTTAGCTTACACTTACGCAATTGTGTATATAGATGATGTTCTCACAATAGCAGAAAGCAAAGAAGCTGCGCTAGTTAGATTGCAGACAGTATTGGAGACATTAAGTAAGGCTGGATTTTCATTTAATGTCACTAAGTGTTCCTTTCTCACCACAAGAATAGAGTATCTTGGATTTGAAGTAAGCAACGGTGAAGTCAGGCCAAATTCACGAAAAATTCAAGCCTTAAAAGAATTACCACCACCCCAAAATGTCTCGCAGCTAAGACAATTCATTGGTTTAGCAACATATTTTCGGCAATTTGTGTTAAATTTCTCCCAAACACTTAAACCCCTGTATCTTCTCACATCTAAGAAAAACACTAACTTTGTTTGGTTACCAGTGCATGAACAGATACGAATAAAAATAATAACTATATTGACTCATACGCCAGTTTTAATAATATTCGATCCGCAATACCTAATAGAGCTACATACTGACGCAAGTTGTATTGGGTATGGAGCGATCCTGTTACATTAAATTGACAATAAACCTCATGTGGTAGAGTATTACAGTAAGTGTACGTCTCCCGCCGAATCTAAATACCATTCGTACGAACTGGAGACGCTAGCAGTGGTAAATGCTATTAAACACTTCCGACATTATTTGCAGGGACGTAAATGTATAGTTTACACTGACTGTAATTCTTTAAAGGCCAGCCGCACAAAACTAGATTTGACACCGAGGGTGCATAGATGGTGGACGTTTTTACAGGCGTTTGATTTCGAAATAGAGTATAGAAAAGGCGACCGGATGGCGCATGTTGATTTTCTCTCTCGAAATCCAGTGCTTGAACAACATAAAAGCTCGAATAAGGTACCTGAGTTACGAATCAATTTGACTGAGGTATCTGATAACTGATTGGTTTCGGAACAACAGCGAGATTCCGAGATTCAAGAAATAATTTTAAAGTTAAAAAGTAATGAGTTACCAAGAAATTTGGACAAAACATATGAATTGCGAAAAAGAATACTACATAGAAAAATACAACGAAATAGTAAGACCAAATGTTTGCCGGTAGTACCAAGAGCTTTTCGATGGGCCGTCATAAATCACGTCCATGAAGCTATTATGCATCTGGGATGGGAAAAGACGCTGGACAAAGTCTATTGTTATTACTGGTTTATATGTCTAAATATGTGCGTAGGTTTGTAGAAAATTGTATGACATGTAATGTGTCTAGGCCACCTGTGGGAAAAGTGCACGCTGAGCTGCATCCTATTCCTAAAATAGAAATACCGTGGCATACGATACATATTGACATCAAAAATTAAGTGGTAAAAATGATTTGAAGGAATACGTCATCGTCCTTATAGATGCCTTCACCAAGTTTGTTTACTTTTATCACACACTAAATATAGATTCCGAAAGCTGCATTAAGGCCGTGAGTAGTTGGGGAATACGGGTTCTGGGACAATTAGCATATTAATGGCCCCCGCCCCCTTACTAATAAGCATATTAATGACCCCCGCCTCTCACTAATTAACATATTAGTGGCCCCCGTCTCTTCATTAATGTATGCGGGTTTTGGGACAATTAGCATTATCCATAAATTATCTGATTTTAAGGGGCTTAGATGTCATAAAAATGTCACGATCATATCCATAAAGAGTATACTAAATTGCCCCCCAACCCCACACCACCATGTGACAATACTGATCACGTGACCTTTTTGCCTCATTATCAGCAATTAATATTCAGCAGGTGTTGCTGTACGCGGGAGAAAGGTCGCTCACTTTCCACACACACATCATGTATCCTTTTCCTCATTATCAGCAATTAATATTCAGCAGGTGTTGCTGTGCACGTGTGAAAGGTCGCACACCCAAAGTATTTAAAGATGGTTATCTTAGAGGATCATGTCCGATCATGTTGGGGAAAAATGTTTCCTATGATTGTAAAACTACTTTAGAAATCAAAAGAACCCCAATAAAATAAATCTCACAAGTTAATGATTCTCAGATGTGGAATATTTTCAAAAACACATTTTTGTTTCCGCCCCAGAACGTTTAACTGGTAAATTGTGTAAGATTCTCTCCTTTCCACAAATGGGTCATAAACATGTCAGAAAAGGGATTCAAGCAAGAGCTACCCGAACATGAGCACCTGTCAATTACCTGACCGCAATAAAAGGGACACATGCACAACCCAGAAGGCGCATGCTCATTGACAAGATCATGGGCCTCACGCCAACGACCTCATGGCTGACTGCTAACTCTAAAACGTTCCCATAATAAGGGTTGCAATCACGACCGCGCAACAACTCGCAAGTAGCCGACATATCTCAGTCAAGGAAATATTTTCCATTCTCCGTACCTGTAATTTTAACTCGAAATAAAAAGTCAGAAGTTTATTTTGGTATTGCGAACATATTTTATTATGTTATTTAATCATTTTCATTCTTTTTTCTAGATTATAGTATTTATTCGTAATGTTGAGCGCTTCCTTTTTGTAATCCGAAATTCGATGGCATACACAAGTATCAACTCCCTCAGTGGCTGCATCATTGCTTCACACGCAGGTGTCCATATGATTTCCATGAATATATGTTTTCATATTACCTCGTTCACATTCAAAGAGTTTTGATTGTATGAACTGGAGCCGTACATAGTGTGCATTGAACAGAATTCCGTTAAATACATTCAAAAAGTTATTTATTTTAACTGAATGCATGTTGTCTATCTAAATCAACAATCTCATCTTACCCTTTTAAATATGCTTACACGATTTATAAGGAAATTTCTACAGGTTTTCATCTTCTTCTTTTACCCAAAAATATGCATTCTCGAAATTCAACAAATGAAAAATCTTTGGTTTTTCCTCTTCTTTTACCCAATAATGTGCATTCTCGAAATTCAACAAATGAAAATCTTTGTTTTTTCCCAAACTCGAAATGATTTTTTCCAAACTGTCCCCTATTGGCTACCTGAGTATGATGGTGTGTCTAAAAAATGACCTTTCCTTTCCCACCTGCAGCAAAGTATGTGCGACCTCTTTTAACCAACACTCTCCTTTATTCTATGATTTTGTGACTCCTTTATCGATTTGATGATGTCCTATTGGTTACACTTGTATCAAATATTTTTCAAAATCAATACTTCTCATCTCTTCTAACCAATGAATAGTCGATGTAACCTACTAGAATTGCCTATATTGTTTTCGAATTTAAAAAAATCTTAAGTATGCATCTCTCATCTTCAATATTATCGTTCACGCCCACTTCAAACACTATAAATGATCGAGGACAATAGTTAGTCTTCCAAAAATAGTCTTGAAGTGGGATACTCTGCTACGTCAAACACAACTTAAGTAAAAGTGAAAAAGTGATCGTGAAAAAAGAATTTTAACAAAACGAATAGAATAAAATGAATAACCAAAATCAGTTTTGCCAATCCTGCAAGTGTTTCTTGCTAAAGAATAAGTGGGCAAATCATGTCCGTTCGGAGTTGCATAAGCGAAATGCAACTCAACCCCTTGACGGAAGAGTTAAAAAAATTTCTGAGGGATTCAAGGGAAGAATACTACATTACATGTATGTAAACGATGGATCGGACTTGATCTTACCTGAGAGTTTCTTGAGTGAAGCTGGATTGTCCCTGCTACCTCATCTCAGCATTCTGTTAGAAAGTTATACTTCAGCAAAAGTCAACTTTGAACTGTTTGCAGAGTATATACTTTTTAAAGAAGAATCTGAAGAAATTGATATGAAAAGTTTTCAAAGTAAAATGACGATCATGAATAAAGATTCTGACTTAGAAAATATCTTCCATGAACATACCATGGAAATAATTTCAAAAACACAAGAATTTCAAGAGAGAGATAGTGGATGGTCTCTTATAAAATTGATTCGCTTGGAAATGAATGTGAATCATTATACACCGATGGCTGGTTCATCTTTCATACCACTACCTCGTTTCCTTTTAACGAAAAAAGCAATAGTTAACGTTTGTAATGAAAATGATCATTATTGTTTTAAATGGGCTTTGATTTCTGCCTTGAAAATTTTTAACAGGCCGCAAAGATGTTCGGCATATAATATTGATATATCGCTGGAGATAATTCGTATAAGTGATGAAATAATATTAGATTTCACAGGGTTGACTTTCCCCTTTGAAATAAAATGTATAAAAAATTTTTTAAAGAAGAATACTCATATGAGTTTAAACGTATTCGGATATAATGAAGAGACGAGGGACCACTTTTTGGGAAGTGGAAAAGCCTTTTCATATCAATATGATGTTTTTGGAAGAAGGTGGATATTACATGTACATTAAAAATATTTCAAGCTAAATTCTTTTATTCATTTTTATCTCTTTTAAGCAATTAACTAATTTGTATATATTTCTCTTTCAAAGACTAATGACTGCTCAGAGAGGAAATCAGAAGAGGGCGCAATATTTCTGCAATGTGTGTTTAAATTTTTCCAAAACTGAGGAAGCTGCATTGAAACACAAAACGCTCTGCAGTAAAAAGGTCTCAAAGATGCCACACCCCCAGAATAATACATTGGAATTTACCCAGGTTCAACATCAGCTTCAAGTTCCATTCGTTGTCTACGCGGATTTTGAGTGCATTCTGGAACCGAAAAATCTTGAAGTGAGCCCCAAATTATTTAATATTAATGAACATATTCCAATATCATATGCGTATTATATAAAGTGTGCTTTTGATTCTAGACTAGATAAATTTGTTTTAGAAACACGAAAAAATTCGGGAGTAAGTTTTGTAAATTCATTGATAACAAATTTAACTAAATTGAGTGATGACTACTTACATAAAATAGTTCCTATGAGAATGACTTTGGATGACCAGAAAATATTTGATAATTCATTGAATTGTTATATTTGTCAGAAAGTTTTAGGGACTGATAGGGTTAGAGATCATTGTCATTTCACAGGTCGCTTCAGAGGTGCAGCCCAATCTAAATGTAACTTGGATTATAAAGTTCACAATTTCATACCAATATTTTTTCATAATTTTTCGAAATACGACTGTCATTTATTTATTCAAGAGTTGGGAAAGATTCCCGGTGCAATTTCCGTAATACCAATAAATAAGGAAAACTATATTTCTGTCTCGAAGAAAATAAAAAGTTTAAGTGGAAATAGTTTTGAAATTCGTTTTCTCGATACATATAGATTTATGCCATCAAGTTTAGATACCCTAGCTTCTAATTTAGTTGATGATCAATTGAACACTGTTAAATCATTTTTCAGTAATGATATAGAATTTGGACTAATGCGTAAGAAGGGTATATTTCCCTATGAATATTTAGACTCCGCTAGTAGATTCGAGGAAACTTCCCTCCCACCAAGGGAAGCATTCTATAGTAATTTAACGGAAAGGGAATGCTCTCAGGAAGATTATGATCAAGCTCTTAAAGTTTGGTCGCACTTCACATGTTCCACTCTTAAAGATTATTTAGAATTATATTTAAAAACTGATGTATTTCGTTTAACCGACATTTTTGAAAACTTCCGAAAAATTTGTATGCAAATTTATTCACTTGACCCAGCTCAGTATTTTACGACACCAGGTCTATCTTGGGAGGCAATGTTAAAATCTACAAATATTCAACTTGAATTGCTGACAGATATAGATATGTATAGATTTATTCAAAGTAGCATTCGAGGTGGTTTAGTTCAATGTTGTCATAGATATACAAAAGCAAATAACAAATATTTGTCAGATTATGATTCCTCGAAGGAGTCTTCATTTTTAATGTATGTGGATGCGAATAACTTGTATGGTTGGGCAATGTCACAACCTTTACCATATAAAGATTTTAAGTGGATGTCTACCACAGATATAGACAATTTTGATATTAATAATATTCCAATCGATAGCAAATACGGTTATTTTTTGGAAGTGGACTTAATATATCCATACCGTTTACATGATCTTCATAATGATCTTCCATTTTGTCCGTCAAACTGTCTGGCCTCAAAAGAGGATAAGGGAAAAAAATTAATTGCTGACCTGGGAAATAAGAAAAATTATGTAATACATTATCGGAATTTGCAACAATGTATACAGAATGGGTTAGTATTGAAAAAGATCCATATAGGTGTTCAGTTTTTTAAAAGCCTTGGTTAAAGGATTACATTGATCTAAATACTTTACATTGGCAAAATGCAAAAAATAAATTTGGAAAAGATTTTTTTAAATTAGTGAATAATTCTGTTTACGGAAAAACAATGGAAGATTTCGAGCGCAGGGTCGATATTAAGCTTGTTAGTACATGGGAAGCTCCGGATAGCTCGAAGACTGGACGAAAAGCACATTGTGATAATTTCTATGCAATTCAAATGAAAAGATTGTCCGTTCTATTTAATAAGCCAATGTATTTAGGATTTACAGTATTAGACTTATCGAAATGGAAAATGTATGACTTTCACTATCAATATATGAAGCCAAAGTTCCAGGAAAAGTTACTCTTAAATTATATGGATACTGATTCATTTATCTATACAATAAAAACTGAAGATTTTTATAAAGATATTCGTAATCTATATAACTTCAAAAGAGTTAACAAAAAAAGTTTAGGGTTTTTTAAAGATGAGCTTAACGGTAAACTCATGACAGAATTTGTAGGCCTGTGCTCAAAGGTTTATTGTTATAAAATAGATCAAGTTGAATCTTCACATAATAAAGCAAAGGGAGTGAATGTTTTATTAACTGGGGCCTCACTATATGGTAATAGAACAATGTTTAGACCAAAAGCACATAAAATAACTACAGTTAAAGTAAATAAAAAAATTCTTTGTTGCAAAGATAACAAAAGAAAACGTAATGTTAATGGAACACAATTTTTAGAGTTTAGAAATGAAGACCATGGAACGACATCAATAAAACATCAGAGATTAATTGAAAAAGATATTTTAGAAAATGTTGAATGGCTAGAATCAAATTCATTTTGCTTGGGTGAGATGATACAAAATGATTATGTGAACGATGGAGAATCATTAGATAGCCTTACATTTCAAAAGGAACATATTGAAAAAGAACTATTTTATAAATAAGTTGAATTGGAGATGTTTTATTATGATCAAGACCTTGGAAAATATAAGTGAAAATGATTTTGAGTTTGTAAAAAGTATTTTTGTTATATTTAATTTTAGTTTAAAACATTGTACAAAAATGTTTATATTAAACTTAACATAAGATAAAATAAATATATAAATAAAAATTAATATACAAATAAAAATTAATTAAATAAATCATTTATTATACTACAAAATGTCTTCCTTGTTTATCCAGCTAGTCTTTGAAAACCGGAGCCACTTAACCAAAACTTTATTTCCTTTTCGCCTTACAACTTTTTCAACTAGGTATGTGTGGGGAAATCGTGTTTTTTTCAGTTCTTCTTTATAGAAACCGCCCTGAATCGGGCTACCATTTAAATCTTCAAGTAAGTATGTTTTAGGGTATGTGTTCTTCACCTTTCCAATTTTAAAGATTTCTGTTGTATAGTTTGGTGTATACCCTTTCTCAAAGACATGATTATATTTACTGATACGAACGGAAATTACTTGCAACAAATACTTTCAGGTGATTATACGATGTTTGTAATATTTGTTTTTCATTGGAAGAACTGACTTTACTTGGACTCATTTTTATTGTTCTATGCACTCTATTATTATATTTATAAATTAATTGTTTATACATATCTATCCACTTATGTTTTCCATTGAAACTAAACTCACGCCACATTAATTCTTTAAGAGTTCTATTGAAACGTTCAACTATTGATGCTTGCTTACTGAAGGTTGAATAATGATTTATCCTATAACTTTTCATTAATACCTTAAATTTAGAATTAAAGAATTCAGTGCCATCAACAGTTTGCAGGATTCTTGGTGTTCCATGACCCGATTTAAATATTCTCTCCATGGCTTGGGAAACATCATTTGCATTTTTTGATTTTAGTGCCTCACCCCAAGCATATTTCGAGAATGTGTCTATAACAGTCAACAAGTATCGGTACCTATCATTAGATTTTGAAAAGGCTCCCATTTCAACCAAATCTGCTTGCCACAGATCGTTTATACCCCTTGTAATCACTCGTCTTCGTTGAAAGTTTTTTCGAGATGGTCCGTGCAACTCATTTACGATTTCTCGCTTAATCATGTTCTTTTAATAGGCTGAAAGGCGACATCTTCTAACTCAATTGTGGTTTTTTCGGTACTGATATCGGTTTTGTTACATATTTAAATATATAGTCCTCAATGGTTTTAATCTTTTCCAGAATTTTGTCAAAAATTTGGTCAGCGCTGTCTGCCCTCTTATTATTCAGTTCAATTTTATTTTCTAAGCTTGACATTTTTGTGAATCGACGATTAACATTTGAGATATAATTTTTCTTAAATCTTCTCCCAACTTTCCGAGGATCTCATCAGTATATGGATTTGTTGCTAGATCATTGTTGTCTAAAGGCTTAGATCCGTTTTTGATACGTTTATTTTGAGCATTTAGATTACCGTCCTCACCGATGAATAATCCCTCGGTTGAATTAACACGTCTTTTCAAATTTTCTGATCGTTCCTTATCAACAGAAAAATGTCCAAACTTGTCGACAGACATGATGTTTATAAATGTAAAACATATTTGTCCTTGCTATTTATACCCATTAATATATAATCCTTTCTTCACGCAATTCCTCTAATATTGAAAAAATTTCGTTATTGTGGCTGGTGTTTCCCGCTCCTACTAAAATTTCCAATCGTTCGACTAACTCATTTACATCATTCCAATATACATAGTTTGGATTTGATTTCTGAAGAGTCATGTAACCAAAACGTGGTTTTGAGCGAAGTGCAGTAGACGTTGTAGGACTGAAATCTTTGTCTATCAACTTCTTAATAATATGGCTATATTTGTATGCTCGTGTACCCTTGATTCTGTTATTAGGTTTAAAGCCTACTCTATGTATATTCGTTTCTAAAATAATTTTTTTATACATTTTCAAATCTTGATCATCATAGTTTTCAGGTTTACTAAGAAAAATTATAGAGTACAGACCAGGAGTCAGATCACAACTCATTTCACTAGAAAATATTATTTTATTATCTTTAATTTTTAATTCTTTGACTCCCAAAGTTAATGAATTGTTTGCGCTTTTTTTAGGTCCATAACCCTTATCCAACACATTTCCTCTGGTCAAATTACTGATATTAAAATCATAATTATAACTAGTGTTATTATCTTTTAGCTCTGCATCCACACCCATATCGGCCTTTCCTGTATACATTGGTAAAGGTGTTCTCCCTTCTTCTTCACTCTTTTCCGTTTCCTTTTTCTCTTCTTCTATATCTTCCTCTATATTCGTTTGTGAAAAGAATTGATTATTGGAATCACTATCATCGAAATACCTTGGTGGAGTTATGTTTCGATTAGACTGCAGATCTTTCTCATTAGTTGTAAAGTAGAAATCGTCAAGCTCTCTCTCATCATCATCGTATTTTTTAATTTGCTTCATTTCACGCTTTACTTATATACTATCTTTTACATTAGAAATCTTTTGTTTATTATTGTCCTTAACAAGTTCATGTAAAGGATCAGTAATAGGTTTAAAAGTTTCCTCTAATTGAAAATTCGTATGATTTTTGACTTGTTTAAGATGTAGTCACTAAATGTAATGTAGTTACTAAACAAATACTGTTTAGGGAACGCCAAAATCTGTAATATTTATATACCATTTCCGAATAAAAAAAGATTCGATATTTAAAAAAGTGTATTTATTGTTATATTCTTAAAATCTCAATCTTTTTAATGATTACTGACTTATTTCTAAATACAAATTGTCATTACCTTTATAAATATTAAATTTTCCATCAACCATTTCATTGATGATATCATCTTGAAGAGAGGTGTACCTTTCCGGCATGTACAGAATGTGCTCCTCCAACTCGAGAGCAATAGATTCTCCAACCTTTGTTGTTTTGCGCTCCGCCTTGGGGATCGGGAATCTTACATTTTCAGGCATCCTTGTCTTCGATAGCAGTGTCTTTTTATTAAATTTATTGAACTCTTTAACTACAATATTCATCTGGTTTTCCTGATTCATGATAGTTGTTGAGGATTTTGGACTTGGTACAGTTGTTCCACGTTGTTTTTAGCTGTATTTTGATGTTTACTACCTGTTTAGCAGTTGTTCAGTACTTGTTTCGTAGTTGCTTACTACTTGTTTTAGCTGGTTAATAGCTGTTATTGGATGGTTATTATCTGTTTAGTAGCTGTAAACTAGTTGTTTACTAGTTGTTATGAGCTGGTCACTGTTGAACTGGTCACTGAACTGTTATGAGCAGTTATAGGTTTTTTTGTTAAGAATGATCAAAAATTCTTGTCCTCTAGATGACGTTCGATGTGAAGTAAAAACTTAGACTGTGAATTTGAACGCAAGCAGGTCCACTTTTTATACTATACAGAGTTCACACATACACGTACCCATACATTGATTTTCAACCCCCCAAATGTAAATTATCCAATTAAATATACCGGTTTTGACTCCACATCTTCTACGAAAGAAAGTAGGAAAGCGAGGCACAGGTGTCCACAGTTGTATGTATCAAAGTCTTGAACTCTATCGTAGTTGTATTGTATTCTATGTCCCAAGTATTTCACAACTTCTCTAGGTGACTGAAGATTTCCAAAACTATCGAAATAATGTATATTATTTTTATTTTTATTATATGCAACCCAATGTGTACCACTTGATCGTGAATTATCTAAGTTTACTATACCACACTCCCTACTTTTTGGTGCTTCTGGGAGTAGATCTCTCATAAACACCCCTCTAAAATGTGGGATATATTTCTTAGCAAAATGTATAATGTCGATATTTGATAGTGGTCTATTGGGTAGCAGAGAAATTAGTTTTTTCGCTTCTTAATTCCTTTCCCCTTACTATAGGGCTTAAGAAAGAAACCATAACCCTTTCTATAGGGCTTGAGATATAATCCTTCTCCTACAGCAACACTTTCAATAATCCTATTGTGATGTTTTTTCTCCTCCATATCTTCCTTAGCCATTCTCGCATTGTTAATTGTTTTTGCAATTGCTGCACTACCACTTGCTAAACTACCAAGAGCGCTGAGGGCTGTCAAGATCGGTACGATTGGTAGAAAACCTCAAATTTTGGGTACATTAATTACACGAGGTACTTTAACATTTTTCTTAGAACCAATTGATTGATGAATTGATTTACGTGCAACTTTTATTGCACTCATAATGTCTAATGGTTTTGGTTTTTTTAATGTCTTAGTAGCAGCATTAATAACAGTCGAAAGGTTTGTCTTCTTCATTTTATTCTTCAATATCTTTTACTTTCCTTTCTTTTCCGTTTTATTCAATCCCATACCAAATTTTTTCTTTCATTATATTTGTAACAAAGTATGCTGCTGCTCTATCACCAAGACTGCTATCTGGTGCCTTGACACGCGACCAGGCTTTGTCAATTAATATGGAGTCTGCCCTATGCCGTTCACTCAATGCCTTGTTTTGAGAATATGCAATATCGTGCTCTTTGCAAGCTTCATCCAATGGGTTTATTCCTTGATCACCACGTTCCAACCGTTTCTGTAACTTTGTACCCGGTCCACAAAAATTATATCCCGGAATATGGGCTTCAAACGGTAATGTATTAATTAGCTTATCGACAAGACCACCACCGTGTTTACAATTAAAAATACGACTGATGCGATTATAAAAACGTTTCCCCATTTTATTGATGTTAATCATCAAAGATTTCTCATTGAATGAGGTACATTAGGTTAAAAGATGCGTTTAATAAGTGAAAAACAAAAAAGAAAAATCTACCGCCACGACATAGTGCTCTCTTACCGAACTCTTATCGAATTGTGGTAAAACTAATACTATGTTAAGTCTAATAGAGAGTCCTAATGGATTAAAATTTGAAAATGTTTATATATTTTCAAAAAGTTTATATCAACCTAAATATGAGTACTTGGAGAAATTAATCAAACCGATTAAAGGAATGGGATATCATACATTCTCCCATAATGAGTGTGTACTAGACCCCAGTGAAGCTAAAAACAATTCCATTATGATATTCGATGACGTAGCTTGTAAAAAAAAGATAACATAAGATCTTATTTTTGTATGGGTCGACATAAAAATATCGACTCTTTTTATTTATGTCAAACGTATAGTCATATACCTAAACATCTGATTCGTGACAATGCCAACTTTATTATAATGTTTAAGCAAGATGATTTAAATATGCGGCATATATATCGGGACCATATTAACACTGATATGAATTATGAAACATTTGTGAAAATTTGTCAAAAATGTTGGGAGGACAAGCACGGATTCCTATTAATTAGCAAGGATAACGAAATGGATAACGGAAGATACAGAAAAGGATTTGATCAATTTATTATGATTTAAGGAGTAATTTCAATAAAAAAGCTTGGTTAGATACTTACAATCCCACAGTTTATCAAGAGATTTCAATATGTCTATGATCACTTGCATTATCCTTGAATGGAAATAGTTCCATTATAAATACAAACTTTTTTCCACCTATCGAATTGAATGGTCGATATGAGTGCGCTCTTATCGATTTTAATATGTATAATTCGATTCCAAATATTGATGAAAAAAATAACCTCTTCCACATCGGTGACAAGGTTATTACAATACCAACTGGATCATATGAATTGAATGATATCACCGATTTCATTTACTATAAACTAAAAGACTATAACCTTGAAAATACATTTAAAATTCAAAGTAATAATAATACACTTCAAGTTGAAATAACTACCATGCAAGAGTCAGTTTACTTTAATAAGGAAAGATCGGTTGGACAGCTGTGTGGCTTCCATCAAAAAGTACTAGAACCACATCCTACAAAAACCTATCGATCAGATCAGACCGTGAACATATTAAAAATTAATACAATTCGTGTGGAATGTAATATAATCAGCGGTTCATTTGTAGATAATACACCGAATCATACATTACATGAGTTTGGCATTAATGTTCCGCCTGGGTATAAAATGACAGTGACACCACATAACCTAATTTATTTACCAATCAACTGTGACGAAATAAGCACACTATCTATACGCATAGTTGATCAAAACGGTGATTTGGTGAATTTACGTGGTGAAAACATTTCGATTCGCATGCACATTCGGTAAATAGAATGATTATTTATAATAAAAGACGTAGCTTAAGTCCTCAGCCAAGCATTACTAATTGAAAAGCTATAGAAAGAGGATAAACAGTAAAAAGAAGCTCACTTACTTTGAAAAATAAACTATTTTTAAAGTCGTTAGGCTTGAAGCTTCGAGTATAATATAAAAGGTGGAAAGGAAAACAATGAACGAAATTTTAAATGTTCGAGAAAAGGTTTACTCAGATGAGAGTATTTCGAAGAAAGAGTTTCATACTTATTCATCGTATAATCAAACATTTAAGCCAAACGATGAAATTCGAATTACTATTCAAAATCAAGACTTGTACGTGCTTCCTCACGAAAGTTACCTTAATTTTCAAGGAATTATTAGAAAAGATTCACCGAATGGACCTACAACTGAAAATGTTACCACTTTTTTTTAAAAATAATTGTATGGCTTACTTTTTGGATGAAATTAAGTACGAAATAAATGGATGTGAGATTGATAAAACACGATTTGTCGGTATGACTACAACCCTAAAAAATTATATATCTCTGGATAATCTTCAAAGTCAAAATCTATTAAATTCCGGATGGAGCAGTGGGGACGAAATATCTACGGGACCCCACTTTAACTTTTCTGTACCACTAAAAAATTTATTGGGATTTGCTGAGGATTATAAAAAAGTTTTGTTAAATTGTAAACACGAACTAGTGTTGATGCAAACTAAGAATCTTGGTGATGTGTTTGAACAAACCAGAAATGAACAAACTTTTAAGTTGGAAATGACGAATATAACCTGGAAAATTTCCCATGTAACTCCCAGCGATTTTGGAAAAATTAAGATGTACGATATTATTAAAAGTGGTGTAAACCTACCAATCGCATTCCGGAGTTGGGATTCATATGTTAACCCCAAATTGGGGTATGGAAGTCAACACAGCTGGAATGTGAAATTGTCGGCTAACCGCGAAAAGACAAGATTTGCCATAATTGGATTTACACTAAATGGAGAACTTATCACAAATAACTTATCAAACTTGAAAGTTCACTTGAATTCTGAGTCATATCCATATGATAATCTGAATGTTGATTTTAGTAAGAATCAGTATGCTCACCTATATGAAATGTGTACAAGATTTCAATCTAGTTACTATAATCGTGAGTCACAACCATTTTTGACCCCAAATGAATTTAAATGGAAGGCCCCTGTTATTGTGGTTGATCTTTCATATCAAAACGAATCAGTGAAAACTGGTCCTATTGGTTTGAGAATTTCAATAGAACTGAAGACACCAAGTCATGAAAATACCCAAGCTTACTGTCTCCTCATACATGACCGTTTAGTTGAATATAACCCATTAAACGGACTAGTACAACGAGTTGTTTAACATTAGAAAAATGTTGAAAGATACTGTTACGATTGATGTTCAAGGTTTCTTTGATAATAATAATAATTTTATTCTAAAAGAAATGGGAACTGTATTCGAAAAAGATCCAAACTTGAACAATAGTTTTTTAATAGAACCCCCATATGATTTTGCTAAATACAAAATCTCGAAAGACTGCAATTTGGTTAACCAATGCACATCACAACATTTTTTGGAACGGTGGAGAGAACAGTTTTCCACAAACTCGAAAGTATCTAAGGACAATTACAAGCGGAAAGCAAATTATTTGTAAAGGTGTGGAAAAGAAACGATTTCTACAGAAGTTTTTTGGAAGTCGTCAGCTCATTAATATCGAGGAAATGGGCTGTCCGTCATTAAACAGGTTTAAAGGAAACCGGTTTCCCTATTGTGAAACACACCTTAAGGGCGGGGTTTGTGCTCTAAACAATGCATACATTATTTTGACATTTTTTAAAAGTAGCTCCAAAACAATAAAATAATTGTTATACATAATTTTAAAGGTGAGACTAGACGTGTAAGGACCTACAAGAAAATAAAATTAACAAAATGAAATTTCATGAGGAAATTGACCAATTTATTGAACAATTTAAAGGAGATATAATTGGTCAGCATTTTCAATACCTTCTAAGCACAAAAACTATGTTCATGAATCGAGGTGGACATGATCTCAAAACTACTTTACATTTTGTAATCCAGAAATGACGTCGGAAACGTGCGCCTGCTTCTTCTATGCAAATCGCCGGAATCAAAGCCGAAAAATAATTTCTATATATAACAAAAATGTTAGCAATACCAAAATAAATGAATAAATGTATTATTATGCTACAAAATAAACTTCTGACTTTTTATTTCGAGTTAAAATTACAGGTACGGAGAATAGAAAATATTTCCTTGACTGAGATATGTCGGCTACTTGCGAGTTGTTGCGCGGTCGTGATTTAAACCCCTATTATAAGAACGTCGTATGTCGTATGAGGTCGTTGGCGTGAGGCCCATGATCTTGTCAATGAGCGTGCGCCTTCTGGGTTGTGCATGTGTCCCTTTTATTGCGGTCAGGTAATTGACAGGTGCGCATGTTCGGGTAGCTCTTGCTTGAATCCCTTTTATTACATGTTTATGACCCATTTGTGGAAAGGAGAGAATCTTAGACAATTTACCAGTTAAACGTTCTGGGGCGGAAACAAAAATGTGTATTTGAAAATATTCAACATCTGAGAATCATTAAGTTCTGTCAAACAATTTTAATGCCTATAGGACCGATCGGGAGGCGGTGTGCTGATTGCCGTTAGCACTAGCCTAACATCCGAGAGAATTCACTCTGATACTCCTAATGAAATTGAATTTGTTAGTGTGAAAGTTTCCTTGCAATCATTCTCAATATTTGTTACATGTTCCTATATTCCACCTGGCTCTGATTTAATAATTTATGAGCACCACCTGTCTGCGATAAAATCTGTTCTATCCCTTCTTTCTAACAGTGACCTTTTGATTGTTTTGGGTGACTTTAATCTCCCTGATATTTCGTGGTCTCCTCCTACTGACTCACTAGTCGCTATACCTCTATCCGCCCATGATTTTGTTGATGGTCTTCTAGAATTATCGTTACAGCAAGTAAGCTTTATACGGAATTCATTAAATAGACAACTAGATTTTGTGTTTGTTTCAGACCCGTCTGAAGTCACGGTATCTAGAATTGACGCTCTTGTTGTACCTGAAGACCGATATCATCCAACAATGGAATTGACAATCTGCCTCCCATGCGTTGATACCCTCTCTCCTTTAGTTTTTCAAATTAAAGTGAGATGTTTCCGAAAATGTAACTATAAAAAACTTAACGACATGATTTCTCAATATAATTGGACCGAATTGTACAATTGTATGGATATTGAAAGTGCCACTGAACACTTCTATATAGTGTTAAATACCTTTTTTAATGAATGCGTTCCTGATAGGTTTCCTTCAAAGACAAACAGGCCACCTTGGTTTACCAATGCGCTTCAAAGACTTAAAAATCTTAAGACAAACACTTATAAAAAGTATAAGAAATCGGGTAAGCCATCTGATTTTTCGAAATATGTGGTGGCTCGATCGGATTTTAATGTTCTCAATAGTCATTGCTATTCTATGTATTTAAGTCGATGTAAATTTGAATTTTCAAATGATCCGAAGCAGTTTTATAACTTTGTCAATGCCAAGCGTAAGTCGTCAGCATTGCCTTCATCGGTACGTTTTAACTCAATGGAGGCATCGACGGATTCTGAAATTGCTGATTTATTTGCCGAGTTTTTCCAAACTACTTATAGTTCGGCTGCTTGGTCAAATTCTAACTACCCTAATCCCTTAAATAAGGCAAATTGCATCTTTACCCCTGAAATTACAGAAATTTCTCTCGTAAGAGACTTAGAAAAAACAACGCCAACAACTCCCGGTCCTGATGGACTCCCCGGGTGTGTGCTTAAGTTTTGTGCGTCAACCATATGTAAACCGATTCTTAAACTTTTTAATTTGTCTATTTCATCGTCAGTTTTTCCTACTATCTGGAAGGACTCTTTTATCATTCCACTTCACAAAAAGGGTGCGAAGGCGGATGCCCAGAATTACAGAGGTATTTCTAAATTGTCGGCAATTCCTAAAGCATTTGAACGTATTATTACTTCTCATTTGCAACATTTATGTTCCTCGCTAATATCACCGTGTCAGCATGGTTTTGTTAAGCGAAGATCGACCACCACCAACCTTCTGGAATTGTCATCTATTGTAATAAATGGATTTAAGAATAAAATGCAGACTGACGTTATATACACTGATTTTAGTAAGGCCTTTGACTCTGTCAACCACTCTCTTCTCTTATTCAAATTAAATCAGCTTGGGTTTCCATGTAATCTATTAACTTGGATTTCAAGTTATTTGAATGGTAGGACTCAGAGGGTTATATTCAAGAACGCTGCCTCAAAACTGATCTATGTGACATCTGGAGTGCCTCAGGGTAGTCATTTGGGCCCTTTGCTGTTTACTTTGTTTATTAACGATCTTCCCTCTATCATAACACACTCTCGTTTACTAATGTATGCTGATGATGTTAAGCTTTGTTTATCACATAATGATATAGCGTCGGGTTTCAACTTACAGTCAGATATTGATTGTTTTCAGGGATGGTGTGAGTATAACCTTTTAAATTTGAACTGCCTTAAATGCAACGTTATGACTTTTCATAGGGGTACTCCTACTTTTGTTAGTTACTCTCTTCAAAATACGCCACTCGACCGTATAATTTCAGTTAATGACTTAGGCGTTCTTCTGGACCCAAAACTTAAATTTGACTGCCACATAATGTCCACTGTCAGCAAGGCCATGAGTGTTCTTGGGTTTATAAAGCGTTGGTCAAAAGAATTTGATGACCCTTATACAACCAAATTATTATTTACCTCCCTTGTCCGTCCTATTTTGGAATATTGTTCTTCGGTTTGGAGTCCACAATATCAAGTGCATATTGACCGTATTGAGTGGGTACAAAAAAAATTTCTTCTTTTTGCCCTTCGTAGTTTGAACTGGGATCAAAACATAAGGCTACCTGCCTATCAGAGTAGATTACTATTGCTTAATTTACCTACCCTTGCAAATCGTAGAACAATGCTTGGTACTATTTTTATGCAAAATCTTATAAGAGGTGATATTGATTCTATAGAACTTGTAAACCGCCTAACTTTCAATGTTCCTGTTAGACTAACACGAAATTATTATCCCCTAAATTTGCCAAGATGTATATCTAATTTTTGTCTGCACGAGCCCTTTCGCGTTCTATGTAATAATTATAACAACCTTTATCATTTAATTTGCACTTTTTTCAAATTAAAGTGAGATGTTTCCGAAAATGTAACTATAAAAAACTTAACGACATGATTTCTCAATATAATTGGACCGAATTGTACAATTGTATGGATATTGAAAGTGCCACTGAACACTTCTATATAGTGTTAAATACCTTTTTTAATGAATGCGTTCCTGATAGGTTTCCTTCAAAGACAAACAGGCCACCTTGGTTTACCAATGCGCTTCAAAGACTTAAAAATCTTAAGACAAACACTTATAAAAAGTATAAGAAATCGGGTAAGCCATCTGATTTTTCGAAATATGTGGTGGCTCGATCGGATTTTAATGTTCTCAATAGTCATTGCTATTCTATGTATTTAAGTCGATGTAAATTTGAATTTTCAAATGATCCGAAGCAGTTTTATAACTTTGTCAATGCCAAGCGTAAGTCGTCAGCATTGCCTTCATCGGTACGTTTTAACTCAATGGAGGCATCGACGGATTCTGAAATTGCTGATTTATTTGCCGAGTTTTTCCAAACTACTTATAGTTCGGCTGCTTGGTCAAATTCTAACTACCCTAATCCCTTAAATAAGGCAAATTGCATCTTTACCCCTGAAATTACAGAAATTTCTCTCGTAAGAGACTTAGAAAAAACAACGCCAACAACTCCCGGTCCTGATGGACTCCCCGGGTGTGTGCTTAAGTTTTGTGCGTCAACCATATGTAAACCGATTCTTAAACTTTTTAATTTGTCTATTTCATCGTCAGTTTTTCCTACTATCTGGAAGGACTCTTTTATCATTCCACTTCACAAAAAGGGTGCGAAGGCGGATGCCCAGAATTACAGAGGTATTTCTAAATTGTCGGCAATTCCTAAAGCATTTGAACGTATTATTACTTCTCATTTGCAACATTTATGTTCCTCGCTAATATCACCGTGTCAGCATGGTTTTGTTAAGCGAAGATCGACCACCACCAACCTTCTGGAATTGTCATCTATTGTAATAAATGGATTTAAGAATAAAATGCAGACTGACGTTATATACACTGATTTTAGTAAGGCCTTTGACTCTGTCAACCACTCTCTTCTCTTATTCAAATTAAATCAGCTTGGGTTTCCATGTAATCTATTAACTTGGATTTCAAGTTATTTGAATGGTAGGACTCAGAGGGTTATATTCAAGAACGCTGCCTCAAAACTGATCTATGTGACATCTGGAGTGCCTCAGGGTAGTCATTTGGGCCCTTTGCTGTTTACTTTGTTTATTAACGATCTTCCCTCTATCATAACACACTCTCGTTTACTAATGTATGCTGATGATGTTAAGCTTTGTTTATCACATAATGATATAGCGTCGGGTTTCAACTTACAGTCAGATATTGATTGTTTTCAGGGATGGTGTGAGTATAACCTTTTAAATTTGAACTGCCTTAAATGCAACGTTATGACTTTTCATAGGGGTACTCCTACTTTTGTTAGTTACTCTCTTCAAAATACGCCACTCGACCGTATAATTTCAGTTAATGACTTAGGCGTTCTTCTGGACCCAAAACTTAAATTTGACTGCCACATAATGTCCACTGTCAGCAAGGCCATGAGTGTTCTTGGGTTTATAAAGCGTTGGTCAAAAGAATTTGATGACCCTTATACAACCAAATTATTATTTACCTCCCTTGTCCGTCCTATTTTGGAATATTGTTCTTCGGTTTGGAGTCCACAATATCAAGTGCATATTGACCGTATTGAGTGGGTACAAAAAAAATTTCTTCTTTTTGCCCTTCGTAGTTTGAACTGGGATCAAAACATAAGGCTACCTGCCTATCAGAGTAGATTACTATTGCTTAATTTACCTACCCTTGCAAATCGTAGAACAATGCTTGGTACTATTTTTATGCAAAATCTTATAAGAGGTGATATTGATTCTATAGAACTTGTAAACCGCCTAACTTTCAATGTTCCTGTTAGACTAACACGAAATTATTATCCCCTAAATTTGCCAAGATGTATATCTAATTTTTGTCTGCACGAGCCCTTTCGCGTTCTATGTAATAATTATAACAACCTTTATCATTTAATTTGCACTTCAACTTCTATCCCGGTATTAAAAACTAATATTTTAACTCATTTGCTTCATTCTTGATGCTTCCTTTATTTTCATTTGTGTCCCGTCTCTATTTGTTTTTTGTATCTTCCTCGCGAACTCGTATGTTTTGCCCAAATTGATAAAAGGGCCCCGCGCGTAACAAGCACGTGCTTGGTGTCGTTGGGCCACTTGTTTGTACTGCTCGTAGTGCATCAACGTCCATCATATATATTAGTTGTTTGGTCAAACTCCATTTTTCCCTGTATATCTGACTCTGATATCTAACATGTTAAACCAGTTACTCAGCTGAAGCTGCTAATAAATCAGTATGAACAAGAAAGGAAGTTAACTTCGGCAAGCCGAAGCTTGTATACCTTTCAGTTATTTTTATTAAATTTAAAAATACAAAAAATGATACTCCCAATAGTATGTATGTCAGAAAACACCGAAGCTATAATTTGTTTCATATTATTTTCCAACCAATTTTCCGATCATTCCTATGGCAGCTATATGATATAGTCATCAGATTTTGATAAAATGAAATTCAAAATTCAGAACTAATTAAAATATGTTATTTCCAAGCGTAGGAGGTTATATGTTAAAAAACACGGAAGCTATAGTTTGTTTCATATTATTTTCCAACCAATTTCCTGATCGTTCCTATGGCAGCTATATTATATGGTCGTCCGATTTTGATGAAATTAAATTCGAAATTCAGAACTAATTAAAAAATGTTATTTCCAAGCGTAGAAGGTTATATGTTAAAAAACACCGAAGCTATAATTTGTTTCATATTGTTTTCCCACAAATTTTGCCATCGTTCCTATGGCAGCTATATGATATAGTCGTCCGATTTTGATGAAATTAAATTCGAAATTCAAAACTAATTTAAAAATGTTATATCCAAAGATATCAATTTTAAAAATTTTTTCCCGATTGTTCCTATGGGAGCTATAAGATATAGTTGTCCGATCCGACTTATATACTACCTGCAAAAGATATAAGACTTTTGAGAAAGTTTCAGCCTGATAGCTTTAGAATTGAGATACCAGTTTGCCTAGAAACGGACGGACAGACGGACATGGCTAGATCGACTCGTCTAGTCATGCTGATCAAGAATATATATACTTTATGGGGTCGGAAAGGTCTCCTTCACTGCGTTACAAACTTCTGACTAAAATCAATATACCTTCCGCAAGGGTATAAAAATGGAACGAAACGGAGAACATCTTTTCTTGACAAACTACCAACTTTAACACTGCCCAGACCCTAGTTTCATGTCGCCACAATAACGCTTTTGAATGCAACATTTTGGCGCCCAACGTTGGGCACGTGTGTTAGTTAAATTGTTTAAGTAAAATATTAAAAACTTATTTAAATGTGCAAAAAACCTTGCCTTTCTCGCTTTCTCCGTCTGCACACAGCAGCACACATACACGCATACCAACGCAAGTGCAGTCCAGTGTCGCTAAGCAGCGGAGCGAGCGCAAAGCGAGCATTCATTCTTCGTGCTCGCTTTGCGCTCGCAATTCTTGATCTATTTTCGACACAGAATTGGAAACGAAACGTTTCGTTTTCTGTATTGCCTTCGATTCTCGATCTTTCTGTGCACCGATGAGCCACTTGCCCTTACATTTGTCGCACATTGAATTTGTCGCTTTCGTAAATGAACGGCAAGACGTCGCGCTACACCTTCGTTTCTGTCTTTTGCACGCATCAGCTTTAACCTTAAAAAACTGAATTAACTGAAAAAAGCATGGTATCATATCCAAGACCACTTGACGAGGCCAAGCGTCAAATAGCCAATGTTAAAAGAAACATTTCGCGAATTAAAAGTTGGTGATCATTTTAAGGAGGAGTCTCTGAACCGCTCTGCCGCTGAACTCCAACGTCGTCTGGGAATTTTGGAGTCCTACTTTAGAGAGGCACTAAACATTCAATCCAAAACTGAAGCGTTGGATTCAACCGACAACGGGCCTGTTGACATCGAGGTTACGTACATAACAACCAAATTGGCTATCAAAAACTCCTCAGCGAAGATCTAAGCAGCACAATGTTTGAGTCCAGTACCACAGCACCACCGCAGCTAAAACTTCCACGACTGCCGCTGCCTACCTTCGATGGTACTCACACGGAGTACAAAAACTTCATAACGTCTTTCGCAGCTCACTAGAATTTGTCATCCATCGAAAAATTCAACCATCTTCTCAACTGTCTGAAGGGCCCAGCACTGAAGGCAGAAAAGGCGTTCCCAATCAACAGTGAGAACTTTCCAAAGGCCCTGGATAAGTCCCAACCCCACTCTAGTGATAAATCTTCGGCAATAGTCAAAAACAAGGAAGAACGCTATAGTCGGGTACCTCAACTACCAGATACCCGTTACTCACCTAAAGGGACCAAAGGGAAATGGACATAAGCAAGCAGCAAAGCGAGATTAAAATACGCCACCTACCGGCGGTAGACAGATTTAAGCGTTATGGGCGTTAGAATGGGCGTGGTAAATTTTTTTTTGGATCAATCGATAGGTATTGACGAGACCAATACATTTCAGTTAAAATTTTTTGTCTAGCATGAAAACAGTGGGCGTCACAGGTTTGGGCGGTTTGTAGGCGTGGCAAACTTTTTATTTTAGCATCAAAACTGTAGGAGCCACAGTTTTGGGCGGTTTGTGGGCGTAAGAAAGGGCGTGGCACATTGCTGAAACAAACTTGCGCTGCGTAAGAAGATCAGGAATCTGCACGCCAAATCTCAATAGCCTAGCTCGTATAGTTTCCGAGATCTCAGCGTTCATCCGGACAGACGGACATGGCTAGATCGACTCGCCGAGTGATCCTGATCAAGAATATATATACTTTATGAGGTCGGAAACGCTTCCTTCTGCCTGTTACATACTTTCCGACGAATCTAGTATACCCTTTTACTCTACGAGTAACGGGTAAAATAAGATAAATATTTTAGAAAAATAAAAAAAAATAACAAGGAAGAACGCTATAGTCGAGTACCTCGACTATCGGATACCCGTTACTCAGCTAAAAGGACGGAAGGGAAATGGAGATAAGCAAGCAGCAAAGCGAGATTGAAATGCGCCACCTACCGGCGGTAGACAGATTTAAGCGATAGGCGCGTTAGAGTGGGCGTGGCAAACTTTTTTTTTGAATCAATCGATAGGTACTGAGGAGAGTAATACGTTTTAGTTAAAATTTTTTATCTAGCATGACAATTGTGGGCGTCACAGGTTTGGGCTGTTTGTGGGCGTTAGAGTGGGCGTGGCATATTCGCGTAAAAAACTTGCGCTGCGGTCACGGCTACGGAATCTAAATTTGAGATTCCCATTCTCTATCTTTGACAGTTTTCGAGATATCGACGTTCATATTTACGATTTTTTGAAGTTTGTGGGCGTTAAAGTGGGCGTGGCAAACTTTTTTTTGGGTTAATCAATAGGTACTGATGAGGACAATACATTTCAGTTCAAATTTTTATTCTAGCATCAAAAACAGGAGCAACAGTTTTGGGCGGTTTGTGGGCGTAAGAAGATCAGGAATCTGCATGCCAAATCTCAATAGCCTAGCTTTTGTAGATTCCGAGATCTCAGCGTTCATCCGGACGGACAGACAGACGGACAGACGGACATGGCTAGATCGACTCGGCTAGTGATCCTGATCAAGAATATATACTTTATGGTGTCGGAAACGCTTCCTTCTACCTGTTACATACTTTCCGACGAATCTAGTATACCCTTTTACCCTACGAGTAACGGGTATAATAACAAGGACCCAACCAAGGCTCCACTTTTGGCCACCTCTAGTTCCTTCTGCAGAGAATATGTAAAACACCAAAAAAAAGTTATAGTCGAGTGTCTCGACTTTCAGATATTTCTATATAATCCTCATCGCCTAGCGGTACTAGCAATTCAAATACTGTTTTACTTTGATAGTCATAAGTTTATAATAAACAGTGCGATTGTCACCATTATCACCACTTCTTGATTAATGTAAGAATTTAAAAATTAGAGTGGTCATGGCACTAAGCTGATAAAAAACTGTCGCTGATTAAGAAGCTTAATCGCCAGTTTTTAGCTATCTTAGTTTCGAAGATCTCTGCGGACAGACGAACAGACAGACACATGGACGGGCAGAGAGATCGACTCGGAAAGTGGTCCTGATAAATAGTATATGGGCATTACCTTGACAAAGTTATCCAAATCCCAAAAAAAGGAAATATGTGTCTGTTTTTAAAATTGAATTACTACCCATATCGACTAGGTATAGACTAGATCGACTACATTTCTTACCTACCGACGGAAACTAGTGGTGCGGCTTGAATGCTTTAGTACCAAATCCTGTCACATGCGTGGTACCAAAACCTATAGCCTGTGTACTGCAGCGAAAACAAATATTTATTTCACGGCTGCATCCTGAACTTTCATCCCTGGATGAAATTCAAGTTGATGACTTAAAGGTTGAAAAATTTAAATGTTCATATGCTAGGAATATGTCATCTTTTAAAATTGGTATTCCTGTTCTTTAATTTGCAACTGTGTGCTCGACCAAATTTCGGCCTGTAGGCATTTTTTGATAAGAGTACGAAGCTAAATAAAAGAAAATTCGTTCAAAGAATGTTGGAAATCCCTCTAATGAGCCATCCGCAGCGCCTTCTACTTCTGCTCCAGTCCCAAAAAACTAGATTCCTTCCTACTGCTTTCATATCAGAATACAAGGAGTTTACTAGAAAGCTGACTAATTTGTACAGCGATCGTTTTTCCTTGTCTTCCCACATTATTGCATTTACAGAAACCTGGTTAAAACCGGATATTCTTAGTTGCGAAGTTTTTCCAAGTAGTTACACAACTTATAGGCATGATCGTCCGACCCAACATGGAGGTGGAGTTTTTATTGCCGTTGACTCAGATTTAACATCTGATATACTTATTCTCGAGGAAAGAAACGACATCGAATTTCTTGGAATAACACTATCTTCAAAATATTTTAGGACGTTTTTATTGTCAGAATCTCTACAATTACCTTACCAAAGTACCCAAAACACCCAACGCTTGTGCCGACTATCGACAGGTGGTTAAAACTAAATAATATATCTAAAAAGTCAGCTAAACAAATTTACTGCTTTTATAAAGTTAATAATATGACTGAGGCTGTTATATATTTTATAATTAGGGTATTCAATTGCGTTGCAAACGTTTGAAAAGTGTAAGCAGTTCCAACAACAATTTCCATACAAAATAGTTTTCAAGGCCTACAACACCCCAGCCTATGTATACAAATCTGTTGTACTTGTGTAGAAATAGGAGGTTAATAATGGGTAGGAATTTTATCTAAAATACTAAGAAAAAAACTGAAAAGCTGGGTTTAAATCCATGGTAATGACAGTGAAAGAAAAGAAACAAATTTGAATTTTAAATGCAAAAGAAAAACTTTTGTCTTCTATAAAACAAAATCATTGAATAACAATTTCAATGGAAGAAAAGCTCTCAAGAAAGCGAGCCAGAGAGGTCGAAACTAAGCGATGGTCTGAGAGCGAAGTTAATAAAGTCCTACATTATATGTTTGAGCAGTACAAAAATTTTAAAGTTATCTTTCTTTTGTACGTCAATTTCCTACAACGTTATTTTAAAATAGAGGGCGTTCATAATTCTCGTCTGGCAAACGCAATTGAATACCCTAAATTTATTACACGCCGCATTTGGTACATGCGTTCCTACCCATTATCCATCGATCTCAAACAAGTATCCGTGGTTTAACAGAGGGTTGACACATTCCGCCTTTTCGAAATACTTAATCTACCAGTTACCCATCATCGCTCAAATTTGATTATACAGATCAAGCAATAGCCGATCTTTTTGCTCAATTTTATCGAACGGCTTACTTAGCCTTTACTTTCCCAGATCAGTTTTACCCATATGCCATGTTTAAATCAAACCTTATTTTTTGTCCGCGTATGAGTGAAAGCTCACTTCTATTATATTTTCAAAGGGTTAAACCAGTCTACTCTCCGGTGCCTAAGGGAGTCCCAGGCTGTGTGCTTAGGTACTGCGCAGAGACCTTGTGTAGACCACTGCAAAATCTTTTGAATGGATTCAAGAAAATTTTTCAGACTTATGTGGCTTACGCTGATTTCAGTAAAGCGTTTGACTCTGTAGATCATCCGCATCTAGTTCAGAAATTGGACCAATTATGTTTGAATTTGAATGACAGGACACAAAGAGTCATTTTTAAAAAATCTTTTTTATCCCTAATCCGAGTTATTTCAGGTGTACCACAAGGAAGTCACCTTGGTCCGCTCCTTTTTACATTGTTTATTAATGATCTTCCTGTAGTCCTAACAAAGTCACGTGTACTTATGTACGCTGATGACGTTAAGCTGTGCCATCAATATAATGATCCCGCGCAGAGCCTTGCTGTACACTCTGATCTTGACGCATTTTAAACTTGGTGCAATGATAACAAATGAAACTTAAAAGCTATGACCTTTTTTTTCGTGAGCCCCTACTACATCGATTATACTCCGACAAAAAACAGATAAATCGACCATTTTTAAGTCACCGTCCAAACAAACCAAACATGACGTAGTTGGACAAAATCCATGGAAAAATAGATTCAATTTTATGTATACATTTTTTTTTAAATTTTATTTATTTCTTTAAATGAATCCCTTTGCCCTGCTTCTGCTGATGTTTTGCTTTTGCGAGAGCTGTGTTCGGCGAAAATCGTTTATGAGTCATCGAAACTGTTAAAGCAAAGAAAAAAAAGGCTGCCAAAAAGGCCACCCGCAACCTTGAAAACCTAGAAAAAATCATATAAAATGAAACTTATGTCAAAAGAAAAAAATACATTTTGGAGTGTACGGTTACTAGCTGTTATGAGCTATTATTAGATGGTAACTATCTGTTTAGTAGATGTCAACTAGTTGCTTACTAGTTCTTAGATGTATACTAGTTGATTACTAGATGTTATTGGCTGGTTACTATCTGTTTAGTAGATGTATAATCTGTTATTTAACATGTTAAACCAATTATGTTCACTCAGCTGAAGCTGCCAATAAATCAGTATGATTTAAAAAACGCTTTTGGATGCAAAATTTTGACGCCCAACGTTGGGCACGTGTGTTACTTAAATTGTTGAAATAAAATATTAAATACTTATTTAAACGTGCAAACAACCATGCCTTTCTCGCTCGCTCCGTCTGAACAGAGCAGCACACATACACGCATAGCAACGCAAGTGCAGTCCAGTGTCCCTAAGCAATGGGACTATTCTTCGTTTTCGCCTTGCCCTCGCAATTCTTGATCTACTGTCGCCTCAGAATTGGTAATGAATCGTTTCGTTTTCATTGCTTTTGCATTGCTTTCGATTCTCGATCTTTCTGTGCAGCGGTGAGCCGCTTGCCCTTACATTTGTCGCCCACCGAATTTGACTAATCTAAAGTCAGCAGCAATTATATCTACATACACACACAACAACAATTTGTAACTCACCTGGCAACGGAGTGAACGGGGATGCAACCGCCATGCGTGGCAAACAGTTCAAAGAAATAGCAGTTAAAGAAACAAAAATGTAAAGCTAAGTTCGAGTGGCGGTAGGTATGAAGATCTGGTATCTTCTTTCGAAGTTGACTATAGGTGGAACGTAGTCTGTACTGCGCGGTAAGAATGTATTTTTCGAAAGGATATTGGAGTGACCCGTAGAGCCTGTTGCCCATGCCGCTGCTTCGCGGAGCCTCAGCGCTGTTGCAGATGCCCAGCTTTTGGCAAGTAGGTCCAGGGGTTGGAGGTCGAGAATTGTGTTTAAAGCTTCAGTGGCGGTGGTGCGAAGCGCCCCACTGATGCAGAGTTCAGCGCTTCTTTGGATCTTGTGAAGGATCCGGAGGTTACAATTCTTTTCTAGGGAATGCCACCATACAATGTTTCCGTAGAGGAGAATGGGCCTGACTATTGCAGTGTATAGCCAATGATCTATCATGGGGGAGAAACACTACTTCCTCCCTATGGCTTTTTTACAAGCGAAGAAGCTATGGCCGCTTTGCGTGTGCGATCTAGGATGTTGTCTGTCCAGAGAAGCTTTTTGTCAAGGATGACACCTAGGTACTTTGCTTGGTTGCTAAGGGTTAGGCGCGTTTGGTGTAGTTTGGGGAGAATTAGATTTGGTATCTTATACTTCCTTGTAAAAAGAACTAGTTTGGTCTTTTCTGGGTTAACTCCCAGTCCACAGAGGAGAGGGTGGATAAGCCTGTCTCCATTACATTGCAAAGAGTTGGCGGGAATTTGCCCTGCAGTAGGATAACCAGATCGTCCGCGTAGGCTATCACTTTAGTGCCCGCCTCTTCTAGAAGTGATAGCAGTTTGTTGACCACTATAACCCATAGAAGAGGTGAGAGTACGCCCCCTTGTGGGGTTCCTCTGCTGACATTCTTGGTCGAGTGGGCTGATCCCATAGTGGAGTACACTACTCTGCTGGTTAGCATGGTGTGTATGAGTCCCACTATGGGCCGCTCAATGCCCAGTTCAGTCAGAGCACCGTTGGGGTGGAGTTGTTAAAGGCTCCTTCTATGTCTAGAAACGCTGCCACAGAGTATTCCTTATTGAGGAAACCTCTCTCTATACTGGCCACTAGAGAGTGGAGGGCGGTATCTGTTGATCTGCCCTTACGGTACGCGTGTTGTGCGTCAGAGAGTAGGCTTTGGTCGATGGTTAGCCTGATATGGGTGTCAATTAGCCTTTCCAGGGTCTTCATCAAGAAGGAAGAGACACTAATCGGGCGGAAGTCCTTTGGGTTGGTGTGGGAGGGTTTGCCGGCTTTGGGTATAAAAATTACCTTAACGTCCAGCCACCTTGTTGGAATATGGTTTAGAGCAAGGCAGCCGCGGAAGATGGCTGTCAGCCAGGGTAGGGAAATATCAAGTGTCCGTTGTAGCTGGGCCGGGAAGAACCCATCTGGGACAGGGGATTTGAAGGGCTTAAAAGAGATATTGGCTATACTCTGGTCGTCTAGGTTCTTTTCTATGTAGAGGTCCTCCACTGCATGAGTGTTTTTAGGGAAGTGGGTGTCTAACAGTAGTTCAACGGTTTCCTGACTGTTTTCCGTCCAGCTGTCAGCATTGGTCTTTAGATAGCCAATCGTTGATGGAGATTTTGCTAAAATTCTTCTGAGTCTGAACGCTTCCGCGGTAGATTCTATGCTACTGCAGAAACTAGCCCAAGCTCTTAGTTTTGATATTCTAATTTCCTTTTTGTATAGGCTTAGTTTTGTATGGAATAAATTCCAGGAAGATTCGCTGTTGTTGTATTTAACTCTATTAAAGTACACTCTCTTTTGAGGTTCGCCAGGGTTGCGTTCCACCAGGGGGGTTTGTGCTTTGCTTTGACTGTTCTGCTTGGGCAAGCCCTTTTTAAGGCCTCACCGCAGATATCAGTAAATGTGTTAACTAGGTCATCTAATTCTTGACCGTTTCGTACGTGCGTCGGTGGAGCGTGTAGGTTCCTGTTGAGGAGATTTTTGAAGTATCCCCAGTTGGTTAATCTTAGATTAATAATGTTCCCGACGGGAGGACAGTGTAGAGTTATTGTAAATTCGATGTAACGGTGGTCTGAGAATGAGTGCTCCATCCCCACCTTCCACGCTTCTAGCTGGTTAAGTAGGGGATCCGATATTAGTGTGATGTCTAAGACTTCCCTCCTATTTCTGGTGATGAAAGTTGGGTCATTACCTTTGTTGCAGATGAATAGATTTGATTGAAGGAGATAGTCGTAGAGTAAGTCACCCCTTTAGTTTGTGTTTGTACTTCCCCATTGTGTGTGGTGTGAGTTGGCGTCCCCACCCAGGATGAGTTCCTTAGATGAGTGAGTATTTATGAGTTGTTGTGTGGTGATGTTTGGTAGTGGCCCTTCGTGGTCGTGAGCCAGATAGAATGATGCTATGGTGTGATGTGTGTTTTCGTTTAGCTCCAGTCTGACCGCGGTGAGGTCGCCTTCGCTAAACTGTGGAATAAGAAATGTGTTAAAGTGTGTCTTTGTAAGAATGCAGGTTCTGGTTTTACCCTTATCCTTGGTGTAAAATAGCTTGTATAGGGGGATTGATAAGCCACAGATGTTGTTACCAACAATCCATGGCTCTTGAATGAGGACTACGTCTATGTTGCCTGTTGCCAGGCGGGTGAGGAGGGCAGCGGATGCTGACTTGCTGTGGTGCAGGTTAATCTGCAGAAACTGCACCATCTTTGGGACCGTGGTCGGGCTGGGTACCCTCCGCTTCCTCCGCTATGTCCTGGAGGACAGTACGACCTGGTCGGGTTGTGTCATGAGTGCACAACTGCTTGAGGCTCTCTGTCAGCTCCGAGTCGGTTGACACGTAGCCGGTGAGTCAGTTGGACATTAAATCTCAACCCGATCTTTCGTCTCCTTTTAATCGGAACACAACATTTTCTGGAGACGAGGAAAAAAGTGCCGCAAAATTTCATTTTGTGTAATTCGTGTCGGTAGACTAAAACAACAGTGATCGAACGCAAAAAGACATACAATGGCTGACAGCCAAGTTAATTTTGAAACATTATTGGCTCAACAGCAAGAATTGCGCAGAAGTTGATGCAACAACTACAAAAATGGATGGAATCCATTCTTTCACAAAACAGTGGTGTGAACTTTGCCAGATCGGGAGAATTATCCGTGTGGGAAACGTACCTCCAACAATTAACATAGCACTTCTCCGCGTACTCGGTGCAAGCAGCAGATAGAAGACGTCGCTCGAAGACGTTCTCTCAATTGCCGAAACTTACGAGGCAACAACAAAGACAGTGGCAGTAATCAAAGAGAGTGAGAAGAGAGCTCTTGATACAAACGCAGTATACACACAAAAATCAAATAATCCAAAACGCAATTTTTCTGATGGTAAAGGCGGCAAGACTGCTTTAAAATCGTGCTCTGGCTGCGGTCACTCTCATTCTCGCGAAAATTGCAAGTTTCGGGAGGAAATTTGCCACAAATGTGCCAGAAAGGGACACATAGCTGTCGTTTGCGTATCCAAGCAGTGCAAAACAAAAAAGACACTGATCAACAAAAAACAATTTACAACGTTTCCATCTTGGTCAAGTTTGAAGGAAACAAAACTGTGATTGAAGTGGAGCTCTTCAATACAGTCGTATCTTTACAAATGGATTCTGGTGCAACGGTGTCAATATTAAATGTCAATGCATACAAAAAGCTAAACAGCCCGAGACTGCAGAAGTGCGATCGAATCTTGCACGCATTTGGCCAACAACAAATTCCCGGTGCCAGGTGGAGCAACACGAATCTGCGGCGATTTCAAGCAATTCAATTCCCAATATCCATTGCCGACACGTGAGTCTTTGTTACACAAAATTCGTCACGGCACGGATGTCTCCAAGATTGACCTCAAAGACGCATACTTACAAATGGAGTTAGACGATGCAGCGAAAGAAATTATGGTTGTCAACACGCCGTTGGGTCTCTTTCAGTACCAACGTTTGCCGTATGGAATAGCTAGCGCACCAGCTATATTCCAGCGTCACCTTGAGCAACTTCTAAGTGAAGTAGAAGGTTGTGGAAATTATCTCGACGACATAATTATTTCGGCTCCTACAGTGGACCAACACCTAGCCAGACTTGAACAAATTGTATGCATTTTAAAGGAGAATGGCGTAAAATGTAAGAAAGAGAAATGTTTCTTTATAAGGGATGAAATTGAGTACCTTGGGAGAAGGGTCAGTGTTAAGGGCATCCTTCCGGATTCGTCAGGACTAGAAGCCGTTAAGGAATTAAAGCCGCCCTCCAATCTACAAACGCTAGATGCGTTCATGGGAAAAGTGAACTATTACTGCAATTTCAATCCAAATTACTCCCAGTTAGCTTCACCTCTAAATCAATTGCGTAGAAAGAACATACCCTTCAAGTTTGGACCAGAGCAACAGCAAGCTTTCTCAGCATTGAAGAAGCATATCCTCGACGCTACTAAGCTAGCACATTTCAACGAGAATCTTCCGCTTGTTTTAGCCACAGATGCATCCTCTTTCGGCATTGGTTTTGTATTGTCACACATACATCCAGATGGCAAGGAAATGCTAATAGCCTTCGCATCGAAAACCCTTGACGTTCACCAAGTCCGATACAGCCAAATTGAGAAGGAAGCCCTTTCAATCATATTTGAGGTAAAGAAGTTTCGTTAGTATTTATATGGCAAGAAATTTATTCTCATAACTGATCACTAGCCGTTGGTCACAATCTTTAATCCTCGCAAGCATGTGTCCACAATGACTTCAAACAGACTCCAGCGTTGGGCTATAATATTGATGGCTTACAATTTTGATATTATATATCGCTCAACCACAGCTCAAGGAAACGCAGACGCACTCTCACGTCTTCCTATAAGCTCAGATCCCCTTTTCGATAAGAAAGAGGAATGCTATAACATCGTCGATATATCCTGTCCAATAAATGCCGATATCATCAACGAAAGTCTAAAAAGCGATACACTTTTGCAGAGAGTATACAACTTCGTATCAACTGGTTGGCCAGAACAACAGGATAATCCTGAAGTACAACCTTACTTCAGCCGCAGATTTGTCTTGACGATCAACAACAAGTTGCAATGTTTCCATTCTGATGTCAATTATTATTCCTCGCAAGCTTTGAAGTAAAATTCTTATACTTCTTCACGACGGTCACTGGGGAATAGTTCGCATGAAACAACTAGCACGACAGCATGTTTGGTGGCCAGGTATCGACGACGACTTAGCACAACTAAGAGTTGCACCGTATGCAAGGTAGCCAACCCAGCCCCGGGAAAAGAGTTTCAAAGCTGGCCAAAAGCTACCTTTCCTGGGAAAGGATACACATAGATTTTGCGGGTCCTATAGTTGACTCAATGTGGCTAATATGCGTCGATGCTTGTTCTCAGTTCCCGTTTATAACCCAAATGTCGTCAACTACAACTGCAAATACAATATCAGCGCTCACAGCTATATTTGCAATTGAGGGTTACCCCAAAACAATTGTTAGTGATAAGAGACACCAACTCACTGCAGAAACCTTTAAGGAATTTTGCTTTTAGCATGGAATTAGCCACCTAACCCAGCATCAAATGGACTTGCTGAGCGCTTCGTCCAAACTTTTAAAACTTCTGTCGGCAAAAACATAGAAGACGGGTATTCACTAAAAGCAGCCATTTCGAAATACCTTAGTTCGTATCGTTTCACCCCGAACTCGGAAGGAAAAAGTTCTGCAGAACTTCTACATGGTCGCCCTGTGCGTACGATCTTAGGTCAACTTTATGAAAAACAAACTGAAAGCCAGCATATCGAACCAAAAAGTATTCGCCGAACCAAAAAGTATTTGCCAAAAAATACGCCAGGGGCGAAAAGTGTATAAAAGCTGTCATCGATCGGACCATAGGCCGTATGGTATTTATTCTTTGAACATCAACAGGCTTTATTAAGCGCCACATAAATCAGATTAAGCCGAGATCTGATCACGATGACCTCAGTAGCAGCTTCAAGGATGACAACACTCCGTTTTGGTGGATGCCCGACACTTCCAATCCACCAAAAACTCCGCCAAGCCCAAGACATGAAGAACAGCAGCCATCTAGCCCATCACAGCCTCTCCAATCCAAGCAAGCTTCCAATGAAGTACCAGCACCAATCCAGCTAGATGAACGTCAACCGTCACAGCCACGTCGATCTGGTATCCCCATACGCAGCAGTACTCGTTCGCGCCAAGATGTCAACCGTTTCCAACCCCCAGATTTTTGAAAAGCGTAAAACTATGGGAGAGATGTGATATGTATCATAATCACGAAATCTTGGCCATTTGCTGTTTACTTTATCGATATTCTCTGTTATTATGTACACTCTAACATACCAAAAATAAAGTCAGTTGGAGATTTAATCTCAGCCCGATCTGTCGTCTCCTTCTAATCGGAACACAACATATAGTGTCACCTTATTTTGCTGAATAAATGAACAGACTACATTGAGTATATTGTGAGCTACAGTTCGACAATCTTTGAAAGCTTGGAATTTTTAAACAATTAAGACGTCTGTTGATCGAAGGCTCGAAAAAATCCGACAAAAAACATATAAACCTACGTTTTTTAAATTACCGTCCAACCAAACATGACTTAGTTGAACAAAATCCATAGAAAAATGGATTCAATTTTATGTACACATTTTTTTTTTTTTATATATTTCTTTAATTGAATCCCTTTGCCCTGCTTCTGCTACAAATAAAGTACAAGCAAAATCATCTCTGTTAGTTTAGAACTGTGGGAATAATTAAAAGTTCTTATCAAATTTTTGCGAACTTTGGAAAGTCCGGGAATTCATTTGGAGCCGAATTTTACAAAAACTTTTCTAAGTTCATCCCTCCTCCATAACACGATTCAAACGCAATGTTTTCAATACTTTTAGCTTTTATGGTGTGGGCTACGGGACGAAATCGACTAATATCTTATAATAATTTGGATGTCAAATTTTGATCGGTACCCTTTATCACATTATGCTTTCCTATAGCTAGAATTATTGGACTATGGACTTGGTGAATTTCGAAGCCAAGTCATTTTCTAGCTACTCTATCTTGCTTTTTCCGTTGCTCATCGACTCGTGGACGGATTATTATTGAATACTTAAGTATATAAGGTGTGGTGGCAGATAGTGACTCCGTGAGATACAGAACTGCATCACAATTCCTAGAAATGATCCAGCACTACCCTGCCCCTTAATAAAACCTTATCTTGGTTCCTTCAGCAAATTGCGGGAACTTATGACAATAAACCTGCCGATCTGAATAAACACTGATTAAAAAACGTTATTTCCAAACGTAGGAGGTTGTATGTTAAAAATCACTGAATCTATAATTTGTTTCATATAATTTTCCCACCAATTTTCCGATCGCTCCTATGGCAGCTGTATGATTTCTATCCGATTTTGATAAAATTTAATTCGAAATTCAAAACGAATTAAAAAATGTTATTTGCAAGCCTAAGAGGTTTTATGTTAAAAAACATCAAAGATATAATTTTGGGTCCAGAAGAACGCCTAAGTCATTAACTGATATTATACGGTCGAGTGGCGTATTTTGAAGAGAGTAACTAACAAAAGTAGGAGTACCCCTATGAAAAGTCATAACGTTGCATTTAAGGCAGTTCAAATTTCAAAGGTTATACTCACACCATCCCTGAAAACAATCAATATCTGACTGTAAGTTGAAACCCGACGCTATATCATTATGTGATAAACAAAGCTTAACATCATCAGCATACATTAGTAAACGAGAGTGTGTTATGATAGAGGGAAGATCGTTAATAAACAAAGTAAACAGCAAAGGGCCCAAATGACTACCCTGAGGCACTCCAGATGTCACATAGATCAGTTTTGAGGCAGCGTTCTTGAATATAACACTCTGAGTCCTACCATTCAAATAACTTGAAATCCAAGTTAATAGATTACATGGAAACCCAAGCTGATTTAATTTGAATAAGAGAAGAGAGTGGTTGACAGAGTCAAAGGCCTTACTAAAATCAGTGTATATAACGTCAGTCTGCATTTTATTCTTAAATCCATTTATTACAATAGATGACAATTCCAGAAGGTTGGTGGTGGTCGATCTTCGCTTAACAAAACCATGCTGACACGGTGATATTAGCGAGGAACATAAATGTTGCAAATGAGAAGTAATAATACGTTCAAATGCTTTAGGAATTGCCGACAATTTAGAAATACCTCTGTAATTCTGGGCATCCGCCTTCGCACCCTTTTTGTGAAGTGGAATGATAAAAGAGTCCTTCCAGATAGTAGAAAAAACTGACGATGAAATAGACAAATTAAAAAGTTTAAGAATCGGTTTACATATGGTTGACGCACAAAACTTAAGCACACACCCGGGGAGTCCATCAGGACCGGGAGAATAAGTTGGCGTTGTTTTTTCTAAGTCTCTTACGAGAGAAATTTCTGTAATTTCAGGGGTAAAGATGCAATTTGCCTTATTTAAGGGATTAGGGTAGTTAGAATTTGACCAAGCAGCCGAACTATAAGTAGTTTGGAAAAACTCGGCAAATAAATCAGCAATTTCAGAATCCGTCGATGCCTCCATTGAGTTAAAACGTACCGATGAAGGCAATGCTGACGACTTACGCTTGGCATTGACAAAGTTATAAAACTGCTTCGGATCATTTGAAAATTCAAATTTACATCGACTTAAATACATAGAATAGCAATGACTATTGAGAACATTAAAATCCGATCGAGCCACCACATATTTCGAAAAATCAGATGGCTTAGACGATTTCTTATACTTTTTATAAGTGTTTGTCTTAAGATTTTTAAGTCTTTGAAGCGCATTGGTAAACCAAGGTGGCCTGTTTGTCTTTGAAGGAAACCTATCAGGAACGCATTCATTAAAAAAGGTATTTAACACTATATAGAAGTGTTCAGTGGCACTTTCAATATCCATACAATTGTACAATTCGGTCCAATTATATTGAGAAATCATGTCGTTAAGTTTTTTATAGTTACATTTTCGGAAACATCTCACTTTAATTTGAAAAACTAAAGGAGAGAGGGTATCAACGCATGGGAGGCAGATTGTCAATTCCATTGTTGGATGATATCGGTCTTCAGGTACAACAAGAGCGTCAATTCTAGATACCGTGACTTCAGACGGGTCTGAAACAAACACAAAATCTAGTTGTCTATTTAATGAATTCCGTATAAAGCTTACTTGCTGTAACGATAATTCTAGAAGACCATCAACAAAATCATGGGCGGATAGAGGTATAGCGACTAGTGAGTCAGTAGGAGGAGACCACGAAATATCAGGGAGATTAAAGTCACCCAAAACAATCAAAAGGTCACTGTTAGAAAGAAGGGATAGAACAGATTTTATCGCAGACAGGTGGTGCTCATAAATTATTAAATCAGAGCCAGGTGGAATATAGGAACATGTAACAAATATTGAGAATGATTGCAAGGAAACTTTCACACTAACAAATTCAATTTCATTAGGAGTATCAGAGTGAATTCTCTCGGATGTTAGGCTAGTGCTAACGGCAATCAGCACACCGCCTCCCGATCGGTCCTATAGGCATTAAAATTGTTTGACAGAACTTAATGATTCTCAGATGTGGAATATTTTCAAATACACATTTTTGTTTCCGCCCCAGAACGTTTAACTGGTAAATTGTCTAAGATTCTCTCCTTTCCACAAATGGGTCATAAACATGTAATAAAAGGGATTCAAGCAAGAGCTACCCGAACATGCGCACCTGTCAATTACCTGACCGCAATAAAAGGGACACATGCACAACCCAGAAGGCGCACGCTCATTGACAAGATCATGGGCCTCACGCCAACGACCTCATACGACATACGACGTTCTTATAATAGGGGTTTAAATCACGACCGCGCAACAACTCGCAAGTAGCCGACATATCTCAGTCAAGGAAATATTTTCTATTCTCCGTACCTGTAATTTTAACTCGAAATAAAAAGTCAGAAGTTTATTTTGTAGCATAATAATACATTTATTCATTTATTTTGGTATTGCTAACATTTTTGTTATATATAGAAACTATTTTTCGGCTTTGATTCCGGCGATTTGCATAGAAGAAGCAGGCGCACGTTTCCGACGTCATTTCTGGATTACAAAATGTAAAGTAGTTTTGAGATCATGTCCACCTCGATTCATGAACATAGTTTTTGTGCTTAGAAGGTATTGAAAATGCTGACCAATTATATCTCCTTTAAATTGTTCAATAAATTGGTCAATTTCCTCATGAAATTTCATTTTGTTAATTTTATTTTCTTGTAGGTCCTTACACGTCTAGTCTCACCTTTAAAATTATGTATAACAATTATTTTATTGTTTTGGAGCTACTTTTAAAAAATGTCAAAATAATGTATGCATTGTTTAGAGCACAAACCCCGCCCTTAAGGTGTGTTTCACAATAGGGAAACCGGTTTCCTTTAAACCTGTTTAATGACGGACAGCCCATTTCCTCGATATTAATGAGCTGACGACTTCCAAAAAACTTCTGTAGAAATCGTTTCTTTTCCACACCTTTACAAATAATTTGCTTTCCGCTTGTAATTGTCCTTAGATACTTTCGAGTTTGTGGAAAACTGTTCTCTCCACCGTTCCAAAAAATGTTGTGATGTGCATTGGTTAACCAAATTGCAGTCTTTCGAGATTTTGTATTTATAAAAGTAAAATCATACGGTGGTTCTATTAGAAAACTATTATTAAAGTTTGGATCATTTTCGAATACAATTCAAATTTCCTTAGAAAAAAATTATTATTATTATCAAAGAAACCTTGAACATTAGTCAAAACAGTATCTTTTAGCATTTTTCGAATGTTAAACAACTCGTTGTACTATTTCGTTTAATGGGTTATATTCAACTATACGGTCACGTATGAGGAGACAATAAGCTTGGGTATTATCATGACTTGGTGTCTTCAGTTCTATTGAAATTCTCACATCAATAGGACCAGTTTTCACTGATTCGTTTTGATATGAAAGATCAACAACAACAACTAGAATGAAACGTTGTATACAATTCATATAGGTGAGCAAACCGATTCTTTCTAAAATCGATATTCAGATTATCGTATAGATCTGACTAAGAATTCAAGTGAACTTTAAAGTTTGATAAATTATTTGTGATAAGTTGTCCATTTAGTGTAAATCCAATTATTGCAAATCTTGGTATTTCGCGGTTAGCCGACATTTTCACATTCCAGCTGTGTTGACTGCCATACCTCATGCCATTTGGGGTTAACATATGAATCCCAACTCCGGAATGCGATTGTTAGGTTTACACCATTTTTAATAATATCGTAAATCTTAATTTTTGCAAAATCGCTCGAAATTTTTTCAGGTTATATTCGTCATTTCCAGTTTAAAGATTTGTTCATTTCTGGATTGTCAAACACATCGTCAAGAATCGTCCGAATTTAATAGATTTTTACTTTGAAGATTATCCAGAGATATAACATTTTTAGTTGTCATACCGACATGGACTTGACACGTTGGAAGCCTTGTAGTTATTTTTTCCTATCAGTATTTTGATGGTTACTATCTGTAAAGTCTGGATTTTTGATGGTTACTATCTGTATAGTACCTTTAAGGTACTTGGTTTTAAATTGTAACTAACTGTTAACAAGTATTATGAGTTGTTATAGGCTCTTATTAAGAATGATCAAATCACACAAGTTAATAGTTCTCAGATGTCTTAGCCATTCCGTCCCAGAATCATTAATTATAAAAATTAGAAAGATTATTTTCTTTCCGCAAATGACCCATAAACATGTTACCAATAATAGGGACGCACACAAGACCTACCCCGATCATAAACCTCACTTACGCAAAACCGACTAGCCGTGAACTATCATTACCTGACCGTCATAAAAGTCACATGCCCAAGACCCAAGGCGCAGGACCACTGATAAGATCATACAACATAAAACTATTGATAAGGGATTAAATTACGACAGTGCAACAACTCGCAAGTAGCCGTCGTACCTCATTGAGTAAAATACTTTCCCTTCGTTCGTACCTGTAGTTATACCTGTTACTCGTTAATGAGTATACAAGATTCGTCGCAAATTATGTAACAAGCAGAAGGAAGTGTTTGCGTCCCCATAAAGTATATATATTCTTGATCAGGACCACTAGCCGAGTCGATCTAGCCACGTCTGTCTGTCTGTGCGGATGAACGCTGAGATCTCGGAAACTATAAGAGCTAGGCTATTGGGATTTCAGATTTAGATTACGCAGCGCAAGTTTGTTGCGCGAATATGCAACGCCCACTCTAACGACCATAACTCTATATTGAGTATGCGGGTAGGTGCAACCCGTGAAACGGTTCCACTTATGGAATTTATAAACAAATTTTCGAATTCAACCACAGGGACATTGCCTTTGCCTTTGTTTAAGATTCTGCCTTTGCCTTTTCTATTTACTTCGAGGGCCGCGCTTGATCGTCCTGCTAAGATAAATAAACCAATCGTAAAGTAAACACAAGCTACCGTTCGAAGCCCAAACTCTTTCGTTCGAGGCCCTCAGTATTGCGTTCTAAGTTCAAATCATATTGCGTTCCGATTTTCACCACGAGATGAGACAGTTTCAGCATAAGCTTTTATTCTAAACAAAAATTAAAGTTCTGGAAGCTTAAGAAAGAAAAGCTTCTGGCCGAGGTTTATTGGATAAAGTATTACAATTAAGAGGCAGTCCTATTTTGTCCAGGACCGCGATCGGTTCGAAAGTTATAAATAAGTGTCTTGTATAAGTGATAAAAAATAAAAGGCTTAGCACCAAGTTTGATTAAATAATAAAATTTTTTTTTTTTAAATATTACCAGTGACAAACTTAATTGCCGCCCAACGTGGGGCAGTGTCATAAAAAAGTTCTGAAAAAATATTAATTATAACAAGCTAATTAAAAAAAAAAGAAACCTGCCCCGCAAAAAACCCAACAATTTTTTAGTGCAAAAATCAAAACATCCATCACAAATCGACGACACCTAACATTGTGACAAGTGATCGTTATTTTAAAATTTAAATGGAAATCAATTAATGTAATAATCCATTTAAAAAAGCTGGTAAAATATAACAAAGGTGGACCGAATAAATTAATTTACGGTGCAAGAACATACAACAAAAACAAAATAATACATTCAGGGAAAACCAAAAATAATAATTAAAACATACATAAAAAACAATTTTAAAAAGAAAATTAAATTTAAAACTTAAAAACAATAAAAGTCAAGAATTAAACAATAATAAAAAAAACCGAAAAAAAATTCAATAAATCAAAGAAGGAAGGAAGGAAGGGCTGAAGGGCAATCCCTCGCCAAAATTCAACACGACTACAACCAAAATATCAAAGAAGGAAGGAAGGAAGGGCTGAAGGGCAATCCCTCGCCAAAACTCAACACGACAACAACCAAAATAACAAAGAAGGAAGGAAGGAAGGGCTGAACGGCAATCCATCGCCAAAATTCAACACGACTACAACCAAAACATCAAAGAAGACAAAGCTTATAAATTGAAAGATCCTAAGAGATAAGAACAATTATATTTTAAGTAAAAATTTAATTTTAAAGATAGATTATATAACACATCCTGGAAGATTTAGTAAATAGCTTTGGTGAAATAAATTTAACAATGGCAACCGGAGGTTCAGCACTAAAATTTTCTGCAGGTAGTAAGCCACAGCAGGCGGCTTAACAGTTGAAATAATAAATAGATTGATAAATGTTCAATTAAATGAAGTGAGCAGGAAAATAGAAGGTTTAGAAGTAAAGTTAGCCACAGATGCAAACACTGTGGAGGATTATAAAATACAAAAAATCGACCCAACTAAAAAATGCGATACAAAACTTGAAGTGGTAAAATCTTTACCAAAATTTACGGGGGAACCAACAGAATATGTAGGTTGGAGGGAAGCCGCAGAAACTGTAATGAGTCTCTATAAAATTCAAAGTGAACAATATTTTATCACCTTAACAATTTTACGAAATAAAGTTTTGGGAGCTGCCCATGATGCTCTTACCAATCATGGCACTGTTTTAAACTTTCGAACAATCTTATTTAGATTGGACTTTATATATAGCGATAAACGACCAATACATATTCTCGAGTCAGAACTAAGTATCCTCAGGCAGGGACGATTGACAGTTACTGATTACTATAATAAAGTCAATAAAAAAATGACTTTATTAATAAACAAAACCATAATGATATACGGAAAAGCCAGCGTAATTACCAAGGAAACAAACAAAACAATAAGGAGCAATGCTTTACGAATTTTTATATCTGGGCTAAATGGATCTATCTCAGAAACTCTTTTCTCATTAAATCCACCAGATTTATCCAATGCTTTGGCAAAGGCCCAAGAGTTAGAAATAAACAATTTTCGTGCTCAATATGCAAAGAGGTTTAATGGATTTAAAAATGAAAACAATTATCAGGGAAACAACTCACGATTTGATAAAAAACGACAGAACAATAATACTAATAAAATGGGAAATATTTGGAGTAATAACCAAAATTATAATTGGCCACAAAAGGCCAATTTTTGGCAAAACGATAATCAAAATAACAATCAAAAGCAACAAGCCGCCGAGCCAATGGATGATCCATCGATTCAACTCCAGAATAAGCCTAATTACAATCAGCAGCCGAATAATAATTGGCAGGTAAATAATATTCTAGGTAGATATAATAATAATTATAATCAAAATAATAATCGATCAAATTACTATCGCACTAATCAAAATAGAGAGCAAACTCAAGCTCAGAAAAGGGAACCAGATGGAACAGTAAATCAGGCAGCTAATAAAGTAACCAGATTTAAATATCAACGAAGATCATTTTTTAGACCAGACCCCTACAGGGGAATGCCTTATTTAAATAGGACAGACCGAAAAACCAAGAAGCAGTTAAAGATTTTAATAGATACAGGAGCCACTGCTTGCTATATAAAAAAGCGAATTTTCGAAAAAAAAAATGAGTTAACAATATACAAAAGGGTAACTACAGTTCATGGGTATTCAATTATAAGGTATTACCATATTATAAATACACTCGTATTTGAAACAAGACAATTATTTTATGAAATCGAAGGACTAGAATCTGATTTGCTAATTGGATTTAATTTATTAAGAAAAATTGGAGCTATAATAAATATAGAAAAGGGAGTCTTGGAATATAAAGGGAAAACAGAAAATTTAAAATAGTATGATAATGAGAAAAAAAAACGAAGTAAGTTTAATTGAAGAAAATAATATTCTTCCGTTAAAAGAACTTATTATAAAAAAATATTTTGATGATTAAAGTATCGAAAACACTGATTCATTATTTGTGGAAAATAGTGAAAAAAGCTTGGGAACTAAAAATCCTGGGAGTGCCGACATAGAAATATCCGTAAACAAAAATTCAAATATCTTGGGAATTAAACATCCTGAGAGTGCCGAGGTAGAAATATCCGTCAATATAAATAGAATATACAATAGAACAGACATAAAGGGGGAAATAAATCTTACTCACGACAATCCAATATATGGGAAACAATATCCGCACGCTTTATCTGTCACCGACTTCGTGAATGGCTAAATCAGTAGAATATTAGCAGAAGAAATTATAAGGCCTAGTCGAAGCCCTTATAATTCACCAGTTCTGGTAGTCCCAAAGAAAGGAGAAAATCAAGACGGAAGCCGTAAATTAAGACTCGTCATTGACTATAAAAAATTAAATGATAGTACTATACCTGACAGGTACCAAATGCAAGACCCATCAGTATTTCTAATTTGGGAAAAGCAGTATATTTTTCAACAATAGATTTAGAATCAGGTTTTCATCAGATATTAATGAAAGATTCTGATGCAGAAAAAACACCCTTTTCAATAAATAATGGAAAATACGAATTTTAAAGAATGCCATTCGGACTAACATTTGCACTAAGAATTTTTCAGACAGCAATGGACGACATCCTTAAAGAACAAATAGGGAAAACATGTCATGTCTACATGGACGACATTATAATATTCTCAAACTCAATTGAACAACATTATAAAAACTTAAACAAAATTATAAATATAAGGGCAAACATGAAAATCTCTTTCGAAAAATCAAAGTTTTTTAAACGCGAACCCAGTTTTCTAGGATACATCGTATCTTATGACGTCATCAAGACAGAAATATTCGCTTCCAAAAAATATTCGGGAACTAAGAAGTTTCTTAGGCCTTACGGGCTATTATAGAAAATTTGTTGTAAATTACGCCCCTATAGCCAAACCTCTTACAAAATATCTTTGAGGTCATAATGGCAAAATTTCAAAAAGAAGGTCAACAAAAATGTTTATTCAGCGAGATGACCTAGCTATTAAAACTTTTAACGAGCTGAAAGAAAATCTCATTGCTCAAGTAGAATTAGTTCAACCGGATTATAATAAAAAATGTACCTTGACCACCGACTCTTCGGACGTCGCAATTGGTGCAGTATTAGCTCAAGAAGCTAAACCGATTACTTTTATTTCAAAAACCTTGACTAAAACGGAACAAGTTTATGCAACTAATAAGAAGGAACTTATAGCCATAGTACGGGCTCTTACAAATCTAAGAAACTACTTATACGGAGTGATTGGAATTGAAATTCAAACCGATCATCAACCATTATCTTTCGCAATCTCTGATAAAAATCCTAATATCGAAATGAAACGCTGGTACTCCTTCATAGAAAGTTTCACTGCAAAAGTCATTTATAAGCCAGGTACAACTAATGTAGTTCCAGACGCCCTATCAAGGATTCAGATCAACAACTTAACTGACAGTAACGAATCGGTCTCAGATCTAAACACTCAGCATTCAGCAGAGAGTAGTTTTGAGAATGTTATACAAGAAACCCGTAAACCCTTAAACCAGTTTAAGCAACAATTGCTATAAGCAACGGGGAGGTATATAATAGAATTTGACACTCCAGAAAATTTGATATCAATCTTAAGGGAATATATTCCTCCTAATTTAACGGTAGGTATTCATTGTACTTTAGAGAACCTTTATAGAATTAAAAAACAACTTAAAGATAATTTTGTGAATAAATTTTTGTATACAAGAATATTTGTTCAAGATGTAGAAACTCCTGAGGACAGAGCACTTATAATCGAAGAAACACATTGCAGAGCACACAGGGGACTTGACGAAAATTATAAACAAATCAGTAGATTGTATTATTGGCCAATTATAATTCCAATTGGAGAAGCCCCAATCCCGAGTACGTAAGGCGAAAATTTACACATCGACATATATTACGCGCAAAGTCTTACTTTTATAACTTGCATTGACGCTTTCTCAAAACTTTTAGTAGTAAAAGAAATCCAAAATAAATTAAGCATCGAAAACAAAGTAATGGAACATCTTCAACAATTTCCTCAAGCCAAAGTAATAATGACCGATAATGAACCAAGCTTTACCTCAGCCCATTTTAAATCTTTTGCGCAAAGGTGCGGTTTAACTTTACATTACGCAGACCCGAGGCACAGTATCTCAAACGGACAAGTTGAAAGGGCACATTCGACACTAACGGAATTAGCTCAATGCATTAAAGAAGAATTTAATTTAATCGACTATTCCAAAATAGTAATAAGAGCCGCTCAAGAATATAATCAGAGAATTCATTCTGCAACGAACCAAAAACCTTTTGACGTACTATATAATAAAACAGAGCACGATAACATTCCTCAAATTTTAAAAAATACACAAGAGAAAATGTTAGAAACACATAATGAAAACAGAAAAGAAAAAGTATATCACGTAGGACAGGTAGTTTATGAAAAGAAACACGGGGAAAGAAATAAACTTAAAACTAGATATAAAAAACAAGTAGTTAAAGAAAATTTACCTAACAAAATAATAACCAACAATAGAAATATAACTATTTTGTTACCTTTTCTTACCTTTTCCAGAAAATGTTTTATCAGGTGCTCATACTACACCTTATTTTATTAACAAAATCAGAAATAATTGACTCTACAAGTCACGAGTATCTTTTATTCAAGGACAATAAAGACGTATTGACGTACGATTCATACGCAGAATTATTCCACGTAACTAACTTAAGTTTTTATAAAGAAATAATAAAATTGGAATCAGAAAATTTAAAAAGGGATACTAATAAAAGGTCACAACGGGAAATTAAATATGACCTATAAGTAATCGAATTAATTTTATCACAATTAATATCAACTAGATCAAAAAGGGGGATAAATGAGATGGGCACTGTGTGGAAATGGTTAGCTGGAAAATCCGGATCATGATGATTTTATTAAGTTTCAGAATAAAATCGATGAACTAATTGAAAATAATAATAAGCAATTTATTATCAATTCCAAATTGTTCAAAGAAATAGAATCTATTTCTGATGACTTTAAAAATGTTTTTATTGATCAAGATTTACCATTGCGAAAACATCGCTTACGATTATTAACATTTGATCTGCAAAATTTAATTGACACAATCACACTAGCAAAAACTGACGTTTTTAATATCAAAATATTAATCAATTATGACATCATGGAAATATTAAAACACGAACAAAAACCAGTAATTATTGCTGACTTAATGGACATCTCTGTTTTAAAAATCGCACTGCATAATTAACTTTTAATAATTTATATAAATTACCCAATAATAAAAAACAGATGCGAAATATATCACGCTAGACCGATTTCCCAAATCGATGGAAAACTAGTATTAGGCAATCAAGTGGCAAAATGCGCAAATTTGTTTTATGAAATGTCTAACTTTAAGAACTAACTTTTTAATAATTATTGCACTTTAAGTAATGAAAAATCTTGTTTTACCCGCTTATTAAATGGTGAGAAATCCACTTGTAAAACAATAAAAGAAAAAAATAAGAAAATAGACATCATACAAGTGCCATTCTTATAAATGGTAATAATATTGTTAACAACTCCTATTTAAACGGTTCATTTTTTATAACATTTAATGGTACAACCGAAATTAATAATATTTCTTATACCAATTTGAAAAACAAAATTCTTAACTACTTAACTACGAACCACTTCAAAAATTATGAAATATCCGATTACATATTATCAAATAACTCTGAACTTTCTTTAGATAATATAAACATTTTAAATTCTTTCATTAAAATTAATAATACCAAAATATCACTTACCTTTATATTATTAATTTTAATCATTATATATTTGATTTTTTTACTTATTATAAAATACAAAAATTCTTTATTTCTTGTAACAAAAAAACAACGGCCAGAACCAGAAAAATCTATTAACCAAGAAATTTTTTAACAGAACTAAGAGATCAATTAAATGAATTTCATATTGAATCGGGACGATCCATTTTTTGTTGGATCATATAATATTTTTATACCCGCTACTCGTAGAGTAAAAGGGTATACTAGATTCGTTGGAAAGTATGTTATAGGCTGAAGGAAGCGTTTCCGACCCTATAAAGTATATATATTCTTGATCAGGACCACTAGCCGAGTCGATCTAGCCATGTCCGTCTGTCTGTCCGGATGAACGCTGAGATCTCGGAAACTATAAGAGCTAGGCTATTGAGATTTGGCATGCAGATTCCTGAGCTTCCTACGCAGCGCAAGTTTGTTTCAGCAATGTGCCACGCCCACTCTTACACCCACAAACCACCCAAAACTGTGGCTCCTACAGTTTCGATGCTAGAGTAAAAATTTTACCTGAAATGAATTGTTCTCATCAATACCTACCGATTGACAAAAAAAAGTTTGCCACGCCCATTTCATCGCCCACAAACCGGCCACAAACTTAAAAAAATCGTAAATTTGAACGCGGATATCTAGGAAAATATCAAAGATAGAGAAATGGGATCTCAGATTTAAATTCCGTAGCCTTGTAGGCAGCACATGTTTGTTACGCGAATATGCCACGCCCACTCTAACGCCCACAAACTGCACAAACCTGTGGCGCCTACAATTTTCGTGCTAGAAAAAAAATTTAACTAAAATGTAATAGTCTCGTCAATACCTATCGATTGACTTAAAAGTTTGCCACGCCCACTCCAACGCCCACAAACCGCCTAAGACCGTGGCGCCCACAGTTTTCATGCTCGTCTCGTCAATACCTATTATTTTAGTCTCGTCAATACCTATCGATTAGCCCCAAAACAAATTTGCCACGCCCACTCTAACGCCCATAACCATATATTGAGATCGCGGGTAGATGGCAAATTTCAATCTCGCTTTAATGCTAGCATATCTCCATTTATCTTTGGATCCTTTAGCTGAGTAACGGATATCTGATAGTCGAGGTACTCGACTATAGCGTTCTCCCATGTTTTATTTTTTGTATTATTGTAAATATATCTTCTTATATTTATAATCAAATTTATATTATATATATTTATATATAATTAATTTTCTGACTCCACCCTCTGTAAGATATATATCGGTTTATATCCTTCGTTCCAAAGGCAGATTTTCGCTTGGTTACCATATATAGATGTAAAATAATTCTCACAACTTAATGTTTCTCAGATGTTGGATTATTTTTAAAGTATTAATTTGTTCCATCCCACATTAACATTACAACAAGTTTCGAAGGCATCATTGCCTAACATAGGAGAGTCTTTTAATTTATTTTCTGATTCAAGTATATGATAGAGGTGTTGGGACCTCGTAATATCTTTTTCTAGTAGCTAACTATTTTTCTAGTTCTAGTTTTCCAGCATCAGGCATCCTTGTCTAAGATGGCAGCGCATTTTGAATAAGTTTAATAAACTCTTTAATAACAATACTCATCTCGTTTTCCTGATTCATGGTGAGGGTTGAGCTGCTTGGACTTTGGTTACTACCTGTTATTAACTGTTTTGAGCTATTATTAGATGGTAACTATCTGTTTAGTAGATGTCAACTAGTTGCTTATTAATTGTTATTGGCTGGCTACTATCTGTTTTGTAGATGTATACTAGTTGATTACTATATGTTATTGGCTGGTTACTATCTGTTTAGTAGATGTATACTCTGTTATTTGACATGTTAAACCAATTATGTTCACTCAGCTGAAGCTGCCACTAAATCAGTATGATTTAAAAAACGCTTTTGGATGCAACATTTTGGCGCCCAACGTTGGGCACGTGTGTAAGTTAAATTATTTAAATAAAATATTAAATACTTACTTAAACGTGCAAACTTGCCTTTCTCTCTCGCTCCGTCTGAACAGAGCAGCACACATACACGCATACCAACGCAAGTGCAGTCCAGTGTCGCTAAGCAATGGGACTATTCTTCGTTTTCGCCTTGCCCTCGCAATTCTTGATCTACTGTCTACTCAGAATTGGTAATGAATCGTTTCGTTTTCATTGCTTTTGCATTGCTTTCGATTCTCGATATTTCTGTGCACCGGTGAGCCGCTTGCCCTTACATTTGTCGCCCACCGAATTTGACTAATCTAAAGTCGGCAGAAATTATATCTACATACACACACAACAACAATTTGTAACTCACCTGGCAATGGAGTGAACGGGGATGCAACCGCCATGCGTGGCAAACAGTTCAAAGAAATATCAGTTAAAGAATCAAAAATGTAAAGCTAAGTTCGAGTGGCTTGTGTATTAAATTTCTCTTATTTTGTTAACCCTTTTTAAATCATTTTTTCATTCCTGGCAGGCTGATTCGTACCGAAGCAGTCCTATCCCTACTCTATTTCTATACGACGCCTCAGCGCCTTGCGGTACTACCATGTCAAAGACTGTTTTACTTTCTTAGTTATAAGATTATAATAAACAATACGATTGTCACCATTGTCACCATTTATTGATTAATGTAAGAATTTAAAAATTAGAGTGGTCATGGCACTAAGCTGATAAAAAACTGTCGCTGATTAAGAAGTCCTTGGATCTGTATGCTTAATCGCAAATTTTTAGCTTTCTTAGTTTCGAAGACCTCTGCGGACAGACGAAAACACAGACACACGGACGGGCAGAGAGATCGACTCGGAAAGTCATCCTGATAAATAATATATGGGCATTTCCATGACAAAGTTATCCAAATCCCAAAAAAGGAAATATGTGTTTGTTTTTAAAATTGAATTACTACCCATATCGAAGATATATAATAGATCGACTACATTTCTTACCTACCGACGGAAACTAGTGGTGCGGCTTGAATGCTTTAGAACCAAATCCTGTCACATGCGTGGTGGTACCAAAACCTATAGCCTGTGTACTGCAGCGAAAACAAATATTTATTTCACGGCTGGATCCTGAACTTTCATCCCTGGATGAAATTCAAGTTGATGACTTAAAGGTTGAAAAATGTAAATGTTCATATGCTAGGAATATGTCATCTTTTAAAAATGGTATTCCTGTTGTTTATTTTGCAACTGTGTGCTCGACTAAATTTCGGCCTGTAGGCATTTTTTGTTAAAGAGTACGAAGCTAAATAAAAGAAAATTCGTTCAAAGAAAGTTGGAAATCCCTCTAATGAGCCATCCGCAGCGCCTTCTACTTCTTCTCCAGTCCCAAAAAACTAGATTCCTTCCTACTGTTTTCCTATCAGAATACAAGGAGTTTACTAAGTAAGATGACTAATTTGTACAGCGATCGTTTTTCCTTGTCTTCCCACATCACTGCATTTACAGAAACCTGGTTAAAACCGGATATTCTTAGTTGCGAAGTTTTTCCAAGTAGTTACACAACTTATAGGCTTGATCGTCCGACCCGACATGGAGGTGGAGTTTTTTATTGCCGTTGACTCAAATATAACATCTGATATACTTATTCTCGAGGAAAGAAACGACATCGAATTTCTTGGAATAACACTACCTGAACTCCCAATATATGCAAATCACCTGTCCGCTATCCAGACTATCTCGAATAAGCTTTTATACTGTGTTTATGCGATGCCGAATTTACGCTTTCATTTTGCGATTTCAGACGATTCGTGTGTGCATAAACGCCATTTCGTGATTGCGGCAACACACGAAAGTTGACTATGAATTCAATCTGAAAGCGTGAAATGGTCACAATTAAACTCCGATAACTCTATATAAATATCGGAGTTGCCAGATCGACACCTTACTTTTAACAAATCATTTTATAATTCAGTGCCAATGGAAACTAGTTTTTATCTTTTATTTTGATGGTAGAAAAAATGTTATACTGGCGTGCACACACTTTATCTTTAATATTAGCTAGATTATTTCATGCGAATCGAAAAAAATTTTCGGCTTAATATCGCTCACACCTTTTTCCACCGGTCCGGCATCTCTGTCAGCTGAGATTGATAAAATGCATGAATTCGGCCGTGTCGCATAAACAGGAGAAAATTTTATTTCACGCTTTTAAGAAATCATGAATCCATTAGAATAAACATAGTATTAGATAGGGATCAGTTAATAGTTTTAGGTGACTTTAATATACCTGGTACACCGTAGAATATCCATCATTTTATTACTTTCGGCGCAACATGATTTTCTTGACGGATTGCTTGATATTTCAAGTAAACCATGCTCAAAATATATTAGGACGTTTGCTGGTATTGTCAGAATCTCTGCAATTACCTTACCAAAATACCCACATCACCCAACGCTTCTGCTGACTATCGACACGTGGTTAAAACCGAATAATATATCTGAAAAGTCAGCTAAACAAATTTACTACTTTCATAAAGTAAATAATATGACTGCGGCTGTTATAAGTAGTAGGGAAACGCGGACTCTGGGACAATTAGCATATTAATGGCCCCCGCCCCCTCCCCACCTCATTAAAGTATGTGGGTTCTGGGGCAATTAGCATAATCCAATAAATTAACTGATTTTTGAAGTCATAAAAATGTCACGATCATGTCTAAAAAGAGTAAAATTAATTGCCCCCATCGCCCCCACATCCCCATGTGACAATATTGATGAAATTGTTTAAATAAAATATTAAATACTTATTTAAACGTGCAAACTTGCCTTTCTCGCTCGCTCCGTCTGAACAGAGCAGCACACATACACGCATACCCACGCAAGTGCAGTCCAGTGTCGCTAAGCAATGGGACTATTCTTCGTTTTCGCCTTGCCCTCGCAATTCTTGATCTACTGTCGACTCAGAATTGGTAATGAATCGTTTCGTTTTCATTGCTTTTGCATTGCTTTCGATTCTCGATATTTCTGTGCACCGGTGAGCCGCTTGCCCTTACATTTGTCGCCCACCGAATTTGACTAATCTAAAGTCGGCAGCAATTATATCTACATACACACACAACAACAATTTGTAACTCACCTGGCAATGGAGTGAACGGGGATGCAACCGCCATGCGTGGCAAACAGTTCAAAGAAATAGCAGTTAAAGAATCAAAAATGTAAAGCTAAGTTCGAGTGGCTTGTGTATTAAATTTCTCTTATTTTGTTAACCCTTTTTAAATCATTTTTTCATTCCTGGCAGGCTGATTCGTACCAAAGCAGTCCTATCCCTACTCTAGTGATATTTCTATACGACGCCTCAGCGCCTTGCGGTACTACCATGTCAAAGACTGTTTTTCTTTGTTAGATATAAGATTATAATAAATAATGCTATTGTCACCATTGTCACCACTTATTGATTAATGTAAGATTTTAAAAATTAGAGTGGTCATGGCACTAAGCTGATGAAAAACTGTCTCTGATTAAGAAGTCGCAATTTTTTAGATTTCTTAGTTTCGAAGATCTCTGCGGACAGACGAACACACAGACACACGGACGGGCAGAGAGATCGACTCGGAAAGTGATCCTGATAAATAATATATGGGCATTTCCATGACAAAGTTATCCAAATCCCAAAAAAGGAAATATGTGTTTGTTTTTAAAATTGAATTACTACCCATATCGAAGATATATAATAGATCGACTACATTTCTTACCTACCGACGGAAACTAGTGGTGCGGCTTGAATGCTTTAGTACCAAATCCTGTCACATGCGTGGTACCAAAACCTATAGCCTGTGTACTGCAGCGAAAACAAATATTTATTTCACGGCTGGATCCTGAACTTTCATCCCTGGATGAAATTCAAGTTGATGACTTAAAGGTTGAAAAATGTAAATGTTCATATGCTAGGAATATGTCATCTTTTAAAAATGGTATTCCTGTTGTTTATTTTGCAACTGTGTGCTCGACTAAATTTCGGCCTGTAGGCATTTTTTGTTAAAGAGTACGAAGCTAAATAAAAGAAAATTCGTTCAAAGAAAGTTGGAAATCCCTCTAATGAGCCATCCGCAGCGCCTTCTACTTCTTCTCCAGTCCCAAAAAACTAGATTCCTTCCTACTGTTTTCCTATCAGAATACAAGGAGTTTACTAAGTAAGATGACTAATTTGTACAGCGATCGTTTTTCCTTGTCTTCCCACATCACTGCATTTACAGAAACCTGGTTAAAACCGGATATTCTTAGTTGCGAAGTTTTTCCAAGTAGTTACACAACTTATAGGCTTGATCGTCCGACCCGACATGGAGGTGGAGTTTTTTATTGCCGTTGACTCAAATATAACATCTGATATACTTATTCTCGAGGAAAGAAACGACATCGAATTTCTTGGAATAACACTACCTGAACTCCCAATATATGCAAATCACCTGTCCGCTATCCAGACTATCTCGAATAAGCTTTTATACTTTCATTTTGCGATTTCAGCCGATTCGTGTGTGCATAAACGCCATTTCGTGATTTCGGCAACACACGAAAGTTAACTATGAATTCAACCTGAAAGCGTGAAATGGTCACAATTAAACTCCGATAAATCTATATAATTATCGGAGTTGCCAGATCGACACCTTACTTTTAACAAATCATTTTTTAATTCAGTGCCATTGGAAACTAGTTTTTATCTTTTATTTTGATAATAGAAAAAATGTTATACTGGCTGGCACACACTTTATCTCTAATATTAGCTAGATTATTTCATGCGAATCGAAAAAAATTTTCGGCTTAATTATCGCTCACACCTTTTTTCACCGGTCCGGCATCTCTGTCAGCTGAGATTGATAAAATGCATGAATGATGTGTCGCATAAACAGGAGCAAATTTTATTTCACGCATTTAAGAAATCATGAAACCCTTAGCATAAACATAGTATTAGATAGGGATCAGTTAATAGTTTTAGGTGACTTTAATATACCTAAAGCGACATGGTACACCGTAGAATATCCAACATTTTATTACTTTCGGCGCAACATGATTTTCTTGACGGATTGCTTGATATTTCAAGTAAACCATGTGCAATTACCTTACCAAAATACCCAGATAACCCAACGCTTGTGCTGACTATCGACACTTGGTTAAAACCGAATAATATATCTGAAAAGTCAGCTAAACAAATTTAATGCTTTCATAAAGTAAATAATGACTGAGGCTGTTATAAGTAGTAGGGAAACGCGGATTCTGGGACAATTAGCATATTAACTGTGCACGTGTGAAAAGTCGCACACCCAAAGTATCTAAAGATGGTTATCTTAGAGGAACACGTCCGATCATGTTGGGGAATAATGTTTCCTATGATTATAAAACTAATTTAGAAATCAACAGAACCCCAATAAAATAAATCTCACAAGTTAATGATTCTCAGATGTGGAATATTTTCAAATACACATTTTTGTTCCCGCCCCAGAATGTTTAACTGGTAAATTGTCTAAGATTCTCTTCTTTCCACAAATCGGTCATAAACATGTCATAAAAGGGATTCAAGCAAGCTGGAGCCGTACATAGTGTGCATTGAACAGAATTCCGTCGAATACATTCAGAAAGTTATTTATTTTAACTGAATGCATGTTGTCTATCTAAGTCAACAATCTCGTCTTACCCTTTTAAATATGCCTACACAATTTATAAGGAAATTTTATACAGGTTTTCATCTTCTTCTTTTACCCAAAAATATGCATTCTCGAAATTCAACAAATAAAAATCTTTGATTTTTCCTCTTCTTTTACCCAATAATGTGCATTCTCGAAATTCAACAAATGAAAATCTTTGTTTTTTCCCAAACTCGAAATGATTTTTTCCAAACTGTCCCCTATTGGCTACCTGAGTATGATGGTGTGTATAAAAAATGACCTTTCCTTTCCCACCTGAAGCAAAGTATGTGCGACCTCTTCTAACCAACACTCTCCTTTGTTCTATGATTTTGTGTCTCCTTTATCGATTTAATGGTTACAATTGTATAAAATATTTTTCAAAATCAATACTTCTCATCTCTTCTAACCAATAAATAGTCGATGTAACCTACTAGAATTGCCTAAGTTTTTGAATTTAAAAAAATCTTAAGTATGCACCTCTCATTTTCAATATTATCGTTCACGCCCACTTCAAACACTATAAATGATCGAGGACAATAGTTAGTCTTCCAAAAATAGTCTTGAAGTGGGATACTCTGCTACGTCAAACACAACTTAAGTAAAAGTGAAAAAGTGATCGTGAAAAAAAATTTAAACAAAACGAATAAAATAAAATGAATAACCAAAATCAGTTTTGTCAATCCTGCAAGTGTTTCTTGCTAAAGAATAAGTGGGCAAATCATGTCCGTTCGGAGTTGCATAAGCGAAATGCAATTCAATCCCTTGACGGAAGAGTCAAAAAAAGGGAAGAATACTACATTACGTGTATGTAAACGATGGATCGGACTTGATCTTACCTGAGAGTTTCTTGAGTGAAGCTGGATTGTCCCTGCTACCTCATCTCAGCATTCTGTTAGAAAGTTATACTTCAGCAAAAGTAAACTTTTAACTGTTTGCAGAGTATGTACTTTTTAAAGAAGAATCTGAAGAAATTGATATGAAAAGTTTTCAAAGTAAAATGACGATCATGAATAAAGATTCTGACTTAGAAAATATCTTCCATGAACATACCATGGAAATAATTTCAAAAACACAAGAATTTCAAGAGAGAGATAGTGGATGGTCTCTTATAAAATTGATTCGCTTGGAAATGAATGTGAATCATTATACACCGATGGCTGGTTCATCTTTCATACCACTACCTCGTTTCCTTTTAACAAAAAAAGCAGTAGTTAACGTTTGTAATGAAAACAAGGAAGAACGCTATAGTCGAGTACCTCGACTATCAGATACCCGTTACTCAGCTAAATAGAGATATGCAAGTAGCAAAGCGAGATTAAAATGCGCCACCTACCGGCGGTATACAGATTTAAGCGTTATGGGCGTTAGAGTGGACGTGGCAATGTTTTTTTTTTACCAATCGATAGGTATTGACGAGAACAATACATTTCAGTTAAAATTTTTAATCTAGCATATAAATTGTGGTCGTCACAGGTGTTGCGATTTCAGACGATTCGTGTGTGCATAAACGCCATTTCGTGATTGCGGCAACACACGAAAGTTGACTATGAATTCAATCTGAAAGCGTGAAATGGTCACAATTAAACTCCGATAACTCTATATAAATATCGGAGTTGCCAGATCGACACCTTACTTTTAACAAATCATTTTATAATTCAGTGCCAATGGAAACTAGTTTTTATCTTTTATTTTGATGGTAGAAAAAATGTTATACTGGCGTGCACACACTTTATCTTTAATATTAGCTAGATTATTTCATGCGAATCGAAAAAAATTTTCGGCTTAATATCGCTCACACCTTTTTCCACCGGTCCGGCATCTCTGTCAGCTGAGATTGATAAAATGCATGAATTCGGCCGTGTCGCATAAACAGGAGAAAATTTTATTTCACGCTTTTAAGAAATCATGAATCCATTAGAATAAACATAGTATTAGATAGGGATCAGTTAATAGTTTTAGGTGACTTTAATATACCTGGTACACCGTAGAATATCCATCATTTTATTACTTTCGGCGCAACATGATTTTCTTGACGGATTGCTTGATATTTCAAGTAAACCATGCTCAAAATATATTAGGACGTTTGCTGGTATTGTCAGAATCTCTGCAATTACCTTACCAAAATACCCACATCACCCAACGCTTCTGCTGACTATCGACACGTGGTTAAAACCGAATAATATATCTGAAAAGTCAGCTAAACAAATTTACTACTTTCATAAAGTAAATAATATGACTGCGGCTGTTATAAGTAGTAGGGAAACGCGGACTCTGGGACAATTAGCATATTAATGGCCCCCGCCCCCTCCCCACCTCATTAAAGTATGTGGGTTCTGGGGCAATTAGCATAATCCAATAAATTAACTGATTTTTGAAGTCATAAAAATGTCACGATCATGTCTAAAAAGAGTAAAATTAATTGCCCCCATCGCCCCCACATCCCCATGTGACAATATTGATGAAATTGTTTAAATAAAATATTAAATACTTATTTAAACGTGCAAACTTGCCTTTCTCGCTCGCTCCGTCTGAACAGAGCAGCACACATACACGCATACCCACGCAAGTGCAGTCCAGTGTCGCTAAGCAATGGGACTATTCTTCGTTTTCGCCTTGCCCTCGCAATTCTTGATCTACTGTCGACTCAGAATTGGTAATGAATCGTTTCGTTTTCATTGCTTTTGCATTGCTTTCGATTCTCGATATTTCTGTGCACCGGTGAGCCGCTTGCCCTTACATTTGTCGCCCACCGAATTTGACTAATCTAAAGTCGGCAGCAATTATATCTACATACACACACAACAACAATTTGTAACTCACCTGGCAATGGAGTGAACGGGGATGCAACCGCCATGCGTGGCAAACAGTTCAAAGAAATAGCAGTTAATGATTCTCAGATGTGGAATATTTTCAAATACACATTTTTGTTCCCGCCCCAGAATGTTTAACTGGTAAATTGTCTAAGATTCTCTTCTTTCCACAAATCGGTCATAAACATGTCATAAAAGGGATTCAAGCAAGCTGGAGCCGTACATAGTGTGCATTGAACAGAATTCCGTCGAATACATTCAGAAAGTTATTTATTTTAACTGAATGCATGTTGTCTATCTAAGTCAACAATCTCGTCTTACCCTTTTAAATATGCCTACACAATTTATAAGGAAATTTTATACAGGTTTTCATCTTCTTCTTTTACCCAAAAATATGCATTCTCGAAATTCAACAAATAAAAATCTTTGATTTTTCCTCTTCTTTTACCCAATAATGTGCATTCTCGAAATTCAACAAATGAAAATCTTTGTTTTTTCCCAAACTCGAAATGATTTTTTCCAAACTGTCCCCTATTGGCTACCTGAGTATGATGGTGTGTATAAAAAATGACCTTTCCTTTCCCACCTGAAGCAAAGTATGTGCGACCTCTTCTAACCAACACTCTCCTTTGTTCTATGATTTTGTGTCTCCTTTATCGATTTAATGGTTACAATTGTATAAAATATTTTTCAAAATCAATACTTCTCATCTCTTCTAACCAATAAATAGTCGATGTAACCTACTAGAATTGCCTAAGTTTTTGAATTTAAAAAAATCTTAAGTATGCACCTCTCATTTTCAATATTATCGTTCACGCCCACTTCAAACACTATAAATGATCGAGGACAATAGTTAGTCTTCCAAAAATAGTCTTGAAGTGGGATACTCTGCTACGTCAAACACAACTTAAGTAAAAGTGAAAAAGTGATCGTGAAAAAAAATTTAAACAAAACGAATAAAATAAAATGAATAACCAAAATCAGTTTTGTCAATCCTGCAAGTGTTTCTTGCTAAAGAATAAGTGGGCAAATCATGTCCGTTCGGAGTTGCATAAGCGAAATGCAATTCAATCCCTTGACGGAAGAGTCAAAAAAAGGGAAGAATACTACATTACGTGTATGTAAACGATGGATCGGACTTGATCTTACCTGAGAGTTTCTTGAGTGAAGCTGGATTGTCCCTGCTACCTCATCTCAGCATTCTGTTAGAAAGTTATACTTCAGCAAAAGTAAACTTTTAACTGTTTGCAGAGTATGTACTTTTTAAAGAAGAATCTGAAGAAATTGATATGAAAAGTTTTCAAAGTAAAATGACGATCATGAATAAAGATTCTGACTTAGAAAATATCTTCCATGAACATACCATGGAAATAATTTCAAAAACACAAGAATTTCAAGAGAGAGATAGTGGATGGTCTCTTATAAAATTGATTCGCTTGGAAATGAATGTGAATCATTATACACCGATGGCTGGTTCATCTTTCATACCACTACCTCGTTTCCTTTTAACAAAAAAAGCAGTAGTTAACGTTTGTAATGAAAACAAGGAAGAACGCTATAGTCGAGTACCTCGACTATCAGATACCCGTTACTCAGCTAAATAGAGATATGCAAGTAGCAAAGCGAGATTAAAATGCGCCACCTACCGGCGGTATACAGATTTAAGCGTTATGGGCGTTAGAGTGGACGTGGCAATGTTTTTTTTTTACCAATCGATAGGTATTGACGAGAACAATACATTTCAGTTAAAATTTTTAATCTAGCATATAAATTGTGGTCGTCACAGGTGTTCGCGGTTTGTGGGCGTTAGAGTGGGCGTGGCATATTCGCGTAACAAACTTGCGCTGCGTATAAGGCTACGGAATCTAAATCTGAAATCCCAATTCTCTATCTTTGATCGTTTCCGAGATATCCACGTTCATAATTACGTTTTTTTAAGTTTGTGGGCGGTTTAGGGGCGTTAGGATGGGCGTGGCAAACTTTTTTGTGGGTCAATCGATAGGTACATTACATTTCATTTTTATTCTAGCATCAAAACTGTAGGAACCACAGTTTTGGGCGGTTTGTGGGCGTTAGAGTGGGCGTGGCACTCTACTGAAACAAACTTGCGCTGCGTAAGAAGCTCAGGAATCTGCACGCCAAATCTCAATAGCCTAGCTCCCATAGTTTCCGAGATCTCAGCGTTCATCCGGACAGACAGACGGACATGGCTAGATCGACTCGGCTAGTGATCCTGATCAAGAATATATATACTTTATGGGGTCGGAAACGCTTCCTTCTGCCTGTTACATACTTTCCGACGAATCTAGTATACCCTTTTACTCTACGAGTAACGGGTATAATTAATTAAATAAAGCATTTATTATACTACAAATGTCTTCCTTGTTTATCCAGCTAGTCTTTGAAAACCCGAGCCACTTAACCAAAACTTTATTTCCTTTTCGCCTTACAATTTTTTCAACTAGGTATGTATGTGTGGGGAAATCGTGTTTTTTTCAGTTCTTCTATATAGAATCCGCCCTGAATCGGGCTACCATCTAAACCTTCAAGTAAGTATGTTTTAGGGTATGTATTCTTCACCTTTCTAATCTTAAAGATTTCAGTTGTATAGTTTGGTGTATACCCTTTCTCAAAGACATGTTTATATTTACTGATACGAACGTGGTCCCCTTTACGGAATTTACTTGCAAAAAATATTTTCAGCTGATTATACGATGTTTGTAATATTTGTTTTTCATTGGAAGAATTGACTTTACTTGGGCTCATTTTTATTGTAAAATGCACTCTATTATTATATTTATAAATTAATTGTTTATACATATCTATCCACTTATATTTTCCATTGAAACTAAACTTACTCCACATTAACTCTTTAAGAGTTCTATTGAAACGTTCAACTATTGATGCTTTTAGAGTACTGAAGGTTGAATAATGATTTATCCTATAACTTTTCATTAATACCTTAAATTTAGAATTAAAGAATTCAGTGCCATCAACAGTTTGCAGGATTCTTGGTGTTCCATGACCCGATTTAAATATTCTCTCCATGGCTTGGGAAACATCATTTGCATTTTTTGATTTTAGTGCCTCACCCCAAGCATATTTCGAGAATGTGTCTATAACAGTCAACAAGTATCGGTACCTATCATTAGATTTTGAAAAGGCTCCCATTTCAACCAAATCTGCTTGCCACAGATCGTTTATACCCCTTGTAATCACTCGTCTTCGTTGAAAGTTTTTTCGAGATGGTCCGTGCAACTCATTTACGATTTCTCGCTTAATCATGTTCTTTTAATAGGCTGAAAGGCGACATCTTCTAACTCAATTGTGGTTTTTTCGGTACTGATATCGGTTTTGTTACATATTTAAATATATAGTCCTCAATGGTTTTAATCTTTTCCAGAATTTTGTCAAAAATTTGGTCAGCGCTGTCTGCCCTCTTACTATTCAATTCAATTTTATTTTCTAAGCTTGAAATTTTTGTGAGTCGACGATTAACATTTTGAGTTATAATTTTTCTTAAATCTTCTCCCAACTTTCCGAGGATCTCATCAGTATATTGTTTCGTTGCTAGATCATTGTTGTCTAAAGGCTTAGATCCGTTTTTGATACGTTTATTTTGAGCATTTAGATTACCGTCCTCATCGATGAATAATCCCTCAGTAGAATTAACACGTCTATTCAAATTTTCTGATCGTTCCTTATCAACAGAAAAATGTCCAAACTTGTCAACAGACATGATGTTTATAAATGTAAAACATATTTGTCCTTCCTATTTATACTCATTAATATATAATCCTTTCTTCACGCAATTCCTCTAATATTGAAAAAATTTCGTTATTGTGGCTGGTGTTACCCGCTCTTTTTGATGCTACTAAAATTTCCAATCGTTCGACTAACTCATTTACATCATTCCAATATACATAGTTTGGATTTGATTTCTGAAGAGTCATGTAACCAAAGCCTGTTTTTGAGCGAAGTGGAGTAGACGTTGTAGGACTGAAATCTTTGTCTATCAACTTCTTAATAATATGGCTATATTTGTATGCTCGTGTACCCTTTATTCTGTTATTAGGTTTAAAGCCTACTCTATGTATATTCGTTTCATAAATAATTTTTTTATACATTTTCAAATCTTGATCATCATAGTTTTCAGGTTTACTAAGAAAAATTAGAGAGTACAGACCAGGAGTCAGATCACAACTCATTCCACTAGAAAATATTATTTTATTATCTTTAATTTTTAATACTTTATCTCCCAAAGTTAATGAATTGTTTGCGCTTTTTTAGGTCCATAACCCTTATCCAACACATTTCCACTGGTCAAATTACTGATATTAAAATCATAATTATAACTAGTGTTATTATCTTCTAGCTCTGCATCCACACCCATATCGGCCTTTCCTGTATACATTGGTAAAGGTATTGTCCCTTCTTCTTCACTCTTTTCCGTTTCCTTTTTCTCTTCTTCTATATCTTCCTCTATATTCGTTTGTGAAAAGAATTGATTATAGGAATCACTATCATCGAAAGACCTTGGTGGAGCTATGTTTCGATTAGACTGTAGATCTTTCTCATTAGTTGTAAAGTAGAAATCGTCAAGCTCTTTCTCATCATCATCGTATTATTTAATTTGCTTCATTTCACGCTTTACTTTTATACAATTTTTTACATTAGAAATCTTTGTTTTTTATTTTCCTTAACAAGTTAATGTAAGGGTTCAGTAATAGGTTTAAAAGTTTCCTCTACTTGTAAATTCGTATGATTTTTGACTTGTTTGAGATCATCGAATTTTCGCTTCAAAGCAAATCTAGCTTTGGTTAACTGTGACAAAAAATTCATTGTAGTATATTTTGCAAACTTTACAGGTGAAAGATTTAAAATTTGCGAAATTCATGTAGTCACTCCTCAGTTACTAAACAAATACTGTTTAGGGTACGGCATAATCTGTAATATTTTTAAACAATTTCAAAACAAAAAAGATTCCATACATTCATTATATTTAAAAAAGTGTATTTATTGTTATATTCTTAAAATCTCAATATTTTTAATGATTACTGACTTATTTCTAAATACAAATTGTCATTACTTTTGTGAATATTAAATTTTCCATCAACCAATTCATTGATGATATCATCCTGAAGAGACATGTACCTTTCCGGAATGTACAGGATGTGCTCCTTCAACTCGAGTGCAATAGATTCTCCAACCTTGTTTTGCGCTCCGCCTTGAGGATCTGGAATCTTACATTTTGAGGCATCCTCTTCTTCGATAGGAGAGTAGTAGATTAATACGGGAGCTGGCTCACTAGGTAATAAATCATGTCAAAAAAGGAGGTGGGGGTGACCCTAATTAGTCACGCATGGTTGCACACAGGTGTTCTAATGACCTAATTAGCATAATTAAGTCAAAAAGGGGGGTGTTGCTGACCCTAATTAGTCACGCATGGTTGCACACAGGTGTTCTAATGACCTAATTAGCATAATTAAGTCAAAAAGGGGGGTGTTGCTGACCCTAGTTAGATGAGCATGGTTGCACACAGGTCACTTAATGAGGTTAGAAAGTGGTGTGTAGGAGTGTGAGAGAGTGGTGTTTTGATATGTCTTGTTTTGTCTTGTCTTTTTCTCACGCTAAAGGTGCGTGTGTGATAGGGGTGTTTTGTCATGCGTGGGATTTTGTGGAGTGCAATGGTTGCACACAGGTCACTATGTTGCTTCTAACTTGGGTTAGAACGCGTTATGCGTGGGCGTTTTGTTGAGTCAATTAGGGTTGTAGGTGACACCTGGCTTGCGTGTGTGATAGGAGGTGTCTTGTCATGCGTAGGATTTTGTGGAGTGCAATGGTTGCACACAGGTCACTATGTTGCTTCTAACTTGGGTTAGAAGGCGTTATGCGTGGGCGTTTTGTTGAGTCAATTAGGGTTGTAGGTGACACCTGGCTTGTGTGTGTGATAGGAGGTGTCTTGTCATGCGTAGGATTTTGTGGAGTGCAATGGTTGCACACAGGTCACTATGTTGCTTCTAACTTGGGTTAGAAGGCGTTATGCGTGGGCGTTTTGTTGATTCAATTAGGGTTGTAGGTGACACCTGGCTACGGTCTTGTGGTCAAAAGGTGTTGGTTTGAGAGATATTAGACCGCATACTTTTGTTGTGTGAAACAAGCGTGAGTTCGGTAACCTCTCCCCTCTTTAGCGAGCATTAGATGGGAAAGTAAGCGTAGGAGTGTAAGAGGGATGGTGGTGGTGGCGGTGCTTGTGGTGGTGGTTCCTAACAGAATATACACATTTATACACAAAAACAAATGAGATCGTTTGTTTAGTCAAATACGTTTTTATTTCTATATATTCGTCTTAAATTAGTTTACATTGAGTCTTTTAAATAAATGAATGTATCTTTCCATCAATTTTAAGGCGTCTTCTTCTCTCTTTTCAACATGCATACACCTGCAAGTGTCAGGTCCAACTTTACAATCATCATATGCCCATGCACAGGATGATAGGTGTTCTCCATACTTTGAATGAATTAGTGGGGTGGCTTCTACATCTTTAAAAAATGTATGAAATGATTTCAATTTCGTAGCATGTTCCTTGAAGATCTCACTTCCATGCTCCCTTAAGAACTCTTCAATTTTTGAGGAAATCATTTTTTCTTTCAACGTAATAGTCTGAATGTTTATCTTAAACTAAAGTTTGGTAGAGATAACTCGTTATATTATACTTAGAAAACAGATGTTAAAAAATGCAACAGCTGATGATAGACCCACCCTCGAAAACAAATTCAAAACAATAGAAATTTTTATACCCGTTACTCGTAGAGTAAAAGGGTATACTAGATTCGTCGGAAAGTATGTAACAGGCAGAAGGAAGCGTTTCCGACCCCACAAAGTATATATATTCTTGATCAGGATCACTAGCCGAGTCGATCTAGCCATGTCCGTCTGTCCGTCTGTCCGTCTGTCCGTCTGTCCGTCTGTCCGTCTGTCCGGATGAACGCTGAGATCTCGGAAACTATGGGAGCTAGGCTATTGAGATTTGGCGTGCAGATTCCTGAGCTTCTTACGCAGCGCAAGTTTGTTTCAGCACAGTGCCAAGCCCACTCTAACGCCCACAAACCGCCCAAAACTGTGGCTCCTACAGTTTTGATGCTAGAATAAAAATTTTAACTGAAATGTATTGTTCTCATCAATACCTATCGATTGACCCAAAAAAAAGTTTGCCACGCCCACTTTAACGCCCACAAACCGCGAAAACCTGTGACGCCCACAATTTTCATGCTAGATAAAAAATTTTAACTGAAATGTATTGGTCTCGTCGATACCTATCGATTGATCCAAAAAAAAATTTGCCACGCCCACTCTAACGCCCATAACGCTTAAATCTGTATACCGCCGGTAGGTGGCGCATTTTAATCTCTCTTTGCTGCTTGCATATCTCCATATAGCTGAGTAACGGGTATCTGATAGTCGAGGCACTCGACTATAGCGTTCTTCCTTGTTTTTTTTGGTTTTCTCTTTATTTAAAAATTTCAATATATGATGAAATTAATTTTCTAACTCTATATTGTTGAATTACAAAATGAAAACAAGCACAAGTTTCTATATTATCATGAGAAAATGTACATAAATTTAAATGTTCTCCAAATGTTGTTTTTATAAACTCCTTTACGTCAGTACCCATGAACATGTTCCTTGTCTCCAGTAGTAATTTCAAGTCCTCTTTTGAAATCATATTTCCAAATGTATTAATAAAAAAATTAATTTTATTTATTAAAGATGAATAAGTCGGTATATTAAGATTGTTATTAGAATCAGTCATTTCGTAAACTTATTTTCCCGACTCTCAAAATGTGAATGAATTGTTTAAAAGGTGTTTAGGAGTTTTCGTTTGTGTAAAAGTTTAAGATTTTATGAGCATTGTTCAGAGAGCAGACACCATCCCGAGCATGTAATGAACAATATGGAAAGTGCTTTCCATCCATTATTTTTAGAGAGGGACAACCAATTTCATCAATGTTAATTACATTATCAATTTTTAAAAATTTTTGTAGGAATAACCTTTTTTGATATCCCTTACAAATTATTTCCTGTTTTCTAATTATTTCTCTTAAATACATTTGTGTTTCTTTGAAAAAGTATACTCCATCATTCCAATAAATTTTGTGATGTTTTTTTGTTAGCCAAGTAGCTGTTTTTCTACATTTCTTATTCAATTCAATAAAATCATGTGGAGAGTGTATGATAAAATTAGAATTCAAGATTGTCTCGTTTTTGAATACCACACCAATTTCTTTTAGAATAAATGTATTATTATTCCCAAGAAATCCTTGAACATCAATTGCAACAATATCTTCACTCATAATTGATTAATTGTTAGACAATCTGCTGAACTAGACCATTCAACGGGTTATATTCAACTAAACGATCATGTATGAGCACGCAATATACTTGAACATTTTCGATAGCGGGCTTGGTAAGTTCAATTGAAATCCTAACATCAATGGGTCCCGATTTAACCATTTCATTTTGATATGATAAGTCAATTACGATAATAGGAGCTTTAGTTTTAAAGTCTGCAGGTGATAGTAAAGGAGATTCACTTCGGTTATAGTAGCTAGATTGAAACTTGCAATACATATCATATAGGTGAGCAAATCGATCTTTATCAAAGTCCAAGTTTAAGTCATCGTAGGGATAAGTTTCAGAGTTTAAGTAAACCTTTAGATTTCTTAAATTGTTTGTAATCAGATAGTGGTTATCTTTAAATCCAATTAAAGCAAATCGTGGACGTTCTCGGTTAGCAGCTAATTTAACATTCCAAACATGATTTGTTCCATTACTTAGTTTAGGATTAATGTATGTATCCCAAATACGGAATGCAATCGGTAGATTGGTTCCACTTTTTATAATATCGCTGGGTGTTATATGAGGAATTTTCCAAGTAATGTTAGTCATATTGAGATGATATTTTCCGACTAATTGTGCATTCTCAAATTTATCTTGCTCAAGTACATCATTAAAATTTGTTGATATTAATAGTACTAGTTCATGTTTACAATTTAATAATACTTTTTTGAAATCTTCAGCAAATCCAAGTAGATTTTTAAGGGGTATTGAAAAGTTGAAGTGGGGGGTTAAATTGAAAACGGGTCCTCCACTCCATCCAGAATTGTAAAGTCTCTTGCTTTCAAATTGATTTAAAGAAACAAAGTTTTTTATTGTAGAAGTAATACCACTAAATCTTGTTCTATCTATTTCAACACCATTGATTTCATAGCGTATTTCATCTAAAAAGTATGCCATACAATTATTTCTCATTCTCGCAATAACATTTTGAGTTTCTACCGCTCCCCCTTCCTTAATTAGGGTAATATCTCCTTGAAAATTTAGAAGACTCTCATGGGGGAGTACATATAAATCTTGATTTTGGATTGTAATTCTTATCTCATCATTTGGTTTAAATGATTGTTGATAGGGTTGATAGCTGTGATATTCCTTCTTTCATATACTTTCATCAGAGAAAGGTTTTTCCCGTACTGTCAATATTTCATTCAACCCCATGACTTTAGTTAAACTCGCACTTTGAAGCCCAATGATTTAAGAATTAACTTATTTTTTAATGTAAGTGTGTGTCTTTTTGGTTTCGATCCTCTTCCTATAACTTTATGTTTTAAAGTGTGCTGATGATGGTAGGTATCACCTCTTTTATTATATATAATCATTGTATTAATCTTAAGTGTAAACGAATTGTATAGTTTTCACCGCGTAAATTTATTAATTCACCGTTCTGATCAGTTATGTGAATAGAGAGTGTACTTATTTCTCTAGTGTTGACTGGTAAGTAAATAAGATTGTGTGGTGTGATATTCATTTTATAGCCTGGTGGAACATTAATTCCAAATTCGTATAATGAATGATCTTGTCTACTATCAATATATGACCCGCTTACAATATTACATACTAAGCGTATTGTGTTTATTTTTTAAAATGTTGACAGGTTGATCAGATATATATGTTTTTTTCAAGTCGGGGTAAATTAGTTTTTTATTGAAACCAAGCAATTGTCCAATGGAGTTGTTTCTATTAAAATAAATAGGTTCCTTGGTAGTTGTAATATGAACTTGAAGTGTGTTATTATTACTCTCCATTTGAAATGTTTTCTCAAGATCATAATCTTTTAGTTTATTTTTTAGAAAATCATAAATATCATTGAGTTCATATGACCCGATTGGAAGTTGAATTACTTTATCACCAATATGAAATAGATTATTATTTATATCAACATTGGGTATAGAGTTGTACATATGAAAGTCAATGAGTGCACACTCATATTCACCATTTGTCAGTTCAATGGGTGGGAAATAAGAAATGTTTGTAATGGGTTCATTGCCATTTAATGTAAGAGTGAATGATCTACTCATTTTGGGGTCTAATAATGTACTGTGAAAATATAGCTTACAGAATGAAACTTATATTCTCAAATAATTATAAATTCATTAAAACCCTTCCTGTATCTTCCCTTTTCCATATCGTTATCTTTACTTATTATGAGGAATCCGTATTTATCACTCCAACACTTTTGACAAATTTTCATAAATGAATCATAGGACATATCAGTATTTACATGATCACGATATATATGACGCATATTTAAATCATCTTGTTTAAACATTATAATCATATTCGCGTTATCACGTATTAGATGTTTTGGAATATGAGTATATGTTTGGCATAGGTAAAAAGAATCTATATTTTTATGACGCCCCATACAGAAATATGAACGAATGTTGTTTTGTTTTTCACAAGCAACATCATCAAAAATCATAATAGAGTTTTCTTTAGCCTTAGCGGGTGGTAAAACTTCATCATTTTGTGAGAACGTATAATATCCCATTCCCTTTATCGGTTTAATTAGTTTCTCTAAATACTCATACTTTGGTTGATATAAACTCTTTGAGAATACATATATATTCTCAAATTTAAGCCCGTTTGGACTTTCAATAAGGCTGAGCATAACATTTGTTTTTCCACAGTTTGAGGGACCGACAACCAATGCTCTTATTGTATTGGGTAATAAAGAACTATGTCGTGGAACTGAATTTGTTAATGAATGATCACCACCCTCGATATTTCTAACACAGATTTCTTGTTTTTGACGTATTAAACGCATATTCACGTGTGTAATGTACTTCATTCGATGAGAAATGCTCATTGATTAAACATTATATAAAATGGGTAAAAGTTTTTATAATTGTTGCAGTCAGAGTTCAAACTTGAAACGAGGTAGTGGTATTATCAACAAAATAATTAACACACTTCCATTTGAAGTACATGTTCCTGGTTATAATTTTTGTGGACCTGGAACAAAGCTAAAACAAAGGTTGGAGCGCGGTGATCGTGGGATAAATCAATTGGATGAATCTTGTAGAGTACATGATATTGCATATTCACAATATAAGGATCTAGCTGATCGACATAAGGCTGACGCAGTACTAATAAATAAAGCGTGGGAACGTGTTGGTTAAAAAGATAGTAGTATTGCAGAGAAAACAGCAGCATACTTGATTACAAATATTATGAAAACAAAAAATAAATTCAGAATGGGTGTGAAAAAGGGAACAAAGAGAAAGTGTAAGAAAAGGAAATCAAAGGTAAAGAGTTTTTCAAATGTTATCCAAACAGGAATGCGGGCATTGAAAACTCAGAAGCCGCTAGATCTAATGAGTGCGATTAAGGTTGCACGTAAAGCAGTCAATAAATCAATTGGCAGAAATAAAAAAAAAAATTAAGATTCCTCGTATTATTAATGTACCGAAAATTGGTGGTTTTTTACCTATTGTACCCATTTTGACTGCACTAAGTGCATTAGGTAGTCTCGCCTCTGGTAGTGCAGCTATTGCTAAAACTATTAATAATGCAAATATGGGGAAAAAACAATTAGAAGAGAGTAAGCAACATAATAAGAAAATGGAAAGTATTAAGGTGGGTGAAGGTATGTTTCTTAAACCTTATAGAAAAGGTTATGGATTATATCTTAATCCATTTAGAGGAAATCCAAAAAACTAATTACTAAGCTACCTAAAAAACCTCTTTCAAATTTCGAAATTTTGAATTTTGCTCAAAAGTACATTCCACATTTCCGAGGTGTGTTTATGAGAGACTCACTCCCCAAATCTCCTTGGAGAGAAGAGTCAGGAATTATAAACCTAGATGATAGTTCATCAAATGGTACACATTGGGTAGCTTATAACAAAAATAAAAAAAGTATACATTACTTTGATAGTTTTGGAAATTTACAACCCCCAAAAGAAATTGTGAAATACTTGGGGAATAACATTAACTATAACTATGAGAGAAAACAAGTCTTTAATAGTACCAACTGTGGACACCTGTCCCTCCAATTCTTACTCTCTCTATCCCACCCTAACTTTTACACTATGATCAAGTAATTTCTCTATGATTCTTGAAACCCACCCTATTTACATGCTATTCACTGCTGTGATTGGTCGATGCTAAATCAAGAATGAGAGAGAACAGGGAGGGTTAGTTTACCTCAAGGTATAAAAACTCGATCAAAAGTTATTCTAACACACATTTAAAAACCACCTGCAAACAGTCTCAACCTAAAAGTTTCAAGCTAAAACGTTCTCAGCCTAAAGTTTCAACCTAAAAAATCGTGCAATCATCAAAATCAACAACAATAAGAACAACATAAAAAACAGTTAAAACAGTAAGACAACAACAACAATTAAAACAGATACAACTGCTAAAAACAGCTGAAAACAACAACAAAACAGCTACATCTGCTAAAAAACAACTAAAATTAACAACAAAAACAGCTACAACTGCTAAAAACAGGTAAATTCAACAACAAAATCAGTTACAACTGTTAAAAAACAACTAAAATCAACAACAAAAACAGGTAAAAGCAACAAAAACAACGAAAACAACTACAAGAAGAAACAACTACAAATGGTCAATCCGGGAATGATGAAAGTACTCAAGGAGTTTAATGGTAACGCACCAAAACCTCTCTTAACAAAGACGAAGATGGAATCGGAGGTGTGCTACCCTATTCGACGTGCTCAACGTAAGAAAACCAGCTTTGGGATGGCCCTCACTCTTGAACTTGAAGAGTATATGCTGTACTTGCCGGAACGATACTCAACTTTAGAGGATTCAACAATTGATTATATAAAAGATAATCTTTTTTGTATTATTAAAAAGAAGGATAACAATCTCTATTTAGAATTAATAAAGCTTAAAATGTTTTCATTTTTAATATTGTTAATGTATCTATTTTGATAAATAAAAATAAAAATAAAAATAAAGTTTTATAAAACTCAAACTCAAACCCTTTGTTATAAATATTTAAATTATAGTACATTTTTCCCAGTAGCACATGAGTATCAGAGAAAACGACAACAATGAAGCGTAAACTTTTAGAACAGTTGACGAAAAGTAGAAATTCATTAAAAAGAAAATTTGATGAATTGAAACAAATAAAAAATGAGAACGTATTAAATTTGGAGGAAACTTTTAAACCTATTACAGAACCTTTACATGAATTACTCACTGAAAATAAAAAATTGAATAAAAAGGAATATATTAATGATACACATGATATTAAGACTAAGTTCAAGAAAGAGAAAATAAGAGTACCTAAAAGTAAAAAAGAAAAAAGGGAACACGAGAGAGTAATCGAAAGTGATAGTGAGAGTGATGCTTATGTTGATGCTTTTTCACGACAGTCTCTTATAGATGAATCTGAAGTTTCACAACAGTCTCTTATAGATGAATCCGATGTTTCACAACAGCCTCACACAGATGATTTAAATGAAAGTGTATATGAAGATACCGGGGTGAAGTACAATCTCAACATTAATCAGTTAAAGCAAGAAAAGATTTTAGACAATAGTTATGGACCAAGAGAAGAAAATAATATTTTAATGTTGGGTAATACAACACTTAAAATTAAAAAAAATTTGATGGAATTAGGAAGTGGAAATTTATGGACTCTATCACCAGGTCTATACTCTTTAATTTTTCATAATAGTCCTAAGGATTATACTAAGAATGATTTAGAATCATATAAAAACATTTTAATTGAAACAAGTGCTCACAAAAGAAACTATCAACCAGATGGTCAAGTAAAGGGGAATCGTTCTAAAAAATATTCTTCAATTATTAAACCATTAATATCATCTTCAGTAAATGAAGAACATACTGGTTCTGGGTATATGAGACTACAAAAAATACCACCAAACTATGTATATTGGGATAATGTTAATGAACTTGTTGAAAGATTGCAACTCTTAATGGCATCGAGAGCTGCTGGTAATAATAACCATACTAATGAAATTCTTTCAATAATAGAAGAATTGCGGGAAGCAAAAATAATATATTAATAAAATAGAAAACATTTTCTCATTTTGTTTAATAGTAAAATGTCTATTGACAAGTTTGGTCACTTTTCAAATGATAGAGATTTTTCCTCGCTTTTCAAAAGGGAAGTTGAGAGTCTTACAGGTATATATATAGACACTGATGGTCACATAAATGTTCAGAAAAAAAGAATTAAAAACTCTTTAAAACCAATAAATGGAAATGATTTGGCTATTAAATTGTATGTTGATGATAAAATTAATGAAGCGAAATCACATCAAATGGAAACTATAACTAAATCATTTCAACTACGAAATAAAAGAGTATCAGAGCTGGAAAGTAAGGTAATAAAAATGATAACTCAAATGGAGTATATATATAATTCAATAAAAGAGTTTGTTGATAAATTGGAAAATTTTAACAAATTCATAAACCAACATTTAAAAAAACCTCCACCAATCATTCGTTCTGATCAGACACAAATAGATGGAATAATACTTCGGAAAAGTCCATTTGCACATCGTGTAAACGAAGAAGAAGTTTTAACAATTAATGTGGATCATACATAAATATACCACTCTTTCATTATTTATTTTATAATTAAAATGTCAGTTGATAAGTTTGGTTGTTTTTTAAATGAGAAAGAGTACTCAAGAGATATAACAAAAGGTCTAGAAAAATTTCAAAGTATACTTAATGATTATGATGGACATTTAAATGTTCAGAGGAAACGATTTTAAAATTCCCTACCCCCCATTCATGAAAATGATATTGCAACAAAGATTTATATTGATGATGAAATAAGTAAAGTAGTACAGAATACATCTAATGAAATTTCTAAGCAACCGCAGAAACAACAAATCTTTAGATTAAGACCTCGAATCAATAATATTGAGGGAAAAGTGAGTGAAATTTCTAAAAAATTGGAATTTCTCATGAAAACTTTTAATAAGGTAGTGGAGGATATAAATGAAATAGAAAGTAAAATTTTCAATTATATAATTGTACCAACCTCAGTTTTAAAAGGTGAAACTGAATCTTTAGAGAAGAAACCATTTATACCAGATAAAATAAAGCTATGAGTAAACGAGATATTGTAAATGAGTTACATCGCCCATCATTCAAGAATTTCCCAAGACGTAGAGTTATAGTAAAGGGTATTAATGATTTATGGCAGGCTGATTTGGTTGAAATGGGGGCATATGCATCATCAAATAAGGGGTATAGGTATTTGTTAACAGTAATAGATACATTTTCTAAATATGGATGGGGTGAAGCAATAAAATCAAAAAATGCAGATGAAGTTACAAAAGCAATGGAAAAAATAATGAAATCTGGTCGTGGAGTACCAAAGAATTTACAAACAGATAATGGAAATGAATTCTATAATAAACAATTTAGAGAATTGATGAAAAGATATGAAATTAATCATTACTCAACATTTAGTACTCTTAAAGCATCTATTGTGGAACGTTTTAATAGAACAATAAAAGAACTTATGTGGCGTGAGTTTAGTTTTAATGGAAAATATACTTGGCTTCAAATATACAAAGAGTTGATTAATAATTATAATAACAGGAAGCATAGAACGATTAAAATGAAGCCTATTGACGTCAATGCTAAAAATGAAAAACAGATTTTGATGAGATCATACAATCATCTAAAAATATTTACAAATGGGGACTTTAAAGAGGGGGATCATGTACGAATAAGTAAATATAAACATGTCTTTGAAAAAGGCTATACCCCAAACTGGACAACGGAAATTTTTCGAATTCGGAAAGTACAAAATGCATCCCCCACCACATATTTACTTGAGGACTTGAAGGGTGATCCAGTACAAGGTGGTTTCTATAAACAAGAAATTAAAAAAACAAAATTCCCTAATACTTATCTTGTTGAAAAGATTGTGAAACAAAAAGGTGATTATGTGCTTGTGCGTTGGCTAGGCTTTTCAAAATCAGAAGATAGTTGGATTCATAAAAACGAAATTCTATAAAGAACAAGTGGAAGCATAGAACAATTAAAATGTAGGCATTGACGTCAATGCGTGAAAATAAATTATGTTTCTTCTTCACAAGCACGCAATTCCTATTTATAAACGGAACGGAACTTGATTATGAGCTTGAGCGTTGGCTAGACTAAAAGAGTATATACAGATAAGAATTTTGGGTGGAACTTGATTATGTGCTTGTGCGTTGGGTTGGCCTTTCAAAATCAGAAGATAGTTGAATTCATAAAAACGAAATTCTATAAAGAACAATAAAAATGTAGACATTGACGTCAATGCGTGAAATAAATTATGTTTCTTCACAATCACGCAATTCCTATTTATAAAGTGTGAAGAAAGAATTTGAACAGAACGTTTCATATTTATATATACAAATCTGGAGGGTATAAAGGCGGAAGAATTTCAAAAAGTGTTCAGTTTCCATCTATTCGTTCACGCAACTCAATTTCGAATCGTTTGCTTATTCATTCATTCGTTCGTTTGTTCGATTGTCAAAAAAAAAAAAATCAAAATTAAAATGACAGTTTTTATAATATTTTTTGTGATACTTTCGCTCTTTAATATGATGGTGAAAATGGTACCACTCCTCAATGAAATGATTTTAATTGAAAACCCATCGACTTCCAATAATTCGATTGGGTTATTTATCAATGTTCCAAAACTAAAAAAAATCATTAAAATTGACTTAAAATTTGAGATCCTAGAGGACAGTCATATTTTTATGGATCTCATAAACAAGACAAGTGATGAAAGTGAGATACCAAACTTAAAAAGTGAACTCGATACAAAAATATTTAATGCTATTAATGGTAGTATTAATGAAAAAGACTTAACAACAAGTACAAGTGCAAGTACAGTTGAAGAAGAAGAAATATCTACATCAACATCTACTACAAGTACATCTACCTCAACTACAACAAGTACAACTACACCTACAATGAGAAGGGGAATTCTGGAGGAGGAGAAGGAAGAAACAACAACTACAACAGCAGCAACTACATTAAAAAAAGAACTTCTGGAAGAAGATACAACAAAAACAGCTACATCAACAACTACAACCCCAACCAATCTTTTTGATTTTAATAGCGAAAATGAAAGTGTTGATCACATAGAAAATAAGAACATAGGAGAAGAAAAATCAGAAAAAATTGATATGGGTATAATTGATAGTGAGAGAGAATTTGAAAACGTAAGTCGAGCACCAACATTTAGTAATACGTCACAAGAATTAGTGTTGGGGATCAGTGATAGTGATACAGAATTTGAAAGTGTAAGTCGGGTTCCAATAAAAAGGAACACTACTCATAAATTAAAAAGCACTGAAAACATACACAACTCTCAAATCGAATTCACAAAGAGAGGTATAATTGAGAATTTTAAGCAAAAATTAGTTGAAAATGAAAGGAGAATAGGAGGGCATATGGATTTGGGAAGAAGGGGTCTAAACAGATTCTTTACCATCCAATACAAAACTGCTACAGTAGGAGTTAAATGTCATTACAATAATATATATAGAAGAACACATTCTAGGCGAAGTTTAAGTAAATCTAAGCGTCTGAATTTAAAATATTTATCTAATCGCCACCGCCACCAAAAATCTAAACGCAATACTAATACCCCCTTAGAAACTTTAAGAATAAATTGTTTTGAATTTGCAGAAGTTTTATCCCAAACAGTAATTAATGCAGAGAGACGAAAAGATAGGATTGTCTATGAAAAAATATCAAAGGATGCTGATCTTCTCTCCAAACAAGAGAGTAAAAGAGAAGAGATAGAAGAAGAAGAAACAGGTTATCTTAGTGATGGTCCACAAATCCATGAAATTGAAATCGATGAAGCAGAAAGAATTAATGGAATATATTTAAGAAAGAGAAATTTAGCAGCTCAAATGATGGTTGAATATTTAAATAAAAAAGAAAGTCAGATTAGCACAGATAAAATACTAATTAACGATATTAACGATTTCAAAATAACTAATAGTGATATTATATCATAATTTGATTGAGTAGGGAAATATGTTTGTTTTACAGAATATAAAAATAGAAGATGAAAATAATAATTCGAGTAAATTAAAAAAAGGTGAGTTTAATATATATATATATCCTTAGTATATAAAATTATATATATATATATATATATATATATATATATAATTTTATATACTAATATATATATATATATATTTTCAGAACTCCAAAACATATATAAAAAAGTTGAAAATAATATTTCGGATGGAGCTCAAAAAGGTTGGTTAAATACATATAAAATAATATTTGTATATATATATATATAGTAAAATATTTATATTTTCAGAACTCCAAAACATTAATAAAAAAGAGGATGGCAAATTTTCTCATAATTTGTATGGTGATGACGATGATGATGATGATGACCATGATACAATCCTTTATGATGATGAAAATCCGGAACCATGTATTCCAAGATCATCTAGTGAGGATGAAACTATTCTTGTTGAGGGTGGTATAGATAACTATGTTCAAACTATACCGTTTAATTTAGATGAAGATAATGATAAATACATTAAATCAATTCCTTTAAGTAATGATGACAATAAAGTATATAGATTACAGGGTGGTATAGATAACTATAAACAAACTGTACCACTAAATATAGAAGAAAGTAAGCAAATTGAATGTAATTCAAAGAAAATATTGTAATTCTTCTGTTAAATTCAAATTTTCATGTTCTGTTAATTCTCATAAATTTTAACATTACCCTGTAAGTAAAAGCGATGTTTGTTCTGTTAAATAAAAATTTTATAATAATAATATTGTGAATTGTAATATTTGGTTTATACATTACCTTACATTTTACCCTTTAAATAAAAAAGCGTTGTTTGTTCTGTCTTATTTACAATTATAGAGTACATTTATTCATTTTTTTTATCATTTAGTAAACTTAATTCTAATTCTGTACAAAACATTTCAAATTCACATTCATATATATTTTTGTGAAATTTTTCTATTTCATTCTCTTGATAATTATTTCTATTAGAACAATTCTCTATTTCTTTTATTCTTTGTTCATAAACATAAATATTTGAATCCATTTCATTAAGTTTATTTTCTAATCTTTTTTCATCTATTTTATAATGGCCATATTGTAGTGTATTAATTTTATTGTCTTGTATAAGAACCTTTGTGTCTTTATGACTGAGAACTACTTTTTTACATTTAATTGTTGTTAAAAGATGATTTTTAGATCTAATCATTGACATAGAGCCTACCACTTCCTCTTCCGAAAACAAACATTTTTTAAAACTATTAAAAGTTAATTGATCTATTGCACTTCTTTTAACACCCTTTGATTTTTTCACTGTTTTTTCAGAGCTGTCATTACTATTAGATGTTTTAAAGGCATACATTTTTGATCTCAAACCAACAAATTCAGTCATAGGTCTTCCATTGAGTTCATCTTTAAAAAAACCCAACCTTTTTTTATTAGCTTTAGGAAAATTATAGAGATTAAGTAATTCATCAGAATAATCTGATGTATCAAACTTCATCTCAACATCATTCTGAATATCTTTATAAAAATCTTCAGTGTTAATGGTATATATAAAAGAATCTGTATCCATATAATTTAATTGAACATTTTCATTGTATTTAGGTTTGATATAATTATAATGAAAATCATACATTTTCCATTTCGATAAATCTAATACAGCAAAACCTAAATATAAAGGTTTGTTGTACAACACATTTAATCTTTTCATTTGAAAGGCAAAGAAGTTTTCTGAAAACTGTTTGACACTATGGAAGTTTGACTTTGAAATAAGAGATCTACCACAATGCCTTTTTGGACCAGAAGAATCGGATGGTGAAGCACTTTCCCATTCAGTAATTAATTTAATATTAACGCGCTTATCGACATTTTCCATCGTTTTACCGTAGACAGCATTATTTAATAGCTTAAAAAAATCTTTTTCAAATGTATTTTTTGCATTAGTTCTATGGAATGTATTCAAATCAATATATGTTTTTAGCCAAGGTTTCTGAAAGAAGCGAAGACCTCTATGAATTTTTGTTAGAATTAATCCATTTTCTATACACTGTTGAAGATTTTTATAATGAATTATATATTTTTCTTTATCCCTTAAATCAGCAATTAATTTTTTTATTTTGTCTGACTTTGTTGGTAACTGATTATTACAACAAAATGGAAGCTCATTATGTTTATCGTGCAATTTTAAAGGATATTTTAAATCTACCTCAAAAATGTATCCATATTCACTATCATCTGCAATCTCAGCAATGTTTATACTATCAAGTTCCCCCCTTGAAATCCATTCAAAACCTCCATATGATAAAGATTGTGACATAGCCCAACCATATAAATTATTTGCATCCAAATAAATCAAATATGATGATTTTTGAGTACTATCAAAGTTCTCAACATATTTATTATTTGCTTTAGCATATATACATGTACATTGAACTAAGCCACCACGAATACCACTTTGAATAAATTTATACTGATCTATATCAGTTAATAAATCTAATTCAATTTAAGTACATTTTAACATAGCTTCCCATGATAATCCTGGTGTAGTAAAAAAATGTGCTGGATCAAGTGAATAAATTTTACTACAAAGTCTTCGAAAGTTTTCAAAGACATCAGACATTAATAAAACATCTGTTTTTAAATATAATTCTAAATAATCTTTAAGATTATTACAAGAAAACTCATTCCATACCTTTTGTGCGTGAGTATAATTTTCAACTGAACATTCATTTTCGGTTAAGGAACTATAGAAAGCTTCTCTAGGAGGTAATTTACTTTCTTTTAATTTCTCAACTGAATCTAAATATTCATATGGAAATACACCCTTTCGTCGCATTAAGTTGAAATGATTTTCATTAGGGAAAAATGATCTTGTTATACACATTTGTTCACTATCTAGATTTGAAGCTAATGTATCTAAAGCAGAAGGCATAAATCGAAACGAGTCTAGAAAACGGATTTCAAAGTTATCACCATTACTTAAAGTTATAATTTTTGAAATTGATATATATTGTTCCTTATTTACTGGAATTACCTTTATTTCACCAGGTATGACTGCCAAATCTTTAATAAATAGATGGCAATCATACCTGGTGAAATTGTGGAAGAAAACAGGAATAAATTTTGGAACTGTATATTTTAAATTACACTCATTATGTGCTGCCCCCCTAAATTTTCCTGTGAAGTGACAGTGATCCCTAACTCTATCCAATAAAAGAGGAGTGTTGCATATATGACAATTATTAGATTTTTGGAAATCATCTTCTTCAACATCTGACATTATTAAAGAAACAGATTTTGAAATATAGTTTTCATATATAAAACTTAAATTTTCTATTAGTGATAACAGGAAATTCATTCCCGAGTTAAATACAGTTTCTAAGACAAACTTATCTAAACTGTTATCATGTGCACACTTTATATAGTATGCATATGAAACAGGTCTATGTATATTTATAATATTTAAATTTAATGTTTCGTTTTTATTAATTGGTTGAAGGATGCATTCAAAGTCAGCGTAAACTGTGAATGGGACCATCACTTCCTTTTGAACATTTGTGTACCGTAAAGTGGCATCCTTCATGTTGGGTAAACGCGAGACTTTTTTCCCACAGACTTCTGAATGCCGATTGGCAGCATCTTCACTCAATGAGTAATTTAAGCAAATTTGACAGAACCATTTTTTTGATTTGTCTCTCGAAACTTGAGAGGAAACCAAACTAAAAAAAGATAAACACAAGAAAAAAAAATTTTTTTTTAAAGTATGAAAGCAAATAAATATTATGAAATTTAAAAACAAAAACAGGTAAAAGATATAATAATGATAAAATGATAAAACAACTTACTTTGAGAGATTTTTAATCCAAGTATAGTGTGCTTTACATCCTTCCTCCAGTATCAACATATTTATATAATTTCTCCTCACTTCAGGGGAGTAAAATATGGGCCCGAATATAACTCCATCGTCGAATCCAAAAAGTGTAATATTTATGTCTTTATTTATTTCCATAAATTTCGATATATCCGCAGGCTTTAGTGGAAATTGCAATCCAGTGAAATTGAGTGTGATCCCATTGACTTGAATTATTGTACTTCATCATTTATATTCACTTTATAGCTTGTGCATCTGTTCGCATTCTTATTAAGTTTACTTAATGCTGCGATTAAGCTCCATTTAAAACAATATTCATCATCTGTGTTTTTTACATTTATAATTGCTTTTTTTCCTTCTAAACAAGAGGGTAGTTTTATATATGATGATCCTCTTAAGGGTGAATATTGATTAATATTCATCTCCAATCGAGTGAGATGAAGCAAAGTCCATCCACTATCCCTTTCTTGGAATTCTTCCATCCTCGCCAAAATTTTTTCCATGTGCTCCTTATATTCATTTTCAATGTTCGAATAGGCACTAATTATTGTCATCTTACTTTGAAATGACTTTATTTCAATACATTCCTTTTCTTCCTTCAAAAGTCCGTACTCTCCAAAAAGTTCAAAATTTATTTTCACCGATGCATAACTTTCCAACAATGGATACAAGTGAGGTAGAAAAGCTTCTCCTGCTTCCTCCATAAATTGTGTTGGATAAATTACATCATTGTTGGTGTTTTCATATAAGTAGTGAACAATCATTCCTTGAAATCCAGAACTGATTTTTTTTATCCTTGAATCCACTGGTTCAACAACATTCTTCTTGTGTTGCTCCGTTCGCAGATGATGAGCCCACGAAATGTTACCCGATAGGGTAATGTTGCACTTTCCACAATACTTATTCATTTTTTTTGTTTTGATTTTTTTCTTTTTTTGGAAGTATTGTATTGTTACTTGTACTTTTCACTTTGTTATACTTTACTTTTACTGTAAAGTATTTTATTGTTTATCAATTTGATAAGTTTACACAACACAAATCTGGGTAGTTCAGAGTTCACACAACTTTACTTTACACTTGGTAAAGTATTTTAATTTTTATCAATTTGATAATCTCGCACAAATCGAATTCGGATGGAACGTAAGTTAACACAACTTTACTTTAGCTTTGAATTACCGGAGGGTTCACACGACGATTCTAGATGGTTCGCTCAACTCAAATAGTTTTCTAAAACTGAACTACTTTCCACATTTCTCCTTAACACATACATTTTTTGAATACTTAGAAGGTAACCGTTTTCTCTTTCTATAAGCGCATGAGAATAAATTTTCAAATATGATTAAAGAAAAACGTATTTGACTAAACAAACGATCTCATTTGTTTTTGTGTATAAATGTGTATATTCTGTTAGGAACCACCACCACAAGCACCGCCACCACCACCATCCCTCTTACACTCCTACGCTTACTTTCCCATCTAATGCTCGCTAAAGAGGGGAGAGGTTACCGAACTCACGCTTGTTTCACACAACAAAAGTATGCGGTCTAATATCTCTCAAACCAACACCAACGCCCACGCATAACGCCTTCTAACCCAAGTTAGAAGCAACATAGTGACCTGTGTGCAACCATTGCACTCCACAAAATCCTACGCATGACAAGACTTCTCCTATCACACACGCAAGCCAGGTGTCACCTACAACCCTAATTGACTCAACAAAACGCCCACGCATAACGCGTTCTAACCCAAGTTAGAAGCAACATAGTGACCTGTGTGCAACCATTGCACTCCACAAAATCCGACGCATGACAAAACACCCCTATCACACACGCACCCTTAGCGTGAGAAAAAGACAAGACAAAACAAGACATATCAAAACACCACTCTCTCACACTCCTACACACCACTTTCTAACCTCATTAAGTGACCTGTGTGCAACCATGCTCATCTAACTAATTATGCTAATTAGGTCATTAGAACACCTGTGTGCAACCATGCGTGACTAATTAGGGTCACCCCCACCTCCTTTTTTGACATGATTTATTACCTAGTGAGCCAGCTCCCGTATTAATCTACTACTTAGGAGTGTGTTTTTAATAAATTTATTGAACTCTTTATTTACAATGTACATCTGGTTTTCCTGATTCATGATGGTTGTTGAGGTTTTTGGACTTGGTACAGTTGTTACAAGTTGTATTTTGATGTACGAGTATAGTTTCTGTTTAGTAGTTGCTCAGTACTTTTTTCGTAATTGCTTACTAGTTGTTTTAGCTGGTTAATAGCTGTTATTAGATGGTTACTATCTGTTTAGTAGCTGTTAACTAGTTATTACTATTTGTTATAAGCTGGTCACCAGCTGTTATGAGCTGTTAAGAATGATCAAAAATTCTTGTCCTCTAGACGACGTTCAATGTGAACTAAAAACTTAGACTGTGAATTTGAACGCGTACGGGTCCACTTTTTATAGTATACAGAGTTCACACATACACGTACCCATACACTAATTTTCAACCCCCCAAAAGTAAATTAACCATTTAAATATACCGGTTTTGACTCCACATCTTCTACGAAAGTAAGTAGAAAAGCGAGGCACAGGTGTCCACAGTTGTATGTATAAAAGTCTTGAACTCTATCGTAATTGTATTGTATTCTGTATCCCAAGTTCTTCACAACTTCTCTAGGTGGGTGAAGATTTACAAAACTATTGAAATAATGTATATTATATTTATTTTTGTTATATGCAATCCAATGTGTACCACTTGATCGTGAAACTACGTCCTTGATCTGCTATAATTCGAGTGGGTACGCCAAATAGGGACACGGCTGATTTCACGGCAGTAGTAGGGAAAGACGGGTTCTGAAACAATTAGCATATTAATGGCCCCCGGAACCCCCTCCCCCCTCATTAACATATGCGGGTTCTAGGACAATTAGCATCATTCTATAAATTAACTGATTTTAATGGGCTTTGAAGTCATAAAAATGTCACGATCATGTCCATAAAGAGTATACTTAATTGTCCCCATCCCCATGTGACAATATTGATCATGTATCCTTCCCCTCATTATGTGCAAATAATAGTCAGGTGAAAAACGTGTACATGAGAAAGGTCGCACAACTATAGTATCCAATGATTGTTATCTTAGAGGAACATATCCGATCATGTTGGGGAAAGGTGTGATCACGTACCCTTTTGCCTCATTATCACAGGTGTTGCTGTGCACGTGTGAAAGGTCGCACACCCAAAGTGTTCACAGATGGTTATCTAAGAGGAACGTCCGATCATGTTGGGGAATAATGTTTCCTATGATTGTAAAACTAATTTAGAAATCAAAAGAACCCCAATAAAATAAATCTCACAAGCTAATGATTCTCAGATGTGGAATATTTTCAAATACACATTTTTGTTTCCGCCCCAGAAAGTTTAACTGGTAAATTGTCGAAGATTCTCTCCTTTCCACAAATGGGTCATAAACATGGCTACCCGAACATGCGCACCTGTCAATTACCTGACCGCAATAAAAGGGACACATGCACAACCCAGAAGGCGCACGATCATTGACAAGATCATGGGCCTCACGTCAACGACCTCACAACTGACTGCTAGCTCTAATACGTTCCCGTAATAGGGATTGAAATCACGACCGCGCAACAACTCGCAAGTAGCCGACATATCTCAGTCAAGGAAATATTTTCCATTCTCCGTACCTGTAATTTTAACTCGAAATAAAAAGTCAGAAGTTTATTTTGTAGTATGATAATACATTATTCATTTATTTTGGTATTGCGAACATTTTTATTATATATTGAAATTAATTTTCTGCTTTGTTTCCGGCGATTTGAATAGAAGAAGCAGGCGCACGTTTCCGACGTCATTTCTGGAATACAAAATGTAAAGTGTACACCATAATTCGTAGTTTTGAGATCATGTCCACCTCGATTCATGAACATAGTTTTTGTGTTTAGAAGGTATTGAAAATGCTGACCAATTATCTCTCCTTTAAATTGTTCAATAAATTGGTCAATTTCCTCATGAAATTTCATTTTGTTAATTTTGTTTTCTTGTAGGTCCTTACACATTTAGTCTCAACTATAAGAAGATGTGTACAAATTATTTTATTGTTTTGGAGCTACTTTTAAAAAATGTCAAAATAATGTATGCATTGTTTAGAGCACAAACCCCGCTCTTAAGGTGTGTTTCACAATAGGGAAACCGGTTTCCTTTAAACCTGTTTTATGACGGACAGCCCATTTCCTCGATATTAATGAGCTGACGACTCGCAAAAAACGTCTGTAGAAATCGTTTCTTTTCCACACCTTTAAAAATAATTTGATTTCCGCTTGTAATTGTCCTTAGATACTTTCGAGCTTGTGGATAACTGTTTTCTCCATCGATGCAAAAATTTTGTGATTCGTTAACCAAATTGCAGTCTTTCGATTTAGCAAAGTAAAATCATATGGAGGCTCTATTAAAAAACTATTATTCAAGTTTGGATCTTTTTCGAATACAATTCCAATTTCCTTTAGAATAAAATTATTATTATTATCAAAGAAACCTTGAACATCAATCGAAACACTATCTTTCAATATTTTTCTAATGTTAAACAACTCGTTGTACTAGTCCGTTTAATGAGTTATATTCAACTAATCGGTCATGTATGAGGAGACAGTTAGCTTGGGTATTTTCATGACTTGGTGTCTTCAGTTCTATTGAAATTCTCACATCAATAGGTCAACCACAATAATAGGGGCCTCAATTTAAATTCATTTGGGGTCAAAAATGGTTGTGACTCACGATTATAGTAACTAAATTGAAATCTTGTATTGTTTTTCGCGGTTAGCCGACAATTTCACATTCCAGCTGTGTTGACTTCCATACCCCAATTTGGGGTTTACATATGAATCCCAACTCCGGAATGCGATTGGTAGGCTTACACCACTTTTAATAATATCGTACATCTTAGTTTTTGCAAAATCGTTCGGAGTTACATGAGGATTTTCCAGGTTATATTTGTCATTTTCAACTTAAAAGTTTGTTCATTTCTGGTTTGTTTAAACACATCACCAAGATTCTTAGTTAGCATCAACACTAGTTCGTGTTTACAATTTAACAAAACTTTTTTATACCCTCAGCAAATCCCAATAAATTTTTTTATGGTACAGAAAAGTTAAAGTGGGGTCCCTTAGATATTTCGTCTCCACTGCTCCATCCGGAATTTAATAGATTTTGACTTTGAAGATTATCCAGAGATTTATAATTTATTAGGGTTGTAGTCATACCGACAAATCGTGTTTTATCAATCTCACATCCATTTATTTCGTACTTAATTTCATCCAAAAAGTATACAATTATTTTTAAAAAAAGTGGTAACATTATCAGTTGTAGGTCCATTCGGTGAATCTTTTCTAATAATTCCTTGAAAATTAAGGTAACTTTCGTGAGGAAGCACATACAAGTTTTGATATTGAAAAATAATTTAAATTTTATCGTTTGTTTTAAATGTTTGATTATACGATGAATAAGTATGAAACTCTTTCTTCTAAATACTCTCATCTGAGTAAACCTTTTCTCGAACATTTAAAATTTCGATCATTGTTTTCCTTTCCACCTTTTATATTATACTCGAAGCTTCAAGCCTAACGACTTTAAAAATAGTTTATTTTTCAAAGTAAGTGAGCTTCTTTTTACCGTTGAACCTCTTTCTATAGCTTTAAAATTAGTAATGCTTGGCTGAGGACTTAAGCTACGTCTTTTATTATAAATAATCATTCTATTAACCGAATGTGCCTGCGAATCGAAACGTTTTCACCACGTAAATTCACCAAATCGTATAGATAGTTTGCTTATTTCGTCACAGTTGATTGGTAAATAAATTAGGTTATGTCGTGTCACTGTCATTTTATACCCAGGTATTATCTACATATGAACCGCTGATTATATTACATTCCAAACGAATTGTATTAATGTGTAATATGTTCACGGTCTGATCTGGTCGATAGGTTTTTGTAGGATGTGGTTCTAGTACTTTTTGATGGAAACCAAACAGTTGTCGAACCGATCTTTCCTTATTAAAGTAAACTGACTCTCGCATGGTAGTTATTTCAACTTGAAGTGTATTATTATTACTTGGAATTTTAAATGTATTTTCAAGGTTATAGTCTTTTAGTTTATTGTAAATGAAATCGGTGATATCATTCAATTCATATGATCCAGTTGGAATTGTAATAACCTTGTCACCGATGTGGAAGGGGGTATTTTTTCATCAATATTTGGAATCGAATTATACATATCGATAATCGAAAATCGATAAGAGCGCACTCATATCGACCATTCAATTCGATAGGTGGAAAAAAGTTTGTATTTATAATGGAACTATTTCCATTCAAGGATAATGCAAGTGATCTAGACATATTGAAATCTCTTGATAAACTGTGGGATTGTAAGTATCTAACCAAGCTTTATATTGAAATTACTCCTTAAATCATAATAAATTGATCAAATCCTTTTCTGTATCTTCCGTTATCCATTTCGTTATCCTTGCTAATTAATAGGAATCCATGCTTATCCTCCCAACATTTTTGACAAATTTTCACAAATGTTTCATAATTCATATCAGTGTTAATATGGTCCCGATATATATGCCGCATATTTAAATCATCTTGCTTACACATTATAATAAAGTTGGCATTGTCACGAATCAGATGTTTAGGTATATGACTATACGTTTGACATAAATAAAAAGAGTCGATATTTTTATGTCGACCCATACAAAAATAAGATCTTATGTTATCTTGTTTTTCACAAGCTACGTCATCGAATATCATAATGGAATTGTTTTTAACTTCACTGGGGTCTAGTACACCCTCATTATGGGAGAATGTATGATATCCCATTCCTTTAATCGGTTTGATTAATTTCTCCAAGTACTCATATTTAGGTTGATATAAACTTTTTGAAAATATATAAACATTTTCGAATTTTAATCCATTAGGACTCTCTATTAGACTTAACATAATATTAGTTTTACCACAATTCGAAGGCCCAACAATTAGAGCCCTTATTGTGTTCGGTAAGAGAGCACTATGTCGTGGCGGTAGATTTTTCTCGTTTTCATCGTTAATATTTCTAACTAAAATTTTTTGTTTTTCACTTATTAAACGCATCTTTTAACCTAATGTACCTCATTCAATGAGAAATCTTTGATGATTAACATCAATAAAATGGGGAAACGTTTTTATAATCGCATCAGTCGTATTTTTAATTGTAAACACGGTGGTGGTCTTGTTGATAAGCTAATTAATACATTACCGTTTGAAGCCCATATTCCGGGATATAATTTTTGTGGACCGGGTACAAAGTTACAGAAACGGTTGGAACGTGGTGATCAAGGAATAAACCCATTGGATGAAGCTTGCAAAGAGCACGATATTGCATATTCTCAAAACAAGGCATTGAGTGAACGGCATAGGGCAGACTCCATATTAATTGACAAAGCCTGGTCGCGTGTCAAGGCACCAGATAGCAGTCTTGGTGATAGAGCAGCAGCATACTTTGTTACAAATATAATGAAAGCCAAGAAAAAATTTGGTATGGGATTGAATAAAACGGAAAAGAAAGGAAAGTAAAAGATATTGAAGAATAAAATGAAGAAGACAAACCTTTCGACTGTTATTAATGCTGCTACTAAGACATTAAAAAAACCAAAACCATTAGACATTATGAGTGCAATAAAAGTTGCACGTAAATCAATTCATCAATCAATTGGTTCTAAGAAAAATGTTAAAGTACCTCGTGTAATTAATGTACCCAAAATTTGAGGTTTTCTACCAATCGTACCGATCTTGACAGCCCTCAGCGCTCTTGGTAGTTTAGCAAGTGGTAGTGCAGCAATTGCAAAAACAATTAACAATGCGAGAATGGCTAAGGAAGATATGGAGGAGAAAAAACATCACAATAGGATTATTGAAAGTGTTGCTGTAGGAGAAGGATTATATCTCAAGCCCTATAGAAAGGGTTATGGTTTCTTTCTTAAGCCCTATAGTAAGGGGAAAGGAATTAAGAAGCGAAAAAACTAATTTCTCTGCTACCCAATAGACCACTATCAAATATCGACATTATACATTTTGCTAAGAAATATATCCCACATTTTAGAGGGGTGTTTATGAGAGATCTACTCCCAGAAGCACCAAAAAGTAGGGAGTGTGGTATAGTAAACTTAGATAATTCACGATCAAGTGGTACACATTGGGTTGCATATAATAAAAATAAAAATAATATACATTATTTCGATAGTTTTGGAAATCTTCAGTCACCTAGAGAAGTTGTGAAATACTTGGGACATAGAATACAATACAACTACGATAGAGTTCAAGACTTTGATACATACAACTGTGGACACCTGTGCCTCGCTTTTCTACTTTCTTTCGTAGAAGATGTGGAGTCAAAACAGATATATTTAAATGGTTATTTTACTTTTGGGGGGTTGAAAATCAATGTATGGGTACGTGTATGTGTGAACTCTGTATAGTATAAAAAGTGGACCTGCTTGCGTTCAAACTCACTGTCTAAGTTTTTACTTCACATCGATCGTCATCTAGAGGACAAGAATTTTTGATCATTCTTAACAAAAAAAAAAACTATAACTGCTCATAACAGCTGAAAACAGCTGGTGACCAGCTTAAACAACTAGTTAACTGCTACTGTTTGTGCCTAACCAAAGTAGACACTTCCAGGTCACACCGTGGGACAAGGGGTAATGAGCCCTTGTCGCTGGCACGGGGACGCTTTTCTGGCAGGACGATCGCGTCGTGGTAATGGTAACGATGGTTACTGCGATGCCGCTGAGGTTGAGCTAACGTAGGTTAGCTGCTAGTGGAGATAGTGTATTACGAGCCCTATTCCCAGAGGTAGGAAGTAGAACCGCGGAGTTATGAGATGCGTTGATAACTGATTTCTTCTTCATTTGGTACATGTTTATATACTACTTGGAACATAGAAGTTTAGTGTAATGATTAGTGAAGTAAGCTATGTTCTAAAGTAGGTAGGTAGGTAAGGGAGTTTTGATTGTGGTAGCAGTTTGTGTAGTGGGCTTGGCAGACACTGCCAAATGTGCTGACTGCATTGGCGGGTCAGTGTGCCGTTGAGTCGGTGAGACGGTGAGTTAGTTATGCTGATCAGCCATTCTCATATGCAGTGGGTGCTACTGAGCTCCTGGTACTGTTCCCAACTTGGCTATTGCTTGATTTGTTGGGTGTGGTCATGCTGAGCACCCTTGGGTACGAACATTCTCCCCCCATTGAGGGGTACACTCAATTAAGTCGTGATGTCGGTCAGCCCTTGACCGAATTGTATAGGAAGCACCTAACAAACCATTGACTGAGGTGGATCCTTCTTTCAAATGTGGCGGTTCCTTTATTTTATGATCCATCAATGCTAAGTTCCTTAAATGAATCCTTTCTTCATCGAGTGAAATCTCATTTTGCCGTTTGCTATCTTTCGTTGGCTCATAAACAGCATTCGGTTCTGAAAGATCATCTCGGTCTTCTACCAGAATAGGGTTGATTTCCGTATCAGATGAGGTTTCTTTATTGAGATAACCTGTGATTACATAACCAAGCCTAGTGCCTTGTGCCAAAGGTTTATTAGGTCCTAGTTCAAGAAGTTCATCGGTTATTACACGAGAATGCACCTCAACCCCTAAGGTTAGGTCAATGGGTCCAGGTTGCCAAAAGTCAGGATCTGCTAACGGCAGTCCTTCGGGAATATTAAGATCGGTATTAATCGGTACTGACGGTTGGTCTGTAATGACTGTGGGAATAATAAATACCTCTATTAGTGTTTCAAACCCTGATGTAACTGATGAGAGCTTTAGTGTTGATCTAATTGCAGTTGATATATTTCCTCCGATCCATCTATTACAGCGCGACATGTTTGTAATTGACCGTTTGGCCCTTGTAATGATACCTTGGCGGTCGGGAGCAGAGTATATCCTCCTACGTCGTCGTAGCCTGCAATGGTTACTGCGCCACTGGGTTGCTAGTCGGTCCTTGGTGTAACAGTGAATGATGCCGTTGCTGGCAGACTCGACATGTGGTCGGTGATACACAGTTTTCAACCTTGTGAGCTGTAGACAAACAATTTGTGCATGCTCCTATTTGAATAATGGCTTGGCGCCGTGTTTTGGGGTGCATTTGCTGGACACGGCTACATGCTCTAAGATTATGTTGTCCTAGGTGACAAATCTTACAGCTCTCTTCGTTGTGAACTGACTGATGGCGGAATGTTGCTGTAGGTTGAGTGCTTATCGTCTCCAGCATGCAAGCGCGGCGCTCAACAAACGTCAGTACACTCCTTAACGTTGGAATTTTTGTTGGTGCATCCGCTGAATTTTCCAGAGCAGCTAGAGACTGCTGGTCTAGTTTTCTTCTGATAAGAAAACACAGGATTGGATCCCAGGATTTTGTGCTGACATCGAGGTTTTTAAGAGTACTCATTGAGCTTTTAATAGTGTCGTGTAAGACCCTTAGTTGGTGCGAGGAGCCGTCTATAGGCTTATGGTCAATAATTTTTGCTATGGCGGCGAATACTAGTATTTTTCCGTTCTGGTACCTGGCCTTCAAACGCAACCAGGTGTCGTCATAGCCACCCTGTGAGAAGGCTGTGTCTGTCAAAACGTTCCTCGCTTCACCACGGAGCGAACTCTGTAGAATATGTAGTTCTGACTGGCCAATCTAGATACTCGCCGTTGAACTTCGGAATGCTAATTGGCGGAAGTGCAAAATTTAGGCTCATTGGCGCGTCGTTTTCTCGAAGCAGGTTCATTTCGTATTCCTCGTATAATGTCTGGAATTGAGCCCCAGGTGTGCTGTCCAATTCGTCATGGGCTTGCCTTAGTAACGCCCAATGGAGATCCAGGTGCCTTTGTAGGGCTGGGGTGACGGTTGGAGCGTTCGAGGCTAATGTTAATGATGACTCCAATTTGTTGCATCTTCTCTGCAACTGTCGGATCACCGTGTCAATTGCGGAATCTTCTTTGACTTGATCTCTTGTTGTGATCTTGATGTTGGCCGACGTTCGTCACGGAGCCTTCGGAAGCCCGCTTCCAGTCGGCATGTTGTCAAGGAAGATATTCTGATATTTTTCGACCAGCTCCTTAAGTGCTACTAATCGTGAAGAGTACTCACTTTCAGTGGGTAATGCCGCTTGCTGGACTTTTTCATCTAGGTCGCAAAACTGCTGCCAGAGACCGTTTAATTGATTTAGCTTACCGGAATAGAAGCCGTGTCGATGGCGTCGGTCGGCAGAATCCTTGCCATAATTCTTAATTTTCCCTTGCAGCTCGTTTTGGGTGTCTAGTAGTCGATTGTGTAAATCGTTTCTTGTGTGACTTGTTTCCTCTATGAATGAAGTAGACATATTGTGTGTCTTGTAAACAAAGAATCCTGTGAAGCTGGATGAAGCTGAGTATCCTGTGAAGCTGGATGTAGCTGACGTTCCTGTGACGCTGGAAGAAGAAGCGTATCCTGTGAAGCTGGATTAAGCTAAGATCCTGTGACGCTGGAAGAAGAAGCGTATCCTGTGAAGCTGGATTAAGCTGAAGTTCCTGTGACGCTGGAAGAAGAAGCGTATCCTGTGAAGCTGGATGAAGCTGAAGTTCCTGTGACGCTGGAAGAAGAAGCGTATCCTGTGAAGCTGGATGAAGCTGAAGTTCCTGTGACGCTGGAAGAAGAAGCGTGTCCTGTGAAGCTGGATTAAGCTGAAGTTCCTGTGACGCTGAAGAAGCGTATCCTGTGAAGCTGGATGAAGCTGAAGTTCCTGTGACTCTGGAAGAAGAAGCGTATCCTGTGAAGCTGGATGAAGCTGAAGTTCCTGTGACGCTGAAAGAAGAAGCGTATCCTGTGAAGCTGGATTAAAATTAATTCTTAATGAGCTGTTGGATTTTCCCTTGCAGCTCGTTTTGGGTGTCTAGTAATCGATTGTGTAAATCTATTCTTGTGTGACTTGTTTCCTCAATGAATGAAGTAGACATATTGTGTGTCTTGGAAACAAAGAATCTTGTGAAGCTGGATGAAGCTGAGTATCCTGTGAAGCTGGATGAAGCGGCCGTTCTTGTGTCGCCGAAAGAAGAAGCGTGTCCTGTGAAGCTGAATGAAGCTGTAAGTCCTGTGAAGCTGGATTAAGCTGAGTATCCTGTAAAGCTGGTTGAAGCTGGGTATCCTGTGAAGCTGGATCAAGCTGAAGGAAAATAAAAAACAAAAGATTTCTAATGTAAAAGATAGTATAAAAGTAAAGCGTGAAATAAAGCAAATTAAAAAATACGACGATGATGAGAGAGAGCTTGACTATTTCTACTTTACAACTAATGAGTGAGATCTGCAGTCTAATCGAAACATAACTTCACCAAGGTCTTACGATGATAGTGATTCCTATAATCAATTCTTTTCACAGACGAATATAGAGGAAGATATAGAAGATAAGAAAAAGGCGACGGAAAAAAGTGAAGAAGAAGGGACAACACCTTTACCAATGTATACAGGAGAGGCCGATATGGGTGTGGATGCAGAGCTAGAAGATAATAACACTAGTTATAATTATGATTTTAATATCAGTAATTTGACCAGAGGAAATGTGTTGGATAAAGGTTATGGACATAAAAAAGTGCAAACAATTCATTAACATTGGGAGATAAAGAATTAAAAATTAAAGATAATCTCCAATTTTTCTTAGTAAACCTGAAAACTATGATGATCAAGACTTGAAAATGTATAAAAAAATTATTTAAGAAACGAATATACATAGAGTAGGCTTTAAACCTAATAACAAAATCATGGGTACACGAGCATACAAATATAGCCATATTATTAAAAAGTTGATAGACAAAGATTTCAGTCCTACATCGCCTACTCCACTTCGCTCAAAAACAGGTTTTGGTTACATGCCTCTTCAGAAATCAAATCCAAACTATGTATATTGGAATGATGTAAGTGAGTTAGTCGAACGATTGGAAATTTTAGTAGGACGGGTAGCACCAGCCACAATAACGAAATTTTTTCAATATTAGAGGAATTGCGTGAAGAAAGGATTATATACTAATGGGTATAAAAAGGAAGGAACAATTATGTTTTATTTATAAACATCATGTCTGTCGACAAGTTTGGACATTTTTCTGTTGATAAGGAACGATCAGAAAATTGGAAAAGACGTGTTAGTTCTACTGAGGGATTATTCATCGATGAGGACGATAATCTAAATGCTCAAAATAAACGTATCAAAAACGGATCTAAGCCTTTAGACAACAATGATCTAGCAACGAAACAATATACTGATGAGATCCTCGGAAAGTTGGGAGAAGATTTAAGAAAAATTATAACTCAAAATGTTAATCGTCGACTCACAAAAATTTCAAGCTTAGAAAATAAAATTGAATTGAATAGTAAGAGGGCAGACAGCGCTGACCAAATTTTTGACAAAATTCTGGAAAAGATTAAAACCATTGAGGACTATATATTTAAATATGTAACAAAACCGATATCAGTACCGAAAAAACCACAATTGAGTTAGAAGATGTCGCCTTTCAGCCTATTAAAAGAACATGATTAAGCGAGAAATCGTAAATGAGTTGCACGGACCATCTCGAAAAAACTTTCAACGAAGACGAGTGATTACAAGGGGTATAAACGATCTGTGGCAAGCAGATTTGGTTGAAATGGGAGCCTTTTCAAAATCTAATGATAGGTACCGATACTTGTTGACTGTTATAGACACATTCTCGAAATATGCTTGGGGTGAGGCACTAAAATCAAAAAATGCAAATGATGTTTCCCAAGCCATGGAGAGAATATTTAAATCGGGTCATGGAACACCAAGAATCCTGCAAACTGTTGATGGCACTGAATTCTTTAATTCTAAATTTAAGGTATTAATGAAAAGTTATAGGATAAATCATTATTCAACCTTCAGTAAGCAAGCATCAATAGTTGAACGTTTCAATAGAACTCTTAAAGAATTAATGTGGCGTGAGTTTAGTTTCAATGGAAAACATAAGTGGATAGATATGTATAAACAATTAATTTATAAATATAATAATAGAGTGCATAGAACAATAAAAATGAGTCCAAGTAAAGTCAGTTCTTCCAATGAAAAACAAATATTACAAACATCGTATAATCACCTGAAAGTATTTGTTGCAAGTAATTTCCGTTCGTATCAGTAAATATAATCATGTCTTTGAGAAAGGGTATACACCAAACTATACAACAGAAATCTTTAAAATTGGAAAGGTGAAGAACACATACCCTAAAACATACTTACTTGAAGATTTAAATGGTAGCCCGATTCAGGGCGGTTTCTATAAAGAAGAACTGAAAAAAACACGATTTCCCCACACATACCTAGTTGAAAAAGTTGTAAGGCGAAAAGGAAATAAAGTTTTGGTTAAGTGGCTCCGGTTTTCAAAGACTAGCTGGATAAACAAGGAAGACATTTTGTAGTATAATAAATGATTTATTTAATTAATTTTTATTTGTATATTAATTTTTATTTATATATTTATTTTATCTTATGTTAAGTTTAATATTAACATTTTTGTACAATGTTTTAAACTAAAATTAAATATAACAAAAATACTTTTTACAAACTCAAAATCATTTTCACTTATATTTTCCAAGGTCTTGATCATAATAAAACATCTCCAATTCAACTTATTTATAAAATAGTTCTTTTTCAATATGTTCCTTTTGAAATGTAAGGCTATCTAATGATTCTCCATCGTTCACATAATCATTTTGTATCATCTCACCCAAGCAAAATGAATTTGATTCTAGCCATTCAACATTTTCTAAAATATCTTTTTCAATTAATCTCTGATGTTTTATTGATGTCGTTCCATGGTCTTCATTTCTAAACTCTAAAAATTGTGTTCCATTAACATTACGTTTTCTTTTGTTATCTTTGCAACAAAGAATTTTTTTATTTACTTTAACTGTAGTTATTTTATGTGCTTTTGGTCTAAACATTGTTCTATTACCATATAGTGAGGCCCCAGTTAATAAAACATTCACTCCCTTTGCTTTATTATGTGAAGATTCAACTTGATCTATTTTATAACAATAAACCTTTGAGCACAGGCCTACAAATTCTGTCATGAGTTTACCGTTAAGCTCATCTTTAAAAAACCCTAAACTTTTTTTGTTAACTCTTTTGAAGTTATATAGATTACGAATATCTTTATAAAAATCTTCAGTTTTTATTGTATAGATAAATGAATCAGTATCCATATAATTTAAGAGTAACTTTTCCTGGAACTTTGGCTTCATATATTGATAGTGAAAGTCATACATTTTCCATTTCGATAAGTCTAATACTGTAAATCCTAAATACATTGGCTTATTAAATAGAACGGACAATCTTTTCATTTGAATTGCATAGAAATTATCACAATGTGCTTTTCGTCCAGTCTTCGAGCTATCCGGAGCTTCCCATGTACTAACAAGCTTAATATCGACCCTGCGCTCGAAATCTTCCATTGTTTTTCCGTAAACAGAATTATTCACTAACTTAAAAAAATCTTTTCCAAATTTATTTTTTGCATTTTGCCAATGTAAAGTATTTAGATCAATGTAATTCTTTAACCAAGGCTTTTAAAAAACTGAACACCTATATGGATCTTTTTCAATACTAACCCATTCTGTATACATTGTTGCAAATTCCGATAATGTATTACATAATTTTTCTTATTCCCCAGGTCAGCAATTAATTTTTTTACCTTATCCTCTTTTGAGGCCAGACAGTTTGACGGACAAAATGGAAGATCATTATGAAGATCATGTAAACGGTATGGATATATTAAGTCCACTTCCAAAAAATAACCGTATTTGCTATCGATTGGAATATTATTAATATCAAAATTGTCTATATCTGTGGTAGACATCCACTTAAAATCTTTATATGGTAAAGGTTGTGACATTGCCCAACCATACAAGTTATTCGCATCCACATACATTAAAAATGAAGACTCCTTCGAGGAATCATAATCTGACAAATATTTGTTATTTGCTTTTGTATATCTATGACAACATTGAACTAAACCACCTCGTATGCTACTTTGAATAAATCTGTACATATCTATATCTGTCAGCAATTCAAGTTGAATATTTGTAGTTCTCAACATTGCCTCCCAAGATAGACCTGGTGTCGTAAAATACTGAGCTGGATCAAGTGAATAAATTTGCATACAAATTTTTCGGAAGTTTTCAAAAATGTCGGTTAAAAGAAATACATCAGTTTTTAAATATAATACTATATAATCTTTAAGAGTCGAACAAGAGAAATGCGACCAAACTTTAAGAGCTTGATCATAATCTTCCTGAGAGCATTCCCTTTCCGTTAAATTACTTTAGAATGCTTCCCTTGGTGGGAGGGAAGTTTCCTCGAGTCTACTAGCGGAATCTAAATATTCATAGGGAAATATACCCTTCTTACGCATTAGTCGAAACTCTATATCATTACTGAAAAACGATTTTACAGTGTTCAATTGATCATCAATTAAATTAGAAGCTAGGGTATCTCAACTTGATGGCATAAATCTGTATGTATCGAGAAAACGAATTTCAAAACTATTTGCACTTAAACTTTTTATTTTTTTTGAGACAAATAAATGACAGTCGTATTTCGAAAAATTATGAAAAAAATACTGGAATAAATTTCTTTACTTTATATTCCAAAGAGTGGGCTGCACCTCTAAAGCGACCTGTGAAATGACAATGATCTTTAACCCTATCAGTCCCCAAACCTTTCTGACAGATAGAACAATTCAATAAATTATCAAATAATCAAATATCAAATATTTCCAAAGTCATTCTCAATTTAGTTAAATTTTTTATCAATGAATTTACAAAACTTACTCTCGAATTTTTTCCTGTTTCTAAAACAAATTTATCTAGTCTAGAATCAAAAGCACACTTTATATAAGACGCATATGATATTGGAATATGATCATTAATATTAAATAGTTTGGGGCTCACTTCAAGATTTTTCGGTTCCAGAATGCGTTCAAAATCCGCGTAGACAACGAATGGAACTTGAAGCTGATGTTGAACTTGGGTAAATTCCAATGTATTATTCTGGGGGTGTGGCATCTTTGAGACCTACTGCAGAGCGTTTTGTGTTTCAATGCAGCTTCCTCAGTTTTGGAAAAATTGAAACACACATTGCAGAAATATTGCGCCCTCTTCTGATTTTCTCTTTGAGCAGTCATTAGTCTTTGAAACAGGAATATATACAAATTATTTAATTGCTTAAAAGATTTAAAAGTTTATAAAATAATTTACCTTGAAACATTTTTATATTACATATAATGTCCATTTCCACCGTCTTCCAAAAACATCATATTGATATAAAGAGGTTTTTTCACTTCCGATTGAAAAATTGGTCCAATTATTTCCCTCGTATCTTCATTATATCCGAATACGTTTAAATGTATTGTATAATGATTCACATTCATTTCAATTTTATAAGAGACCATCCACTGTCTCTCTCTTGAAATTCTTGTGTTTTTGAAATTATTTCCATGGTATGTTCATGGATGATATTTTCTAAGTCAGAATCTTTATTCATGATCGTCATTTTACTTTGAAAACTTTTCATTTCAATTTCTTCATATTCATCTTAAAAAAGAATATACTCTGCAAACAGTTCAAAGTTGACTTTTACTGAAGTATAACTTTCTAATAGAATGCTGAGATGAGGTAGCAGTGACAATCCAGCTTCACTCAAGAAATTCTCAGGTAAGATCAAGTCCGTTCCATCATTAACGTACATGTAATGCAGTATTCTTCCGTTGAACCCCTCAGAAATTTTTTTGACTCTTCCGTCAAGGGGTTGAATTGCATTTCGCTTATGCAACTCCGACCGGACATGATTTGCCCACTTATTCTTTTGCAAGAAACACTTGCAGGATTGACAAAACTGATTCTGGTTATTCATTTTATTTTATTCTTTTTCTTTAAATTCTTTTTTCACGATCACTTTTTCACTTTTACTTAAGTTGTGTTTGACGTAGCAGAGTATCCCGCATCAAGACTATTTTTGGTAGACTAACTATTGTCCTCGATCATTTATAGTGTTTGAAGAGGACGGGTACGATAATATTGAAAATGAGAGGTGCATACTTAAGTTTTTTTGTAAATTCCAAAACAATATAGGCAATTCTAGTAGGTTACATCGACTATGCATTGGTTAGGAGAGATGAGAAGTATTTATTTTAAAAAATATTTGATACAAGTGTAACCAGTAGGACTCCATTAAATCGATAAAGGAGACACCAAATCATAGAATAAAGGAGAGTGTTGGTTAGAAGAGGTCGCACATACTTTTCTTGCAGGTGGGCAAGGAAAGGTCATTTTTTATACACACCATCATACTCAGGAAGCCAATAGGGGACAGTTTGGAAAAAATCATTTCGATTTTAGGAAAAATCAAAGATTTTCATTCGTTGAATTTCGAGAATGCATATTTTTGTGTAAAAGAAGAGGAAAATTCAAAGATTTTCATTTGTTAAATTTCGAGAATGCATATTTTTGGGTAAAAGAAGAAGATGAAAACCTGTACAAAATTTCCTTATAAATTGTGTAAGCATATTTAAAAGGGTAAGACGAGATTGTTGACTTAGATAGACAACATGCATTCAGTTAAAATAAATAACTTTCTGAATGTATTTAACGGAATTCTGTTCAATGCACACTATGTACGGCTCCAGTTCATACAATCCAAACTCTGAGAATGTGTAATATGAAAACATCTATTGATGGAAATAATATGGACACCTGCGTGTGGAGCAATGATGCAGCCACTGAGGGAGTTAATACTTGTGTATGCCATCGAATTTCGGATTACAAAAAGGAAGCACTCAACATTATGAATATATACTATAGTCTAGAAAAAAGAATGAAAATGATTAAATAACATAATAAAACATGTTCGCAATACCAAAAGAAATGAATAAATGTATTATTATGCTACAAAATAAACTTCTAACTTTTTATTTCGAGTTAAAATTACAGGTACGGAGAATAAAAAATATTTCCTTGACTGAGATATGTCGGCTACTTGCGAGTTGTTGCGCGGTCGTGATTTAAACCCCTATTATGGGAACGTCGTATGTCGTATGAGGTCGTTGGCGTGAGGCCCATGATCTTGTCAATGAGCGTGCGCCTTCTGGGTTGTGCACGTGTCCCTTTTATTGCGGTCAGGTAATTGACAGATGCGCATGTGCGGGTAGCTCTTGCTTGAGTCCCTTTTATGACATGTTTATGACCGATTTGTGGAAAGGAAAGAATCTTAGACAATTTACCAGTTAAACATTCTGGGGCGGAAACAAAAATGTGTATTTGAAAATATTCTACATCTGAGAATCATTAACTTGTGAGATTTATTTTATTGGGGTTCTATTGATTTCTAAATTAGTTTTACAATCAGAGGAAACATTATTCCCCAACTTGATCGGACATATTCCTCTAAGACAACCATCTCTGAATACTTCGGGTGTGCGACCTTTCACACGTGCACTCCAACACCTGTGATAATGAGGCAAAAGGGTACGTGATCACACCTTTCCCCAACATGATCGGATATGTTCCTCTAAGATAACAACCTTTGGATACTATGGTTGTGCGACCTTTCTCACGTGCACCTTTCTTACCTGACTATTAATTGCACATAATAAGGGAAAGGATACATGATCAATATTGTCACATGGGGATGTGGGGGCGATGGGGGCAATTAAGTGTAATCTTAATGGACATGATCGTGACATTTTTATGACTTCAACGCCCATTAAAATCAGTTAACTTATTATGGCCGGGGGCCATTAATATGCTAATTGTCCCAGAACCCGTCTTTCCCTACTACTTACCGTATATATATACAATCTTGATTGGTTCCTAAATTCCAACTGGATTCTAGCCCCTTTCCTTACATCTGAATTAAAATTCTAAATTATTTTACGTCATGGCAACATCAGTAAAATCCGCTTTAACCCGATTTATGGCCGCAGCTGACTGTCTGATCCACTTTGAGGCCACTGTAAACGCTCCAGGTGCTCGTACCCCAACGTTATCGAATGGCGAAGCTCATTCCATAGTTTCGAGATCCCCACTCACCAATGATGGCTTTCGCTCAGCCTGGAATAACCTAACTGAGCGTTTCGAAAATAAGCGATTGCAGGTGAACAGTAAGCTGAAAACACTTTTCAATGTGCAATCCATAGCACAGGAGTCGGGAGCAGCCTTAAAGGAACTTCAACGCACTTTTCAAGCTTGCTTAACTTCCTTAAAATTTTCCGGTGTTAATATTGAGAATTGGGACCCTATCCTGGCTTATATGTGCTCGACAAAACTACCAAAGCTCACTCTCTCATTATGGAAGCAATCCATCCAAAATAAAGCCGAAATTCCTACGTGGCTTGAGCTTGATTCCTATTTGACGGAGCGCCATCGAACTCTTGAGGCCGTCGATATCTTCCGATCTGCCAATTTCCACCACGTCCAGTCCAAAGACACAAATCGAATGGCAGAATTTCCAAAAATAAATTCCCTCAACACAAGGCTAGTTCCGATACCCAAAGTCTGTGATATGTGTTCGAAGAAGAACCATTCCGTGCGTATATGTCCACGCTTCCTACAAATGACGGTAGACTATCGCCAAGCCTATATTCAAAGGAAGCAGTTGTGCTCCAATTGCTTTGGAAGCAGCCATAAATTCCGGGATTGCACAAGCGCTCACAACTGTCTCACTTGCCAAGATCGGCATCATACATTGCTGGGCCAGTATCCGCCTCAGTTCCATACATCATTTCGTCCTATTCAGAGCAAGTTTCCGTACAAAAAGTCCCTCCTAAGAATACTCCATCCGAAGATTGGGTTCCATCCCCCGCCTTGGATGGCAGACGTACTCGAGGTATTAAATCCTACCATTGCCGAGTCTGCCAATAGATCCATCCTATAGGGAAGTTGTTACGCCCTAAGTCAAGGGCGCACAAATCCCATTCATTCATATTTAGTTTATTGTTATCATAGTCATAGTTTCTCTGTAAGCTTTAAGATCGGACATGAAGTCCAACGTTATGAATTATATAGGAACTAAGGAAAACTAATTAAAGTAGTAAGAAGCCATGGAGAGAATATTTAAATCGGGTCATGGAACACCAAGAATTAATGTGGAGTGAGTTTAGTTTCAATGGAAAATATAAGTGGATAGATATGTATAAACAATTAATTTATAAATATAATAATAGAGTGCATTGAACAATAAAAATGAGTCCAAGTAAAGTCAATTCTTCCAATGAAAAACAAATATTACAAACATCGTATAATCAGCTGAAAATATTTTTTGCAAGTAAATTCCGTAAAGGGGACCACGTTCGTATCAGTAAATATAAACATGTCTTTGAGAAAGGGTATACACCAAACTATACAACTGAAATCTTTAAGATTAGAAAGGTGAAGAATACATACCCTAAAACATACTTACTTGAAGATTTAGATGGTAGCCCGATTCAGGGCGGATTTTATATAGAAGATCTGAAAAAAACACAATTTCCCCATGCATACCTATTTGAAAAAGTTGTAAGGCGAAAAGGAAATAAAGTTTTGGTTAAGTGGCTCGGGTTTTCAAAGACTAGCTGGATAAACAAGGAAGACATTTGTAGTATAATAAATGCTTTATTTAATTAATTATACCCGTTACTCGTAGAGTAAAAGGGTATACTAGATTCGTCGGAAAGTATGTAACAGGCAGAAGGAAGCGTTTCCGACCCCATAAAGTATATATATTCTTGATCAGGATCACTAGCCGAGTCGATCTAGCCATGTCCGTCTGTCCGTCTGTCCGTATGAACGCTGAGATCTCGGAAACTATGAGAGTTACAATACTGGGATTAGGCACGCAGATTCCTGAGATACCTGCGCAGCGCAAGTTTGTTTCAGTAGACTGCCACGCCCACTCTAACGCCCACAAACCGCCCAAAACTGTGGCTCCTACAGTTTTGATGCTAGATAGAACATTTTAACTGAAATGTATTGTTCTCATCAATACCTATCGATTGGTCCAAAAAAAAGTTTGCCACGCCCACTTTACCGCCCACAAACCGCGAAAACCTGTGACGCCCACAATTTTCATGCTAGATAATTAAATTTAACTGAAATGTATTGGCCTCGTCAGTACCTATCGATTGGTCCAAAAAAAAATTCGCCACACCCATTCTAACGCCCATAACGCTTATACGTATGGAGATACAGATACAGATGTATACCGCCGGTAGGTGGTGCATTTTAATCTCTCTTTGCTACTTGCATATCTCTATTTAGCTGAGTAACGGGTATCTGATAGTCGAGGTACTCGACTATAGCGCTCTTCCTTGTTTTTATTTGTATATTAATATTTATTTTTTTATGTTTATCTTATCATATATTAAGTTTAATATTCATATTTTTGTACAATGTTTTAAACTAAAATTAAATGTAATTAAAATACTTTTTACAAACTCAAAATCATTTTCATTTATATTTTCCAAAGTCTCGATCATAATAAAATATCTCCAATTCAACTGATTTATAAAATAGTTCTTTTTCAATATGTTCCTTTTGAAATTTAAGGCTATCCAATGATTCTCCATCGCTCACATAATTATTTTGTATCATGCAAAATGAATTTGATTCTAGACATTCAACATTTTCTAAAATATCTTTTTCAATTAATCTCTGATGTTTTATTGATGTCGTACCATGGTCTTCATTACATAACTCTAAAAATTGTGTTTTTATATTCTTCAATTGTATGTTTTCGTGAACTCACTCCCTTTGCTTTATTATGTGAAGATTCAACTTGATCTATTTTATAATAATAAAACTTTGAGCTGTAGTAGGCAGCTAGGGTTTTTAGGCCTGCGTTCACTAGGCTATGGATAACCTAGTGTATAGGAAGATTCGGGTTCGTGCACTTCTAGCATTGCTCGGTGCTAAGCTCGTCGGATTGTCGTGGGATCTTACTAGTCTTCTCTATAACACGCACCGTACTACGCGAAAAAAAAGTTTTAAGTGCACTAAGCGGTAATCTAAAAGGATCGAACAACAAAATAATGGGTGTAAACGGACTCAAGGCACGCGGACGGACGTTGAAGGCACAAGCGAATCAGGAAACATTAAGAGTTAGGGTGGCTCGATGATATTGCCGCCCCTTTCTGTACCCTCCCTACCATGATAACTCGTGTGAAATTGTTTGCGGTTATCCCTTATTCAATGTTTATTCATTATTCACATTTTTACTTTATATAGCGGCGACATAGCAAGATCAATCACGATTCCGTGTTACAAATTTAATCAACCATTGTTGAACTATCAACTTCAATTAACAAAAGAAAATTAGAAACTACAATCATGATTTCAATACAACTTAAATTCTTTCATCTTCAAAAATCAAATTTAACTCAGAATATAACAAGACTCAATCTGACCGAATAACCGTCCGTTTGCTTTGGCACGCATAATCATAATATCATATATATATATATAGGTCAAATGTCAGAAAATCAATATGGTGATAACAATATTTCACTTACGCAAAACTCCGGCGATGCAGGTTCGGTGGGCCCATCGAAGACGCTGTGCAAGGATGCTTTTAAGACAAGTTATCATATTAATTTCTGACATGATCAGTTATGTGGAATGTACGGATGGTCATTGTCAGAACTTAAAGAAAATTACTACTAAGTCAATACCAAGGTACGCTACGTAAGCTAGTACCGAAAAACTACTCTACATAGATCGAAGTTAAACTACACAAAAGTTAGCGCTTCCGACAGCTCACTACATACGAAGGGATCTGCGTCTTCGCATGCCAGACAGCGGGTCTGATCAATCCATGCTTTCCTCCAAATACATTCGCCTATGGTGAGGCTTCTCCCATCGGCAAGCCGCACGTGGCGAATACGGGCGAAGTGCCGGGTCTGTTGCTCTCCTTCGAATACATTCGCCTATGGCGAGACTCTTCCCATCGGCAAGCCGCACGTGGCGCGTGTGGGTGAGGCGATGTGGGTGTAGCAGCAAAAGTCACATCCGGTATCCGTTCACTTCCTCATCCAAGTATGACCACGGCTTCGATCAGTGGTCCAAAAATGGCTGCTGTACTAGTACCATAACCCTCCAAAATGTCGCTCTATGGCTTAGCCAGAGCTGGGGAGGTGGATGCCGCGCGTGGCGCAGGGGGCACCTAGCGCGACACGTGTCCGCAGGTGGCAACCCTGCCGTGGCAGGTTGGCTTGAACTGACACCCAAAAAAAAGTCTCGTCTTGGCCGACCGGTTGCGAAATTAAAAACGGTGTAATCACGCCGCGCTGGCGCTGATGTTGCCGGCCGGCTTCGACAGAACCTCCTTTCCTTTCCTATTACAAAAAAAATACAAAGAAATACACGCCACTTAATAGCCTGCCTGTGCGGTTAAATTTGCGTGTTCTTATTTACCAGTAGTTGGGGGTAAAAATATATATGATCCTCCTGTTAGCGTAGACTTGGCCGGTGCACACACACTTAGACAGAATTCGAACCGCGTGGGTTGTAATTTTCCGTTTGTATTCTACTTACGGCAGCAGCCTTGCGTCCGTTTTCATTCAAAGTTTAAAACGAAGTGAACGAGAACTCTTGACGCGAGAAGCTGGCTGTACGCTGCGGCGTTGCTAAGCACGCCTAACGGGATCTTTCCAGATTCTGTTCTCCTTTCTGCCTTCACACGTTTTCGGTGCGCGCGAGAAAGAGAGGCTGTTATGCTGACAGACAATACGTGTAAGCTGGTCAGCTAGACGATATTCGCTGCTCTCTGCTATACTCTACGTTTAGCTGTTAGACATATGCGAATTTACATGCAAAAATGACTTTACTTTAATTTCTCCCAAAAGTTTATACTTCCATTTCGACTGGCCCCCACAGAGCACAGACCTACAAATTCTGTCATGAGTTTACCGTTAAGCTCATCTTTAAAAAATCCTCAACTTTTTTTTTTAAACTGTTTTGAAGTTGTATAGATTAATTCTTTTATCTGAATAGTCCGATGTATCAAATTTTGCTTCATGATCATTATGAATATCTTTATAAAAATCCTCAGTTTTTATTGTATAGATACATGAACCAGTATCCAAATAATTTAAGAATAACTTTTCCTGAAACTTTGGCTTCATATGTTGATAGTGAAAATCATAAATTTTCCATTTCGATAAGTCTAATACTGCAAATCCTAAATACATTGGCTTTATAAAAAAACGGACAATCTTTTCATTTGAATTGCATAGAAAATTTCTTTAATTTTAGTTGCACTATAAAAATTGGATTTTAAAATTAAAGTTTTGGCACAATGTGCTTTTCGCCCAGTCTTCGAGCTGTCCGGAGCTTCCCATGTACTAATAAGCTTAATATCGACCCTGCGCTCGGGTTCTTCCATTGTTTTTCCGTAAACAGAATTATTCATTAATTTAAAAAAATCATTTTCAAATTTATTTTTTGCATTTTGCCTAAGTAAAGTATTTAGATCAATTTAATTCTTTAACCAAGGCTTTTGAAAAACTGAACACCTCTATGTATATTTTTCAATGCTACCCGTTCTGCATACATTGTTGCAAATTCCGATAATGTATTACATAATTTTTCTTATTTCCCAGGTCAGCAATTAATTTTTTTCCCTTATCCTCTTTTGAGGCCAGACAATTTGACGGACAAAATGGAAAATCATTATGAAGATCATGTAAACGGTATGGATATATTAAGTCCACTTCCAAAAAATATTTGCTATCGATTGGAATATTAGTAAAATCAAAATTGTCTATGTCTGTGGTAGAGGTTGTGACATTGCCCAACCATACAAGTTATTCCCATCCACATACATTAAAAATGAAGACTCCTTCGAGGAATCATAATCTGACAAATATTTATTATTTGCTTTTGCTTTATTATGTGAAGATTCAGCTTGATCTATTTTATAATAATAAACCTTTGAGCACAGACCTACAAATTCTGTCATGAGTTTACCGTTAAGCTCATCTTTAAAAAATCCTAAACTTTTTTTGTTAACTCTTTTGAAGTTGTATAGATTTATTCTTTCATCTGAATAGTCCGATGTATCAAATTTTGCTTCATGATCATTATGAATATCTTTATAAAAATCCTCAGTTTTTATTGTATAGATAAATGAATCAGTATCCATATAATTTAAGAATAACTTTTCCTGAAACTTTGGCTCCATATATTGATAGTGAAAATCATAAATTTTCCATTTCGATAAGTCTAATACTGCAAATCCTAAATACATTGACTTTATAAAAAGAACGGACAATCTTTTCATTTGAATTGCATAGAAATTATCTTTAATTTTAGTTGCACTATAAAAATTGGATTTTAAAATTAAAGTTTTGGCACAATGTGCTTTTCGCCCAGTCTTCGAGCTGTCCGGAGCTTCCCATGTACTAATAAGCTTAATATCGACCCTGCGCTCGGGTTCTTCCATTGTTTTTCCGTAAACAGAATTATTCATTAATTTAAAAAAATCATTTTCAAATTTATTTTTTGCATTTTGCCTAAGTAAAGTATTTAGATCAATTTAATTCTTTAACCAAGGCTTTTGAAAAACTGAACACCTCTATGTATATTTTTCAATGCTACCCGTTCTGCATACATTGTTGCAAATTCCGATAATGTATTACATAATTTTTCTTATTTCCCAGGTCAGCAATTAATTTTTTTCCCTTATCCTCTTTTGAGGCCAGACAATTTGACGGACAAAATGGAAAATCATTATGAAGATCATGTAAACGGTATGGATATATTAAGTCCACTTCCAAAAAATATTTGCTATCGATTGGAATATTAGTAAAATCAAAATTGTCTATGTCTGTGGTAGAGGTTGTGACATTGCCCAACCATACAAGTTATTCCCATCCACATACATTAAAAATGAAGACTCCTTCGAGGAATCATAATCTGACAAATATTTATTATTTGCTTTTGTATATCTATGACAACATTGAACTAAACCACCTCGAATGCTACTTTGAATAAATCTATACATATCTATATCTGTCAGCAATTCAAGTTGAATTTTTGTAGTTTTCAACATTGCCTCCCAAGATAGACCTGGTGTCGTAAAATACTGAGCTGGGTCAAGTGAATAAATTTGCATACAAATTTTTCGGAAGTTTTCAAAAATGTCGGTTAAAAGAAATACATCAGTTTTTAAATATAATTCTAAATAATCTTTAAGAGTGGAACAAGAGAAATGCGACCAAACTTTAAGAGCTTGATCATAATCTTCCTGAGAGCATTCCCTTTCCGTTAAATTACTATAGAATGCTTCCCTTGGTGGGAGGGAAGTTTCCTCGAGTCTACTAGCGGAATCTAAATATTCATAGGGAAATATACCCTTCTTACGCATTAGTCGAAACTCTATATCATTACTGAAAAACGATTTTACAGTGTTCAATTGATCATCAATTAAATTAGAAGCTAGGGTATCTCAACTTGATGGCATAAATCTGTATGTATCGAGAAAACGAATTTCAAAACTATTTCCACTTAAACTTTTTATTTTTTTTGAGACAAATAAATGACAGTCGTATTTCGAAAAATTATGAAAAAAATACTGGAATAAATTTCTTTACTTTATATTCCAAAGAGTGGGCTGCACCTCTAAAGCGACCTGTGAAATGACAATGATCTTTAACCCTATCAGTCCCCAAACCTTTCTGACAGATAGAACAATTCAATAAATTATCAAATAATCAAATATCAAATATTTCCAAAGTCATTCTCAATTTAGTTCAATTTTTTATCAATGAATTTACAAAACTTACTCTCGAATTTTTTCCTGTTTCTAAAACAAATTTATCTAGTCTAGAATCAAAAGCACACTTTATATAAGACGCATATGATATTGGAATATGATCATTAATATTAAATAGTTTGGGGCTCACTTCAAGATTTTTCGGTTCCAGAATGCGTTCAAAATCCGCGTAGACAACGAATGGAACTTGAAGCTGATGTTGAACTTGGGTAAATTCCAATGTATTATTCTGGGGGTGTGGCATCTTTGAGACCTACTGCAGAGCGTTTTGTGTTTCAATGCAGCTTCCTCAGTTTTGGAAAAATTGAAACACACATTGCAGAAATATTGCGCCCTCTTCTGATTTTCTCTTTGAGCAGTCATTAGTCTTTGAAACAGGAATATATACAAATTATTTAATTGCTTAAAAGATTTAAAAGTTTATAAAATAATTTACCTTGAAACATTTTTATATTACATATAATGTCCATTTCCACCGTCTTCCAAAAACATCATATTGATATAAAGAGGTTTTTTCACTTCCGATTGAAAAATTGGTCCAATTATTTCCCTCGTATCTTCATTATATCCGAATACGTTTAAATGTATTGTATAATGATTCACATTCATTTCAATTTTATAAGAGACCATCCACTGTCTCTCTCTTGAAATTCTTGTGTTTTTGAAATTATTTCCATGGTATGTTCATGGATGATATTTTCTAAGTCAGAATCTTTATTCATGATCGTCATTTTACTTTGAAAACTTTTCATTTCAATTTCTTCATATTCATCTTAAAAAAGAATATACTCTGCAAATAGTTCAAAGTTGACTTTTACTGAAGTATAACTTTCTAATAGAATGCTGAGATGAGGTAGCAGTGACAATCCAGCTTCACTCAAGAAATTCTCAGGTAAGATCAAGTCCGTTCCATCATTAACGTACATGTAATGCAGTATTCTTCCGTTGAACCCCTCAGAAATTTTTTTGACTCTTCCGTCAAGGGGTTGAATTGCATTTCGCTTATGCAACTCCGACCGGACATGATTTGCCCACTTATTCTTTTGCAAGAAACACTTGCAGGATTGACAAAACTGATTCTGGTTATTCATTTTATTTTATTCTTTTTCTTTAAATTCTTTTTTCACGATCACTTTTTCACTTTTACTTAAGTTGTGTTTGACGTAGCAGAGTATCCCGCATCAAGACTATTTTTGGTAGACTAACTATTGTCCTCGATCATTTATAGTGTTTGAAGAGGACGGGTACGATAATATTGAAAATGAGAGGTGCATACTTAAGTTTTTTTGTAAATTCCAAAACAATATAGGCAATTCTAGTAGGTTACATCGACTATGCATTGGTTAGGAGAGATGAGAAGTATTTATTTTAAAAAATATTTGATACAAGTGTAACCAGTAGGACTCCATTAAATCGATAAAGGAGACACCAAATCATAGAATAAAGGAGAGTGTTGGTTAGAAGAGGTCGCACATACTTTTCTTGCAGGTGGGCAAGGAAAGGTCATTTTTTATACACACCATCATACTCAGGAAGCCAATAGGGGACAGTTTGGAAAAAATCATTTCGATTTTAGGAAAAATCAAAGATTTTCATTCGTTGAATTTCGAGAATGCATATTTTTGTGTAAAAGAAGAGGAAAATTCAAAGATTTTCATTTGTTAAATTTCGAGAATGCATATTTTTGGGTAAAAGAAGAAGATGAAAACCTGTACAAAATTTCCTTATAAATTGTGTAAGCATATTTAAAAGGGTAAGGCGAGATTGTTGACTTAGATAGACAACATGCATTCAGTTAAAATAAATAACTTTCTGAATGTATTTAACGGAATTCTGTTCAATGCACACTATGTACGGCTCCAGTTCATACAATCCAAACTCTGAGAATGTGTAATATGAAAACATCTATTGATGGAAATAATATGGACACCTGCGTGTGGAGCAATGATGCAGCCACTGAGGGAGTTAATACTTGTGTATGCCATCGAATTTTGGATTACAAAAAGGAAGCACTCAACATTATGAATATATACTATAATCTAGAAAAAAGAATGAAAATGATTAAATAACATAATAAAACATGTTCGCAATACCAAAATAAATGAAAAAATGTATTATTATGCTACAAAATAAACTTCTAACTTTTTATTTCGAGTTAAAATTACAGGTACGGATAATGGAAAATATTTCCTTGACTGAGATATGTCGGCTACTTGCGAGTTGTTGCGCGGTCGTGATTTAAACCCCTATTATGGGAACGTCGTATGTCGTATGAGGTCGTTGGCGTGAGGCCCATGATCTTGTCAATGAGCGTGCGCCTTCTGGGTTGTGCATGTGTCCCTTTTATTGCGGTCAGGTAATTGACAGGTGCGCATGTTCGGGTAGCTCTTGCTTGAATCCCTTTTATGACATGTTTATGACCGATTTGTGGAAAGGAAAGAATCTTAGACAATTTACCAGTTAAACATTCTGGGGCGGAAACAAAAATGTGTATTTGAAAATATTCCACATCTGAAAATCATTAACTTGTGAGATTTACTTTATTGGGGTTCTTTTGATTTCTAAATTAGTTTTACAATCATAGGAAACATTATTCCCCAACTTGATCGGACATGTTCCTCTAAGATAACCATCTCTGAATACTTCGGGTGTGCGACCTTTCACACGTGCACTCCAACACCTGTGATAATGAGGCAAAAGGGTACGTGATCACACCATTCCCCAACATGATCGGATATGTTCCTCTAAGATAACAACCTTTGGATACTATGGAGGTGCGACCTTTCTCACGTGCACCTTTCTCACCTGGTTATTAATTGCACATAGTGAGGGGAAGGATACATGATCAATATTGTCACATGGGGATGTGGGGGCGATGGGGGCAATTAAGTGTAATCTTAATGGACATGATCGTGAAATTTGTATGTCTTCAAAGCCCATTAAAATCAGTTAACTTATTATGGCCGGGGGCCATTAATATGCTAATTGTCCCAGAACCCGTATTTCCCTACTACTTACCGTATATATATATACATTCTTGATTGGTTCCTAAATTCCAACTGGATTCTAGCCCCTTTCCTTACTTCTGAATTAAAATTCTAAATTATTTTACGTCATGGCAACATCAGTAAAATCCGCTTTAACCCGATTTATGGCCGCAGCTGACTGTCTGATCCACTTTGAGGCCACTGTAAACGCTCCAGGTGCTCGTACCCCAACGTTATCCGCCTGTAAAATCCGACGCGATCACTTCAATTCCTTGTGGCAAACGGTAAAGGCAGCATACGACATATGCTCCGACTGAATTGTGGCTGCAGGCGAGAGCGCCGCAGACGCGAAATCCAGACTAAAGTCCAAGTATTACCAACCGTACTTCACTTAGGATATATTTGCCGCGCAGCTGATGGAACTAATGCAAAAAGGCTCCTCCCAAATACCTCAAGCTCCAGTAACTCCGTCCCAAAATTATGGCTGTCGGCTCCCTCCTATCGACATAGAGGTTTTCTCTGGCGATTATCTTCGCTGGCCGACTTTCCGGGACCTTTTCACGGCAATATACATAGACAATCCGAGTCTAACGCCCGTTGAAAAATTATTTCATTTAAATTCAAAAACAAGTGGCGAAGCTTATTCCATAGTTTCAAGATCCCCACTCACCAATGATGGCTTTCGCTCAGCCTGAAATAACCTAACTGAGCGTTTCGAAAATAAGCGATTGCAGGTGAACAGTCACTTTTCAATATGCATTCCATAGCACAGGAGTCGGGAGCAGCCTTAAAGGAACTTTAACGAACTTTTCAAGGTTTCTTAACTTTCTTTAAATTTTCCGGTGTTAATATTGAGAATTGGGACCCTATCCTGGCTTATATGTGCTCGACAAAACTACCAAAGCTCACTCTCTCATTATGGAAGCAATCCATCCAAAATAAAGCCGAAATTCCTACGTGGCTTGAGCTTGATTCCTATTTGACGGAGCGCCATCGAACTCTTGAGGCCGTCGATATCTTCCGATCTGCCAATTTCCACCACGTCCAGTCCAAAGACACAAATCGAATGGCTGAATTTCCAAAAATAAATTCCCTCAACACAAGGCTAGTTCCGATACCCAAAGTCTGTGATATGTGTTCGAAGAAGAACCATTCCGTGCGTATATGTCCACGCTTCCTACAAATGACGGTAGACTATCGCCAAGCCTATATTCAAAGGAAGCAGTTGTGCTCCAATTGCTTTGGAAGCAGCCATAAATTCCGGGATTGCACAAGCGCTCACAACTGTCTCACTTGCCAAGATCGGCATCATACATTGCTGGGCCAGTATCCGCCTCAGTTCCATACATCATTTCGTCCTATTCAGAGCAAGTTTCCGTACAAAAAGTCCCTCCTAAGAATACTCCATCCGAAGATTGGGTTCCATCCCCCGCCTTGGATGGCAGACGTACTCGAGGTATTAAATCCTACCATTGCCGAGTCTGCCAATAGATCCATCCTATAGGGAAGTTGTTACGCCCTAAGTCAAGGGCGCACAAATCCCATTCATTCATATTTAGTTTATTGTTATCATAGTCATAGTTTCTCTGTAAGCTTTAAGATCGGACATGAAGTCCAACGTTATGAATTATATAGGAACTAAGGAAAACTAATTAAAGTAGTAAGAAGCCATGGAGAGAATATTTAAATCGGGTCATGGAACACCAAGAATTAATGAGGCGTGAGTTTAGTTTCAATGAGAAATATAAGTGGATATATATGTATAAACAATTAATTAATAAATATAATAATAGAGTGCATTGAACAATAAAAATGAGTCCAAGAAAAGTCAATTCTTCCAATGAAAAACAAATATTACAAACATTGTATAATCACCTGAAAATATTTGTTGCAAGTAAATTCCGTAAGGGGAACCACGTTCGTATCAGTAAATATAAACATGTCTTTGAGAAAGGGTATACACCAAACTATACAACTGAAATCTTTAAGATTAGAAAGGTGAAGAATACATACCCTAAAACATACTTACTTGAAGATTTAGATAGTAGCCCGATTCGGGGCATATTCTATATAGAAGATCTGAAAAAAAAAATTTCCCCATACATACCTAGTTGAAAAAGTTGTAAGGCGAAAAGGAAATAAAGTTTTGGTTAAGTGGCTCGGGTTTTCAAAGACTAGCTGGATAAACAAGGAAGACATTTGTAGTATAATAAATGCTTTATTTAATTAATTTTTATTTGTATATTAATATTTATTTTTTTATGTTTATCTTATCTTATATTAAGTTTAATATTCATATTTTTGTACAATGTTTTAAACTAAAATTAAATGTAATTAAAATACTTTTTACAAACTCAAAATCATTTTCATTTATATTTTCCACAGTCTCGATCATAATAAAACATCTCCAATTAAACTGATTTATAAAATAGTTCTTTTTCAATATGTTCCTTTTGCAATTTAAGGCTATCCAATGGTTCTCCATCGCTCACATAATTATTTTGTATCATGCAAAATGAATTTGATTCTAGACATTCAACATTTTCTAAAATATCTTTTTCAATTAATCTCTGATGTTTTATTGATGTCGTACCATGGTCTTCATTACATAACTCTAAAAATTGTGTTTTTATATTCTTCAATTGTATGTTTTCGTGAACTCACTCCCTTTGCTTTATTATGTGAAGATTCAACTTGATCTATTTTATAATAATAAACCTTTGAGCACAGACCTACAAATTCTGTCATGAGTTTACCGTTAAGCTCATCTTTAAAAAATCCTAAACTTTTTTTTTAAACTGTTTTGAAGTTGTATAGATTAATTCTTTTATCTGAATAGTCCGATGTATCAAATTTTGCTTCATGGTCATTATGAATATCTTTATAAAAATCCTCAGTTTTTATTGTATAGATAAATGAACCAGTATCCAAATAATTTAAGAATAACTTTTCCTGAAACTTTGGCTCCATATGTTGATAGTGAAAATCATAAATTTTCCATTTCGATAAGTCTAATACTGAAAATCCTAAATACATTGACTTTATAAAAAGAACGGACAATCTTTTCATTTGAATTGCATAGAAATTATCTTTAATTTTAGTTGCACTATAAAAATTGGATTTTAAAATTAAAGTTTTGGCACAATGTGCTTTTCGCCCAGTCTTCGAGCTGTCCGGAGCTTCCCATGTACTAATAAGCTTAACATCGACCCTGCGCTCGGGTTCTTCCATTGTTTTTCCGTAAACAGAATTATTAATTAATTTAAAAAAATCTTTTTCAAATTTATTTTTTGCATTTTGCCTAAGTAAAGTATTTAGATCAATGTAATTCTTTAATCAAGGCTTTTGAAAAAACTGAACACATCTATGTATTTTTTTCAATGCTAACCCATTCTGCATACATTGTTGCAAATTCCGATAATGTATTACATAATTTTTCTTATTTCCCAGGTCAGCAATTAATTTTTTTCCCTTATCCTCTTTTGAGGCCAGACAATTTGACGGACAAAATGGAAGATCATTATGAAGATCATGTAAACGGTATGGATATATTAAGTCCACTTCCAAAAAATATTTGCTATCGATTGGAATATTAGTAATATCAAAATTGTCTATATCTGTGGTAGACATCCACTTAAAATCTTTATATGGTAAAGGTTGTGACATTGCCCAACCATACAAGTTATTCCCATCCACATACATTTAAAATGAAGACTCCTTCGAGGAATCATAATCTGACAAATATTTATTATTTGCTTTTGTATATCTATGACAACATTGAACTAAACCACCTCGAATGCTACTTTGAATAAATCTATACATATCTATATCTGTCAGCAATTCAAGTTGAATATTTGTAGTTTTCAACATTGCCTCCCAAGATAGACCTGGTGTCGTAAAATACTGAGCTGGGTCAAGTGAATAAATTTGCATACAAATTTGACTTTTGCTGAAGTATAACTTTCTAATAGAATGCTGAGATGAGGTAGCAGTGACAATCCAGCTTCACTCAAGAAATTCTCAGGTAAGATCAAGTCCGTTCCATCATTAACGTACATGTACATACAAATTTTTCGGAAGTTTTCAAAAATGTCGGTTTAAAGAAATACAGCAGTTTTTAAATATAATTCTAAATAAGTGGAACATGTGAAATGCGACCAAACTTTAAGAGCTTGATCATAATCTTCCTGAGAGCATTCCCTTTCCGTTAAACTACTATAGAATGCTTCCCTTGGTGGGAGGGAAGTTTCCTCGAGTCTACTAGCGGAATCTAAATATTCATAGGGAAATATACCCTTCTTACGCATTAGTCGAAACTCTATATCATTACTGAAAAACGATTTTACAGTGTTCAATTGATCATCAACTAAATTAGAAGCTAGGGTATCTCAACTTGATGGCATAAATCTGTATGTATCGAGAAAACGAATTTCAAAACTATTTCCACTTAAACTTTTTATTTTTTTTGAGACAAATAAATGACAGTCGTATTTCGAAAAAATTATGAAAAAAATACTGGAATAAATTTCTTTACTTTATAATCCAAAATACATTTAGAGTGGGCTGCACCTCTAAAGCGACCTGTGAAATGACAATGATCTCTAACCTTATCAGTCCCTAAACCTTTCTGACAAATAGAACAATTCAATAAATTATCAAATATTTGCTGGTCATCCAAAGTCATTCCCATAGGAACTATTTTATGTAAGTAGTCATCACTCAATTTAATTAAATTTTTTATCAATGAATTTTCAAAACTTACTCCCGATTTTTTTCCTGTCTCTAAAACAAATTTATCTAGTCTAGAATCAAAAGCACACTTTATATAATACGCATATGATATTGGAATATGATCATTAATATTAAATAATTTGGGGCTCACTTCAAGATTTTTCGGTTCCAGAATGCATTCAAAATCCGCGTAGACAACGAATGGAACTTGAAGCTGATGTTAAACTTGGGTAAATTCCAATGTTTTATTCTGGGGGTGTGGTATCTTTGAGACCTTCCTACTGCAGAGCGTTTTGTGTTTCAATGCAGCTTCCTCAGTTTTGGAAAAATTGAAACACACATTGCAGAAATATTGCGCCCTCTTCTGATTTTCTCTTTGAGCAGTCATTAGTCTTTGAAACAGGAATATATACAAATTATTTAATTGCTTAAAAGATTTAAAAGTTAATAAAAAAATTTACCTTGAAATATTTTTATTGTACATATAAAGTCCATTTCCACCGTCTTCCAAAAACATCATATTGATATAAAGAGGTTTTTCCACTTCCGAATGAAAAATTGGTCCAATTATTTCCCTCGTATCTTCATTATATCCGAATACGTTTAAATGTATTGTATAATGATTCACATTCATTTCAATTTTATAAGAGACCATCCACTGTCTCTCTCTTGAAATTTTTGTGTTTTTGAAATTATTTCCATGGTATGTTCATGGATGATATTTTCTAAGTCAGAATCTTTATTCATGATCGTCATTTTACTTTGAAAACTTTTCATTTCAATTTCTTCATATTCATCTTAAAAAAGAATATACTCTGCAAACAGTTCAAAGTTGACTTTTGCTGAAGTATAACTTTCTAATAGAATGCTGAGATGAGGTAGCAGTGACAATCCAGCTTCACTCAAGAAATTCTCAGGTAAGATCAAGTCCGTTCCATCATTAACGTACATGTAATGCAGTATTCTTCCGTTGAACCCCTCAGAAATTTTTTTGACTCTTCCGTCAAGGGGTTGAATTGCATTTCGCTTATGCAACTCCGACCGGACATGATTTGCCCACTTATTCTTTTGCAAGAAACACTTGCAGGATTGACAAAACTGATTCTGGTTATTCATTTTATTTTATTCTTTTTGTTTAAATTCTTTTTTCACGATCACTTTTTCACTTTTACTTAAGTTGTGTTTGACGTAGCAGAGTATCCCACATCAAGACTATTTTTGGTAGACTAACTATTGTCCTCGATCATTTATAGTGTTTGAAGAGGACGGGTACGATAATATTAAAAATGAGAGGTGCATACTTAAGTTTTTTTGTAAATTCCAAAACAATATAGGCAATTCTAGTAGGTTACATCGACTATGCATTGGTTAGGAGAGATGAGAAGTATTTATTTTAAAAAATATTTGATACAAGTGTAACCAGTAGGACTCCATTAAATCGATAAAGGAGACACCAAATCATAGAATAAAGGAGAGTGTTGGTTAGAAGAGGTCGCACATACTTTTCTTGCAGGTGGGAAAGGAAAGGTCATTTTTTATACACACCATCATACTCAGGAAGCCAATAGGGGACAGTTTGGAAAAAATCATTTCGATTTTAGGAAAAATCAAAGATTTTCATTCGTTGAATTTCGAGAATGCATATTTTTGTGTAAAAGAAGAGGAAAATTCAAAGATTTTAATTTGTTAAATTTCGAGAGTGCATATTTTTGGGTAAAAGAAGAAGATGAAAACCTGTATAAAATTTCCTTATAAATTTTGTAAGCATATTTAAAAGGGTAAGACGAGATTGTTGACTTAGATAGACAACATGCATTCAATTAAAATAAATAACTTTCTGAATGTATTTAACGGAATTCTGTTCAATGCACACTATGTACGGCTCCAGTTCATACAATCCAAACTCTTTGAATGTGAACGAGGTAATATGAAAACATCTTTTCATGGAAATCATATGGACACCTGCGTGTGGAGCAATGATGCAGCCACTGAGGGAGTTGATACTTGTGTATGCCATCGAATTTCGGATTACAAAAAGGAAGCACTCAACATTATGAATATATACTATAGTCTAGAAAAAAGAATGAAAATGATTAAATAACATAATAAAACATGTTCGCAATACCAAAAGAAATGAATAAATGTATTATTATGCTACAAAATAAACTTCTAACTTTTTATTTCGAGTTAAAATTACAGGTACGGAGAATAAAAAATATTTCCTTGACTGAGATATGTCGGCTACTTGCGAGTTGTTGCGCGGTCGTGATTTAAACCCCTATTATGGGAACGTCGTATGTCGTATGAGGTCGTTGGCGTGAGGCCCATGATCTTGTCAATGAGCGTGCGCCTTCTGGGTTGTGCACGTGTCCCTTTTATTGCGGTCAGGTAATTGACAGATGCGCATGTGCGGGTAGCTCTTGCTTGAGTCCCTTTTATGACATGTTTATGACCGATTTGTGGAAAGGAAAGAATCTTAGACAATTTACCAGTTAAACATTCTGGGGCGGAAACAAAAATGTGTATTTGAAAATATTCTACATCTGAGAATCATTAACTTGTGAGATTTATTTTATTGGGGTTCTATTGATTTCTAAATTAGTTTTACAATCAGAGGAAACATTATTCCCCAACTTGATCGGACATATTCCTCTAAGACAACCATCTCTGAATACTTCGGGTGTGCGACCTTTCACACGTGCACTCCAACACCTGTGATAATGAGGCAAAAGGGTACGTGATCACACCTTTCCCCAACATGATCGGATATGTTCCTCTAAGATAACAACCTTTGGATACTATGGTTGTGCGACCTTTCTCACGTGCACCTTTCTTACCTGACTATTAATTGCACATAATAAGGGAAAGGATACATGATCAATATTGTCACATGGGGATGTGGGGGCGATGGGGGCAATTAAGTGTAATCTTAATGGACATGATCGTGACATTTTTATGACTTCAACGCCCATTAAAATCAGTTAACTTATTATGGCCGGGGGCCATTAATATGCTAATTGTCCCAGAACCCGTCTTTCCCTACTACTTACCGTATATATATACAATCTTGATTGGTTCCTAAATTCCAACTGGATTCTAGCCCCTTTCCTTACATCTGAATTAAAATTCTAAATTATTTTACGTCATGGCAACATCAGTAAAATCCGCTTTAACCCGATTTATGGCCGCAGCTGACTGTCTGATCCACTTTGAGGCCACTGTAAACGCTCCAGGTGCTCGTACCCCAACGTTATCGAATGGCGAAGCTCATTCCATAGTTTCGAGATCCCCACTCACCAATGATGGCTTTCGCTCAGCCTGGAATAACCTAACTGAGCGTTTCGAAAATAAGCGATTGCAGGTGAACAGTAAGCTGAAAACACTTTTCAATGTGCAATCCATAGCACAGGAGTCGGGAGCAGCCTTAAAGGAACTTCAACGCACTTTTCAAGCTTGCTTAACTTCCTTAAAATTTTCCGGTGTTAATATTGAGAATTGGCACACTATCCTGGTTTATATGTGCTCGACAAAACTACCAAAGCTCACTCTCTCATTATGGGAGCAATCCATCCAAAATAAGGCCGAAATTCCTACGTGGCTTGAGCTTGATTCATATTTGACGGAGCGCCATCTAACTCTTGAGGCCGTCGATAGCTTCCGATCTTCCAATTTCCACCACGTCCAGTCCAAAGACACAAATCGAGAGGCAGAATTTCCAAAAATAAATTCCTTCAACACAAGGTTAGTGCCGATAACCAAAGGCTGCGATCTGTGTTCGAAGAAGAACCACCCCGTGCGTATATGTCCACGCTTCCTACAGATGACGGTAGAAGATCGCTTAGCCTATATCCAAAGGAAGCAGTTGTGCTCCAATTGCTTTGCAAGTAGCCATCAATTCCGGGATTGCACAAGCGCTCACAACTGTCTCACTTGCCAAGATCGGCATCACACATTGCTGCATCGAAACAGCGGTCCTACTACTCCGACGATTCCATCCGACCCTCCATAGCCAGTATCCGCCTCAGAGCAAGTTTCCGTACAAAAAGTCCCTCCTAAGAATACTCCATCCGAACATTGACGGATCTAAAACAAATACAAGATCTAATTGTCTGTTTAGTGAATTACGTATAAAGCTTACTTGCTGTAATGATAATTTTAACAGACCGTCAACGAAGTCATGGTCAGATAAAGGGGTAGAGACAAGTGAGTCAGTGGAAAGGGACCAAGAAATGTCTGGGAGATTGAAATCCCCCAAAACAATTAAAATATCCCTTTCGGAAAGATGAGATAAAACAGTTTTTATTGCAGAAAAATGTTGCTCATAAATGGTTAAGTCGGATCCAGGTGGAATATAAGAACAAGTTACATAAATAGAAAAAGATTTCAAAGAAACTTAAATACCAACGAATTCTATGTCATTGGGATTAAGAAAGTATATTCTCTCCGATGTTAAAGTAGAGGTAACGGCAACCAGCACCCCACCCCCCCTACGAAGAGAGCGATCAGTTCTATACGTATTAAAATTTTTGGACAGAACTTCGGAGTCTGATATCTCCGGTTTCAGCCAAGTCTCAGTAAATGCCAGAATGTCTTCAGAAAAGGCAGAGGAGTCAGCATAAAGCTTATGTAGCTTTATATTAAGTCAGGTACAGCCGTGGAAGGCCTATTATTAGTTCTCCGTCTTTGGAACAAATTCTTTAATGACCAACTCATCATAAGCCAAAAACTTTTAGAATTTAGTACATTAAATACTACCGGAGGAGCAGATATTTTAAATGAAGATATCCTACGAACATATGAAAATTTAAAATCCTCCACTGTGATGTTTTGAGATGGGAATTCCTGTTGTATAAATTCCAAAACATCTGCAGATGTGGTTTCAGGTGTTAAACGAGACACAAATAGTTGCTTCCAATATGGAACAACCTAGAGGCTCTTTATTCCACCACCAGCAATCTGAACATCGTTTGTTTGATTATCGAGACAAGGGACTCCTATAGAGCTAACTTCACCTGTAGGCACAGAAAGCTGCGTAGGGTTTGACCCCTTATGCTGACTAGCAGAAACAGGGACTCCTCCAGAGCTTTTGGTACCTATGGGTACTGCTGTCAGTGAAGCTTTAGGTCCCCCAGACCCAGTAGAAGCCGACATAGCTGCCGTTACCGATCGGGTAAAAATATTTGGAGCTAAGTTGGGATTTGGAACTGATGGCTTTACGGGAGCAGATTTTGAAGGAGCAGTCTTTTTGCGTTTAGGTGACCCTACTGAAATTTTTTTATTATCAAGGTCCGCCTTAAACTCTTTAAAATCAGCAACTACGCTCATAAGTTTATCAAAAAGTTTCATAAAACGATCATTGGTCAGCGCAACATAGCCATCTAAATCACGGTCTATTTCAACGCATGAGGCACAAGTCCACGAAAAACCAACACGCAGATCATTAAAATCTTTTACTCTGCCAACAAGTCCAGTGCATTTTGGATGTATGACTGTGTTGCAGACACGACAGTAAATAAAAACGTCATTAGGTGACGATCCAAACTGACAATCTTCCTTGGAACAAAAAAGAGCAATTTTTAAGTATTTAAATTTAAGAAAAAAAGTTATTTATAAAACCAAAGAATCAAAAGAATTATAAATAGCTCACTTAATTTGACACTGGGATCAAACGATATAAATGTAGACACACAAACCCACAAAAGTATAAGAGCGCGTAGAGACTGCGAAAGCAAGAGAGCGCGACAGAGTGGCTGTCGACTGAGCGTGGCTTGCGAAACACAAACAAAATATACACGACAACAGTTGAGACGACAAGAAACGGGAGAGAGATTACGAGAGAGAGAGATTACAGATTATGGGAAACAACAACAAAAGCTATTGAAACAAATGCACCGCAGCGTACAGAAGTTACAATAACAAAATGCACATGTTAATAAGAGAGTTAGGTTTTGTTAAAATTGCTACAATAAAATAGACAATTACACATAAACAGACGATTTAAAACACAAGCACGGCTGGTTATGTTGGACTAAGTCACAAAGCACGGCACCAGTAACACAGATATTAATGACAAATTGACAAAAATCACAGAGCACAAGATAAACACAAACGGTCACAAGCGACGCTAAATCGAATAATCATATCATAGTTATCATAGTCATAGTTTCTCTATTAGCTTTAAGATCGGACATGAAGTCCAACGTTATGAATTATATAGGAACTAAGGAAAACTAATTAAAGTAGTATTAATTCTGAGCCAAGACACGCACCCTAGACAAAGCCCCCTAACGCGTTATAGCACTCGTGAGGCCCGCAATCGGTAGCACCACCGATAGCGGGGAACTGGACGCGTGTCCGAGCATCCCTCCGGCACGCCACAACCGACACACACGTGACAAGATACGCGCTGATCCGCTGGGGACTCAAGTCAGCCTTGCGTCCCCGAACCCGCGCCCGACGCCACACCTTTTCCGTTTAGTGTTTTAGGCTCTTGCCGATCTGCGCAACACCGACCAGCGCACCAAAAATACACGTAAGCAAGCATACCCATTGTGAGGGCAGCAGCCAGGCCCCCCCTATTTTTATCAATTGCAAATACAAACCTGAAACTTAAAAAAACCCCGTGTGTTATTTCTACCCCTACACTCCCCTCCTCCTTCTCCTACCCTTTCTCGATCCAGATCAACGGCGCGTGTTTTGGTTTCGCATCCACGCGGCGCATCTCGGCCGAGAGCTCCCACTATAGAATCCCTGTAATCTCCGAGAATATCCGGAGTGTAGAATCCCCGTAGTCTCCGAGAATGTGCGGAGTGTAGAATCCCCGTAGTCTCCGAGAATATCCGGAGTGTAGAATCCCCGTAGTCTCCGAGAATATCCGGAGTGTAGAATCCTCATAGACTCCGAGAATATCCGGAGTGTAGAATCCGAGCAGACTCCGAGAATATCCGGAGTGTAGGACCCCCCCTGGACTCCCAGTTCACCCAGAGTAGATAAGCCCCGCCGTTCACGCCCGGCGGAGTCCCCGTTGTCAACTCCAGTCGGAGTCACCCAAGTTCCCCACCAAGCAGCGCGATCGCCCTCCCAGTACCTCGCTCTTCCACCAGATAGCGTTTTCAGCGGGACCCCTCCAAGTTCCCCACCAAGCAGGGCGATCGTCCCTCTCAGTACCTCGTGCTGCCATCTCCCATACAAATTCCTACTACAGGTTCCACCCTTCTATATAAATTTCTTGTATAGGTTCCTTGGCCCCGACTGAGCTTTTACACCGGTGGATTTATTCCCGCTTGAAGGCCGAATTACTAGCCTTCGCTGACGAATTCGGGTTCTCCTCCGAAGGAGTCGTCGACGATTTGCGGAAAAACTTTGTCACCCTGGTTAGGGACTCTGAACAAACACAAGAGGTGTGGGCTAGACTCGCCGACCTAGGAAGGTAATTTACCTCACGTGCGCCGAGCCCCGTACCTTTGGGGGAAGACAAACCTGGCCTTAGCGGCCCCGCCGCGAACATAAGCGCAGGGTCAAGTCCCGGCGCCTCCGCCGTAGGCCAGCCTCGAACCACCCCTAGCTTCACTATTACTGGCCCCTCTCCGGGGATAACTAACCAAGAAACTTTTATGGAGCCGAGCCACGACCGGAACCGCCGCGAAGTTCTTTGCGTCCCCAAACGAATTCGTAAATGGGGCCTCCAATTCGATGGGTATTCAGACGCCCTAGCCTTCATCGCGCTGGTCGAAGGCCGGGCCTTATCCTACGGAATCGACCTCGAACTCCTTCCTCGAGCCATGGCAGAGCTGCTGACGAGCAGAGCGGACAAGTGGTTCCAAGCAAGCCGCCTCCAAGGGGCTGACTGGATCACATTTCGGCGCGAATTCCTTAAGTTTTTCCTTCTACCCCGATACCTCCAACGCTTGGACGACCAGATTCGGAGTCGTGAACAACTGGAAAGGGAAACGTTTAAAGACTTTATGCTAGATCTTCGAGTTCTCATGCGCCATGCGGGCTACAACGAAACCCAAGAGCTGGATAGGTTATACGAAAATGTCGCGCCAGAATATCAGATGTATATCCGACGTAGCGAGTTTCGGACCATTGGGGAACTGGCCCAGTTGGCCACTGAGTTCGAGGCCGTCCAGAAGCGGAGCCTCGAGAGAAACAACTACAACCACGCCTCTAAAAATGCGACAACTTACCGCCCACCCTCACAGGGTCGGACTCAACCTGCGTTCGCTGAAAGAAATCCCCAAGGAAACCAACCACGTGCATCGCCTGAACCCAGAGCTGCCCTGCCAGCTAGGGTTAACCGTGTAACAGCATCCGACCGTCGAAACGACGTGCGGGATGCTTGCCGGAATTGCGGAGCACCGGGACATTACAGCCAAGAAGAAGATTGCCAAAATCCGCGACAGTACTTCTGTTGGTTGCCGTCCACAACCGGGAAACGGGATGGGTCCACTCGACCGGCGGAGTCCGTCGGGACCCAATCCACCAGAGAACCATCAGTAACCAGTAACCCGGAAGTCAATTCAGGTTCCCCTACAAGTAATGCCCGCCATGCTGGAACCTTTAATCCTAGGGATGGATTTTCTCGCTTCCATTGGCACTACCCTCCGATGTGGTACAGCAAGCCTCACGCTGTCTCGACGAAGACCCGGAGAGCGGGAGACGATCAGACCTAATGAAACGGAGCACGTCAACCGAGGCAATCAATCGGAACCACGACCTCGATCCCGACCACGAAGACCACTCAGCCGCGAAACTACGCCCAGGACATCGAACACGCCGTCAACGGAACCTCGGCTAGGCATAGCCAATCATGATATAGGACCACAGAATGACAGGGATGCCAACGTGCCCGAAGAGCCGCACAGGATACATGAATCGCACAACGCAGCAACACGCCAGGAAAACGATGAGAACAACAACACAGGAGGAAACATCAGAGTATCAACAGAGAGCGACGAAGCCAGAATAGCTAAGAACAGCGACAGGGAGCATCAGGAAGATCACAACCAGGAGAGACACGCTGAGAATTCACGAGGGATACCCGACAAGGACACCGAGACCCAGGGGTACCAAGTAATCAACCAGGAGTACAAGGAACGCGGCTGCGAGACTAATCCGCAGGTCCAAGCGTTCCTTAGCGAACAGCTAACACAATTATAAGGAATGGCGGGAGTAGCAAACATAGCGGAGCACCGGATCACCTTGAGCGATGACTGGCCGATTAATGATGACTGACGCCATCAACTACGGACTCGGGGGAGTGCTAACCCAGGAGATCGACGGCCAGGAACGAGTCATTGCCTACGTCAGACGCAAGCTCGACGCCGCGGAGCTGAATTATTCACCCACGGAAAAAGAGTGCTTGGCCATTGTCTGGGGAATACGGAAATTGCGATGCTACCTCGAGGGCTATAGGTTCGACGTAATCACCGACCACTTGGCTTTAAAATGGCTTGACCAAATAGAAAACCTAACCCGAAGGATTGCCAGATGAGCCTTAGAACTCCAGCAATATTAATACGACGCGGGAAGTATAACGTAGTAGCCGACGCTCTATCCCGACAACCTTTGGAACACTTACAGAGACTTACGCAAGGCGAACACCAGTGCAAGTGGCTGCAACGAAAAATTAAGGACGTCCGGGACGATCCGCAGAAGTTCCCCGACTTCATCATTGAAAACGGAGAGCTATATCGCCACCTCGGCCACTGCCCAGATGACCGGGACTAAGTACCATGGAAGCTGTGCGTAGCAGCCGAACATCGAACTCGAATCCTACACGAATGCCATGATTCCCCCACAGCCGGACATCTTGGCGTTAGGAAGACTATCATCAGGATCTCGCAGAAGTATTACTGACTAGGGATGTTTCGCGATGTGCGACGACACGTACGTCAATGTATCACGTGCCAGAAATACAAGTCAGAACAGCTACAACAAGCCGGAAATATGCTAACGAGACAGGTCAGCGAACCCTTTGGCATACTGTGTGCGGATTTTGTCGGACCGCTGCCCCGCTCCAAAGAGGGGAATACCATGCTCCTCGTCTTTTTCGACACCTTCACCAAGTGGGTCGAGCTGATACCTCTACGAAAGGCAACCACGCCGACCCTAATACGAGCCTTCCACGAACGGATCATCAGCCACTTCGGAGCCCCGAGGAAACTGGTGTGCGATAACGGTTCACAGTTCACCAGCAAGGCGTTCAAGGACTTCCTTAAGGAAACGGGAGTGGAACCCCAATTCAAATCGCACGGTCAAGACGATGATCGCCCAGTACGTGGAGAATGGACAGAACACCTGGGACAGTTTGCTACCAGAACTGCCACTCGTATCTCGTCACTGTATAGCCCAGCCTATCTCCTACAAGCTCGAGAACCACGGCTAACCGAATCCTGGTACGACAGCGTGACCCCCGGAACAGCAACATCGCCCCAGAGCCCATCGGAGAGAGCGGAGCGCTTGAAGGAGGTCTTTCAGATCGTGCAGAACAACCTACAAAAAGCCAGCCGAGAAAAGGGGAAACATTATAACCTGCGTCGTCGAACCTGGAAGTCCGAAATGGGATCACTGGTCCTCGTCCGACAACACCATCTGTCTAAGCCAATAGAAGGGTTCGCAGCGGATCTCGCCCCGAAGTTCGACGGACCGTATAAAGTGGTCGCTTTCCCTTCGCCTAACGTCGCCCGAATCCGCCTACCCGGCCAGCGGAAGGGGCGACTTGCAAATATTGAGGACTTAAAAGCGTTCCACTCTTCTTCCACAGATAACCCCAATGATGAGAACAGCGACACCGCCAAGGAGGACACCGGCGACCAACCCGGACAGTCCCAAAGAGGTCAACCGACCGACACTAGCAACGGGGGGTGATCATAAATACCCCAATCTCCCTTTGTGTCCCCGCTAAGCTTAAAATTGTTGTAAACCATCAAGACCTTAAGAATGAAGTTAGGAGATTCTTTTGCTGCTGCCCATTTATCGCTAATGTTAAGTATCAATAGAACTAAGCTAGTTTAGTTACTTCTTCCACAGATCGAACGGGCGGACATGGTGTCGATAGTACTGTCGTCCGGCGACAGCGATGGGGAGTCTAAACCCAGTTCCCCGGGTAACCGACCACACGCATCCCACGGCTACGTCCGGGAACGGCGTACGCCAAGAGATCCTCCCGGTCATGCCCGCCGGGTAGGCGCCAGCCAGGAGGCTCTGGAAGAGCGACCTCACCCTCTCCAGGGTCCAGCGCTAGGACACCACCCCGTCGGGCAGCGTCGGACTGCGCACCGGATATCGACTCAGAGGACGAGCCGGCGTCGACACCCGCTCGAGTCGCCAGGGGAGTTTCTCCCCACTATACGGACGCGGACGGACGTCGCATCTACCCAGAGCCCTATCAAGGCCACTTGAGTCCAACCGGGTCATGGATGAGCAGCCGGGAGTACAACCCTTGCGGGCGCAACGACGATGACCGGGAGCAACAGGCGCTCTATGTCGAGGACGCGAGCGACAATGAGAACGAGGATGCGTACTCCATGAGCAGCCGGGAGTACGACGACGATCCCCAGGAAGGCGCGGCCCACTATGTATACACGGGCGAGGACCGTTACTGGTACCACCGGGGTCCTGGATGTACCTCATCAAGACGAGCTGGGAAACAATCCAGATCGAAGCCCCGTATCGGCCACCCGATCGTGACCTCCCGCCATCCCCCGTACACCTGTACATCATGGGTCCAGATGAGACCGAGGTAGCCGAGGACCTAGGAGTCCAGACGGAACGCTCCGTCGACCTTATCTGCACGCAGGATGAAGAGATGGGACCGGAGTCGATCACCGCGCACTCTCGTGGACCGTCCACGACACTCCCCCTTGGGATATCCACCACGCAAGATGAGCACAGTTCCCCGCGCAACCCCACGGGCAAAGCAATGGAGTGGGAGTCGGAGCCCAGCGACGACGAGGAGAACACCGAGCAGCGCTTTCGCCGGAAGGAGCCTACACCCGCACCCACATTTAGCGGACGGGGACTAGACGCGGAGATAATCGCCCACTACTCGCACCCCCCACCAACACCAACATCCAGCCCATCGGATACTTCGATGGGGTTGTCGCCCACGACACTCAACCTCCTGTTGGAAGAAACATTACCGGAAATGGAGAACCGATGGTGGGAGTCGTCATCCGAGTGGGACTCGGGCGAGGTCGCCAACCCACAGCCTGAAGCGACAGCTCCTAACGAGGGTCGCCTAGCCCCCGAAAGCAGTTTCGCCCTCGGTGGCGAGCGCTATTCGCTTCCGGCTGGGTGGACGAGCAACACAATGGACGGCCAAGTCTCGGCCGCAGCCTGGCAGACCATCTGCGCACGACGCCCTGCAGCCCGCGTCTCACGGCAGCGCTTCAGGATCCCGACCGAGGAAGGTTCCTACCAGGTCACCCTGAAGCCGTACGGCGCAGGAAACATCTCTTTTCTTCCCCGAAGTAGGGAGGGGATGTAACGCCCTAAATCAGGGGCGCACAAATCCCATTCATTCATATTTAAGTTATTGTTATCATAGTCATACTTTCTCTATTAGCTTTAAGATCGGACATATAGTCCAACGTTATAAATGAAATAGGAACTAAGGAAAACTAATTAAAGTAGTATTCATTCTGAGCCAAGACACGCACCCTAGACAAAGCCCCCTAACGCGTTATCGCACTCGTAAGGCCCGCAATCGATAGCACCACCGATAGCGGGGAACTGGTTCAGTGAGCGTGACGCTTGACTGAATTGCGATCCCTGATTGCTAAGCTCGGCGTCTTCCGTTTTTGACTTTTCGCCGAGAGTGGACGAGTGTCCGAGCATCCCTCCGGCACGCCAAACCGACACACACGTGACAAGATACGCGCTGATCCGCCGGGGACTCAAGTCAGCCTTGCGTCTCCGAACCCGCGCCCGACGCCACACCTTTTCCGTTTAGTGTTTTAGGCTCTTGTCGATCTGCGCAACACCGACCAGCGCACCAAAATTTTTTATATTATTTTTATACCCTTGCAGAGGAGACGCCATAAAGTATATATATATTATTAAGTTGTGTAGATCGGCTGCTGGTCCCCCGCTGCTGTCCCGTAGTAATTGCGAATTACGCACGTCGGCTGCTGGTCCCACGCTGCTGTCCTGTATTATAGGAGCGGTGGACAACTTCTGGTCCTCCGTGTGAATAGCCGGTTGACCGGTGTTTAGCTCCTCGCTAACTGATGAGTTACGAAGATTATGTTGGGAAGATGACTGTCTTCCTTTCACTACTGGCCTAGAGACTCAGTTAGTGTTCCAAGGGATAAGTAAGTTAACGACGGTGGCCGGAGTTATATTCAAGCATGTCTGTTGTTTATTGAAATCAGAATGAAAGTGAAGACCGAAGAGAACTGGACCGAAATGTTCCGTGACCTATGTCTACTAACCGTTCCGTTTTCCCCTTTCAGGATGTCCGAAATGGGTCTTGCTATTGCCGCAAAATCCTTTATGAAACATCTGCAGTAGCTTGCCAGGCCAAGGAATGATCTGACTTCAAACGCGGATTTTGGTTCTGGGAAGTCTTTAATGGCTTTGACCTTCTCTGGGTCAGTTGTTGCACCATTGCTGGTGACTATGAATCCCAAAAAGCCTACGCTCTTTTTAAAGAAGCGTGATTTTTCTACAGACACGTATACGTAGCAAAATTTGCCGATTTGCTCTCGCAAGATGTCGTTGATTGTCCTTTGAAAAATGCTGGCAGCATTTTTCAGACCAAGAGGGAGTCTGCGAAATTCATATTTCCCTCCGTTTACCGAAAAGGAAGTTTTTTCGCGATCACGCTCTGCGAGCATGATCTGGTGGTATCCTGACATAAGGTCCAATGTTGTAAAATATTTGGCATTGCCTAAGTTTCCCAATATCATGGAGATATTTGGCATGGAGTACTTGTCGGATACCGTTCTTTCATTTAGCTTGCGAAAGTCAATTACTAGTCGCATGTTTTTGTTGCCCATTTCATCAGTGCCCTTTTTGTCCACTACCCATATTGGGTTGTTGTACGGAGACACGGATTTCTGGATTATGCCGTTGTCCAGTTTTGCATAAATAGGTTCTTCATCTATTGTTCTTATTGTGGCTACTACCAAAGTGTTATACGGTAGTGCCTCATTGGGGTCCGCAAATGCCCTTTTTCTGCTTTTAAGCATTTTTATAAAGGCATCTTTGATTACAGGGGGTGCGTCAGAGCCACATAAAAGGAACGGCCCAGTGCAATGCACAAATTGTCAGGAGTATGGACACACCAGGGCATACTGTTCGCTTCGAACAGTTTGTGAAGCTTGTGGATACTTCCACAACTCGGCTAACTGCCCTGCCAACAAAGAAGACCCCAAAAAGAAAAAATGCGTTAACTGCCAAGGTAACCACACGGCAAACTACAGGGGCTGTCCTGTCTACAAGGAGATGAAAAACCGCATGCGAAAAGTGATAGCAACGCGTCATCAGAATACCCAAAATGCGTACACTTACTCGCGTACGACGCCGGAAGTATTTTTCGGCACGTCTGCAAGATCCTCCTTTGGTCAACTAAATACCCAGAAGGGATTCTCATACGCCGATGCCCTTTGATCGGGGACGGAAAACCCACTCCAGTCTAATCTAGGAAACGCTCAGCAGATCCAAGAACAGTCGCAAAGCACTCTGTAAACTATGATGGTCACCATGCAACAAAGTATGATGGAACTCATGTCATTCATGAAAACGACCATGCGAACACTGGTTCAAAACCAGAACATGGTGTTACAGCTACTTGCAGCTAAGCAGTCCAATAACAATGTGGCACGCCAATGGCGTTTCATGGCACAACCTTGAAGTAACACAGTTCCTGAATGAAAATCATATCGACATTATGCTACTGGTAGAGACGCACCTCACAAACAAATACAACTTCCAAATAAGAGGCTACACTTTCTACCGCACAGACCATCCAGATGGTAAAGCCCACGGCGGAACCGGCATCCTAATCAGGGAACGCGTCAAGCACCACTTTCACCAAAGGTTTTCAACTAATTACTTGCAAGCCACGTCTATCAAAGTGCAGTCAGGCAACGGAAACCTCACCATAGCCGCTGTCTACTGCCCGCTTCGCTTTACAATTTCTAAAGGACAATTCATGGACTTCTACAACTTGCTTGGAGACCGCTTTATAGCTGCAGGGGACTATAATGCCAAACACACGCACTGGGGATCACGCCTTGTGACTCCCAAAGGAAGGCAATTATACAATGCAATCATAAAACCGAACAACAAATTAGACTATGTTTCCCCTGGCAGCCCCACATACTGGCCAACAGACCCCAGACCTAATATACTTGCGGTGACAAAAAACATTCCCCGCAATATAATAAGCGCCAAAGCGCTTTCGGACCTGTCGTCAGACCATTCGCCAGTGCTAATAACTCTTCTTCAAAGCACAAAAACCACAGATCACCCCCTCAGGCTGACATCGCACAGAACCAACTGGTTAAAATATAAAAAGTATGTAAGCTCACACAGCAAATTAACCCCTCACTTCAACATCGAAGCGGACATCGACTGCTCTACCGATGCTCTTGAAGAAGTATTCGTGGAGGCAGCCACTATCTCAACACCACAAGGCAGGGACGTGCAATCCAACCACTTCAAAACTAATCTGCAACTTGAATGGTTAGTCCTAGAAAAGAGGAGCCTGCGACGTGCCTGGCAAACCAGCAGATCGCCGTCATCAAAACAACGTCACAGGAAGCCACTCGCTCACTAAATCGAGCTCTAAAGCAAGAAACAGAAAATGCACAGCTGCAGAACATAAAAAAACTATCGCCAACCAGTACAAAACATCCTCTGTGGAGGGCTCACCCAAATCTGAGCACTCCAATCGAAACAGTCACTCCGATAAGAAACTCATCTGGCATCTGGGCCCGCAGCGACGAAGATAGAGCTGAAACTTTTGCTTTACATCTAAGAAACGTTTTCCAGCCGAACCCTGCCACTGGTTCATTTTTCCTACCACAAATCGAATCTGAATCTATTTCCCTACCACCATTGTTTCAGCCAAAGGAGATCGCGAAAGTCATTGGGGAACTGAAACCGAAAAAGGCCACTGGCGGTGACCAAATAACCCCAAAAATGTTAATTGAACTTCCAAACTCTGCCATTAAGGTTATTTGTAAGCTCTTCAATGGGATTATAACTCTCGGCTACTATCCGAAAAAATGGAAAAAATCTATTATCATTATGATAGCGAAGCCCGGAAAAGACCACACAATTCCGTCATTCTACAGACCAATTAGTTTATTATCGTGTCTGTCTAAGCTGTTCTAAAAATGCCTTATAACTCGCATAACACCATATCTAGGAGCACACAATGTTATCCCTGCTCATCAAATTGGATTTCGTCAAAACCATGGAACAAACGAACAAGTTAACAGAATAACATCAGAAATACGAACAGCCTTTGAGCATCGGGAATACTGCAGCGCAATATTCCTCGATGTATCTCAAGCCTTCGATCGAGTATGGCTAGATGGCCTCATACACAAAATCAAAACACACTTACCTGATTACACTTACAAGCTTCTTGAGTCGTATCTATACAACAGGACCTTCGCAGTAAGGTGCAATACAACAACATCCGACGACTACATTATCAAAGCTGGAGACCCGCAAGGAAGCGCGCTAGGGCCTACTCTGTTCCTCCTATACACAGCGGATATTCCCACGAACGAGCAGCTAACAACATCTACGTTCGCTGACGACACCGCAATTTTAAGTCGCTCGAGGTGCCCAGGCCGAGCCACAACACAGCTAGCAAACCACCTCCTCGTAGTAGAGAGGTGGCTATCTGATTGGCGGATTAAAATACATGAACAAAAATGTAAACACATAACGTTTACTCTCAACAGGCAAACATGCCCTCCACTATTATTGAATAATACGCAGATTCCCCAAGTCAACGATGTAACGTATCTCGGCGTCCACCTTGACAGACGATTAACCTGGAGAAGACACATCGAACGCAAGAAAGTACATCTAAAACTAAAGGCAAGCAGCTTCCACTGGATTCTTAACGCTCGTTCGCCCCTGCGTCTGGACTACAAGGTTTTGCTCTACAACTCCACTCTCAAGCCCATCTGGACATATGGCTCCCAGCTATGGGGGAACGCCAGCAGAAGCAACATAGACATTATACAGCGCGTTCAATCGAAAATCCTGCGAACTATCACTGGGGCACCACGGTGTTTTCGCAACCAAAACATCCACAGGGACCTAAGCATTCTTACCGTAAAAGATGAAATAGACAAACAAAAAGCGTCCTACAACGAAAAACTCTCTGTGCACCCAACTCGCCTCGCAAGAGGCTTGACTTGGGTTTCCAGCCGATCCCGTCTACAACGCAACGACCTGCCAAGCCAGCTATAACTTTCGGGCCCCTTTAGCACAACATCTGTCATATGACTGTGAGTTAGATTAATTAGTCTAAGATTTGATACACTTATTGTTAGTATCCAAAGGGAGAAGATTCAATAAATAAATAGCAAAGCATTAAAAAAAAAAAAATTTGTGTTGTGCCATGGATTGAATGAATATTGAAAGGGGCTTCTACTGGACGGACGCCTTTTAGATCCTTGTAAGGTCTAATAAAGTTTTTAGAAGCGCCCGTGTCTATAAGAAATTTCATGGAAGTCCCCGCTACTCTTCGTCTGAGGACGGGTAGCAGGGATTTACCCCTAAAAAATTGATGGCATCCGAATCATATTCTTCCGTTTTTGACTTTTCGCCGAGAGTGGACGAGTGTCCGAGCATCCCTCCGGCACGCCAAACCGACACACACGTGACAAGATACGCGCTGATCCGCCGGGGACTCAAGTCAGCCTTGCGTCTCCGAACCCGCGCCCGACGCCACACCTTTTCCGTTTAGTGTTTTAGGCTCTTGTCGATCTGCGCAACACCGACCAGCGCACCAAAATTTTTTATATTATTTTTATACCCTTGCAGAGGAGACGCCATAAAGTATATATATATTATTAAGTTGTGTAGATCGGCTGCTGGTCCCCCGCTGCTGTCCCGTAGTAATTGCGAATTACGCACGTCGGCTGCTGGTCCCACGCTGCTGTCCTGTATTATAGGAGCGGTGGACAACTTGTGGTCCTCCGTGTGAATAGCCGGTTGACCGGTGTTTAGCTCCTCGCTAACTGATGAGTTACGAAGATTACTACTGGCCTAGAGACTCAGTTAGTGTTCCAAGGGATAAGTAAGTTAACGACGGTGGCCGGAGTTATATTCAAGCATGTCTGTTGTTTATTGAAATCAGAATGAAAGTGAAGACCGAACAGAACTGGACCGAAATGTTCCGTGACCTATGTCTACTAACCGTTCCGTTTTCCCCTTTCAGGATGTCCGAAATGGGTCTTGCTATTGCCGCAAAATCCTTTATGAAACATCTGCAGTAGCTTGCCAGGCCAAGGAATGATCTGACTTCAAACGCGGATTTTGGTTCTGGGAAGTCTTTAATGGCTTTGACCTTCTCTGGGTCAGTTGTTGCACCATTGCTGGTGACTATGAATCCCAAAAAGCCTACGCTCTTTTTAAAGAAGCGTGATTTTTCTACAGACACGTATACGTAGCAAAATTTGCCGATTTGCTCTCGCAAGATGTCGTTGATTGTCCTTTGAAAAATGCTGGCAGCATTTTTCAGACCAAGAGGGAGTCTGCGAGATTCATATTTCCCTCCGTTTACCGAAAAGGAAGTTTTTTCGCGATCACACTCTGCGAGCATGATCTGGTGGTATCCTGACATAAGGTCCAATGTTGTAAAATATTTGGCATTGCCTAAGTTTCCCAATATCATGGAGATATTTGGCATGGAGTACTTGTCGGATACCGTTCTTTCATTTAGCTTGCGAAAGTCAATTACTAGTCGCATGTTTTTGTTGCCCATTTCATCAGTGCCCTTTTTGTCCACTACCCATATTGGGTTGTTGTACGGAGACACGGATTTCTGGATTATGCCGTTGTCCAGTTTTGCATAAATAGGTTCTTCATCTATTGTTCTTATTGTGGCTACTACCAAAGTGTTATACGGTAGTGCCTCATTGGGGTCCGCAAATGCCCTTTTTCTGCTTTTAAGCATTTTTATAAAGGCATCTTTGATTACAGGGGGTGCGTCAGAGCCACATAAAAGGAACGGCCCAGTGCAATGCACAAATTGTCAGGAGTATGGACACACCAGGGCATACTGTTCGCTTCGAACAGTTTGTGAAGCTTGTGGATACTTCCACAACTCGGCTAACTGCCCTGCCAACAAAGAAGACCCCAAAAAGAAAAAATGCGTTAACTGCCAAGGTAACCACACGGCAAACTACAGGGGCTGTCCTGTCTACAAGGAGATGAAGGACCGCATGCGAAAAGTGATAGCAACGCGTCATCAGAATACCCAAAATGCGTACACTTACTCGCGTACGACGCCGGAAGTATTTTTCGGCACGTCTGCAAGATCCTCCTTTGGTCAACTAAATACCCAGAAGGGATTCTCATACGCCGATGCCCTTTGATCGGGGACGGAAAACCCACTCCAGTCTAATCTAGGAAACGCTCAGCAGATCCAAGAACAGTCGCAAAGCACTCTGTAAACTATGATGGTCACCATGCAACAAAGTATGATGGAACTCATGTCATTCATGAAAACGACCATGCGAACACTGGTTCAAAACCAGAACATGGTGTTACAGCTACTTGCAGCTAAGCAGTCCAATAACAATGTGGCACGCCAATGGCGTTTCATGGCACAACCTTGAAGTAACACAGTTCCTGAATGAAAATCATATCGACATTATGCTACTGGTAGAGACGCACCTCACAAACAAATACAACTTCCAAATAAGAGGCTACACTTTCTACCGCACAGACCATCCAGATGGTAAAGCCCACGGCGGAACCGGCATCCTAATCAGGGAACGCGTCAAGCACCACTTTCACCAAAGGTTTTCAACTAATTACTTGCAAGCCACGTCTATCAAAGTGCAGTCAGGCAACGGAAACCTCACCATAGCCGCTGTCTACTGCCCGCTTCGCTTTACAATTTCTAAAGGACAATTCATGGACTTCTACAACTTGCTTGGAGACCGCTTTATAGCTGCAGGGGACTATAATGCCAAACACACGCACTGGGGATCACGCCTTGTGACTCCCAAAGGAAGGCAATTATACAATGCAATCATAAAACCGAACAACAAATTAGACTATGTTTCCCCTGGCAGCCCCACATACTGGCCAACAGACCCCAGACCTAATATACTTGCGGTGACAAAAAACATTCCCCGCAATATAATAAGCGCCAAAGCGCTTTCGGACCTGTCGTCAGACCATTCGCCAGTGCTAATAACTCTTCTTCAAAGCACAAAAACCACAGATCACCCCCTCAGGCTGACATCGCACAGAACCAACTGGTTAAAATATAAAAAGTATGTAAGCTCACACAGCAAATTAACCCCTCACTTCAACATCGAAGCGGACATCGACTGCTCTACCGATGCTCTTGAAGAAGTATTCGTGGAGGCAGCCACTATCTCAACACCACAAGGCAGGGACGTGCAATCCAACCACTTCAAAACTAATCTGCAACTTGAATGGTTAGTCCTAGAAAAGAGGAGCCTGCGACGTGCCTGGCAAACCAGCAGATCGCCGTCATCAAAACAACGTCACAGGAAGCCACTCGCTCACTAAATCGAGCTCTAAAGCAAGAAACAGAAAATGCACAGCTGCAGAACATAAAAAAACTATCGCCAACCAGTACAAAACATCCTCTGTGGAGGGCTCACCCAAATCTGAGCACTCCAATCGAAACAGTCACTCCGATAAGAAACTCATCTGGCATCTGGGCCCGCAGCGACGAAGATAGAGCTGAAACTTTTGCTTTACATCTAAGAAACGTTTTCCAGCCGAACCCTGCCACTGGTTCATTTTTCCTACCACAAATCGAATCTGAATCTATTTCCCTACCACCATTGTTTCAGCCAAAGGAGATCGCGAAAGTCATTGGGGAACTGAAACCGAAAAAGGCCACTGGCGGTGACCAAATAACCCCAAAAATGTTAATTGAACTTCCAAACTCTGCCATTAAGGTTATTTGTAAGCTCTTCAATGGGATTATAACTCTCGGCTACTATCCGAAAAAATGGAAAAAATCTATTATCATTATGATAGCGAAGCCCGGAAAAGACCACACAATTCCGTCATTCTACAGACCAATTAGTTTATTATCGTGTCTGTCTAAGCTGTTCTAAAAATGCCTTATAACTCGCATAACACCATATCTAGGAGCACACAATGTTATCCCTGCTCATCAAATTGGATTTCGTCAAAACCATGGAACAAACGAACAAGTTAACAGAATAACATCAGAAATACGAACAGCCTTTGAGCATCGGGAATACTGCAGCGCAATATTCCTCGATGTATCTCAAGCCTTCGATCGAGTATGGCTAGATGGCCTCATACACAAAATCAAAACACACTTACCTGATTACACTTACAAGCTTCTTGAGTCGTATCTATACAACAGGACCTTCGCAGTAAGGTGCAATACAACAACATCCGACGACTACATTATCAAAGCTGGAGACCCGCAAGGAAGCGCGCTAGGGCCTACTCTGTTCCTCCTATACACAGCGGATATTCCCACGAACGAGCAGCTAACAACATCTACGTTCGCTGACGACACCGCAATTTTAAGTCGCTCGAGGTGCCCAGGCCGAGCCACAACACAGCTAGCAAACCACCTCCTCGTAGTAGAGAGGTGGCTATCTGATTGGCGGATTAAAATACATGAACAAAAATGTAAACACATAACGTTTACTCTCAACAGGCAAACATGCCCTCCACTATTATTGAATAATACGCAGATTCCCCAAGTCAACGATGTAACGTATCTCGGCGTCCACCTTGACAGACGATTAACCTGGAGAAGACACATCGAACGCAAGAAAGTACATCTAAAACTAAAGGCAAGCAGCTTCCACTGGATTCTTAACGCTCGTTCGCCCCTGCGTCTGGACTACAAGGTTTTGCTCTACAACTCCACTCTCAAGCCCATCTGGACATATGGCTCCCAGCTATGGGGGAACGCCAGCAGAAGCAACATAGACATTATACAGCGCGTTCAATCGAAAATCCTGCGAACTATCACTGGGGCACCACGGTGTTTTCGCAACCAAAACATCCACAGGGACCTAAGCATTCTTACCGTAAAAGATGAAATAGACAAACAAAAAGCGTCCTACAACGAAAAACTCTCTGTGCACCCAACTCGCCTCGCAAGAGGCTTGACTTGGGTTTCCAGCCGATCCCGTCTACAACGCAACGACCTGCCAAGCCAGCTATAACTTTCGGGCCCCTTTAGCACAACATCTGTCATATGACTGTGAGTTAGATTAATTAGTCTAAGATTTGATACACTTATTGTTAGTATCCAAAGGGAGAAGATTCAATAAATAAATAGCAAAGCATTAAAAAAAAAAAAATTTGTGTTGTGCCATGGATTGAATGAATATTGAAAGGGGCTTCTACTGGACGGACGCCTTTTAGATCCTTGTAAGGTCTAATAAAGTTTTTAGAAGCGCCCGTGTCTATAAGAAATTTCATGGAAGTCCCCGCTACTCTTCGTCTGAGGACGGGTAGCAGGGATTTACCCCTAAAAAATTGATGGCATCCGAATCATATTCTTCCGTTTTTGACTTTTCGCCGAGAGTGGACGAGTGTCCGAGCATCCCTCCGGCACGCCAAACCGACACACACGTGACAAGATACGCGCTGATCCGCCGGGGACTCAAGTCAGCCTTGCGTCTCCGAACCCGCGCCCGACGCCACACCTTTTCCGTTTAGTGTTTTAGGCTCTTGTCGATCTGCGCAACACCGACCAGCGCACCAAAATTTTTTATATTATTTTTATACCCTTGCAGAGGAGACGCCATAAAGTATATATATATTATTAAGTTGTGTAGATCGGCTGCTGGTCCCCCGCTGCTGTCCCGTAGTAATTGCGAATTACGCACGTCGGCTGCTGGTCCCACGCTGCTGTCCTGTATTATAGGAGCGGTGGACAACTTCTGGTCCTCCGTGTGAATAGCCGGTTGACCGGTGTTTAGCTCCTCGCTAACTGATGAGTTACGAAGATTATGTTGGGAAGATGACTGTCTTCCTTTCACTACTGGCCTAGAGACTCAGTTAGTGTTCCAAGGGATAAGTAAGTTAACGACGGTGGCCGGAGTTATATTCAAGCATGTCTGTTGTTTATTGAAATCAGAATGAAAGTGAAGACCGAAGAGAACTGGACCGAAATGTTCCGTGACCTATGTCTACTAACCGTTCCGTTTTCCCCTTTCAGGATGTCCGAAATGGGTCTTGCTATTGCCGCAAAATCCTTTATGAAACATCTGCAGTAGCTTGCCAGGCCAAGGAATGATCTGACTTCAAACGCGGATTTTGGTTCTGGGAAGTCTTTAATGGCTTTGACCTTCTCTGGGTCAGTTGTTGCACCATTGCTGGTGACTATGAATCCCAAAAAGCCTACGCTCTTTTTAAAGAAGCGTGATTTTTCTACAGACACGTATACGTAGCAAAATTTGCCGATTTGCTCTCGCAAGATGTCGTTGATTGTCCTTTGAAAAATGCTGGCAGCATTTTTCAGACCAAGAGGGAGTCTGCGAAATTCATATTTCCCCCCGTTTACCGAAAAGGAAGTTTTTTCGCTCTGCGAGCATGATCTGGTGGTATCCTGACATAAGGTCCAATGTTGTAAAATATTTGGCCTTGCCTAGGTTTCCCAATATCATGGAGATATTTGGCATGGCGTACTTGTCGGATACCGTTCTTTCATTTAGCTTGCGAAAGTCAATTACTAGTCGCATGTTTTTGTTGCCCATTTCATCAGTGCCCTTTTTGTCCACTACCCATATTGGGTTGTTGTACGGAGACACGGATTTCTGGATTATGCCGTTGTCCAATAGATTTTGGATTTCCTTGTTAACAAAATCGGCCGCCCCCATGAGGTACGGATACAGTTTTGCATAAATAGGTTCTTCATCTATTGTTCTTATTGTGGCTACTACCAAAGTGTTATACGGTAGTGCCTCATTGGGGTCCGCAAGTGCCCTTTTTCTGCTTTTAAGCATTTTTATAAAGGCATCTTTGATTACAGGGGGTGCGTCAGAGCCACATAAAAGGAACGGCCCAGTGCAATGCACAAATTGTCAGGAGTATGGACACACCAGGGCATACTTTTCGTTTCGAACAGTCTGTGTAGCTTGTGGATACTTCCACAATTCGGCTAACTGCCCTGCCAACAAAGAAGACCCCAAAAAGAAAAAATGCGTTAACTGCCAAGGTAACCACACGGCAAACTACAGGGGCTGTCCGGTCTACAAGGAGATGAAGGACCGCATGCGAAAAGTGATAGCAACGCGTCATCAGAATACCCAAAATGCGTACACTTACTCGCGTACGACGCCGGAAGTATTTTTCGGCACGGCTGCAAGATCCTCCTTTGGTCAACTAAATACCCAGAAGGGATTCTCATACGCCGATGCCCTTTGATCGGGGACGGAAAACCCACTCCAGTCTAATCTAGGAAACGCTCAGCAGATCCAAGAACAGTCGCAAAGCACTCTGGAAACTATGATGGTCACCATGCAACAAAGTATGATGGAACTCATGTCATTCATGAAAACGACCATGCGAACACTGGTTCAAAACCAGAACATGGTGTTACAGCTACTTGCAGCTAAGCAGTCCAAATAATCAGATGGCAAATCTACGAATAACAATGTGGCACGCCAATGGCGTTTCATGGCATAACCTTGAAGTAACACAGTTCCTGAATGAAAATCATATCGACATTATGCTACTGGTAGAGACGCACCTCACAAACAAATACAACTTCCAAATAAGAGGCTACACTTTCTACCGCACAGACCATCCAGATGGTAAAGCCCACGGCGGAACCGGCATCCTAATCAGGGAACGCGTCAAGCACCACTTTCACCAAAGGTTTTCAACTAATTACTTGCAAGCCACGTCTATCAAAGTGCAGTCAGGCAACGGAAACCTCACCATAGCCGCTGTCTACTGCCCGCCTCGCTTTACAATTTCTGAAGGACAATTCATGGACTTCTACAACTTGCTTGGAGGCCGCTTTATAGCTGCAGGGGACTATAATGCCAAACACACGCACTGGGGATCACGCCTTGTGACTCCCAAAGGAAGGCAATTATACAATGCAATCATAAAACCGAACAACAAATTAGGCTATGTTTCCACTGGCAGCCCCACATATTGGCCAACAGACCCCAGACCTAATATACTTTGCGGTGACAAAAAACATTCCCCGCAATATAATAAGCGCCAAAGCGCTTTCGGACCTGTCGTCAGACCATTCGCCAGTGCTAATAACTCTTCTTCAAAGCACAAAAACCACAGATCACCCCCTCAGGCTGACATCGCACAGAACCAACTGGTTAAAATATAAAAAGTATGTAAGCTCACACAGCAAATTAACCCCTCACTTCAACATCGAAGCGGACATCGACTGCTCTACCGATGCTCTTGAAGAAGTATTCGTGGAGGCAGCCAATATCTCAACACCACAAGGCAGGGACGTGCAAACCAACCACTTCAAAACTAATCTGCAAATTGAATGGTTAGTCCTAGAAAAGAGGCGCCTGCGACGTGCCTGGCAAACCAACAGATCGCCGTCATCAAAACAACGTCACAGGAAGCCACTCGCTTACTAAATCGAGCTCTAAAGCAAGAAACAGAAAATGCACAGCTGCAGTACATAAAAAAAACTATCGCCAACCAGTACAAAACATCCTCTGTGGAGGGCTCACCCAAATCTGAGCATTCCAATCGAAACAGTCACTCCGATAAGAAACTCATCTGGCATCTGGGCCCGCAGCGACGAAGATAGAGCCGAAACTTTTGCTTTACATCTAAGAAACGTCTTCCAGCCGAACCCTGCCACTGGTTCATTTTTCCTACCACAAATCGAATCTGAATCTATTTCCCTACCACCATTGTTTCAGCCAAAGGAGATCGCGAAAGTCATTGGGGAACTGAAACCGAAAAAGGCCACTGGCGGTGACCAAATAACCCCAAAAATGTTAATTGAACTTCCAAACTATGCCATTAAGGTTATCTTTAAGCTCAATGGGATTATAACCCTCGGCTACTATCCGAAAAAATGGAAAAAATCTATTATCATTATGATAGCGAAGCTCGGAAAAGACCACACAATTCCGTCATTCTACAGACCAATTAGTTTATTATCGTGTCTGTCTAAGCTGTTCTAAAAATGCCTTATAACTCGCATAACACCATATCTAGGAGCACACAATGTTATCCCTGCTCATCAAATTGGATTTCGTCAAAACCATGGAACAAACGAACAAGTTAACAGAATAACATCAGAAATACGAACAGCCTTTGAGCATCGGGAATACTGCAGCGCAATATTCCTCGATGTATCTCAAGCCTTCGATCGAGTATGGCTAGATGGCCTCATACACAAAATCAAAACACACTTACCTGATTACACTTACAAGCTTCTTGAGTCGTATCTATACAACAGGACCTTCGCAGTAAGGTGCAATACAACAACATCCGACGACTACATTATCAAAGCTGGAGACCCGCAAGGAAGCGCGCTAGGGCCTACTCTGTTCCTCCTATACACAGCGGATATTCCCACGAACGAGCAGCTAACAACATCTACGTTCGCTGACGACACCGCAATTTTAAGTCGCTCGAGGTGCCCAGGCCGAGCCACAACACAGCTAGCAAACCACCTCCTCGTAGTAGAGAGGTGGCTATCTGATTGGCGGATTAAAATACATGAACAAAAATGTAAACACATAACGTTTACTCTCAACAGGCAAACATGCCCTCCACTGTTATTGAATAATACGCAGATTCCCCAAGTCAACGATGTAACGTATCTCGGCGTCCACCTTGACAGACGATTAACCTGGAGAAGACACATCGAACGCAAGAAAGTACATCTAAAACTAAAGGCAAGCAGCTTCCACTGGATTCTTAACGCTCGTTCGCCCCTGCGTCTGGACTACAAGGTTTTGCTCTACAACTCCACTCTCAAGCCCATCTGGACATATGGCTCCCAGCTATGGGGGAACGCCAGCAGAAGCAACATAGACATTATACAGCGCGTTCAATCGAAAATCCTGCGAACTATCACTGGGGCACCACGGTGTTTTCGCAACCAAAACATCCACAGGGACCTAAGCATTCTTACCGTAAAAGATGAAATAGACAAACAAAAAGCGTCCTACAACGAAAAACTCTCTGTGCACCCAACTCGCCTCGCAAGAGGCTTGACTTGGGTTTCCAGCCGATCCCGTCTACAACGCAACGACCTGCCAAGCCAGCTATAACTTTCGGGCCCCTTTAGCACAACATCTGTCAAATGACTGTGAGTTAGATTAATTAGTCACTTATTGTTAGTATCCAAAGGGAGAAGATTCAATAAATAAATAGCAAAGCATTTAAAAAAAAAAAAATTTTTGTTGTGCCATGGATTGAATGAATATTGAAAGGGGCTTCTACTGGACGGACGCCTTTTAGCCCCTTGTAAGGTCTAATAAAGTTTTAAGAAGCGCCCGAGTCTATAAGGAATTTCATGGAAGTCCCCGCTACTCTTCGTCTGAGGACGGGTAGCAGGGATTTACCCCTAAAAAATTGATGGCATCCGAATCATATTCTGTGATGGCGTCATCATCAACTTTTTGAGCCGCGCTAGAGGCAGCTGTGGTGTATGTATCACCAGTTTTGTCAGCGCTCTGGGCAATGTGATTTACCCTTTGCCTTTTTTGTGGGTGCGTTTTGTCAGACGCCGCCGGCTTCCTATTCTGGTATGCCGGGGCCTGTGATGGTTTCAACATTCTAGACAGCGATGGATCCACTTCCATGGGTTCCGGAGTGCCTCCACGGTGCCCATCGCCGCGTGGAGCAGGGTGCACCTGTGCCTTATGCTGTTTAGTAAAGTGTGGACTTTTCCCAGCACTTATTTGCGTGTATGCCTGTTGGGCAGGGGCTCGTCACGTTTAACATTATTTTTAATATCTATAGGCTCGTAGGCTTTAATCTAAGGGGCTTCCGCTTGGGTGGGAGCGATTTGTACCGCATTAACCTGGGCGGTCAGCTGCTGTATGGCTTGGCGTAGTTCGTTTTCCCTACGCTGGCTCTCCAGGGTTGCCTCTTGAACGGCATGGGCAACTGCCGCCTGTATGGTGGCTGTCATTTGTTCCATATTAAAAGCCATGTTTACAGCTCAGGGAATATTAGCGCGTACACGTTTCGGTGTATAAGTTCTGGCTGGGCCTTCGGTCTCAGAATCAGAGCCGCTGGAGATTTGTTTATTATTCCTATACTGCTGAAACGGATTGTTCATGAGGGTCTGCAATTACAAAATCGCCCTGAAGAGTTAAAGCATGGTCAAGCTGTATGCTTGTGCAGGCAGCTGGCCTGTCGAGGGGGACGCGGGGGCTGAGTCGCCGCTTTGCCCACGATGGATGGGGACTGTTCAGACTGAGTTGTTGCCTTGCCAGGCAGTGACAAGGTGAGGGGTGCGCGGGTACTGAGCCTCCGCTATGGCAAACCGAGAAAATGAACAACAACAATTGCCACACAAATGCATGCGCGACCGTATCGGGTTCGCGGATGTGGGGTGGGGAGACAATAAAACCAACAAGACTGCGAAGCTAACGCTGAGAATACGAGATATTCGGTCGGGATATTTAAAGTTCGTAATTTTTATACCCTTGCAGAGGGTATATTGATTTCAGTCAGAAGTTTGCAACGCAGTGAAGGAGACGTTTCCGACCCCATAAAGTATATATATTCTTGATCAGCATGACTAGACGAGTCGATCTAACCATGTCCGTCTGTCCGTCTGTCCGTCCGTTTCTACGCAAACTAGTCTCTCAGTTTTAAAGCTATCGGGCTGAAACTTTCCCAAAAGTCTTATATCTTTTGCAGGTAGTATGTAAGTCGGAACCAGCCGGATCGGACAACTATATCTTATAGCTCCCATAGGAATAATCGGACAAAAAAATTTAAAAAAATTATATCTTTGGTGTTTATAAGCTTGGAAATAACATTTTTTAATTAGTTTTGAATTTTGAATTACATTTTATCGAAATCGGACGATTATATCATATAGCTGCCATGGTGGAAAAATAATATGAAACAAATTATAGCTTCGGTGTTTTTCAACATATAACCTCCAACGCTTGGAAATAACATTTTTTAATTAGATCTGAATTTCGAATTTAATTTTATCAAAATCGGACGACTATATCATATAGCTGCCATAATAACGATCGGAAAATTGGTAGGAAAATAATATGAAACAAATTATAGCTTCGGTGTTTTTTGACATATTATCTTATACTATTGGGAATATCATTTTTTGTGTTTTTAAATTTAATAATTATAGCTGCAAGGGTATATAAGCTTCGGCTTGCCGAAGCTAACTTTTTTTCTTGGTTCTTTATGACTGCACTAAAATATTGGTTTATCTATTTGCATGCAAACAATACGCAAAAATATTTGGCAATATTGTCACTATGTCACCATTAATAATATATTTAGTTAAAATATATTTATTATATAAGATTTAAGAAATTTTATTTTCTTCTTTTATTTTAAATTTATTATAAAAGAATTGTAAATGTCAATCAATTAATGAGCGTAAATTTACGAAACTAATGTGAAATGTCAATAATGGAACTGCAGAAATTTTTCTGCCAGTGTATTTGATTTTTTTACAAATTGAATGCAGATAGAGGGCATGTGTGAATGAAAATGCTCACTTACATGATTCCCTAAATTTATTGCAATCCGTATTTTACGTTGAGCGCCAATTATTAAGTTGTGTAGATCGGCTGCTGGTCCCCCGCTGCTGTCCCGTAGTAATTGCGAATTACGCACGTCGGCTGCTGGTCCCACGCTGCTGTCCTGTATTATAGGTACGGTGGACACCTTCTGGTCCTCAGTGTGAATAGCCGGTTGGCCGGTGTTTAGCTCCTCGCTAACTGATGAGTTACGAAGATTATGTTGGGAAGATGACTGTCTTCCTTTCACTACTGGCCTAGAGACTCAGTTAGTGTTCCAAGGGATAAGTAAGTTAACGACTGTGGCCGGAGCTATATTCAAGCATGTCTGTTCTTTATTGAAATCAGAATAAAACTGAACTTAAAGCTAACAAAAATTGGAATCATAGCGGCCACGCAAATATGCTGTGTTTGCCGGCTATGCATGGGCATCCGGCCAGACGCTGTGTCAGCAGTTTTGGCCGGAGCGAGCTGTCGAACGAACGGTCATTGCCGCCGCTCGGTTAACTTAGTTAACTTATATTCTTGATCAGCATCACTAGACGAGTCGATCTAGCCATGTCCGTCTGTCCGTCCGTTTCTACGCAAACTAGTCTCTCAGTTTTAAAGCTATCGGGCTGAAACTTTCCCAAAAGTCTTATATCTTTTGCAGGTAGTATATAAGTCGGAAGCAGCCGGAACGGACAACTAAATCTTATAGCTCCAATAGGAATAATCGGAAAAGAAAATGTAAAAAATTATATCTTTGGTGTTTTTTAACAATTTTGAATTCAATTTTATCAAAATTGGAAGACAATATCATATAGCTGCCATAGAAATACCATATCTTAGCTGTTTTTTTTAACATATAACCTCCTACGCTTGGAATACAATTTTTTTAATTAGTTTTGAATTTTGAATTCAATTTTATCAAAATTGGAAGACAATATCATATAGCTGCCATAGAAACGATCGTAAAATCGGTGCGAAAATAATAAGAAACAAATTATATCTTAGGTGTTTTTTTAACATATAACCTCCTACGCTTGGAAATAACATTTTTTAGTTAGTTTTGAATTTAGAATTTAGAAGTTAAAAATAAAATGAAACAAATTATAGCTACGGTGTTTCTTGACATATTATTATCTTATGCTATTGGGAATAACATTTTTTGTATTTTTAAGAATTTCGAAAAAAATTTAATAAAAATCGGACGACTCTAACATATAGCTGTCAATGAAACGGTCAGAGAAATAATGAAATAATTATTTTTAAAAAAATGTTGCTTGGTTAATTTTGACCGTATTTTCTTTTACTCTGGGTATAGAATATTTTAACTTTTCAAAATTACGAAATTAATTTTACACAAAAATCTGACGACAATAATATTTTGCTGAATGGGATGGTGTTAGGACACGAGTAACATGGATACAGGTGTCCAAATTATAGGGTAGGATACCTAGGTATACCCGTTTTGCCTATTTTAGATTACAGAAATAACCATAACAAGGTTGCCACGAAGCTAGGTAACGGTAGTAATGCAGTTATTACGCAATCCTTAAATTAGGTAATCAACTTGGTTTACCTAATTTACCTACGAATTGTCCCTAAAATCAGGCATTTCCCGCCATCGAAAGGGTTATATGAAGGTTAATAGTAGGTATGATTCAAACCTATATATTGACTCGTAATCCTAATCCCCGGATTAGTCTGTGAAAACCAGTTGCCGAGTGACAACATATACATTGTTGTGTGTATGTTTTATACTCAATTAATATAAACACACCGAAAGTATAAGGTGAAAAGTGAATGAAAGTTCACCAAAAAGTATTAGGTGAAAAGTGATTAAAAATCCACCAAAAGGTATAAGGTGAAAAGTGAAAAAGTGTCTAACAAAAAAATAAAGTGTTATTATACTTTCTTCCTTTGGTAAGTACTTCTATAAAGTAAAGCAGGATTCATAAATTCGTAACACAGTCTCTTCTGCTGAAATTCGGGTGGAACATCAATGAACATCAATAAATATTTACCAGAATCCTGAACAAAGAGATTTTGAAAATCTCTGACAAATTATAACCCCTTTACTTTTATATAATTATTTTTTAACAGCAAAATAAAGAGAATGCCGCACATATCTTCTTTATCTCAAGAGCAGCGCCGCCAAGCTGCGCTTAGACGAAGCCGATCCCAATATGCTCAAAATGCGTCACAAATAAGGACCCGTAATGCGCAGCACATTGCCTTGGCCCGTACAAGTAATTTGGAGGTAGCAGAAGAAAATCGCTCGCGAAATTCCGCTGCTCGCTCTCAGAGAAGGAGAAGTGAAAGAATTCGAGCCAGCAAACGATTGAGGAACACTGACAATCGAGCTACCTGGAGATCGATCGAGGAAAATCGAGGACCAGAACGCGCACGGGACGCTGTAGCGCGCGCAATAGTCAGGTCGGATTCCGAGGAGCGACTACGAGAGCAGTCGCGAAACACTGCTGATCATGCTACCAGGAGATCGATCGGGGAAAGTCGAGGACCCGAGCGCGCACGGGACACAGCAGCTCATAGAATCACTAGGAACAACCCTATCACTAGGACACAGAAGCAAAGGACCAACACAGTGCATCATCGGAACACAAGACTTCAGCAAAGATTTCGGGAACAAAAAATTCAGGAAATGGCTGACGAGCGACTTCTCACATACAGGTCGAGTTCACAAAATCGACAGGCGGAATCTTCAAGACAGTCACAGCGCAATATTGCTGCAAGAGTACAACTTTCGGAGGATGAACGAGAGGTTCAACGGGAACGCCAGCGACGGAGGAGTCGAGCTACGGCAAGGGAACAATATCTTCGTAACGGATCAACTAAGTGTTATACGTGCTGTGGATGAACGTGGTTTCCATCTCAGGTAAGTGGCTTGAACATCTGTACTATTTCAATAGACAATGACTTTTATTTAAGTAGAAAGTTTCCGAGTCTGTCCGGCAAATATCAATTTTGCAGTACATGTCGTCAAGGCGTTTCCAAAGGTAGGATACCATCCCTTTGTCTCTCTAATGGCTTCGACTTTCCAGAGATACCTGAATGCCTTAAAAACTTGACATGTCTTGGGGAGCGCCTTATTTCCTTTCCTTCCCAACTATTTCTTGCGGCGAAATATTTAAGGGAAATTCGACCTATGCAAAAAAAGCAAGATCGCAAATTCGCGTTTACGACCGTCGTTGCGCAGTAGTACCCAAAGTCCTTTATATGTACAAATTTTATGAAATGCAACGAATTCAAAGCTCTATTTCCATTGCCATGATTAGACAATTTGGGTTGCCTACATTCTTCATAACCCTTTCTGCTGCTGAATCTAAATGGAACGAACACTTAGTTATTTTATCTCTTTTATTGGATAGCAGAGACATTACTGAGGAAGAGGCACCAGCTCTTTCTAGCGCCGAAAAAGCTAGATCAATTCGATCTGACCCAGTAACGAGATATTTGGTGAGTTAAGACTCGTCCTTTATTATTGGAGGATCGAGTTCCAGCACAGAGGATCGCTGCAGTCTCATGGCATGTATTGGTGTTCTGGTGCCCCAAAGCTAGAAGAAGCCGATAACGCCGAAAGGGTCACCCGCTTTATTGACCTTTTCATTATTACCAGCGGGGACGATCCTGAAATTCATGAAGTAATTCAATATCAGCGCCATAAGCACAGCGCTTCATGTTTAAGGGAACTGCGAGAACAACAATTCTGCCGTTTTAATATGCCATACCCACCAATTCCTGAAACTCTGGTTTTGTATCCATTTGAAGAAAACGAATCCAACGTTGATGAATATAAAGAAATATTTAAAAAAGTTAAAGAGCTCCTAAAGTCTGTTTCCGAAAAAGAATCGGCCATGTTTAATAGCTTTGAATATTTTCTCAGCCATCTTGAAATTTCATATGAGGAGTACAAGTTCGCCATTCGGTCTAGCTTAAAAAAGCCCCAAGTATTTCTTCGTCGCCAATTTTCTGGTAGGTTGCTTAATGCTTATAATATAAATATTTTAGGCTTGCATAGAGCAAACATGGATATTTAATTCATTCTATATGCTTATGCTTGTTGTAGTTATACACAAATAAATCCAACCGTGGCGTGTCGCAACTGCTTCGCAAGCAATGACAGAAATAAACCTTGGAAGTGTTTCCGTCAAAAGAAAATTGCAGCATTTAGGGAGCAAGTTTATTAACGCTATAGAAATATCTGCCCAAGAAGCTGCATACAACATTTTAGGTTTACACTTGTCTGAGGCTAGTGAAGGGAATGTTTTTATTAACACTTGCTATTCAGATAAAAGGGTCCAGATAGTCCGATCTAACAGAGAATTAGAACAGCTTCCCGCAAACTCAACAGATATTTTTGAGCGAAATTTACTTGATCGATACGTGCAAAGATATGAACAACTTGCGGAATTTGCGGCTTGGTTCAAATTTTCAGTCAAACGAAGAATATGTCGAAACAACCGACTTTGATGCAGATGAAGAAAATAACGTTGCTGCATAAAGTTACCAAATGCTGGATGGGACTGGTAGGGTAAATAGACGTAATCATGCCCTAATTCTTAGGTTGGTTCGCTTCAGTTTAAGCTATTCTCCTTCAGATTATTTTAGAGATCACGTAATGCTCATTTTCCCATGGAGAAGTGAAGAGACGGAACTCATTTCAAACGACAATGAAAGTACATTTAGAAATAATTTTGAAATTATTAAACGCAATAAAGAGCAGTATGATGTGTTTGACGACATGAAGTTAGAGAGACAGAGATCTTCAAGATCTACAAAGTGTGGATAGAGCAAAATACGGCCCTTTCCAAAGGGCTAGCCTCTCAGTACCTTGATGAAGAGTTCAGGGCTTTGGCAGTACCGGACGTCGGCCAAAACGTAAATGTACTCCAAGATGAAAATGATTCAAATGGCGAATTTCCTCTTACAAGACTTATAACCTTTGCTCGCTTACCCGGTCTCTCAACTTTAAGCAACGCCAGTATTACGCCCACGTAATGCATAATGTTCCAGCCAAAAAAAAACATTTTATGAATATGTTGGTGGAGGGACCGGAGTGGGAAAAAGCTGATTGATTTGGTACAATATTTCAGTCTATAAATTGGCGAGCAAATAAACTTCCTGGGGCAACAGTTTCCGCAAAGGTTTTAATTTGTGCTCCTACTGGAAAAGCAGCTTTTGGGATTGGGGGACTAACGCTTCATTCAGTTTTCTCCCTTCCTGTTAATCAAACACTATATATACAATGTATTGCAAGTTGATTGATATCCAATTAATTATTGTAGATGAAATCTCGATGGTCGGATCAAAAATGCTTGGATACTTAGATCAAAGACTTTGTCAAATTTTTAGAAGTCAAGATGTAAGTTTTGGGGGCAAGTCTATAATAGTGGTTGGAGATCTGAAGCAGCTTAGCCCAGTTGGAGATCGTTGCATATTCGCAGAAAATACATCTAATCCCTATAATATTCTGGCAGGAGCTAACCTTTGGAATAACTTTAAGTTTTTCGAGCTAACGGAAATAATGCGGCAACGTGACGACCACGCTTTTGCTTTGGCTTTGAATAATATGTCTGAAGCCAACATGACAAATGCAGATATTGAGCTTTTCAGGACAAGAGTTCTTCCAGTAACCGATGTTCCTGACGATGCAATTCACTGATTCTGTTCTAATGCTGACGTAAACCATTACAACTCTCTAAAACTTGCCCAAACTAGAACTCAAGAATTTGTGTCAACTGCAGTAGATACAATTAAGTCAGCTAATATGTCTGAAAGAAGTCGAGAATCAACTCTTAGGCATGCCCAAAACATGAAGACCTCTGAAACTCAGGGTCTACCATATATTTTACACCTGAAGACTACTGCAAAATACAACACAAATGATGGACTTGTAAATGGGGCAACTGGTCAATTAATGCGAATTGACAACTGTATGGTTAACGGCTCATTATTAGTTACTGGACTGTGGATTAAGTTTACAGATGCCACTGTCGGTACTATAGCTAGGTCAAAAGTTCGAGGAAATGATCACCCAGACTGGAGTCAAATTTATAAAACAGCCCGAGTATTCCAAGGATCTATTGATCAAAAACAATTTCCAGTTCTTCCTGCTGTAGCTATTACCATCCATAAGAGCCAAGGAGCAACCTGCAGCAAAGTCGCAGTGCATCTTAAAAGCGGCATTAAGCGAGCTTTGTTGTGCGTAGGTTGCAGCAGAGCAACTAGCGCATCGGGTCTTTTCCTTTTAGTAGACTTTGTCCCTCCAACTAGACTTGGAGCTACAAATGTCCAAGTAGAACTTGTACGTTTAAGAAAGAAAAAGGCGACAACACCATCTGTCTAAGGCAATAGAAGCGTTCGCAGCGAAGCTCGCCCCGAAGTTCGACGGACCGTATAAAGTGGTCGCTTTCCCTTCGCCTAACGTCGTCCGAATCCGCCTACCCGGCCAGCGGAAGGGGCGACTTGCAAATATTGAAGACTTGAAAGTGTTCCACTTTTCTTCCACAGATAACCCCAATGATGAGAACAGCGACACCGCCAAGGAGGACACCGGCGACCAACCCGGACAGTCCCAAAGAGGTCAACCGACCGACACTAGCAACGGGGGGTGATCATAAATACCCCAATCTCCCTTTGTGTCCCCGCTAAGCTTAAAATTGTTGTAAACCGTCAAGACCTTAAGAATGAAGTTAGGAGATTCTTTTGCTGCTGCCCATTTATCGCTATTGTTAAGTATCAATAGAACTAAGCTAGTTTAGTTACTTCTTCCACAGATCGAACGGGCGGACATGGTGTCGATAGTACTGTCGTCCGGCGACAGCGATGGGGAGTCTAAACCCAGTTCCCCGGGTAACCGCCAGTCGACGACCACACGCATCCCACGGCTACGTCCGGGAACGGCGTACGCCAAGAGATCCTCCCGGTCATGCCCGCCGGGTAGGCGCCAGACAGGAGGCTCTGGAAGAGCGACCTCACCCTCTCCAGGGTCCAGAGCTAGGACACCACCCCGTCGGGCAGCGTCGGACTGCGCACCGGATATCGACTCAGAGGACGAGCCGGCGTCGACACCCGCTCGAGTCGCCAGGGGAGTTTCTCCCCACTATACGGACGCGGACGGACGTCGCATCTACCCAGAGCCCTATCAAGGCCACTTGAGTCCAACCGGGTCATGGATGAGCAGCCGGGAGTACAACCCTTGCGGGAGCAACGACGACGACCGGGAGCAACAGGCGCTCTATGTCGAGGACGCGAGCGACAATGAGAACGAGGATGCGTACTCCATGAGCAGCCGGGAGTACGACGATGATCCCCAGGAAGGCGCGGCCCACTATGTATACACGGGCGAGGACCGTTACTGGTACCACCGGGGTCCTGGATGTACCTCATCAAGACGAGCTGGGAAACAATCCAGATCGAAGCCCCGTATCGGCCACCCGATGATCCGATCGTGACCTCCCGCCATCCCCCGTACACCTGTACATCATGGGTCCAGATGAGACCGAGGTAGCCGAGGACCTAGGAGTCCAGATGGAACGCTCCGTCGACCTCATCTGCACGCAGGATGAAGAGATGGGACCGGAGTCGATCACCGCGCACTCTCGTGGACCGTCCACGACACTCCCCCTTGGGATATCCACCACGCAAGATGAGCCCAGTCCCCCGCGCAACTCCACGGGCAAAGCAATGGAGTGGGAGTCGGAGCCCAGCGACGACGAGGAGAACACCGAGCAGCGCTTTCGCCGGAAGGAGCCTACACCCGCACCCACATTTAGCGGACGGGGACTAGACGCGGAGATAATCGCCCACGACTCGCACCCCCCACCAACACCAACATCCATCCCATCGGATACTTCGATGGGGTTGTCGCCCATGACGCTCAACTCCTGTTGGATGAAACCTTACCGGAAATGGAGAACCGATGGTGGGAGTCGCCATCCGAGTGGGACTCGGGCGAGGTCGCCAACCCACAGCCTGAAGCGACAGCTCCGAACGAGGGTCGCCTAGCCCCCGAAAGCAGTTTCGCCCCCGGTGGCGAGCGCTTTCCGCTTCCGGCTGGGTGGACGTGCAACACAACGGACGGCCAAGTCTCGGCTGCAGCCTGGCAGGCCATCTGCGCACGACGCCCTGCAGCCCGCGTCTCACGGCAGCGCTTCAGGATCCCGACCGAGGAAGGTTCCTACCAGGTCACCCTGAAGCCGAACGGCGCAGGAAACATCTCTTTTCTTCCCCGAAGTAGGGAGGGGATGTAAAGCCCTAAATCAAGGGCGCACAAATCCCATTCATTTATATTTAATTTATTGTTATCATAGTCATAGTTTTTCTATTAGCTTTAAGATCGGACATGAAGTCCAACGTTATGAATTAAATAGGAACTAAGGAAAACTTATTAAAGTAGTATTAATTCTGAGCCAAGACACGCACCTTAGACAAAGCCCCCTAACGCGTTATCGCACTCGTAAGGCCCGCAATCGATAGCACCACCGATAGCGGGGAACTGGTTCAGTGAGCGTGACGCTTGACTGAAGTGCGAACTCTGATTGCTAAGCTCGGCCTCTTCCGTTTTTGACTTTTCCCCGAGAGTGGACGCGTGTCCGAGCATCCCTCCGGCACGCCACAACCGACACACACGTGACAAGATACGCGCTGATCCGCCGGGGACTCAAGTCAGCCTTGCGTCTCCGAACCCGCGCCCGACGCCACACCTTTTCCGTTTAGTGTTTTAGGTTCTTGTCGATCTGCGCAACACCGCAATACACGTAAGCAAACATACCCATTGTTAGGGCAGCAGCCAGGGCCCACCCTTTTCTTATCAATTGCAAATAAAAACCTGAAATTAAAAAAAAACCCCGTGCGTTATTTCTACCCCTACACTCCCCTCCTCCTGCTCCTACCCTTTCTCGACCCAGATCAACGGTGCGTGTTTTGGTTTCGCATCCACGCGGCGCATCTCGGCCGAGAGCTCCCTCTTTAGAGTCCCTGTAGTCTCCGAGAATATCCGGAGTGTAGAGTCCCCGTAGTCTCCGAGAACATGCGGAGTGTAGAATCCCCGTAGTCTCCGAGAATATCCGGAGTGTAAAATCCTCGTAGACTCCGAGAATATCCGGAGTATAGAATCCCTGTAGTCTCCGAGAACATCTGAGTGTAGAATCCCCGTAGTCTCCGAGATAATCCGGAGAGTATAATCCCCGTAGTCTCCGAGAATATCCGAAGTGTAGAACCCCTCGTAGACTCCCAGTTCACCCAGAGTAGATAAGCCCCGCCGTTCACGCCCGGCGGCGTTTAATTTCAGGAGGCAGTGTCGAGCTGCAGTTTTATCCGATGTCTACCTCTCGCGCGCTCGCACTGCCGTCCGCTCTCTCTCTCCATCTCACGCTTAAGTCTCAGATCCGCTCTGGAGCTCTTAAGTTAAGTTAGGCTTAGCTAGTTCTTATTTCAAAGTGTACTAATAAACACCTATGCACGTCGCGCAAAAAACCCCAAAGTACCCCCGTGTTTTTTGCGTACCATTCGATCTTGGGGCTTCATCTATTTCAACGGTCAAGCCACCACGCCCCAACAACATAAAACCTCCTAAGCTTGGAAATAACATTTTTTTAAATTAGTTTTGAATTTTGAATTAAATTACTACTACAACCTATTAGCTTCCATAGGAACGATCGAAAAATTGGTGGAAAAATAATATGAAACAAATTATAGCTTCGGTGTTTATTGATATATTATCTTATACTATTGGAAAAACATTTTGTGTATTTTTAAGAATTACGAATTATATTTAATACAAATCGGACGACTCTAACATATAGCTGTCAAAGAATCGGTCAGAGAAATAATGAAATAATTATTATACCCTTGCATTTATTTTTATATTATTTTTATACCCTTGCAGAGGAGACGTTTCCGACCCCATAAAGTATACATATTCTTGATCAGCATCACTAGACGATTCGATCTAGCCATGTCCATCTGTCCGTCTGTCTGTCCGTTTCTACGCAAACTAGTCTCTCACTTTTCAAGCTATCGGGCTGAAACTTTCCCAAAAGTCTTATATTTTTTGCAGGTAGTATATAAGTCGGAAGCAGCCGGATCGGACAACTATATCTTATAGCTCCAATGGGAATAATCGGAAAAGAAAATGTATAAAATTATATCTTTGATGTTTTTTAACATATAACCTCCTACGATTGGAATAACATTTTTTAATTAGTTTTGAATTTTGAATTAAATTTTATCAAAATTGGAAGACTATATCATATAGCTGCCATAGAAATGATCGTAAAATTGGTGGGAAAATAATATGAAACAAATAATACCTTCAGTGTTTTTTAACATATAACCTCCTACGCTTGGAAATAACATTTTTTAATTAGTTCTGAGTTTCGAATTTAATTTTATCAAAATCGGACGACTATATCATATAGCTGCCGTAGAAACGATCGTAAAATTGGTGGGAAAATAATATGCTTCAGTGTTTTTTAACATATAACCTCCTACGCTTGGAAATAACATTTTTTAATTAGTTCTGAGTTTCGAATTTAATTTTATCAAAATCGGACGAGTATATCATATAGCTGCCATAGAAACGATCGTAAAATTGGTGGGAAAATAATATGAAACAAATAATAGCTTCAGTGTTTTTTAACATATAACCTCCTACGCTTGGAAATAACATTTTTTAATTAGTTCTGAATTTCGAATTTAATTTGATAAAAAACGGACGTCTATATCATATAACTGCCATAGGAACGATCGGAAAATTGGTGGGAAAATAATATGAAACAAATTATAGCTTCGGTGTTTCTTGACATATTATTATCTTATGCTATTGGGAATAACCTTTTTTGTAATTTTCAGAATTTTTAAATAAATTTAATAAAAATCGGACGACTATAACATATAGCTGTCAATGAAACGGTCAGAGAAATAATGAAAAATTTATTTTTAAAAAAATGTTGCTTGGTTAATTTTGACCGTATTTTCTTTTACTCTGGGTATAGAATATTTTAACTTTTCAGAATTACGAAATTAATTTTACACAAAAATCTGACGACTATAATATTTTGCTGAATGGGATAGTGTTAGGACACGAGTAACATGGATACAGGTGTCCAAATTATAGGGTAGGTTACCTTGGTATACCCGTTTTTCCTATTTTAGATTACAGAAATAACCATAACAAGGTTGCGACGAAGCTAGATAATAGGTAGTAATGCAGTTATTACGCAATCCTTAAATTAGGTAATCAACTTGGTTTACCTAATTTACCTACGAATTGTCCCTAAAATCAGGCGTTGCCCGCCGTCGAAAAGGTTATATGAAGGTTAATAGTAGGTACGATTCAAACCTATATATTGACTCGTAGTCCTAATCCCCGGATTAGTCTGTGAAAACCAGTTGCCAAGTGACAACGTATACATTGTTGTGTGTATGTTTTATACTCAATTAATATAAACACACCGAAAGTATAAGGTGCAAAGTGAATGAAAGTCCACCAAAAAGTACAAGGTGAAATGTGAATGTAAGCCCATAAAAAAATATAAGGTGAAAAGTGATTAAAAATCCACCAAAAGGTATAAAATGAAAAGTGAAAAAAGTGTGTAACAAAATAATAAAGTGTTATTATACTTTTTTCCTTTGGTAAGTATTTCTATAAAGTAAAACAGGATTCATAAATTCGTTACACATAAGTCTCTTCTGCTGAAATTCAGGTGGAACATCAATGAACATCAATAAATATTTACCAGAATCCCGACGAAAGAGATTTTGAAAATCTCTGACAAATTATAACCCCTTAACTTTTGTACAATTATTTTTTAACAGCAAAATAAAGAGAATGCCGCACATATCTTCTTTATCTCAAGAGCAGCGCCGCCAAGCTGCGCTTAGACGAAGCCGATCCCAATATGCAAATGCGTCACAAAAAAGGACCCGTAACGAGCAGTACATTGCCTTGGCCCGTACAAGTAATTTGGAGGTAGCAGAAGAAGATCGCTCGCGAAATTCCTCTGCTCGCTCTCAGAGAAGGAGAAGTGAAAGAATTCGAGCCAGCGAACGATTGAGGAACACTGACAATCGCGCTACCTGGAGACCGATCGAGGAAAATCGAGGACCAGAACGCGCACGGGACGCTGTAGCACACGGAAGCGCCAGGTCGAATTCCGAAGAGCGATGACGACAACAGGTGCAAAATACTGCTGACCATGCTACGTGGAAATCGATCTATCCGATTCCCATGAGCGACGACGAGAGCAATCGCGAAACACTGCTGATCATGCTACCTGGAGATCGATCGGGGAAAATCGAGGAGCCGAGCGCGCACGGGACGCTGTAGCGCGCGCAATGGTCAGGTCGGATTCCGAGGAGCGACGACGAGAGAATTCGCGAAACACTGCTGATCATGCTACCTGGAGATCGATCAAGGAAAATAGAGGACTCGAACGTTTACGGGACGCAGCAGCTCATAGGATCACTAGGAACAACCCTATCACTAGGACACAGAAGCAAAGGACCAACACAGTGCATCATCGGAACACAAGACTTCAGCAAAGATTTCGGGAACAACAAATTCAGGAAATGGCTGACGAGCGACTTCTCACATACAGGTCGAGTTCAAAAAATCGACAGGCGGAATCTTCAAGACAGTTGTTCGTAACCAAGGTTACTCGGATCGATCTAGCATGGTTACGAACACGGGTCAAACGCACGCAACCCCCAACATGACGGAGTTGCAAGTTGTCAGCGAGCAGAACATACGACCAATGCAACTTATACGAAACAGCGACCAGGCGGACAGTAGCAGCACAATATAGTGTCTACGCTGCAAGTATGGGACAGTCGGTCACGACTCAGTGGGTCAGCAGCAACAAGCAGCATACTGCTGACATTGCAGCGTAGACGACCAGTCTACTGACCAGAAGCGAAGCTAGGTCAACACAAATGTAGGTGAACCCCCACATAAGGCGTAACATATCAGATAATATATGCACCCAAGTTCCGGGTCATGATAGTATTTAAGCTCTGATCAACAGCTCAATAAAGTCAGTTACAAATCTAAGCACTCACAAGTCTTATTACTTCTATCACCTAAAGACTCTTGTCAACTCACCCTAGCACAGTTCATCGATCGCCTGTGGTCCGGCACCATACTACCCTAGCTATCTGTGTCGCGACGCGAATCGTCCTGTGCTCTCTAGTATCCCCGTACTAGCGACATGTGTGTCATTATCCTCCTTGTCACAACAGCTTATTAAGAATTATGGCAAGGATTCTGAGGACCGACGCCTCCGAGAAGGCTACTATGCCGGTAGATTAGAACAACTAAGGGAGCTCTGGCAACAATTTTGTGATCTGGATGAAGAGGTTCAGCAAGCGGCACTACCCACGGGAAGTGAATACTCCTCACGACTAATAGCACTTAAGGAGCTGGTCGAAAAATATACCCCAGACGAACCTCAGCCAACATCAAGATCACAACAGGAGAGCAAGTAAAGGGAAGCTCCACAATTGACACGGTAATTCGACAGTTGCAGAGAAGATGCAACGAATTGGAATCATCATTAACATTAGCCTCAAACGTTCCAACCGTCACCCCAGCCCTACTGAAGCAAGCCCACGATGAATTGGATAGCACACCTGGGGCCGCAGCTCGGGCAGAAGCAGAGCTAGCCCAATTCCACACGTTATATGAGGAATACGAAATGTACCTGTTTCGAGAAAACGATGCGCCAATGAGCCTAAACTTGGCATTGCCGCCAATTAGCATTCCGGAATTCAATGGCGAGTATCTAGACTGACCACGGTTCCATGACCTTTTGTAGAGTTAGTACACAATAAACCATATTCGGCCAGCCAAAAACTACATATTCTACAAATCTCGCTTCGTGGTGAAGCGAGGAACGTCTTGACAGACACAGCCTTCTCACAGGGTGGCTATGACGACACCTGGTTGCGCTAAAGGCCAGGTATCAGAACGGAAAGATACTAGTATTTGCCGACATACCAAATATCGTTGACTGTAAGCCTAAAGATGGCTCTTCACGCCAACTCAGGGCCTTACATGACACGATCAAGAATTCAATGAGTTCTTTAAAAAACCTGGAAATCTGCACAAAGAGCTGGGATCCAATGGGATCTTAGTGCGGCGGAAACTAGATCAGTATACGTTAGCCGCTCTCGAAGACTCAGCCAACTCACCGACAGAAGTCCCGTTGCTGGAAAGTGTTTTAGCCTTTTTAGAACGGCGATCCGGCATGTTGGAAACATTGGATGCTCAACCCAAAACATTGGTATCACGAGAAAACATTTGTAAAATTTGCAACATAGGCTCACACCGGCCATTATCCTGCAACATGTTTCGAAGAATGAATCCGGACGACCGTCGGCAATGACAAGGATTGCAGGCTGTGCCAATTGGCTGTCAAACTACCATAAAACAAACAGTTGCCCGTCGCTTATGACCTGTCGTTTTTGCCGTCAACGGCATCATTCCACGTTGCACAAACATTCAGAATCCACGGCGCCGGTTGTTGCCATTGCTACCCGAGATCAACCTTTGCAAGCAATGGATGTGTCAGGTCCAAATCAGCAAACCCCAATGATCAATAAGGTGTCTGCGTTGGCCCTCGGCCAACAGCCAAACACGTACGCATTACTCGCCACAGCCATTGTGGCAATACAAGGACAAACCGCAAAGCGAGTAAAATGTCGCGCAGTCATCGACCTTGGCTGTCAGCTAAATCTCATGTCCAGAAGGATGGCAGATCAACTTGGGCTCCCCACCTTCAGCAAATCACAAGGTATCCTAGGAATTGGACAAACGGCGCAGGGATCTTCGTCATGGGCTGGTGTGCTGCTGTCATCGTTAAGGTCGAACTTTCAGAAGGAGATTGTTGTGTTTATCTTACCACAACTGACGAAAAACCAACCGTCGGAATCCATAGATGAAGAACTTAGTATTCCGAGCACGGTAGTGTTTGGCGGACCCTGAATTCGGCCAACCCGGAAGCATAGATTTGCTTCTGGGAGCCGAGGTGTATTCTCGATTGATAAGACCCGCACTTATCGAGTTGGGGGATGATAAGCCAACTCTACAAGAAACCGCTCTTGGGTGGATTGTGTTCGGCGCAGTGAGGCGACGAGTGCCAGCAGCCATGGCAGGACATATCATGACAATAACACGGGAGGATCCATTACCAGCCCTGGAAAAATTTTAGAAGCTAGATACGTTTAACACTGAGGTATCAGCAATGACAGTCCAAGAGAGGCCTTGTGAAGAGCATTTTCTATCAAGCGTCCAATTCTGCCCGGATCAACGACTAATGGTAAGATTGCCGTTCGCAGAAAACCCAAGGGAACTAGGAAAAACATTAGCTTTGGCTCAACGGAGATTTTCCAGCCTAGAACGTCGTTTAGAATGGGATCCAGCAATGCTAGAAGAATACGTAAGTTTTTTGGATGAGTGTGAACGTTTGAATCACATGACGGAGGTACAGCTTTCCAGTGTACCAAGGAATCATTACTTCATTCCCCACCATTGCGTCCTAAAACCAGACAGCTCCACCACAAAATTAAGAGTGGTCTTTGACGCCTCGGCGCCTAGCTCAACAGGAAAGAGCCTTAACAACATCCTAAGGGTCGGGCCGACAGTTCAGAGTGATTTACTATCAATTTGGTTACGGTTCCGGACTCACCGGTTCACAGCAGACGTAGAAAAAATGTATCGACAAATCTGGGTTCATCCTCAAGACAAGGGCTATCAACTCATAGTATGACGATGAAACCCACTAGAAAAAATGCGTTACTTCCATTTAAATACGGTGACCTACGGGACTGCATGTGTGCCTTACTTACCAACAAAATGTTTACAACATCTGGCACATCTGCCGACAAGCCAGCAGCTAGGCGCGGGCGCCAGTCAGCAAAACTTCAATGTCGACGATTGCTTATCGGGAGCCGACACGCTGGAGGAGGCGATACGGCAACGAGATCAGATTTGTGCAATTCTAGGGTCGGCAAATCTACGGTTGAGGAAGAGGTCCGCAATTCACCCCGAGTTACTTAAGGATATTCCAAGGGACGACCTGGCGTTGGACCTCGATTTCAGCAAATTCTCGGATGCAGCAATAAAAACACTAGGGATAGTGTGGAATCCTAAGGAAGATAAGCTCCAAGGACGCGCGACGCCATACGAACAAGGGACGGTCACAAAACGAGTTGTGTGCTCTGAATTAGCCAAAACAATTGACCCATAACGACAGCAGCAAAACTATTTATGCAGCAACAATGGCAAAAATCGTTAGGCTGGGATACTGAATTGGACAAGGAAGATACAACCCATTGGCAGGCGTTTCGATATAATAGTCAGGTATTGGCTACCATTGAGCTCGCCAGGCATCCGCTTCCACAGGCTGACCCAGTAGCCATTCAACTGCATATATTTTCTGATGCGTCAGAAGTCGCTTATGGGACGGCCTATCTTCGTACAATCACATCCGCCGGTCCAATAGTAAGTAAGCTGCTATGCGCAAAATCACGAGTGGCACCCCTAGCAAAACAAACATTGCCTAGACTAGAATTATGTGCAGCGGTGCTAGGAGCTGAGCTAGCAGAAAAAATCAAAAAGGATCTACGGATAAGGATAGATGAGGTCCAATATTGGACGGACTCTACAATAGTGTTAGCATGGATAAACGCAACAGCATCATCATTTCATACGTTCGTGGCAAACCGAATTGCTCGGATTCATGAACTATCAAATCCGGAGCAATGGGTGCATGTAGCATCAGAAGACAACCCAGCAGACCTTGCGTCAAGAGGATGTTCAGCAACACAGCTTAAACAAAAGGAGTTGTGGTTTAATGGTCCGCCATTTCTGACAATGAACCAAGAAGTCTGGAAACAACAGACTACGCATATGCTGAACACGAAGGACCCAGAACAACGGACTATAACCAATCACGTCCTGAGTCTAATCAAAATCGACGATTGGACCACGGAAATCAGTCACCACGGGTCATTTGACACGCTGGTAGGAATAACAGCCTGGATGTTGCGTTTTGGGAACAATTGTCGACCAGGCAATCAGAGAGAAACAGGACCAATAACTCCGGAACAACGAGCAAAGGCACTACGACGAATAGTGCGACAGATACAAGGAATAGCATTCCAGACCACCCGAAGAAGTGGCAAAGGGTGTCAGAAGATCCCCAAGGTTATGTTCCAATTCATAGTACTGCTAGCCGTTGCCAACGCCACCCAATCCGTCCCAATCATGGCTGAACTTCCCGTAAAAGTAGGTCCATTACCTAATAATACGGGAACATATGTAGAATTAAGGAATAGAATAGCTCTGATGTCAGCAGAATGGACGATCATATCATATTTTGATCTACGGCTGTTAGCGCAGGAAATCACTGCATTTAAGCAAAATATTGAAGAACTATTAACCTGGTGCCTTCGAGGCGGGTCATGTCAAACAATAATACAGGTGCTCGAACAAGAGGCCAGCGAGCTATACGATGGTCAACAGCTTTTCAATCATCATCGACAACGGAGAGGAGCCCTTAATCTGGTAGGAAATCTCGCCAACGGACTATTAGGAGTTTTAGACTCTCAGTATGCGCAGAATATGGAAGAGGTCATCCGCAGAATCCAAGCTAAGGAATTGCACAACACACATTTACTCAAGAATCAGACGTCGATCTTAGATAGCACAATAAACGTGATGAGAACGAGTAATGATGAAATGGAACGCAGGATAAGACACATGGAAACACGCGTCACAGACCTCGAAAACACCATACGAACTGGGAACATAGCGCAGGTGTCATCAGAGTTAACAGTAATGGCAGGGCATATCAAGCGGACACAGACGGCAGTCATCAACATAAAAACCGGATTAAAAAGGAGCATAGTCAGCCCAGCATTAATCTCCGTAAGTCAGCTGCAAAAGGAGCTTATAAACATACAGGCCCATCTCCCGAAGGGGAGGCGGCTACCTGTTACGCATCAGACTTTGCATGATATCTATCAGGTGATGGTATCAGAAGTCCAGGAACTGGTCAATACTCTTATAATCCATACTAAAATACCATTAGTAGAAAAGATCATAGATCTAACTTTGGTATCAGATTCACTCGTAGGCGCAGTCAAAAACTGGGCAGTCTCTGACGAGCATTTCTGTACTGTCCCTTGATTCGCCCATGCCGGTCAGCTTCGCTAACCCCAGACGAGCCGACTGGCACAGGTACAAAGAAGTTCTGACAAATATCCTCCCCATGGAACCGTCAGAAAGCATCACAACCCCACAGGAGCTGGACGAAACAGTATACAAATTCACAGAGGCATGCAACACTGCCTTCAAAGTGGAATGCCCCACAGAGAAACCAAGAGGAAGGAAAAAACCCCTCTGGTGGACCCAACAACTATCTATCCTCAGAACCAGCTGCAGATGCCTGTTAAACAGAGCAAAGGCGGGAAATGAGGACACAAATTGGCTGAACTACAAGTATGAACTAGCCTCCTACAAAAAGGCCATTAGAAGAGCAAACCGAACGGCATGGCAGACCTTCTGCTCTGACATAGAAAAAACAACTGATTCCGCAAGGCTCAGGAAAATACTCTCTAAGACAGCCGCGCCTTTGGGCTATCTTCAAAAAACAAATGGATCATGGTCAGACTCCAGTAAAGAGTCCTTGGACCTGCTCCTAGACGCTCACTTCCCGGGGAGCCAACAAGCAGGTCATCCTCCTGAAAGAGGAGCAGGAGAGGGAATCAAATTAGATCCACTCCTATCAGACCGCAACATGAAATGGTCCATTCATAGTTTCAAACCATACAAATCGCCGGGACCGGACGGGATAACACCGGCTCTCATCCAACAAGCAGGACAAATAGCCATAAACTGGTTGAAAAAAATCTTCCAATCCATCCTGACGGTAGGAGAACTACTAACAGCATGGCAAGAAACAAAGGTGGTTTTCATTCCCAAGGCAGGGAAGGCCACTCACACCACAGCAAAGGATTTTAGGCCAATAAGCCTACCATCATTCCTGCTTAGGAGCTTTGAAAGAATGATAAGTCTACGCCTAAGGGCCACCGTAGACCCGACACAAATATCAGAAGCACAACACGCTTACACCAAAGGTAAGTCAACCGAATCGGCGCTACACTTGGTGGTAAGCAGCATCGAGAAATCACTCAACACCAAGGAATACACACTGATCGCCTTCCTTGATATAGAGGGAGCCTTCAATAACGTGCTTCCCACTGCTATAACAGAATTTCGCACAGAACTAGGGGTTGAGCCGCCAATGGTGAGGCTAATCCATAAATTGCTGAGAAGCAGAATGGTCACAGCCACACTAGGGACCTCAACCCAAACTAGACTAGTGAACAGAGGCACCCCGCAAGGAGGTGTACTATCACCCCTCTTGTGGAATATCGCAGTAAATAAACTACTGCGGATTCTGGAGGGAGGAGGTTGTAACGTCGTGGCATACGCAGACGACGTCGCCATCATCTTTAATGGAAAATATCCACAAACACTTTGCGATCTTATGACCGCTAAACTAAGAGTACTATCGGAATGGACGATAGCGAACGGACTCGGGGTAAATCTCTCGAAAACAGAACTTGTTCTATTTACAAATAGGCACAAAATTCCACAACTTAACCCACCCATTTTAAACAATTGTAATCTCTCTTTTAGCGATCACGCCAGGTACTTGGGGTTAGTACTAGATAAACGCCTCAAATGAGGCTTAAACAACCAAGAGAGAACCAAAAAAGCCACCATTGCACTTTACTCCTGTAAAAAAGCAATCGGGCTAAGATGGGTGCATGTCCCCAAGAATAGTTAACTGGATATACACAGCGGTAGTCAAGCCAATCCTACTGTACGGAGTGGCTCTGTGGTGGACCGCCTTGCACAAACAATGCATACTGACTCTTTTAAACAAAGTACAGCGAATGGCGGCTTTGTGTATTAGTGGATCCCTTTGATCCACCCCGAATGAAGCGCTGAATGCGATCTTGAACCTCCCTAGCCTGGACTTAGCAGGCATGGAAAGGGCCAAATCGGCAGCTATTCGACTGAGGGACACAGGGCAGTGGAAAGTACAATTTTATGGCCATGCTAAAATTCTCCAGCATGATAAATCTATTCCGAAGATCACGGATCTATGCAAATCCATTGAATATACTCACACACCCTTTAGGCCCTGATTCCTGATAGAGAGGAATGGGAACAGGGCCGACCGGGCACGACGGACGCAATCTGTTTCTATACAGATGGCTCCAAATTAGAAGGACACGTTGGCGGAGGTGTATACTCCGAACAATTAGATATCAGGAAGTCATTCAGGCTCCCGGACCACTGTAGCGTCTTTCAGACGGAGGTCCACGCTATAAAAGAAGCATTACCCTGTTTAGGGAACTTTAGCCTCCAGAGAGGACACCTAAACATATATAGTGACAGCCAAGCGGCTATTACTTCGATCTACTCGACAAACACCAACTCCCGTACAATAGCAGACTGTCGCAGATCTCTCCACGAGATGGCAAATCAGTTTACTATCAGCCTAATATGGGTTCCGGGTCACGGAGACATCGTAGGCAACTGCATAGTGGACGAATTAGCCGGGCAGGGCACCACCAAGCCTCTCCTACCACGAGGGGAAATTGTCGGTATGCCCATGGCTACTTGCAAGCTAAACATAAAAAATCACTTCAACACACTAGCCAACACCCATTGGCAAAACGCACCACAGTGTCGCATCTCTCACCAGACATGGCCTGTGATAAACAACAAAAAAACCTCGGAGTTACTCAAACTCAGCCGCACAGAGTGTGGCATGTTGATTCGAGCTCTTACAGGCCTCTGGCTTGTTGGCGCAAATGCCGGCAGGCTAAAAGCCCCGCAAAATGATTTCTGCAGAAGTTGTAGGGATGAGGAAGAAGTGGAAACGGTAGAACACCTTCTCTGCTTCTGCCCAGCGCTATGCAGACTCAGACTGAAACACTTAAGAAGCCCCTTCATCGACGATCTTACCGAAATATCGGAGATTAATCTCAAAAGCATAAGTGCCTTTATTAAATCTTCCGGGTGGAAGACATGCTAATCAGCTTAACACAGGCTGAAACTATTAGAAACGGGACCCTAGAGAAGGAAAAAAAACGAGATCATGCGGTATCACAATGGACCCATTGAGGTCTAAGTGTGTCGGACTATATTCCCGAAGAGGAGTACGACATGTATCAATTTACGCCAATTCCAGTAGCCACCCAAAAATCATATACTCGCAACGGAGACAGAAACCAAATATCTTGCGATTAGTGATCATCGAGATCGACATTTCGCACTAACGGTAGAGGAGCTGAACCAATGCACGAAGATGTCAAAAGGACCAATGCTGTGCAGGTCGACGTTAGAGAAAAAACCGGCGAAAATTATTACACACTTATTCAAGAAACCAAGACAGCAGAGTCATAAAGACACGGCCATACACAGCAATACAACGAGCAACCTAAATCATCTGCAGGGAGAAGTCCATCAATTACAAGAGCAGATAGACAGAGGGGATTCAGAGACAACAGCGAATACGCAGGTGAACTACATTAAACCAATCGCCGTAGCAGCAGGTCTCGTAATATTACTGTTGATAGCAGTAATTTTTGTACTCATCAGAAAAGGTAAACAGACAAGAATGTTTCACCAAGAGAACGTCGCAGAACAGAGCGTAACTTCTCCAATACCTATGAGTCGAGTAAAAACGCTGACCACAGAATAACAAACAAAAAATAAATAAAAATATACAAAAATCATTACGATGTAAGAATATATTTAGTTAAAGTAAATCAAAAAAAAAAAAGAGAGGACGTGGTTACTACTCATGACCCGAATAACTAGTGGAGTCATAATACATCTCCAGGGGATCGGCGTCCGGCACTGGAGGACCACGCAAGGAAACGGCAAGCACAGTAAATCGAACAACAGCAAAACGATTGTCAGGAAGAAGGATAAAGGAGCCGTCGTGGACCGTAACAGGCCGATTAGGAGGATAACGCAGACCATCTATAATAAGCCCACATGAAGTACGGATCAAGATCGTACGGCGTTTACGACGTACCTAAAATCCTGGGAGATTATCCAGTAAAGACCAACAGGTGGGAATACAATTATAACGCATCGAACCGTCAAGGTCCAAAACGACTTCGCAATGATCGTTAAGCAGCATTGCAACAAACTGAGACCCAACACACGGAACCCCGCAGTTTTAAAGATGATTAACGAGACCTTAGCAAAAAATATATAAACGTATTTAATGGTAGAGTAGGCAATTTATTAAGTATTAAAAACTGACAAAGGCAGATCCAATATCGCATTCAACACCGGAATCTGATTCATCATCCCAGGATGACACGTCAGCACGCAAAACAGGACTATCGCTACGGTGCAAAGGATTCAGGATGAATTTGAACAGCACGATCAGCTGGATACCGTAGGTCACGCCCAACAAAACCAATCGGACTACGTATGCACAGTTGGTTTCCTCGACGAAAAATGCTAGGACCATTTGGATAAAGAAGGTGCAGTCCTTGTGGAAGACGAGTAGACTCCTCCTCACATGCTAACTGAAACACAAGATCCGTATAAGGAACTAGCAACATGTCGACAACTGACAAACATTGGCTACTCTCCGCTTTTATTGACGAACCCGTCAATGGGGGGGAGAATGTTCGTAACCAAGGTACTCAGCTCGGTCTAGCAAGGTTGCGCAGCACGGGTCAAACGCACGCAACCCCCAACACGACGGAGTTGTAAGTTGTCAGCTAGCAGTACAGACGACCAATACGGAACAATATAGTGCCGACGCTGCAAGTATGGTACAATCGGTCAAGACTCAGCGGGACAGCAGCAGCAAGCAGCTTACTGCTGACATTGCAGCGTAGACGACCAGCTAAACTAGGTCATTACACTTGCAGGTGAAACCCCAACCCGATGCTTAACGCATGCCCAAAACTTCCGGGTCATGATAGTATTTAATCGCTAACCAACAGCTCAATAAAGTCAGTTACAAATCTAAACACCCACAAGTCTAATTACTTCTATCACCTAAAGACTCTTGTCAACTCACCCTAACACAGTTCATAGATCGCCTGCTGTTCGGCACCATACTACTCTAGCTATCTGTGTCGCGACGCGAATCGTCCTGTGCTCTCTAGTGTCCCCGTGCTAGCGACAGGTGTGTCAGTATCCTCCTTGTCTCGCGGCGTGACCTCAACACACTGTTGATCCCCGGTTACACGACCATTCGGTAACTCTCCTCACACAGTCCATATCGCCTGTGGTCCGGCACCGTGCTACCCATAGTCACCCGTGTCGCGACGCGATCCGACTGCAATAAACAGCGTCCCCGTGCCAGCGACGAGCGTCCATACCCCTCCTCGTCCCGCGGAGTGACCCGACCTTGTCCATCTAACTTAGGCAAGAATAATAACAAAAGAAAACGTTACGTTAATGAAACACAATTTGTAGAATTAAGTAATGAAGACCATGGTACGACATCAATAAAACATCAGAGATTAATCGAAAAAGATATTTTAGAAAATGTGGAATGGCTAGAATCAATTTCATTTTGCTTGGGTGAAATGATACAAAATAATTATGTGAACGATAGAAAATCATAAGATAGCCTTAAATTTCAAAAGGAACATATTAAAAATAAACTATTTTATAAATCAGTTGAATTGGAGATGTTTTATTATGATCTAGACTTTGGAAAATATAAATGAAAATGATTTGAGTTTGTAAAAGTATTTTTATTATATTTAATTTTTGTTTAAAACATTGTACAATAATATTAATATTAAACTTAATATAAGATAAGAAAATACAAAAAAATAAATATTAATATACAAATAAAAATTAATTAAATAAATCAATTATTATACTACAAAATGTCTTCCTTATTAATCCAGCTAGTCTTTGAAAACCCGAGCCACTTAACCAAAACTTTATTTCCTTTTCGCCTTACAACTTTTTCAACTAGGTAAGTGTGGGGAAATCGTGTTTTTTTCCAGTTCTTCTTTATAGAATCCGCCCTGAATCGGGCTACCATCTAAATCTTCAAGTAAGTATGTTTTAGGGTATGTATTCTTCACCTTTCTAATTTTAAAGATTTCAGTTGTATAGTTTGGTGTATACCCTTTTTCAAAGACATGTTTATATTTACTGATACGAACGTGGTCCCCCTTTCGGAATTTAAGTGCATGTTACGTGGGCATATTAGTGAACGAGTCCTGACAAGGACTTGGGCCAAGGGTGAGGCTTCCGATGTTCAGGCACCATTTGCCGGCATAAGCTACGTCGTACTTGGGTCGTGGGATCTTGGTAAGCCTCTCTCCTCTCCCTCCCCTTCAGACATTCGTGTGCCAATGGATCGTCGCGGGCCGCGCAATACGATCCCCTATTGTCAAGGTTGTCCGTCGAAAGTTATGTCATTGTTCTTGACCTACTCCGTTCCTTGCGTCAGCACACCCCCTTTGTTAGAGTTCTAGCACACCATGGTTTCCAATTCTTTTTCACATTATAAATTTATTAGGTAATATATATCTGCGTCTGTTGATTAATCTAATTTAATTGACAATTATTCTGTTAGCGGAGAGTATCGAATTTATCACCTATGAAGGTGCACACATCAGCAAAATGCTGACTATTCACGACTACAAACGTCGCTCATAGGGCTCTTGCAATTATCATATAACTATAAGGCTGATACTCGCCGCTGAAAAAGTTTATAGTAGTCTACAAAACTGTACGAATATTTATATATTTATGTTTATAAGACAAACTTACCCCCTCTTTAAATCCTGGACGATGAGATCTCGACGCTCCGGATCCTGGGCTTTGGGAAAATATTATATTGGATATATATATGTATATAAATATACGTGCACCAAAATACGGCTGTTCTTAAGTATAACAATTCACTTAAACACAAAATATATTTATATATTATGCCAGAGGCATGCGACTTCTTCAACGGCTGGTGGAGAGATTCGTCCTCTCTAATTGTTTATCATGATTCGCACTTTGTCTATTGATTCGGTTGGTTTAAATATATTTCAATGCATGTTTGAATGCTTGATTTTCACTTGTTATCCAATTGTAGTATTTGAGGATATTGGTCCTTGGTTATGCATGAGTTCACTTTAGCTTTGGTTGGCTCGATTAACACATTTATATTGCATCACTTCTTTCTCCGACGTATGCTATTGGTCGCTACGCTCTGAACGGATGGATCCTACATCTGAACAAATTTCAGGAGCATGGAGATCACGGATACTGCGTCCACAAACATCGCAGTATGTCGGATGTCATCCTTATTGTTGATCTTCTCCACGTTCTTTGATGACAATAGCGACGCTGGTTCGACACAAGATTATTTCGAGCTGCAATTGTGTTATCCTCAAGGACTGTTGGACATGGTGGCTGGTCCTGGTGGCAGAAGACTCCATGGACGACTGCCCCAGTGAAAGTCGTCTTCCCTCGAAGCTGCCGGCTTCCGTCAGCAAGACACCCAAATGGATTCTCTCCCTTTTCTGTATTTTTCTAAGGTCTTTTATACCAGACTAGAGCTTTTACTTGGCTGCGGGTATGGATCGGATAAACTAGGTGTTCCCACCTAGAATTACTGTTTCTTGATATCTGCTATCTTGGGAGTCAACGGCCGGCTGTTGTCTTTGCCAGCTACCGGAGTATGGTTACCAATAGGTTGATAGTGGCCGTTGTTCTGGCCACGCGACACCCGAGAATTGCCGAATTGCTTTTTCTTCTGCCTTTACCAGAATGAGTCTGGTTAGTCACATGCACCCCTCCCCCTGGCTAAAGATTCGTCGTTGTTTCTCTATGTGAATCTTTCTATGTGGAGGGCGTACGTAACAGGCTCGAAGTGATCGATGCGGACCGCGTGGAATGACTTCGCAAAAGGAATCTGCGTACGACCATCGTTGTCTGTTCCGTGTTTCTTCTCCTTTTTAGACGCCCATTCACGTGTGGCTTCGACCCACTCCTGTGATCAAGAGTCTCATGTTTTATCGGCTGAGCTGTCCGGGCTGATGTCTTCACTGCTGTTGCTTTATGTTAAAGGTATATTCTGTACATTATTATTTTTCTTAAACTTTTGATGTTTCCTCTTTTTATCTAACCGACGATCGATTAAAGCATATTTATTAGAAATGTTTGATTTATATGTTTATAAGGTTTAAGAACTCTTGTACTATTAGGAAAGCTTTGTAGTGCAGGGCATGTTTTTCGCAGTATTTTTTAACCAGCGGTCCACTCGGAGACCCTCCTTTTTGAATTCCGCTAACGAAGTTAATGGGGATGTTAGCAGCAAGTCGCCCATCTGGGAGTTCATGTTGTCTTTCAAAAGCTCAACAAATTCATCTTCATCGATTTTATGCTTCAGTTTGAAATGCAAGTTGTGCATATCGGAGACATAATCGCTGAAGGTTTCGTGCTGTCCTTGCTTGCGTTCCATTAGTTCCTTCACTTTCGTAAGGTCACTTCCGGTAGTGGAAAACGCTCGTTCCATCTCCTGTGTCAACGAATAGTAGTCAAAATAGTAGTCTTCTGCCTTGTCTCCCATTAGCTGTCAATACCATTTAGTGGCTGCACCTGCCAACAGAAGATGGAATTCACGAAAGACTTGTTGGCGGTTGAGGTCATACAATTCTTGTAATCGGTCCACGCGGAACGGGAAATTTTCAACTGTCATGCCGCGTCCGCTTCCATCGAACTTTAGGTTCCATCTGTCTAATCTGACATCTTCTTATCTCGGTCACTGAAACGATGAGTTCCGATCGATCTCTGAGTGCAGTTGGTGACTCGTCTCCCTTTCGTTTGTTCTGGACTGCCTGTGGGGTGTCCATCTGCCTGGGTGTTCTTAGCCGGTGAATCTGGCTATTAGCATGTCCTGTGTTACCGGTTCCAGATGCGGAGTCTCTTGGTACCTCAAGAAACTGTCAGTGAGATTCGGAACAGTTCGGGGCGGCGAAGGCAGTCCCTTCCGTTCGGGTCACCCGGATGTCGGATACTGCAACTCTGTTATTTGTGCTTTCAGAGCTTCTATCTGGGCGCTAATACCACGCTGCTTTTCGTTGCTCTGCCTCAAGAGCTCCATCAATCTTTGTTCCCGCCGCTCGGCAGCCTCTAAGTTGTCCTCCTCATGCCTCTGAAATTGGGGAAGCATACTTGATCTCCCCTTCGGCGGTGCTAGGCGTAGATTCTCCCCACCGGCGGCTCCTTCCATCTTAGCATATTGGTCCAGATTGCTTTCCTCAGACAGGGTATCTACCTGTCCTGGCTGATTCTGTGCGAGCTCTCTTTCAGGTGAATGTCTTAGTTTTAGCGCGCTTGCAGTGCGGGTTTGGTGATTTTCACCGCACGTTGTTGCTCGGGTCACTCTTCCGGTGCTGGGTTGGAATAGGACCTTCTTCTTGGCCCCCTTTATTTATATGATTGGGCCTTCTTTAAAGGCCTCCGCTTTCTTTTATAAATTGTCCCTTTGTGCTGATTAATACACGCACTACAATTTGTCTTCACTTTTTTACGTTTGGTATAAAAGGATCACGAGATTCCTTTTAAAACACCCGGTCAGCGACGTAAACGCTGAATAAATCGACAATAAAATATTTATAAACTGGGGGTGCTTCTCTCTGCTTCTCAAGTTTCTCTTCGGTCAAGAACCGTCCGATATTTAAGCCCCAAACATAAAACAAAATATATATCCCTAACTAGGGGTGTTAGCCGCTTCTACGCAACTGGGTTCCTCTAAGCTAACATGCCCTTACTTTCCCTTTTTCTAGTCAGCTCCAATGTTCCAAACGAAATGGCTGTGTTTAGATAAGGAATCTCTCCAAAAACCCCCTCCCGCCAGTCGTCGGTAAACAAGTTGTTTGACCGATCATTCTCGGGCTCCACAACCGTCTCCTATTTCTCTGGACTCGAACCAAGCAAACGACCTGACCAACTAGCCTAATACGTTGTGGAGCGTCGGCCAGAGAAACTAAAGAACGTCCACCGCCCAAATATGTCAAAGGAAACCGCAAAGACTCGAACCAAGCAAACGACCGGACAAATGGCTAGTACGTTGGGGGGGCGTCGGCTTTGCGTTTCCTGTTAGTTCCCCCACCCCCATTCTGTCCTGGATCGAAAAACAAATAAGTAGGTACGCGTACATTTAAAATTATTTCATCTCCCTGCTCTATAAAGCAGTCAAATTACCTATGGCAAAAAAAGTTGAAAGCTTTGCCATCCCTAGGTACATCCACTCCGATACCGCAGGTATATGAAAAATTCCTTAAGGAATACGAAAAATCCTATCGTTGGGCGCCAAATCTATTACGTGGGCATATTAGTGCCCGAGTCCTGACAGGGACTTGGGCCGAGGGAGAGGCGTCCGATGTTCAGGCACCATTTGCCGGCATAAGCTACGTCGTATTCGGGTCTTGGTAAACCTCTCTCCTCTCCAACATAACGAGAATAAATATTTAAAGTGCCTGGAAGATAATATTAGTCATAAAGTTCGTCAGTCGTCAGTCCACACTGCCACACAAGCTTAGCTGTCGCTTGATGGCAATACGATCGGGCTGTGTTTTGGCAATATTCCCTCCCCATCACACATTCGTGTGCCAATGGATCGTCGAGGGCCGCGCAATACGATCCCCTATTGTCAAGGTTGTCCGTCGAAAGTTATTTCGTTGTTCTTGACCTACTCCATTTCTCGCGTCAGCACACCCCCTTTGTTATAGTTCTAGCACGCCATGGTTTTCAATTCTTTTTCACATTATAAATTTATTAAATAATATTTATGTCGACGTGTGCCGGTGTTGAATAACATAATATTGGTTAATTCATATAGGGATTAAATTAATTGACAATTATTGTATTAGCGGAGAGTATCGATTTGACCACCTGTGAAGGCAAAATGCTGACTATTCACGACTGCAAACGTCGCTCAGAGGGCTCTTGCAATTGTCATACAATTGGCTGATACTCGCCGCTGAAAAATTAACATTTAATTATTATGTATAAAAAAGGTATAAAAAGAAAAGTATATCTAAACTATATGTGGATATTATATATTATTACATGTATTCCTAACAGATTAATTCTTTGTCTTAACTAGGAAAGTATTAACATTGCCCAAGAACAAATTCTTATCCAGACGGGAAAGGACAATGACCGTTGGAACGGTAGAGATAATGATAGCTTTTTCGGTCTTATTACAGTGGGCAAGTGGAGAAAAATCTAGACGGAAGGTCTCAATATATATGTACTCTAATTCACTCACTGTTATTGGCAGTTTGGCTTTGGATAACAAGTATAAAATTCTTACGGTAAATTGTGGATCGGTGTCTATTGTTTTTGCTAAAGCTTCTGATGTAATCATGGCGCACGGATATATATATGTATGTATAAGAAAAAGGAACCGTGTTCCGACAAACTTACCCTCTTTTTAATCCTGGGCGATGAGATCTCGACGCTCCGGATCCTGGGCTTTGGGAGATTTTAGAATTGGTTTATACATATATATACGTGCAAGATTTGATGGTGGCTTACAAAAACAAAAATTACGTTACACAAAAAAAATAACACTATCGCTGTATAGATATGTATGTATGTATGCATTGTATGAGAGTTCCACTGAGGCACACGTCAGTTCCAATGCTCGGGCTGGGCTGGTCGGTGCAGCTCCAATTTCTTGTTCAGCGTATGTAATTGGGGATTCTGTTTACACTTGCATTCAGAAATGCATGTACTCGCAAATTGTTTTTGATTGTTTTGGCGATTCACTTTTTTGTTTATAATATTGGAGTGCAATTTATTTATTATTATTTGTATTGTTTCTATTGTCTTTTTGCTGCTTTTATTGTCTTTTTGTGGTTTCACTTCACTGTATCGGCTCGGCTTATGCTCCAATGTGGGTCACCACTTTCTCCAGGGTGTGATGTTGGTCGCGGCGTCTCTGAACAGAGCGCTTGTACATCTTGACCACTTTAAGGATCACTATTACCAGTAGTAGTCCAGCTATGAGCTTCAGGGTCCTGTTGACATCTTGAATATCGTCCCTGTGGTCAACGATCTCTACGTGATTAATCACATTGGCGGTGCTGTCGGCCACTTTGGAAGTTTCGCCGCCCATCTTAGGGTCTTTAGGCCATTCACTTGGTTCACTAGTTATTTTCGTATTTCGGGATTTTGCTGGTTGACTTCCTCCAGATTGTGTTCGATCGCAGGACCGGTTATCGGGACTTTCTCCTGGGTGAAGTTGATCCTAGGGAAACGTCAAGACATCCTTCTGGACACCAGATTTATTCCAGTCGTGGTCTGTGTCGATGGGAGTTGTACTTCTAGACCACCGTCAGGGAGAGATCAGAACAATTTCTGCCTCTTCTCCATTTGGCTGGGGTCTTTTATACCGGACTAGAGCTTTCGCTAGCCCCCCATATTGGATGAATTAACTAGGTGTTCCCACCTAGGGGTACTGTTTCTCCATTTCCCCTATTTTAAGAGTCAATGGCCGGCTGGTGCACTTTGCCACCTTACTGGAGTACGGTTACGAGCAGGTCGATCGTGGTCGTTGTTCTGGCCACGCGACACCCATGAGTTGTCGAATTGTTTTTGCTGTTTTGCTTTTATCAATCGCAGTGTGGTTAGTCATTACGGCCCCTACCCTCAACTAATGGCAGTTGTTTTGCCGGGGCTAATCTTGGCATGGGGGAGGGCGTACGTAACAGGCTCGAAGTGATCGATGCGGCTTCGCATGGAATGACTTCGCAAAAGAAATCTTCGTACGGCCATCTCTTTAGATCTCCTTCTTCTCCTTTATTCTTTTCTTAGGCGCCCATTTACGTGTGGCTTCGACCCACTACATCAACCCAGTTTCAGATGAGCTAGTCGGGCTTATTACTTTATTGTTTTAATACTGTACTTGTTTATTTTATTATTATATATGCTGAAAAAGAAAAGCTTTCCGGCCTCGCACGGAAACATACATACATACATATTTATACCTGTAAATAAAAATATGGCTCATAATAAAATATATAATATAGTTTTAATGAAAAATAATATATAAATATATATATAAAAATCAGAAGTGAGTAACAGCTAAAAAGTTGAGAATATAATTGCTGAGTGTGCCATAACCATGGTTTTTGACCAGGGGCTGCTCAGCTGAAAAGTGAAAAGTTGAATAAAAAGGTTTCCCATTTCCCGAAGAAAGATATATTAAAAGTAGAAGGATTTTTTTTTTTTATTATTTTTTTTTTATATGCTTAACATTTTATATTAATTACAATGTTTTAATCTAAGTTTAGCGGCTCTTTCATGATGGCTGCTATTTCTCGCCTCGCCTTGATACCAAGTTGAGGGCTTCGAATGTAAAGTCTTCTGACCGCGCGGTTCATGCGCCGGCTCATTTTCCATGTTTCCCGTTGTATCCGGGCGATGTGTGCTTGGTTCCTTTGTAGTTGCTCCTGGACTCGGAGTGTTTGAAGACTGCATCATGTCTGGTGACTGGTCGGTCCCTGGTTGTGGCTTTTATAGCAGAACTGGGGCAGTTCTGATGACTGTTCTACCCATCATGTGATCGGGAGCTTCTATCAAGTAGTGCAATCTCGCAGTTCTGAGTTTGTCGCCTTTTGGAGTCGTCGGATTACGTTCAGAGGTTTTAGGCGACATATAGGTCTTTAGCATGGAATACCCCGACACTTTTCCCTACTGCATTGCCCAGCTCATATAGCGCTGTGCCCTTACGATAGAGTACAACACAGCGAATTCGATTCGGGCCCAGCTTGGCATTATATCCGTCAGCTTTGTTACTCTGCTTGTAGTTTTTCCTATAGACAACTTGTCCTACGGAAAACTCTACGAGCTTGCTACGGGTGTTATATGCCTTTTCTGCGCGTTCATGAGTTCGGTTTAATCCTTGGGTCACTTTTTGTCGGATAAGTTCCATTTTGTCTGGGAGACTTATCTGTGGATCTCCTGCCTGTATTCCCCCTAGTTTCCGTAGGATCGGGTAGGCTGTTCCATGGGTAACCATCCGCGTGCCGAACATTGCGTAATATGGTTTCATGCCTATTGATTCGTGTAGGCCATTCCTAAGGGCACACTCAATTCGACTTAGTTGGGTATCCCAATTTCGCTGATCGGTGGCAATTGTCGCTCGCAAAATTTGGAGTACAGATCGGTTTACCCTCTCAGCCGCGTTCGCTTGCGGGGAGTAAAGTCCAGTCTTTACGTGTCGAATACCGTAGCGGGTCATTAGCTCGCCAAAAATTTGAGACACAAACTGTTTGCCGTTGTCTGAGTGTACAAACTCGGGGACTCCAAATTGATGGAAAATTTTGGTCTCAAGGAATTTGATGACTTCTGTAGCTACTGCATGTCTCATCGGCTGCAGCCAGACAAACTTGGAGAAATGGTCTAGGCATACAAAAATCACCGAGTTCCCAGCATTGGTCCTCGGGTATGGTCCCATAAAGTCGATGAACAACCTTTGGCCAGCCCGCTCCGTAACCCGCTGTTCTCCCATGGGTGGTCGGTCATTTTTGTTGGCGGTCTTGGTGATCTTACAGACCTCGCATTCCTTCACTACTTTTTAGACGTCTACAGCCATGCCTGGCCAATAGTAAAACTGTCTCAATTTGGCTAGTGATTTGTGCAATCCCCCATGCCCTGCGGTTATGGCATGATGTGCTCTCCAGACTAAATCAGGACGCAGCTCGGCGGGAACCCAGAGCTTCCATGCTCGGGCTTCATCCACAGCGTCGTTTAGGCAGAATCCCATCCGTTTATATACATAGCCTTCTGATGTTTGAAGGTCTGGACTTTTACCTAAATTTTCGTCCACCGCCTGCACTAGGTTGACATAATCCGATGACTGGAACGCTGTCGAATCGAGGTTGATGTGTATGTCCAGTTCTTCCGCACCGGCCTTCTGTAGCTCGTCCATATGAACTCGTGAGAGAGCATCTGGGACTACATTTAGTGATCCTTTCCTGTGTTCTATGGTGAAGTCGAACGCATGTAGCTTCAAACTCCATCGCGCAAGCCTGCCTGATAAGTCTTTCAGGCTCATCAGCCATTTCAGACTAGCGTGGTCAGTGATCACTTTGAAGGGCATCCCATCTACGTAGGCACGGAATTTGGTAATGCTGAGGATAGCGGCATAGCACTCCAACTCGGTTATGCTGTAATTCCGCTGTGCTTTGTTCAATTTGGCTGACATATAGGCGATTGGATGTTCTCCGCCCTCGTCATCTGTTTGGAACAAAACTCCCCCCACTCCAGTGGTCGAGGCATCACATTGGATGGTAAATGGTTTCTTAAAATTTCAGTCGTCATCTAGCTTTCTTTGCGTCCAGACGTGCTTCAAATTCTCGCTATGTTACTTCCCCGCTGTCCCGAGTGCAAAACCGATGTTACATTGGCCCAGCTTCGCGCTTCGGATGCTGTTCGCTGCTCTTCTTTGTGCCGTCGCGCCTATCATACTTCTTGCGTAGCCCTACCGGATGATGTGCTCAAACTCTTATTAAATCCAAATATACTATGGCAATGTGATAGCTGTGTGGTTGCGAATGATTCGCATTCTAAAATAGATGAATTCGATGATAAATTGAAAGCCCTGAAGCGCTTATATCAGGGCCTTCAAAATAAATTCATGGAGGCGTTCCCCCCTAAAGATGATGCATTGAATCAGAATGTAAATCCCAAACCTCGTCTACCGAGGCCTACCACCGTAGCTGCAGCTCCCCTGTCATATGCGGCTGCTGCTGCTACGGCTTCCGCGGTCGTTGACCCTTCTAATCATGCTCTGGATATGGAGAGAGGAAATTTCATACAAGTTCGAAATAAGAGGAGAAGGAACAACAACAAGCCCAATAAACATATTGTTGGAGTGGCTCCTAATGCCGAAGACCTTCATGTTTTGCCGACCAAGAAATTTTTGCATGTCGGAAAGTTTGCAACTGATACAGAGCCGAATGCTGTTTTAAAATATGTGTCCACCAAGCTTAAGGTGGATGCTAGTTCTCTCACTTGTGCAAAGCTTGTAAAAAAAGATGTCGACGTTACAACTTTAAAGTTTGTAAATTTTAAGCTTGGTATCCCTGATCAGCTTTACGATATAGTCTTCAAAAACGATTTCTGGCCGAACTCAGTTAAGGTCAATAGATTTATTCATAGAGAGCGGGCCACTGTGGCAGGGGATGGAATTTTATCTAATTTGCCGGAGACTGGACAAACTTCATCATCAAGTCAGCCGTCAAAAAACCCCTAGTGTTCGACGCCACTGGCGTCGATACTTTTGCGGGACATCGTCTGCAAGCCTTTCCTCATTTGTCGGAGTCGTTTTCGCAACAACATCGGCAGCTGCTTGCGTTTCTCACTGCGCTCTCTTCATCTTCTGACTCTCTCCTAATGCACCATCGACAACATCAGCCGGAGCTTTTGTTGTCCACTTTGTGCGACATTCGCCGTCCGCCTGGCTTTAATATCGGCACGCTCCTCGGAGTTGCGCTCACATCATTTTCCGTGGCTCTCCTGGTGCTTCATCAACAACATCAGCCGGAGCTTTTGTTGTTTGCTTTGCGAGACGTTCGCCGTCCGCCTGGCTCTAATATCGGCGCGCTCCTCGGAGTTGCGCTCTCATCATCTTGCGCCTCTCTCCCGTTGCACCGTCAACAACATCAGCTGGAGCTTTTGTTGTCCGCTGTGCGCGACATTCGCCGTCCGCCTGGCTCTAATATCGGCGCGCTCCTCGGAGTTGCGCTCTCATCATCTTGCGTCTCTCTCCGGAAGTACCTAGAAAATCGGGTGGATTCTTACTCTTCATCGCCTAATAGTTATGCGCTCTCCGTCTACCTTTCTGACGTTCGACTTTCTACAACAACTTTTATCGACACATTTGGATGGATGGCGAGCCTCTCAGAGTGCTCTCTCTGAAGGTGCTCTTTGGAGATGCTTTCGCCATCAACAACAACAATGGACTGCGGCTGCTGTAGTACGTTCTCGCTCATTATTACCAGGAGTGGATTCACCTGCGTTCAGTTATATCTTGAATGCTAATATTGACTGCCCACCTAATATTTGGAGCGCCGATCACCGTATCTGTACCACTACTTTATTGAAGGTTCTTACAAATAATTTTATTAATTATGATAAAATCCCAGCGAGGCCTCTTACGGATTCGGGCCATGATGCTGGACCAGTTATTGATAGCATGACCATGGATGCGCTAACAATACAAATTTCAATATTTATTTTCAAAATATCGGTGGTATGCGTACGAAAGCTGAATCTCTTTTCCAGGCAACGTCTCATGGTGATCATGACGTCATCATTTTTGTTGAAGCCTGGCTCAACATGGATTTCTTCGATAATGAATTCTTTGATACAAATCTTTATCATGTGTTCCGTAAGGATCGAGATTCCGTTAAAACACGATGCTCCAGAGGTGGCGGAGTTTTAATTGCTGTGCGGCGTGAGCTGCGTTGCATTGCTATTTGTCTCCAGAACGAGGATTCTCTGCTCGACCAACTCTGTGTATCTCTCGCTGGTCCTACGGAAACAATTTTCCTGACAGTATCATACATACCCCCAAGCAGCAGTTTTGATTTATATAAAGCGCATGTTGACAACATTGCCCACCTATACCAGGAGCTGGAAGATGGCCAATATATATGTGTTTTGGGCGACTTCAACCTATCTTCGCTCGTGTGGGCTCATGATCTTGAGTCTTCAGCAATGGTTCCCAGTAATCTGCATCTTCCCCACGAAATCTTAGACATCGATGAGCTTCTTAGTATGGGATTAGTCCAGATTAACCATGTTTTTAATAACTTAAATAAGCTTCTAGATCTAATTTTTGTACACCCTGATTTATGCCTTACTCTATGCTGCAGCGTTAATCCTCTAGCCGCGTGTGATGCTCATCACAAACCCCTATTAATCTTAATTACTTGTTATATTTTCTCACCAAATAATTCTCGCTTGCCTCTTACCTATATTAATTCTAGCAGTTTAGATTCTATCCGTAGTGATATTTCTAATATCAGATGGGCGGAAGTCCTCTCGCATGCGGATGTGAATACAACCTATGAAGGTTTTATATCTTTTCTCTCTACTATTATAGGCAGATATGCTAAAACTAGAGTTCAAAGTTCTTATAGACTACCATGGTACACACAAGGACTAAAAAAATACAAAAATCTCCGAAATAAATTCTATAAGCGCTACATAGAAAGCGGTGAAGCTGCCGACTTTGATCGGTACAAACAACATAAGCGTGAGTTTGAGTTCCTCAATAAATTCTTGTACAGCCAATATATTGCTGATATAGAGTGTAAACTAACTACCAGTCCTAAAGCATTCTGGCACTTTGTCAATTCTAAACGAACAACCTCCTACTTTCCTTCCCATATGTCATATGAAAGTCTTTCAGCTTCTTCTGATATTGGGGTCGCTAATCTATTTGCTAAGTACTTTGTATCTAACTTTGAACCGAGCTCGCTGTGGAATGACGATGATTCACTCGGTGCCATTGCCACGATGCTAAATATTGGGTGCTTAGATGTTACTGATTTGGACTGTCATATGGCGGCTGAGAGTTTTAACGACTCAGGAAAATTAGACTGCGATGGCCATTCTCCATTTATTTTGAAAAACTGTATAGGTGTTCTTTGTGAGCCCCTAAAAATGATCTTCAACAAGTCTCTTTCCACTGGGGTATTTGCGAATAGATGGAAACTTGCCACAGTTTCTCCTATATTCAAGTCTGGTTACAAAAATATTGTTTCAAATTATAGGCCAATTGCAAAGCTAAGTAATGTCTCAAAAATGTTTGAACGAATTGTAGCTAAGCAGCTAACTTTTCTTGCTGGTCGGATCATCAGTCCTAACCAACATGGTTTTATGCCTGGAAGGTCAACTACCACTAACTTAGCTACGTTTAATCTTTTTTGCATCCACTCGTTTATCAGTCATGATCAAGTTGATGTAGTCTACACCGACTTCGCCAAAGCATTTGACAAAGTCTCCCATAATGCTTTATTGGCAAAATTGCAGAAATTGGGATTTCATTCATCAATATTAAATTGGTTTAAATCTTATTTAGATGGGCGGATTTATAGAGTAGAGTGCAATGGTTTTTTCTCAAACCCGTATGTGGCTACTTCTGGCCTTCCTCAGGGAAGTGCATTGGGTCCGTTTCTATTCATCATCTTCATTAATGATTTAAGCTATTGCATAACCAAATTCTGAATTCCTGTTGTTTGCGGACGATCTTAAAATATTTAGGTCTGTGAATTCAATCTCCGATAGTGAAGTTCTTCAAAATGACCTAGTAAAAGTGGGAAATTGGTGTTCTCGTAATAAGTTGCCTCTGAACGTGTCAAAATGTTTCTATGTTAGGTACAGCAAACGATTAATTAATGTCCTTAGCTCTTATTCCATTAGTTCCCATGTTCTTTCCTTAAGAAATGAATCACTGGACCTAGGAGTTATGTTTGATACCAAATTTACTTTCATGGATCACATAAACTACATAATTCCAAAGGCATACGCTATGTATGGTTTTGTAAAACGAAATTCCACGCAATTTAAAGATCCGTACACGAAACTAAGCCTATTTTCTTCGTTCATTAGGTCCAGATTGGAATATGCTTCGTTTGTCTGGAGTCCGACTGGAACTACACACATCAATCGTATTGAGCGTGTTCAAAAAAAATTCCTATCTTTTGCCCTTCTTTCTCTAAACTTTAATGATCCGGTTCCCACTTACTCTGCGAAATGTCGTCTTGTGCACCTTTCTTCCCTACAAGATCGTAGAACAACTAGCGCACTAGTTTTTATTTGTGACCTGCTGTCCTCCAAAATAGACTGCCCTGCATTGCTGAGTAGCATAGGCTTTTCCGTACCTGGTAGGTCTTTAAGGTCATTTGAACCTTTTTTTATTCCGGCATATAGAGCTAACTATGCTTTTAATGAGCCTCTGTGTAGAGCCTTGTTCTACTGGAACAAACTTCCATCTCACATGCGGCTGGACCCATGCTCCCCTAGGGAATTAATTAAGAAAACCCTTTATAATTACCTTTCGTCCCTTAGTATTTAGTTTAGTAATAGACAAGTAGCCAGTTAAGGTACCAACTGTTGGCGAAATAAATAAATAAATAAAATCCGGGGTGACGAGTACAGGTGCTGTTGCCATGCTGGTTTTTAAAAGTTCAAACGCCTTGATTGCCTCTTCAGGCAACTCAAATTTCTTTATGCGGTCTTTCTTCAAGCAGTCGTAAAGCGGTGCCGCTGTTTGGGCGTAATTTTGGATGAACCTCCTGTACCAGCCTGTCATTCCCAGGAACCTCCGCATCTGTTTGGCGGAGCTTGGCTGGGGAAATTCCTGTATCGATTGTATTTTCGTGTCATCCGTTCGGATGCATCCTCCCCCAACTACATATCCTAAATACCTTGCCTGGCTGTAGCAAAACTTGCTCTTGTCTACATTTATCGTTAGCTCTGCCCGCTGTAAGCAGGCACTGACCTGGCTCAACATATCCATGTGGGCTTCAAATGTAGGTGAACAGACCAGTAAGTCATCCAGATACACAAATACATTCTCGCGTAGCGCCGCTGGTATAACTTTATCCATTAGTCGGCACATTCGCTATGCGGCATTGCACAAGCCGAACGGCATGACTGTAAACTGATACAGTGGCCTGCCGGGCACTGTAAGCGCGGTTTTCTCTCTGCTTTTGGTTTCGAGAGGTATTTGCCAAAAGGCGTCTTTTAAGTCAATTGCGGAAATGTAATACGTTTCCTGTAGTCGGCTCAACAGACCCTCAATATGTGGTAGTGGATACGCATCTTTGATTGTCCGGGAATTTACTTTACGCGCATCGAGGCATAGGCGATTTTTCGGCCCTTTTTGCACCAGAGTTACTGGTGAACTCCAGCTGCTATTGCTCTCCTCGATCACGCCTAGACCTAACATGCGATCTAGCTCGGCGTACACCAGCTTCTGTTTGGCTGGGGATATCGGGTAATGTCGCTGCTTGATTGGTAAGTCCTCGTTTGTCACTTCAATTATATGTTGCTCTAAACTGGTCTTTCCTAATCCTTTTTCTAGACAAGACGGGTATGTTTCTATCACTTGCTGCAGCTTACAATGTTCTTCTGGGGTAAGCTGATGTGGGGTATAGGCGGTCTCGGGCTTGAGCGTATTGTTCATGTCTAGGTCGCCGGTCATAAGGTCGAAATCCGGTGTTGTTTCAACGGCGGCAACCTCGCGTCTACCTTTACCGAGGAATGTGAGGCCGAACGTATCCCAGAAAAAATTCCGAAATAAAATCGTTGTGTAAGACCTGGCACTATCAAAAACTCTAGGTCCTTGGTTTCTCCTTCCCATTCCACAGGTAACGTTATGGCTCCGGTTACTTGGGTCTCACCACCGCTTGCTGTGCGTACGCATTCTTCGCTTAGCTTCCTTATCGGCCGCGTCCGGTTTTCCAAGAAAGCGTGTGCTCCTCTGCCAATACAGTTCGCACTGGCGCCTGTGTCCAGTAATGCGAGTATCTCTTTTCCATCGACCTTCGTTTTGGCAACGAACTTTTTGCTTGAGCCGGCGATAGTCTGCTCGGGCATCATATAATCTTAGTATTTTTCGCGTTGTTCGTGTCTCGGTGTCTGCATCTTCCGAGCCATTGAAGATACGTTCACGAGCATGTTCGTACTCCCTCTCTCGTTGTTCTAGGCTCTTATGAGGGGAGATTTGGTTGGGCTTCCGTGTGTTTACCGGAAAGGGTTGGTCCTGGTCCGCCCGGCTGTCCCGGTCTTGCCTGACGGACTCCGCGCAAAAGCCGCTGGGTTAGCATCTGCATCCGTCCCGACTTTCTCGCAAAACTTGCAGGTGGCATCGTGGAATTTGATAGGGCAGGATTCTTCCTTCGAAGGATGCTTCCTGTAGAAGTCTGCTCCTTTGCCACGCTTATAACACACCAGCGCGTGTAATGGGCCTCGGCATCCTTGTCCATCCTCGTAACGCCCTCGCGTATCTTTCCGCTGCCGGTTGAATTCTTCCACCGTGACCGCGTCCGGCAAGTCCTCCAGTGTCTGGAATTCCTCTATTTCGTTAATTGCAGCTCGGCTGCGCATGTTTCTTCTCTTTTGAGCTCCGCTAATGAGGTGATTGGGGATGTTAGTAGTAATCCCCCCATCTGGGAGTTCATGTTATCCTTTAAGAGCTCCACGAATTCATCTTCAGCGATTTTGTGCTTGAGCTTGAAATGCAGGTTATGCATATCCGAGACATAATCGCTAAAGGTTTCGTGTGGCCCTTGCTTGCGTTCCATCAATTCTTTGACTTTCATAAGGTCACTTCCGGTAGTGGAAAATGCCCGTCTCATTTCTTGGGTCAATGAGTAGTAGTCAAAGTCGTAATCCTCTGCCTTGTCTTCCATAAGCTGCCAATACCATTTCGTGGCTGCACCTGCCAGCAGAAGATGGAATTCACGAAAGACTTGTTGACGGCTGAGGTCATACAATTATTGTAATCGGTCCACGCGGAATAGGAAACTCTCAACTGTCATGCCGCGTCCGCTTCCATCGAACTTTAAGTTCCATCTGTCCAATCTGACATCTTTTGGTCGCGGTCCTTGGAATGATGAGTTCCGATCGATCTCTGGATGCAGTTGGTGACTCGACTCCCTCTCGTTTGTTCTGAATTGCCTGTGTGATGGGGTGTCCATCCGCCTGGGTGTTCTTAGCCGGTGCATCTGGCTATTGAGCATGTCCTGTGTTACTGGTTCCAGAGGCGGGGTCTCTTGGTATCTCAAAAAGCTGTCCTTTGGATTCGGGACAGTACGGGGCGGCAAAGGCAGTCCCTTCTGTTCGGGTCTCCTGGCTGTCGGAGACTGCAATTCTGTTATCTGTGATTTCAGCGCTTCGATCTGGGCACTCATTCCACGCTGCATTTCGTTGCTTTGCCTCAAGAGCTCCATCAATCTTTGTTCACGTCGCTCGGCAGCCTCTAAGTTGTCTTCCTCGTGCCTCTGAAATTGGGGAAGCATACTTGATCTTCCTTTCGGCGGTCCTAGGGGTAGATTCTCCCCTCCGGCGGCTCCTTCCATTTCAGAATATTGGTCCTGGTTGTTTTCTTCAGACAGGGTATCTACCTGTCCTGGCTGATTCTGTGCGAGCTCCCACGGCTCTCTTTCAGAAGAGTCTCCTAGCCTTGGCGCGCTCGCACTCCGGGGTTGGTGATTGTCTCCGCGCGTTGTTGCTCGGGTCACTCTTCCGGTGCTGGGTTGGAATAAGACCTTCTCCTTGGCCCCCTTCATTTTTATGATTGGACCTCCTTTAAAGGTCTCCGCTTTCTTTTTATAGATTGTCACTTTGTGCGGATTAATACACGCACTAAAATTTGTCTTCACTTTTTTTTTTTTTGCGTTTTGGTATAAAAGGTTCACGTGATTCTTTTCAAAACACCCGGTCAGCGACGTATACGCTGAATAAGTCGACAATAAAAATGTTTATAAACTGGGGGTGCTTCCCTCTGCTTCTCAAGTTTCTCTTCGGTCAAGAACCGTCCGATATGTAAGCCCCAAACAAAAATAAAATAAATTTCCCTAACTAGGGGTGTTAGCCGCTTCTACACAACGCGGTTCCGCTAAGCTATCATGCCCTTACTTTCCCTTTCTATTCAGCTCAAATGTTCCAAACGGAATGGCTGTGTTTAGATAAGGAATCTGTCCAAAAACCCCCTCCCGCCAGTCGTCGGAAAACAAGTTATTTGACCGATCATTCTCGGGCTCCACAACCGTCTCCTATTTCTCTGGATTCGAACCAAGCAAACGACCTGACCAATTAGCCTAATACGTTGTGGGGCGTCGGCCAGAGAAACTAAAAATCGTCCACGCCCAAATATGTCAAGGGAAACCGCAAAGACTCGAACCAAGCAAACGACCGGACAAATGTCTAGTACGTTGTGGGGCGTCGGCTTTACGTTTCCTGTCAGTTCCCCCACCCCCATTCTGTCCTGGATCGACAAACGAACAGTAGATCCGCACCGCAACTGCTAAATGCGTTACCGTAATGTTTGCGCTCCTGCTCTTTCTGGACTCGAACCAATTCAAACGACCGGGCAAATGCGTAGTGCGTCGTGTGGCGTCGGCCAGAAAGCACCTATAAATTGTATTTACGTTAATTTTAACAAGTAGTCGTCGACACTTAGTTATAGGTATAGTATTATAAAAAAGGATAACTCATAGTTCTTGATTTAAGGAAGTTCTGGTAAATTTGTCCATGAATAAACAGAGAATTTCTAAGGTTAAAACTTTTTAAAGTCAAGCCACTATTGTGAGACAAAGTTCTGATTGAGAGGCCTCTCAACACGGACAGTCACAGAAGTTGGGGACTTTAAAGTTACTAATTTAAAGACAAACTATGTATGCGCATATTTAAAATTATTTAAGCTCCCTGTTCTATCAAACAGTCAAATTACTCATGGCAAATAAAGATGAAAGCTATGCCATCCCTAGGTATATCCACTCCGATACCGCAGGCATCGAGATTGTGGACCCTGGTAAAATTCCTTAAGGAATATGAAAAATCCTAGCGTTAGGCGCCAATTCTGTTACGTGGGCATATTAGTGCCCGAGTCCTGACAAGGACTTGGGCCGAGGGAGAGGCGTCCGATGTTCAGGCACCATTTGCCGGCATAAGCTACGTCGTATTCGGGTCGTGGGATCTTGGTAAGCCTCTCTCCTCTCCAACATAACGAGAACAAATATTAAAAGTGCCTGGAAAATAATAACAGTTATCAAGTTCGTCAGTCATCAGTCCACACTGCCCAACAAGCTTAGCTGTCGCTTGATCGCAATACGATCGGGCTGTGTGTTGGCCATATTCCCTCCCCTTCACACATTCGTGTGCCAATGGATCGTCGCGGGCCGCGCAATACGATCCCCTATTGTCAAGGTTGTCCGTCGAAAGTTATGTCATTGTTCTTGACCTACTTCACTCCTCGCGTCAGCACACCCCCTTTGTTATAGTTCTAGCACGCCATGGTTTTCAATTCTTTTTCACATTATAAATTTATTAAATAATATTTATGTCGGCGTGTGCCGGTCTTGAATAACATAATATTGGTTAATTCATATAGGGATTAAATTAATTGACAATTATTGTATTAGCGGAGAGTATCGATTTGACCACCTGTGAAGGCAAAATGCTGACTATTCACGACTGCAAACGTCGCTCAGAGGGCTCTTGCAATTGTCATACAATTACAAGGCTGATACTCGCCGCTGAAAAATTAACATTTAATTATTATGTAAAAAAAAGGTATAAAAAGTTAAGTATATCTAAATGATTATATATATGAAACAATTATTATATGTGGATATTATATATTATTACATGTATTCCTAACAGATTAATTCTTTGTCTTAACTAGGAAAGTATTAACATTGCCCAAGAACAAATTCTTATCCAGACGGGAAAGGACAATGACCGTTGGAACGGTAGAGATAATGATAGCTTTTTCGGTCTTATTACAGTGGGAAAGTGGAGAAAAATCTAGACGGAAGGTCTCAATATATAAGTACTCTAATTCACTCACTGTTATTGGCAGTTTGGCTTTGGATAACAAGTATAAAATTCTTACGGTAAATTGTGGATCGGTGTCTATTGTTTTTGCTAAAGCTTCTGATGTAATCATGGCGCACGGATATATATATGTATGTATAAGAAAAAGGAACCGTGTTCCGACAAACTTACCCTCTTTTTAATCCTGGGCGATGAGATCTCGACGCTCCGGATCCTGGGCTTTGGGAGATTTTAGAATTGGCTTATACATATATATACGTGCAAGATTTGATGGTGGCTTACAAACACATAAATTACGTTACACAAAAAAAATAACACTATCGCTGTATAGATATGTATGTATGTATGCATTGTATGAGAGTTCCACTGAGGCACACGTCAGTTCCAATGCTCGGGCTGGGCTGGTCGGTGCAGCTCCAATTTCTTGTTCAGCGTATGTAATTGGGGATTCTGTTTACACTTGCATTCAGAAATGCATGTACTCGCAAATTGTTTTTGATTGTTTTGGCGATTCACTTTTTTGTTTATAATATTGGAGTGCAATTTATTTATTATTATTTGTATTGTTTCTATTGTCTTTTTGCTGCTTTTATTGTCTTTTTGTGGTTTCACTTCACTGTATCGGCTCGGCTTATGCTCCAATGTGGGTCACCACTTTCTCCAGGGTGTGATGTTGGTCGCGGCGTCTCTGAACAGAGCGCTTGTACATCTTGACCATTTTAAGGATCACTATAACCAGTAGTAGTCCAGCTATGAGCTTCAGGGTCCTGTTGACATCTTGAATATCGTCCCTGTGGTCAACGATCTCTACGTGATTAATCACATTGGCGGTGCTGTCGGCCACTTTGGAAGTTTCGCCGCCCATCTTAGGGTCTTTAGGCCATTCACTTGGTTCACTAGTTATTTTCGTCCTTCGGGATTTTGCTGGTTGACTTCCTCCAGATTGTGTTCGATCGCAGGACCGGTTATCGGGACTTTCTCCTGGGTGAAGTTGATCCTAGGGAAACGTCAAGACATCCTTCTGGACACCAGATTTCTTCCAGTCGTGGTCTGTGTCGATGGGAGTTGTACTTCTAGACCACCGTCAGGGAGAGATCAGAACAATTTCTGCCTCTTCTCCATTTGGCTGGGGTCTTTTATACCGGACTAGAGCTTTCGCTAGCCCCCCATATTGGATGAATTAACTAGGTGTTCCCACCTAGGGGTACTGTTTCTCCATTTCCCCTATTTTAGGAGTCAATGGCCGGCTGGTGCACTTTGCCACCTTACTGGAGTACGGTTACGAGCAGGTCGATCGTGGTCGTTGTTCTGGCCACGCGACACCCATGAGTTGTCGAATTGTTTTTGCTGTTTTGCTTTTATCAATCGCAGTGTGGTTAGTCATTACGGCCCCTACCCTCAACTAATGGCAGTTGTTTTGCCGGGGTTAATCTTGGTATGGGGGAGGGCGTACGTAACATGTTTCCTCTTTTTATCTAACTGACGATCGTTTAAAGCATATTTATTAGAAATGTTTGATTTATATGTTTATAAGGTTTAAGAACTCTTGTACTATTAGAAAAGCTTTGTAGTGCTGGGCATGTTTTTCGCAGTATTTTTTAACCAGCGGTCCACTCGGAGACCCTCCCTTTTGAATTCCGCTAACGAAGTTAATGGGGATGTTAGCAGCAAGTCGCCCATGTGGGAGTTCATGTTGTCTTTCAAAAGCTCAACAAATTCATCTTCATCGATTTTATGCTTCAGTTTGAAATTCAAGTTGTGCATATCGGAGACATAATCGCTGAAGGTTTCGTGCTGTCCTTGCTTGCATTCCATTAGTTCCTTGACTTTCGTAAGGTCACTTCCGGTAGTGGAAAACGCTCGTTCCATCTCCTGTGTCAACGAATAGTAGTCAAAATAGTAGTCTTCTGCCTTGTCTCCCATTAGCTGCCAATACCATTTAGTGGCTGCACCTGCCAACAGAAGATGGAATTCACGAAAGACTTGTTGGCGGCTGAGGTCATACAATTCTTGTAATCGGTCCACGCGGAACGGGAAATTTTCAACTGTCATGCCGCGTCCGCCTCCATCGAACTTTACGTTCCATCTGTCTAATCTGACATCTTCTTATCTCGGTCACTGAAACGATGAGTTCCGATCGATCTCTGAGTGCAGTTGGTGACTCGTCTCCCTTTCGTTTGTTCTGGGGTGTCCATCTGCCTGGGTGTTCTTAGACGGTGAAATTGGCTATTAGCATGTCCTGTGTTACCGGTTCCAGATGCGGAGTCTCTTGGTACCTCAAGAAACTGTCAGTGGGATTCGGAACAGTTCGGGGCGGCGAAGGCAGTCCCTTCCGTTCGGGTCACCCGGATGTCGGATAATGCAACTCTGTTATTTGTGCTTTCAGAGCTTCTATCTGGACGCTAATACCACGCTGCTTTTCGTTGCTCTGAACCAAGAGCTCCATCAATCTTTGTTCCCGCCGCTCGGCAGCCTCTAAGTTGTCTTCATCATGCCTCTGAAATTGGGGAAACATACTTGATCTCCCCTTCGGCGGTCCTAGGGGTAGATTCTCCCCACCGGCGGCTCCTTCCATTTCAATATATTGGTCCAAATTGTTTTCTTCAGACAGGGTATCTACCTGTCCTGGCTGATTTTGTGCGTGCTCCCACGGCTCTCTTTCAGGTGAATCTCCCAGCCTTGGCGCGCTCGCACTCCGGGGTTGGTGATTTTCACCACGCGTTCTTGCTCGGGTCACTCTTCCGGTGCTGGGTTGGAATAAGACCTTCTTCTTGGCCCTCTTCATTTATATGATTGGGCCTTCTTTAAAGGCCTCCGCATTCTTTCATAAATTGTCACTTTGTGCTGATTAATACTTGCACTAAAATTTTCGTTTAATGTAAAAGGTTCACGTGATTCTTTTCAAAACACCCGGTCAGCGACGTAAACGCTGAATAAGTCTACAATAAAAATGTTTATAAACTGGGGGTGCTTCCCTCTGCTTTTCAAGTTTCTCTTCGGTCAAGAACCGTCCGATATTTAAGCCCCAAGCAAAAACAAAATAAATATCCCTAACTAGGGGTGTTAGCCGGTTCTACACAACGCGGTTCCGCTAAGCTAGCATGCCCTTACTTTCCCTTTCTATTCAGCTCAAATGCTCCAAACGGAAACTGGCTGTGTTGTGTGTGCCCAAAAACCCCCTCCCGCCAGTCGTCGGAAAACAAGTTATTTGACCGATCCAAGCAAACGACCTGACCATTTAGCCTAATACGTTGTGGGGCGTCGGCCAGAGAAACTAAAAATCGTCCACCGCCCAAATATGTCAAGGGAAACCGCAAAGACTCGAACCAAGCAAACGACCGGACAAATGCCTAGTACGATGTGGGGCGTCGGGATCTTGGTAAGCCTCTCTCCTCTCCAACATAACGAGAATAAATATTAAAAGTGCCTGGAAAATAATATTAGTCATCAAGTTCGTCAGTCATCAGTCCACACTGCCCAACAAGCTTAGCTGTCGCTTGATCGCAGTACGATCGGGCTGTGTGTTGGCCATATTCCCTCCCCTTCACACATTCGTGTGCCAATGGATCGTCGCGGGCCGCGCAATACGATCCCCTATTGTCAAGGTTGTCCGTCGAAAGTTATGTCATTGTTCTTGACCTACTACACTCCTTGCGTCAGCACACCCCCTTTGTTAGAGTTCTAGCACACCATGGTTTCCAATTCTTTTTCACATTATAAATTTATTAGGTAATATATATCTGCGTCTGTTGATTAATCTAATTTAATTGACAATTATTCTGTTAGCGGAGAGTATCGAATTTATCACCTATGAAGGTGCACACATCAGCAAAATACTGACTATTCACGACTACAAGCGTCGCTCATAGGGCTCTTGCAATTATCATATAACTACAAGGCTGATACTCGCCGCTGAAAAAGTTTATAGTAGTCTATAAAACTGTAGGATACTGCACGAATATTTATATATGTATGTTTATAAGAAAGGAACCGTGTCCCGACAAACTTACCCCCTCTTTAAATCCTGGGCGATGAGATCTCGACGCTCCGTATCCTGGGCGTTAGGAAAATATTGTATTGGATATATATATATAACAAGGAAGAACGCTATAGTCGAGTTCCTCGACTATCAGATACCCGTTACTCAGCTAAAGGGACCAAAGGGAAATGGAGATATGCAAGCAGCAAATCGAGATTTAAATACGCCACCTACCGGCGGTAGGCAGATTTAAGCGTTATGGGCGTTAGAGTGGGCGTCGCAAAATTTTTTTTGGATCAATCGATAGGTATTGACGAGACCAATACAATTCAGTTAAAATTTTTATCTAGCATGAAAACTGTGGCCGTCACAGGTTTGGGCGGTTTGTGGGCGTTAGAGTGGACGTGGCAATTTTTTTTCGGGTCACTCGATAGGTATTGATGAGAAGAATACACTTATGTTAAAATTTTTATTCTAGCATCAAAACTGTAGGAGCCACAGTTTTGGGCGGTTTGTGGGCGTAAGAGTGGGCGTGGCACATTGTTGAAACAAACTTGCGCTGCGTAAGAAGCTCAGGAATCTGCACGCCAAATCTCAATAGCCTAGCTCCCATAGTTTCCGAGATCTCAGCGTTCATCCGGACGGACAGACAGACGGACAGTCGGACATGGCTAGATCGACTCGGCTAGTGATCCTGATCAAGAATATATATACTTTATGGGGTCGGAAACGCTTCCTTCTGCCTGTTACATACTTTCCGACGAATCTAGTATACCCTTTTACTCTACGAGTAACGGGTATAAAAATACGTGCACCAAAATACGGCTGTTCTTAAGTATACCAATTCACTTATACACAAAATATATATATATTATGCCAGAGGCATGCGACTTCTTCAACGGCTGGTGGAGAGATTCGTCCTCTCTAATTGTTTATCATGATTCGCACTTTGTCTAAGGATTCGGTTGGTTTAAATATATTTCAATGCATGTTTGAATGCTTGATTTTCACTTGTTATCCAATTGTATTATTTGAGGATATTGGTCCTTGGTTATGCATGAGTTCACTTTAGCTTTGGTTGGCTCGATTAACACATTTATATTGCATCACTTCTTTCTCCGACGTATGCTATTGGTCGCTACGCTCTGAACGGATGGTTCCTACAGCTGAACAAATTTCAGGAACATGGAGATCACGGATACTGCGTCCACAAACATCGCAGTATGTCGGATGTCGTCCTTATTGTTGATCCTCTCCACGTTCTTTGATGACAATAGCGGCGCTGGTTCGACACAAGATTATTTCGAGCTGCAATTGTGTTATCCTCAAGGACTGTTGGATATGGTGGCTGGTCCTGGTGGCAGAAGACTCCGTGGACGACTGCCCCTGGGAAAGTCACCTTCCCTCGAAGTTGCCGGCTTCCGAACAGCAGTCAAAATCGTAGTCTTCTGCCTTGTCTTCCATTAGCTGCCAATACCATTTCGTGGCTGCACCTGCCAACAGAAGATGGAATTCACGAAAGACTTGTTGACGGCTGAGGTCATACAATTCTTGCAGTCGGTCCACGCGGAACAGGAAACTTTCAACTGTCATGCCGCGACCACTTCCATCGAACTTTAGGTTCCATCTGTCTAATCTGACGTCTTTTGGTCTCGGTCCCTGAAATGATGAGTTCCATTCGATCTCTGGATGCAGTTGGTGACTCGACTCTCTCTCGCTTGTTCGGGAATGCCTGTGTGACGGAGTATCAACCCGCCCGGGTGTTCTTAGCCCGTGCATCTGGCTATTGAGCATGTCCTGCGTTACCGGTTCCAGAGGCGGGGTCTCTTGGTATCTCAAAAAGCTGTCCGTTGGATTCGGAACAGTACGGGGCGGCGAAGGCAGTCCCTTCTGTTCGGGTCTCCTGGATGTCGGACTCTGCAATTCTGTTATCTGTGCTTTCGGCGCTTCGTTGCTCTTCCTCGAGAGCTCCATCAATCTTTGTTCACGTCGATCGACAGCCTCTAAGTTGTCCTCCTCAGGCCTCTGAATTTGGGGAAGCATACTTGAACTCCCCTTCGGCGGTCCTAGTGGTAGATTCTCCCCACCGGCGGCTCCTTCCATTTCAGTATATTGGTCCAAATTGTTTTCTTCAGACAGGGTACCTACCTGTCCTGGCTGATTCTGTGCGTGCTCCCACGGCTCTCTTTCAGGTGAATCTCCCAGCCTTGGCGCGCTCGCACTCCGGGGTTGGTGATTTTCACCACGCGTTCTTGCTCGGGTCACTCGTCCGGTGCTGGGTTGGAATAAGACCTTCTTCTTAGCCCCCTTCATTTATATGATTGGGCCTTCTTTAAAGGCCTCCGCTTTCTTTTATAAATTGACACTTTGTGCTGATTAATACATGCACTAAAATTTTCGTTTAATGTAAAAGGTTCACGTGATTCTTTTCAAAACACCCGGTCAGCGACGTAAACGCTGAATAAGTCTACAATAAAAATGTTTATAAACTGGGAGTGCTTCCCTCTGCTTTTCAAGTTTCTCTTCGGTCAAGAACCGTCCGATATTTAAGCCCCAAACAAAAACAAAATAAATATCCCTAACTAGGGGTGTTAGCCGGTTCTACACAACGCGGTTCCGCTAAGCTAGCATGCCCTTACTTTCCCTTTCTATTCAGCTCAAATGCTCCAAACGGAAACTGGCTGTGTTTAGACAACACTGGTAGAAAAAACACGAAGTGATATCAAATATATTTTTATTTGATTTTTTTTACTCCCATGCATAGTCATATTAAATATTAAAACCTTTCATTTAAATAAAAAAACATATTTAAGCCGTATGTCAAATATGTAAGTATTCAATTCAAAATGATTTTTATTTAAAAACAAGTTAGTCACATTCAAATCCAATGTGGCCATCTTGGTTTTAACTATTATAAAAAGTACTTCAATTCATAGTATATTTGATGGTTTTTTATATATCGAGTAAATACTTTTTCCATTTGTTCGGAATATGAATTTTTTTATTTTGAATATAGAACGTTTTTACAATTTGTATTTGAGCAAATAATAGTAAATCAGTCGTCATCTAGCTTTCTTTGCGTCCAGACGTGCTTAAATTCTCGCTATGTTACTTCCCCGCTGTCCCGAGTGCAAAACCGATGTTACATTGGCCCAGCTTCGCGCTTCGGATGCTGTTCGCTGCTCTTCTTTGTGCCGTCGCGCCTATCATACTTCTTGCGTAGCCCTACCGGATGATGTGCTCAAACTCTTATTAAATCCAAATATACTATGGCAATGTGATAGCTGTGTGGTTGCGAATGATTCGCATTCTAAAATAGATGAATTCGATGAAAAATTGAAAGCCCTGGAGCGCTTATATCAGGGCCTTCAAAATAAATTCATGGAGGCGTTCCCCCCTAAAGATGATGCATTGCATCAGAATGTAAATCCGAAACCTCGTCTACCGAGGCCTACCAACGTAGCTGCAGCTCCCCTGTCATATGCGGCTGCTGCTGCTACGGCTTCCGCGGTCGTTGACCCTTCTAATCATGCTCTGGATATGGAGAGAGGAAATTTCATACAAGTACGAAATAAGAGGAGAAGGAACAACAACAAGCCCAATAAACATGTTGTTGGAGTGGCTCCTAATGCTGAAGACCTTCATGTTTTGCCGACCAAGAAATTTTTGCATGTCGGAAAGTTTGCAACTGATACAGATCCGAATGCTGTTTTAAAATATGTGTCCACCAAGCTTAAGGTGGATGCTAGTTCTCTCACTTGTGCAAAGCTTGTAAAAAAAGATGTCGACGTTCAAACTTTAAAATTTGTAAATTTCAAGCTTGGTATCCCTGATCAGCTTTACGATATAGTCTTCAAAAACGATTTCTGGCCGAACTCAGTTAAGGTCAAAAGATTTATTCATAGAGAGCGGGCCACTGTGGTAGGGGATGGAATTTTATCTAATTTGCCGGAGCCTGGACCAACTTCATCATCAAGTCAGCCGTCAAAAAACCCCTAGTGTTCGACGCCACTGGCGTCGATACTTTTGCGGGACATCGTCTGCAAGCCTTTCCTCATTTGTCGGAGTCGTTTTCGCAACAACATCGGCAGCTGCTTGCGTTTCTCACTGCGCTCTCTTCATCTTCTGACTCTCTCCTAACGCACCATCAACAACATCAGCCGGAGCTTTTGTTGTCCACTTTGTGCGACATTCGCCGTCCGCCTGGCTTGAATATCGGCACGCTCCTCGGAGTTGCGCTCACATCACTTTCCGTGGCTCTCCTGATGCTTCATCAACAACATCAGCCGGAGCTTTTGTTGTTTGCTTTGCGAGACGTTCGCAGTCCACCTGGTTCTAATATCGGCGCGCTCCTCGGAGTTGCGCTCTCATCATCTTGCGCCTCTCTCCCGTTGCACCGTCAACAACATCAGCTGGAGCTTTTGTTGTCCGCTGTGCGCGACATTCGCCGTCCGCCTGGCTCTAATATCGGCGCGCTCCTCGGAGTTGCGCTCTCATCATCTTGCGCCTCTCTCCCGTTGCACCGTCAACAACATCAGCTGGAGCTTTTGTTGTCCGCTGTGCGCGACATTCGCCGTCCGCCTGGCTCTAATATCGGCGCGCTCCTCGGAGTTGCGCTCTCATCATCTGGCGTCTCTCTCCGGAATTACCTAGAAAATCGGGTGGATTCTTACTCTTCATCGCCTAATAGTCATGCGCTCTCCGTCTCTACCTTTCTGACGTTCGACTTTCTACAACAACTCTCTCAGAGTGCTCTCTCTGAAGGTGCTCTTTGGAGATGCTTTCGCCATCAACAACAACAATGGACTGCGGCTGCTGTAGAACGTTCTCGCTCATTATTACCAGGAGTGGATTCACCTGCGTGCAGTTATATCTTGAATGCTTATATTGACTGCCCACCTAATATTTGGAGCGCCGATCACCAGCCTATTCGTATCCGTACCACTACTTTACTGAAGGTTCTTACAAATAATTTTATTAATTATGATAAAATCCCAGCGAGGCCTCTTACGGATTCGGGCCATGATGCTGGACCAGTTATTGATAGCATGACCATGGATGACCGGATATGCGCTAACAATACAAATTTCAATATTTATTTTCAAAATATCGGTGGTATGCGTACGAAAGCTCAATCCCTTTTCCAGGCAACGTCTCATGGTGATCATGACGTCATCATTTTTGTTGAAACCTGGCTCAACATGGATTTCTTCGATAATGAATTCTTCGATACAAATCTTTATCATGTGTTCCGTAAGGATCGAGATTCCGTTAAAACACGATGCTCCAGAGGTGGCGGAGTTTTAATTGCTGTGCGGCGTGAGCTGCGTTGCATTGCTATTTGTCTCCAGAACGAGGATTCTCTGCTCGACCAACTCTGTGTATCTCTCGCTGGTCCGATGGAAACAATTTTCCTGACAGTATCATACATACCCCCAAGCAGCAGTTTTGATTTATATAAAGCGCATGTTGACAACATTGCCCACCTATACCAGGAGCTGGAAGATGGCCAATATTTATGTGTTTTGGGCGACTTCAACCTATCTTCGCTCGTGTGGGCTCATGATCTTGAGTCTTCAGCAATGGTTCCCAGTAATCTGCATCTTCCTCATGAAATCTTAGTCATCGATGAGCTTCTTAGTATGGGATTAGTCCAGATTAACCATGTTTTTAATAACTTAAATAAGCTTCTAGATCTAATTTTTGTACACCCTGATTTATGCCTTACTCTATGCTGCAGCGATAATCCGCTAGCCGCGTGTGATGCTCATCACAAGCCCCTATTAATCTTAATTACTTGTTATATTTTCTCTCCAAATAATTCTCGCTTGCCTCTTACCTATATTAATTCTAGCAGTTTAGATTCTATCCGTAGTGATATTTCTAATATCAGATGGGCGGAAGTCCTCTCGCATGCGGATGTGAATACAACCTATGAAGTTTTTATATCTTTTCTCTCTACTATTATAGGCAGATATGCTAAAACTAGAGTTCAAAGTTCTTATAGACTACCATGGTACACACAAGGACTAAAAAAATACAAAAATCTCCGAAATAAATTCTATAAGCGCTACATAGAAAGCGGTGAAGCTGCCGACTTTGATCGGTACAAACAACATAAGCGTGAGTTTGAGTTCCTCAATAAATTCTTATACAGCCAATATATTGCTGATATAGAGTGTAAACTAATTACCAATCCTAAGTCATTCTGGCACTTTATCAATTCTAAACGTACAACCTCCTACTTTCCTTCCCATATGTCATATGAAAGTCTTTCAGCTTCTTCTGATATTGGGGTCGCTAATCTATTTGCTAAGTATTTTGTATCTAACTTTGAACCGAGCTCGCTGTGGAATGACGATGATTCACTCGGTGCCATTGCCACGATGCTAATTATTGGGTGCTTAGATGTTACTGATTTGGACTGTCATATGGCGGCTGAGAGTTTTAACGACTCAGGAAAATTAGACTGCGATGGCCTTTCTCCATTTATTTTGAAAAACTGTATAGGTGTTCTTTGTGAGCCCCTAAAAATGATCTTCAACAAGTCTCTTTCCACTGGCGTATTTGCGCATAGATGGAAACTTGCCACAGTTTCTCCTATATTCAAGTCTGGTCACAAAAACATTGTTTCAAATTATAGGCCAATTGCAAAGCTAAGTAATGTTTCAAAAATGTTTGAACGAATTGTAGCTAAGCAGCTAACTTTTCTTGCTGGTCGGATCATCAGTCCTAACCAACATGGTTTTATGCCTGGAAGGTCAACTACCACTAACTTAGCTACGTTTAATCTTTTTTGCATCCACTCGTTTATCAGTCATCATCAAGTTGATGTAGTCTACACCGACTTCGCCAAAGCATTTGACAAAGTCTCCCATAATGCTTTATTGGCAAAATTGCAGAAATTGGGATTTCATTCATCAATATTAAATTGGTTTAAATCTTATTTAGATGGGCGGATTTATAGAGTAGAGTGCAATGGTGTTTTCTCAAACCCGTATGTGGCTACTTCTGGCCTTCCTCAGGGAAGTGCTTTGGGTCCGTTTCTATTCATCATCTTCATTAATGATTTAAGCTATTGCATAACAAATTCTGAATTCCTGTTGTTTGCGGACGATCTTAAAATATTTAGGTCTGTGAATTCAATCTCCGATAGTGAACTTCTTCAAAATGACCTAGTAAATGTGGGAAATTGGTGTTCTCGTAATAAGTTGCCTCTGAACGTGTCAAAATGTTTCTACGTTAGGTACAGCAAACGATTAATTAATGTCCTTAGCTCTTATTCCATTAGTTCCCATGTTCTTTCCTTAAGAAATGAATCACTGGACCTAGGAGTTATGTTTGATACCAAATTTACTTTCATGGATCACATAAACTACATAATTCCAAAGGCATACGCTATGTATGGTTTTGTAAAACGAAATTCCACGCAATTTAAAGATCCGTACACGAAACTAAGCCTATTTTCTTCGTTCATTAGGTCCAGATTGGAATATGCTTCGTTTGTCTGGAGTCCGACTGGAACTACACACATCAATCGTATTGAGCGTGTTCAAAAAAAATTCCTATCTTTTGCCCTTCTTTCTCTAAACTTTAATGACCCGGTTCCCTCTTACTCTGCGAAATGTCGTCTTGTGCACCTTTCTTCCCTACAAGATCGTAGAACAACTAGCGCACTAGTTTTTATTTGTGACCTGCTGTCCTCCAAAATAGACTGCCCTGCATTGCTGAGTAGCATAGGCTTTTCCGTACCTGGTAGGTCTTTAAGGTCATTTGAACCCTTTTTTATTCCGGCATATAGAGCTAACTATGCTTTTAATGAGCCTCTGTGTAGAGCCTTGTTCTACTGGAACAAACTTCCATCTCACATGCGGCTGGACCCATGCTCTCCTAGGGAATTAATTAAGAAAACCCTTTACAATTACCTTTCGTCCCTTAGTATTTAGTTTAGTAATATACAAGTAGCCAGTTAAGGTACCAACTGTTGGCGAAATAAATAAATAAATAAATAAATAAATAAATTAGAAATCAAATTACATATATGTACATATATGTATCTATGTACATATATGTACTAAATTTGTGACCCATATACACAAAATAATTTAAATTATTAATAATTTTCAAAAGAAAATCAGCTTTAATATTTAAAGAATATGGTTTTAGTTACGGCTGCCCAACCACCGGCAGATTCTTTCTATTTCCATGACAATTATCATAAGATTTGGCTTTGTAATTTACTATTAAAAGTACAAAAACATGCTTAGCCAAAGAAAAAAGGTGCGTGTATTGTAAACGCTGGGCCGTAAAACCAACGGCAAAATGTGCATACTTACATACATTCAGACAAATTAGAGATAAATATGAACAAGCAAAACGGCAAACGCAAGCGCGTCTTCTTTTTCCATTCGCATTCGTACATTCGTGGTCAAGAAAATATGTATACGCATAAAAACATTAATATTTCTTGTGTATCGATGTTTTGACAATAAGATATAGTCATATAATATATAAATATAATAAAATAAAATAAATATTACTAAATTGACATATACAAGTTATTAAACTTAAGGACTTATTTGTACATATTTTGTTATTTTCTTCCCCATTACTTTGACTTCTATTGTAAAGTAACGGCACGCGACAGAATTTGTCCGTCCTTTTTGCACACATGCATATGTATGTATGTATGTATACACGAAATATTTTGACACTCCGCATTGTAGCGAATCCCGCGATCACTTCGAAGCAAGCGGTTCTCCTGATCAGAAGTAAAAGTGATTAATAGTTTTGTGAGTGAGTTTTTAGAGACAGTTTGAGAGTTGAAAAAGTGAAAAGTACAGCAAAAAGCAAAAGGTGAGTCAAATAAAAATACAATAATTACTTAATATTAAGGCATGTGCATGTCCACGTTTTTTTTGTCGCATTTTTATACCCGTTACTCGTAGAGTAAAAGGGTATACTAGATTGTATACATAGAAAGTATGTAACAGGCAGAAGGAAGCGTTTCCGACCCCATAAAGTATATATATTCTTGATCAGGATCACTAGCCGAGTCTAGCCATGTCCGTCTGTCCGTCTGTCTGTCCGTCCGGATGCACGCTGAGATCTCGGAAACTATGGGAGCTAGGCTATTGAGATTTGGCGTGCAGATTCCTGAGCTTCTTACGCAGCGCAAGTTTGTTTCAGCAATGTGCCACGCCCACTCTTACGCCCACAAACCGCCCAAAACTGTGGCTCCTACAGTTTTGATGCTAGAATAAAAATTTTAACATAAGTGTATTCTTCTCATCAATACCTATCGAGTGACCCGAAAAAAAATTGCCACGCCCACTCTAACGCCCACAAACCGCCCAAACCTGTGACGGCCACAGTTTTCATGCTAGATAAAAAATGTTAACTGAAATGTATTGGTCTCGTCAATACCTATCGATTGATCCAAAAAAAATGTTGCCACGCCCACTCTAACGCCCATAACGCTTAAATCTATCTACCGCCGGTAGGTGGCGTATTTAAGTCTCGATTTGCTGCTTGCTTATCTCCATTTCCCTTTGGTCCCTTTAGCTGAGTAACGGGTATCTGATAGTCGAGGTACTCGACTATAGCGTTCTTCCTTGTTCCTTTTTGAGTTTCTTCTTTGTTGTGCGCGTTATTATTTCATGATAATTTACATTTGAAGAAATTAAAGCTTAAAAAAGCATTACATTTAAAACAAAAAAAGACATACGGTTGTGAAATAAACATAAAATGGATAAAAAATACGAGAAAAAAATGAAGAATATGAAAGAAAATTAAGTGAAAACCCGCCCAAACTAGATAAAAGGAGTAGAATGCACGAGAAGAAAAACTCTAAAAAGGCGCTAAAAAGACGCTTTGCTGCCGTTGCATTCTGCTCTGTGGCGTCGCAGTCGTTTCACCTTTTTTTACGTATACTATTCGGTAAGTGGTAAACACGTGTATCAGGATTTGGCTGAAATTTCATTACCTAAATTATCAAATTATGAGTATATTTAACTTTTGTTTTGTCAAAATACTTATGCCGTTCGTAAAAAAAATTTCAATAAAATCAAAATTCTAACTTTTCTTTTAATAGAATTTCGGTGAAGACTCAGGTGACGAACAAGACCAGGAGATCCCTATTGCAGGTGCTGCGAAACCCAAATTGGTAAGATTTAAAATTATATTTAACAACCTAACTACTTTTGAACAAGACTAACCTCTACATAATCTGAAAGGATTTTACGACCCAAATCAAAAACTTTCCATCACACCACAGTTTAAAGAAAGTATTGGTCGAAGTCTTTATAACAACTGAGCTATAGTAATTTATACTTTGACCACGATTTTTTTCAAGCTGGGACGTGAGGGAAATTATCTAGGTCTGTGGTCGCCTACAGGTAAAATCCTTTTAGATCTTGTAGCGTTTAATCTTGGGCTTTTTAATTGTCGACCTGTCTTATTATTGTTTTTAACAGGTTGCAGACATTTTGAAGGGGTATCCACGGGGAAGGTTTCTCCTCGAGCAATATAACCTAAAAAACACCTTAACGACGGATCAAAGAGACCAGATAATTAATATCATTATAGAGGACATCACAGCTAGGAAGCAGACGCTTAAAACTACAGATTTTGCTGATATTGTGGACCAAATCGTGGCGGTATTTCCCTCGGAGAAGAACTGGAGAGTAAGTTATGACCGTGTTTTGTTCTAAATCTAAACACTATCAATGTTTTTGAACTGTGTTTTGACTTAACAAATCTGTTCTTCATTAAGTTATTTATGCTTTTATTAATTTCTTCCAGGACGTTTACTACAGGCCCCGAAACCTCATACAGAAGCATCCTGCAGGAAAACTGTACTGGAAGTACGCAAATCTAAGGTCAAAGCTTTTGAAGCGCGGTCGATCCGGTCCATTACAGGAATCCGATCCTGTGTCCCAAACAAGTGGTTTTGCTGACATAACAAGCTTTGCTTTGAAAGCAGAGTTAAAGCGGGAAATTTCTGATTGGCTCTCTGTGTGTCAGAAATGGAGGGAATCTCATGCCGAACGCAAAAAAGACATCGAATTGCTTGATGGTCCACAATTTCTAAAGGAGTGGCCAAAATACGGTGATTGCCATGCTCCAGACTTGGTAACTTGTTTTAATTTCTATTCCGTACATTTGTATACCATTTTGTGATCCAAATCTCCTATTAGTTTATGTATTTAAATCCTTATATATAAAACAACCTACTCGAAACATATTATAAAACTACTTAACTTTTTCTTTAAAGATAAAAATTGATTTCAACTTATTATACCCTGAGAATGGAGATGTTTTATTTCGTAAATGGGACCCATTCAAAGAAAAGGTTTTTTGCTTTTACGGAGATCAGATACAAAACAAAGAGTGTCTTAAAATATTAAAGACAGCTCAGAAAACGGTATCAATCGGTAATATATAATTTTTTAAAATTCAATCTACACTTTTTGCAGGTTAAACTTTATCTTTTTATGATAAGCTTAGCTTTTTTAAATTATGCCATAACCAAATATTCTTATTCACAGATTCCAAGGACTACATTTACACTATTTTACTTACCTCAGTCTTGTCAAATAATTCATGGGCCGTAATAAAAGGAAAAAACAAGAGAAAGAAATTCTCCCTACTGGACTCGCAGGAAAGTCTTGTCCTCAGAATCAATTCCATTGCGGACTATGAGGAAAAGCTTCAGCAGCTAATTATTAAGTATTATATAAGCTCAGAAACGGTGCAGCCTTTTTTTATAGTTGAAGGTGAATGCATAGAAAATTTGACAGGATTTTTCGTATACTTTGATAAGTCATTATATAAGTTTGACTCCTTTATAGAGTCGTTAGATGTATGCTTTAAGATTTTTAATACATTGAACTTAAAATACCCCGTACCGTCAGAATTTGCTTGGTTATTCATACAGCAGTACATATATGATACACATACCCCATATGATAAAAAGTCTTCAAACTTAACTTCTTTGCTAAATTTTATGAGAAAGTAAACGTTTTATTACTAAACTGGCAATGTATTCCTGTTTCAAGTGCTGTCAGAGCTTTTCGCATACGGATGAATTAATACAACACTTAAAAATAAGTCACTTACTTAAGAAACCGACCATAGACAACCCGTTAATATGTAAATTTAAGTCATGCCATAAACTATTTTTAAAGTACGCCGTTTTCAAGAAACATATTTGTAACTCGCATGCTGAGATTACATTATCGGAAAATGACAGCATTGAAGAAATCAATATTTTCAAAATTAATAATACTTATGTTACTGCAGCTTCCAATTGCGAATCAAGTGTCGCTCTAAAGAATAACTTAGCACATATTAAAACCACAGATTATCAAAACAATTTTGAAGACAAGTCTTTTTTTTTTTCTTGTGGCTTGCACGCTTGACCGGACTGCCAAGAAATGAGATTCTGTTTATACAAAAACAAATTGCTGATCTGCTAGCCCCAATAGCTAGTGCAGTTAAAGATGCTCTGACAAGTTCAACTTTATCATACGAAATACTTAATTATGTTTTAGATTTCTGTAAGAGTCCATTTAAGCCTATAGTATCTGAGTATAAAATTTTAAAGTTTTTAAAAGAGAAAAATCTCTATGAAAATCCTTTGGCATATACAATTTCAAACAAACTAGTACCTAAAATTAAAAGAGGCAAAGCAGAACTCATGCCTCACAAAGTGAACATACAACTTATGCCTGTAAAGTTCCAAATAACAAAATTTTTCGAGATTCCAGACGTTTTGAACCTTACTGTTAAAAATCAAAAAGAGCTAATGAAAAAGGAAACTATTTGCAACTTTGTCAATACCTGTACATTTGCTAACAAGCTTTCACATTATGATATAAATGATATTATTATTCCGTTAAATTTCTATGCCGATGAATTTCAAATTAATAATGCCATAGGTGCACATGTTTCATCTATATGTGGCTGCTATTATTGCCTCAATACTTGCAATCTAAGTTAGATTTTATTTTTCCCTTTGCATATATACCAAGTCAAGCATTTAAGGAAATAGATAATGATGTTGTATTTTATCAAATATATCAGGTTTTAGAGGAACTAGAAAATGGAATTAGGGTAACCATAGGGAAAGAGTCATTTACTATATACATTGTAGTAGGTCTAATTTTAGGTGACAATTTAGTACTCATCTCGATACTAGGCTTTATAAAATCATTTAGAGCAAAACGATTTTGCAGAGCATGCAGTGAAACAACATAGAAATGAAAGAGACATCTTTTCATTTCTATGTTCTTTCGCCTGCATGCTCTGCAAAATCGTTTTGCTCTAAATGATTTTATAAAACCTAATATCGAGCTGAGTCCTAAATTGTCACCTAAAATTAGACCTACTTTGCAGAGCATGCAGGCGAAACAACATAGAAATGAAAAGAGACATTTGTGAACATCCAAATTTGTTAAGAAACAGGGCTTCGTATGAAAATGACATAAAAGCACAAGATGTTCTTGAAACAGGAATTAAGAGCGACTGTTTATTTAACGAACTTAAAACTTTTCATGTAACAGAAAATTTTTATTTTGATCTCATGCACGATGTCCTAGAAGGCGTATGTGTTTATAGCGTATGCCAAACTCTCACAGCTTTGATAAAAGGAAAAATTTTAAGTTTAGACATTATTAATTATCGGAAAAAATGTTTTTCCTTTGGAGAGTTAGACATAAAAAATGCATTGCGTCCTCTTGTTCTGAGTAAGTTACAAAAAATCGAACTAAGAATGACCGCTAGTGAGAAACTTTGCCTAGCTAGGTATCTGCCATTTAAGATAGCGAGCTATGTGCCCAAGAATAACAAAAACTGGATTTTATTCACCCAAATGCTAGAAATTATTGACATGTTATTTCAAAATGAATTTAATGATGCTGACTTACAAGTTCTTGATAGAAAGATTCAAGCTCATCATAAATTATATGTTTTGTTATATGGACCAACTTTGAAACCTAAGCATCATTTTCTTGTTTACTACCCGACCGCGATAAGAAAATGTGGACCTCCTAAGCTATCTTGGGTTATGAGGTTCGAAGCTAAACACAGAAACTCTAAGTCATATTTAAGTTCTATAACGTCGCGGATAGCTGAATGTCGTTCTCTCGCTATAAAAGAAAGTCTTAGTTTCTCTTACTTTCTAATGAAGAACAAGAACGGAATTCCTCCCCACTTTAAAGTAATAAGTTTTGTAAATGACGACATACATAAGGAATACTTGAAACAAATTAGTTCCTATAAGTTGTCATCTGAAAATGTTCAAATATCTGAGGTTATTTTGAACAAAGGTATAACATATAAGAAAGACTATTGTTTGGGAATAAGAAATACAAACTTTTTATTATTTAAGGTACTTTTTGCGTTTGTGGAAGCACAAACAGTTTACGTTGCCTGTAATAATATTGCAATTAAACAGTTTTGTACGCACATGCAGGCGTACGAATGTGGCAAAACACAAAAATCTGTGATTATAAAAAACATTGAAGACTTTACTAGCTGCCCTATGCATACGTATCATATAAATTCTAAGACTTACGTTAAGTACAAATGTATTTAAAACAAAAGTAATAATGACGTGTTAGCATGGTACAAATAGAGTTTAAGCAGAACAATTGTTTGGATTATAAGTTTACGTTTATTTTCAATAAAACCACATACTTATTTGGGTCTTTATTAAATATAAATCACGCTTGTTTTAAACTACGGATCGGTTTAAATTGAATATGCACCATAATAGTATGGCTTAAATACTATATTTAAATCAAAAATAAAGTACAGTTCTTTTAACGGGGATTATATTTATTTTAAATAAAATTTGTATTTATATTAAAGTTCATCCCAGTCTGATTTAAGTATGAGAATTATTTAATCCAAATAAAAATATGCTGAGTTTGAGGGCGGGCTATAATTATTTTAACTATAAAAACCATTCAAATGAAATATTCTATTTACTGGAACTAAATATGAAAATATTTAAAATAAATATAAAAATATAATACTTTTTACTATGGAACATATTTAATTTAATTATTTTGTACTATTTTAACATATTTGATCGAAATTAAAAAATCGTTGGATTTACTACGAGATTATTCCAAAAATAATTAACTATTTAACGTTTTCGTTTTTACGATTTTCATGTTAGGATCTAAACCGCTGGGAAAAATAGTTGAAACGTTGGCGAAATAGTGACATTTACGATGTTTTTTCTACCAGTGAAGGGATCTGTCCAAAAACCCCCTCCCGCCAGTCGTCGGAAAACAAGTTATTTGACCGATCCAAGCAAACGACATGACCAACTAACCTAATACGTTGTGGGGCGTCGGCCAGAGAAACTAAAAATCGTCCACCGCCCAAATATGTCAAGGGAAACCGCAAAGACTCGAACCAAGCAAACGACCGGACAAATGCCTAGTACGTTGTGGGGCGTCGGCTTTGCGTTGCCTGTCAGTTCCCCCACTCCCATTCTGTCCTGGATCGACAAACGAACAGTAGATCCGCACCGCAACTGCTAAATGCGTTACCGTCATGCTTGCGCTCCTGCTCTTACTGGACTCGAACCAAACGACCGGACAAATGCCTAGTACGTCGTGGGGCGTCGGCCAGAAAGCACCTATAAATTGTATCTACGTTAATTTTACCAAATAGTCGGTCGGCACTTAGTTTAGGTATGGTATTATAAAAAGGATAACTCATAGTTCTTGGTTACAGGAAATTTCGGTAAATTTGTCCATGAACAAAACAGGGAATTTCTCATGTTAAAAATCATTTCAAAGTCAGGCCTCTATTCTGTGACAAAGTATTGAGTGGCCTCTCGACACGGACAGTCACAGAAGTTGGGGACTTTAAAGTTACTAATTTAGAGACAAAATAAGTATGCGCATATTTAAAATTATTTAAGCTCCCTGTTCTACCAAACAGTCAAACTACTCATGGTAAATAAAGATGAAAGCTATGCCATCCCTAGGTACACCTATTCCGATACCGCAGGTACCGAGATTGTGGATCCTGGTAAAATTCCTTAAGGAATATGAAATATCCTAACGTTGGGAGAGGCGTCCGATGTTCAGGCAATATTTGCCGGCATAACCTACGACGTAGTTGGGTCGTGGGATCTTGGTAAGCCTCTCTCCTCTCCAACATAACGAGAATAAATATTAAAAGTGCCTGGAAAATAATATTAGTCATCAAGTTCGTCAGTCATCAGTCCACACTGCCCAACAAGCTTAGCTGTCGCTTGATCGCAGTACGATCGGGCTGTGTGTTGGCCATATTCCCTCCCCTTCACACATTCGTGTGCCAATGGATCGTCGCTGGCCGCGCAATACGATCCCCTATTGTCAAGGCTGTCCGTCGAAAGTTATGTCATTGTTCTTGACCTACTCCACTCCTTGCGTCAGCACACCCCCTTTGTTAGAGTTCTAGCACACCATGGCTTCTAATTCTTTTTCACATTATAAATTTATTAGGTAATATATATCTGTGTCTGTTGATTAATATAATTTAATTGACAATTATTCTGTTAGCGGAGAGTATCGAATTTATCACCTATGAAGGTGCACACATCAGCAAAATACTAACTATTCACGATTACAAGCGTCGCTCATAGGGCTCTTGCAATTATCATATAGGTTAGGTTTGGTTAGGTTAGGGCGGCTGTCGGACTATAGTCCGACACACTTAGACCTCAATGGGTCCGTTGTGATACCGCATGATCTCGTTTCTTCCTTCTCTAGGGTCCCGTTTCTAGTAGTTTCAGCTTGTGTTAAGCTGATCAGCATGTCTTCCACCCGGAAGATTTAATAAAGGCACTTATGCTTTTGAGATTAATCTCCGATATTTCGGTAAGATCGTCGATGAAGGGGCTTCCTAAGTGTTTCAGTCTGAGTCTGCATAGGGCTGGGCAGAAGCAGAGAAGGTGTTCTACCGTTTCCACTTCTTCCTCATCCCTACAGCTTCTGCAGAAATCATTTTGCGGGGCTTTTAACCTGCCGGCATGCGCGCCAACAAGGCAGTGGCCTGTAAGAGCTCGGATCAGCATGCCACACTCTGTGCGGCTGAGCTTGAGTAACTCCGAGGTTTTTTTGTTGTTTATCACAGGCCATGTCTGGTGAGAGATGCGACACTGTAGTGCGTTTAGCCAATGGGTGTTGGCTAGTGTGTTGAAGTGGTTTTTTATGTTTAGCTTGCAAGTAGCCATGGGCATACCGACATTTTCCTTTCCTGGGAGGAGAGGTTTGGTTTTGCCCTGCCTGGCTAATTCGTCCGCTATGCAGTTGCCTACGATGTCTCGGTGACCCGGAAGCCATATTAGGCTGATAGTAAACTGATTTGCCATCTCGTGGAGAGATCTGCGACCGTCTGCTATTGTACGAGAGTTGGTGTTTGTCGAGTAGACCGACTTAATAGCCGCTTGGCTGTCACTACATATGTTTAGGTGTCCTCTCTGGAGGCTAAGGTTCCTTGAACAGGTTAGTGCTTCTCTTATAGCGTGGACCTCCGCCTGAAAGACGCTACAGTGGTCCGGGAGCCTGAATGACTTCCTGATATCTAATTGTTCGGAGTATACAACTCCGCCGACGTGTCCTTCTAATTTGGAGCCATCTGTATAGAAACAGATTGCGTCCGTCGTGCCCGGTCGGCCCTGTTCCCATTCCTCTCTATCAGGAATCAGGGCCTCAAAGGGTGTGTGACTATATTCAATAGATTTGCATAGATCCGTGATTTTCGGAATCGATTTATCATGCTGGAGAATTTTAGCATGGCCATAAAATTGGGCTTTACACTGCCCTGTGTCCCTCAGTCAAATAGCTGCCGATTTGGCCCTTTCCATGCCTGCTAAGTCCAGGCTAGGGAGGTTCAAGATCGCATTCAGCGCTTCATTCGGGGTGGTTCGAAGGGCTCCACTAATACACAAAGCCGCCATTCGCTGTACTTTGTTTAAAAGAGTCAGTATGCATTGTTTGTGCAAGGCGGTCCACCACAGAGCCACTCCGTACAGTAGGATTGGCTTGACTACCGCTGTGTATATCCAGTTAACTATTCTTGGGGACATGCCCCATCTTAGCCCGATTGCTTTTTTTCAGGAGTAAAGTGCAATGGTCGCTTTTTTGGTTCTCTCTTGGTTGTTTAAGCCCCATTTGAGGCGTTTATCTAGTACTAACCCCAAGTACCTGGCGTGATCGCTAAAGGAGAGATTACAATTGTTTAAAATGGGTGGGTTAAGTTGAGGAATTTTGTACCTATTCGTAAATAGAACAAGTTCCGTTTTCGAGGGATTTACCCCGAGTCCGTTCGCTACCGTCCATTCCGATAGCATTTTAAGTTTAGCGGTCATAAGATCGCAAAGTGTTTGTGGATATTTTCCATTAAAGATGATGGCGACGTCGTCTGCGTATGCCACGACCTTACAACCTCCTCCCTCCAGAATCCGCAGTAGTTTATTTACTGCGATATACCACAAGAGGGGTGATAGTACACCTCCTTGCGGGGTGCCTCTGTTCACTAGTCTAGTCTGGGTTGAGGTCCCTAGTGTGGCTGTGACCATTCTGCTTATCAGCAATTTATGGATTAGCCTCACCATTGGCGGCTCAACCCCTAGTTCTGTGAGAGATTCTGTTATAGCGGTGGGAAGCACGTTATTGAAGGCTCCCTCAATATCCAGGAAGACGATCAGTGTGTATTCCTTGATGTTGAGTCTTTCTCGATGCTGTTTACCACCAAGTGTAGCGCCGATTCGGTTGACTTACCTTTGGTGTAAGCGTGTTGTGCTTCTGATATTTGTGTCGGGTCTACGGTGGCCCTTATGTGTAGGCTTATCATTCTTTCAAAGCTCTTAAGCAGGAATGATGTTAGGCTTATTGGCCTAAAATCCTTTGCTGTGGTGTGAGTGGCCTTCCCTGCCTTGGGAATGAAAACCACCTTTGTTTCTTGCCATGCTGTTGGTAGTTCTCCTACCGCCAGGATGGATTGGAAGATTTTTTCAACCAGTTTATGGCTATTTGTCCTGCTTGCTGGATGTGAGCCGGTGTTATCCCGTCCGGTCCCGGCGATTTGTATGGTTTGAAATTATGAATGGACCATTTCATGTTGCGGTCTGATAGGAGTGGATCTATTTCGATTCCCTCTCCTGTTCCTCTTTCAGGTGGATGACCTGCTTGTTGGCTCCCCGGGAAGTGAGTGTCTAGGAGCAGGTCCAAGGACTCTTTACTGGAGTCTGACCATGATCCATCTGCTTTTTGAAGATAGCCCCAAGCCGCGGCTGTCTTAGAGGGTATTTTCCTGAGCCTTGCGGCATCAGTTGTTTTTTCTATGTCAGAGCAGAAGGTCTGCCATGCCGTTCGTTTTGCTCTTCTAATGGCCTTTTTGTAGGAGGCTAGTTCAAACTTGTAGTTCAGCCAATTGGTGTCCTCATTTCCCGCCTTTGCTCTGTTAAATAGGCATCTGCAGTTGGTTCTGAGGATAGATAGTTGTTGGGTCCACCAGAGGGGTTTTTTCCTTTCTCTTGGTTTCTCTGTGGGGCATGCCACTTTGAAGGCAGTGTTGCATGCCTCTGTGAATTTGTATACTGTTTCGTCCAGCTCATGTGGGTTTGTGATGCTTTCTGACGGTTCCATGGGGAGGATATTTGTCAGAACTTCTTTGTACCTGTGCCAGTCCGCTCGTCTGGGGTTGGCGAAGCTGACCGGCAAGGGCGAATCAAGGGACAATACGGTTTCTATGAATCTATGGTCCGAAAAGGAGTGCTCGTCAGAGACTGCCCAGTTTTTGACTGCGCCTACGAGTGAATCTGATACCAAAGTTAGATCTATGATCGTTTGGCAAGCTTTAGTTATGAAAGTAGGGGCATTGCCCCTATTGCATAAGAATAGGTTCGAATTTAGAATAAAATCAAAAAGAGACTCACCTCTGTCGTTGTTGTTTGGGCAACCCCACTGGGTGTGATGGGCGTTGGCGTCACAGCCTATTACCAATCCTTTCTTGAGCTTTTCGCATTCCTCTGCTAGTCCTCTGACCAGCGCATCTGGGGGGTTTTCCTTCTCAAAGGCCAAATAGGCCGATAGAACCCTTATAGAGCCACTCTGCAGCTCCAGGCTTACTGCGGTGTTGTCTCCGTTGCTGTAATTGCGAAGTAGAAATATACTAAGATGCCTTTTGGCTAATATGCAGGTTCGAATTTTACCTTCTTTGGGGTCAAGCATAAGCTTGTATTCCTTTGTTCCTAGTCCAGCAACCTTGCCTCCTACCACCCAAGGTTCCTGTACGAGGACTAGGTCGGCTCCGCCTTCTGTTAGGCGAAGCAGAAGTGCAGCAGATGCTGCTTTACTGTGGTGAAGGTTTATTTGTAGAAGTCTTAGTGACATCTACAGCTTCAACCTCCACCACAGTGACGTCGGCCTCCTCTGTGTCGCTGAGGTCCACGTCCTCGATTGCCGGTCCGAGCGCACGCATCTCACTGCTCAGCGACGAATCGGTAGAGTAGCCGTCCTCCGGCCCACCAGGTGCCTCCAACTCCTCAGCAAGCACCTGCTCGGCTGGGTTGCCGGCAGAGCTGCTAGCGGCGTTGGAGTCGCCCTTATACACTTTGATGTGTATCGCACTGAACCCGAAGTTCAGCACTCCACGAGCAGTCTCGATCGGAGCTACTGACTCCTTGTTCAGGACCAAAACCGCCTGGTTGACATCCCCTTCATGCTCCTCCACCTTGACGACTTTCCAGTCCTTCGTGGGGAGGTGCGGGTTGCATTCTTGCAACATGAAGAGGATGTCCTCCGGCGTCTTTATCGCTGCTGGAAGCCAGATCCTGGCTCGGGGTCTACTGGGGACATCGCACCAGTCAAGCGCAACGATGTTCGCCCCTTCGTAAACCTCGCCGAGCTTGCTTGTCGCCTCTTTGTACATATCAGCCGACCGCTGACTGTCGCATGCTACCACCTTGACGCTGCCCTGGTACCAGCCCGCGTCCATGCAGCATGGCGAGGTGCCTGGCTTCTCTCGTACCATGCGCAGGCAAATGAGAGAAAGGTGGGACTCCACTGCCTTCCACTTGTTTCTGGGGATCCTGCCCTCCGGGTTTCCCCTGTCAATCAGGCCAAGTAATACACGATTCTTCGTGATTTCGGCGAAAGAGACCGATGGCTGGATCTTAGATCTCTTCGCCGATGGCCCGGGTAGTTCGAGGGATCGCTGCCTTTTCGCCTGAGTCGCCTCTTGAGTGGGCTTTTCCTACCCGTAGTTTGGGAGCACCTTCCTTGCCCACTCTACCTTCTTTAGCCATTCAGGCGAAGGCGTGGCAACGGTGCTCCTGGTGTGTGAGCGCAGAGTCTGGGCGGCAGTCCGCCTTTCTGCGTATGTATATTTAGCACCAGCGGGTGGCCCGAGCGCCTTGGCAGTGCCTACCGTAGCTTTCGGCGCAGATGCGCACGTAGCGGTTGGCTTTCTGCCACCTATCATCCCCAGTTTGGGATGCGGCCCTTTCTGGGCCGTGCTGGTATGGAAGGTGGAACCAGTGTTCGTCTTATCCATGGGTTTTTTTAAGAGTACCCGTCTCTATGTTTTTTGTTTTTTTGTCTTCTCTTTTTTGATCCATAATTTGGTCCCACGAGTTGCGGAGAAGGGGAAAAGTCCGCCCGGGCAGAGATCCGCGATGCCCGGGTAAGGCGATAGTTAGAACAGGGGGTCGCCAAGTCCCTGAGCACATCGTTTGAGACTGGGCTATTTTTTGATCCGGGCCCCCAGCCAGGCTGACTCTTGGCACGGTCCGTATTACACCGTAGTCCGGCCCGGAGTGAGATGTTGTATGGGAGGGGAGTTGGGTAGGTGTTGTGTTGGAAGTGGGTTTGTGTAAAGCAACTATTTAGATGCGGCTGACTCGCATCGTCGGTATTGCTTCGTTACAAAATACCCGCTGGCTGTCCGGGACTTTTTATTTACTGGGGTTTCCGTCCACGGTACCGTGTTTGACTTATCCCACCAGCTTATTCACAGTTGACCTCGGGAGAGGTCGTCCGCTATCCGCAACAAGCGACCCGCTCGGTTGCCTCAGCTAGTCGACTTTGGAACCATCTCACAAGTCCCTCAGCCGAGAATTATCATATAACTACAAGGCTGATACTCGCCGCTGAAAAAGTTTATAGTAGTCTATAAAACTGTAGGATACTGCACGAATATTTATATATGTATGTTTATAAGAAAGGAACCGTGTCCCGACAAACTTACCCCCTCTTTAAATCCTGGGCGATGAGATCTCGACGCTCCGGATCCTGGGCGTTGGGAAAATATTGTATTGGATATATATATATATAAAAATACGTGCACCAAAATACGGCTGTTCTTAAGTATACCAATTCACTTATACACAAAATATATATATATTATGCCAGAGGCATGCGACTTCTTCAACGGCTGGTGGAGAGATTCGTCCTTTCTAATTGTTTATCATGATTCGCACTTTGTCTATTGCATGTTTAAATGCTTGATTTTCACTTGTTATCCAATTGTATTATTTGAGGATATTGGTCCTTGGTTATGCATGAGTTCACTTTAGCTTTGGTTGGCTCGATTAACACATTTATATTGCATCACTTCTTTCTCCGACGTATGCTATTGGTCGCTACGCTCTGAACGGATGGTTCCTACAGCTGAACAAATTTCAGGAGCATGGAGATCACGGATACTGCGTCCACAAACATCGCAGTATGTCGGATGTCGTCCTTATTGTTGATCTTCTCCACGTTCTTTGATGACAATAGCGGCGCTGGTTCGACACAAGATTATTTCGAGCTGCAATTGTGTTATCCTCAAGGACTGTTGGACATGGTGGCTGGTCCTGGTGGCAGAAGACTCCATGGACGACTGCCCCAGGGAAAGTCGTCTTCCCTCGAAGCTGCCGGCTTCCGTCAGCAAGACACCCAAATGGATTCTCTCCCTTTTCTCTATTTGTCTAAGGTCTTTTATACCAGACTAGAGCTTTTACTTGGCTGTGGGTATGGATCGGATAAACTAGGTGTTCCCACCTAGAATTACTGTTTCTTGATATCTGCTATCTTGGGAGTCAACGGCCGGCTGTTGCCCTTTGCCAGCTACCGGAGTATGGTTACCAATAGGTTGATAGTGGCCGTTGTTCTGGCCACGCGACACCCGAGAATTGCCGAATTGCTTTTTCTTCTGCCTTTACCAGAATGAGTCTGGTTAGTCACATGCACCCCTCCCCCTGGCTAAAGATTCGTCGTTGTTTCTCTATGTGAATCTTTCTATGTGGAGGGCGTACGTAACAGGCTCGAAGTGATCGATGCGGACCGTGTGGAATGACTTCGCAAAAGGAATCTGCGTACGACCATCGTTGTCTGTTTCGTGTTTCTTCTCCTTTTTAGACGCCCATTCACGTGTGGCTTCGACCCACTCCTGTGATCAAGAGTCTCATGTTTTATCGGCTGAGCTGTCCGGGCTGATGTCTTCACTGCTGTTGCTTTATGTTAAAGGTATATTCTGTACATTATTATTTTTCTTAAACTTTTGATGTTTCCTCTTTTTATCTAACCGACGATCGATTAAAGCATATTTATTAGAAATGTTTGATTTATATGTTTATAAGGTTTAAGAACTCTTGTACTATTAGGAAAGCTTTGTAGTGCAGGGCATGTTTTTCGCAGTATTTTTTAACCAGCGGTCCACTCGGAGACCCTCCTTTTTGAATTCCGCTAACGAAGTTAATGGGGATGTTAGCATCAAGTCGCCCATCTGGGAGTTCATGTTGTCTTTCAAAAGCTCAACAAATTCATCTTCATCGATTTTATGCTTCAGTTTGAAATGCAAGTTGTGCATATCGGAGACATAATCGCTGAAGGTTTCGTGCTGTTCTTGCTTGCGTCCCATTAGTTCCTTGACTTTCGTAAGGTCACTTCCGGTAGTGGAAAACGCTCGTTCCATCTCCTGTGTCAACGAATAAAATAGTAGTCTTCTGCCTTGTCTCCCATTAGCTGTCAATACCATTTAGTGGCTGCACCTGCCAACAGAAGATGGAATTCACGAAAGACTTGTTGGCGGTTGAGGTCATACAATTCTTGTCATGCCGCGTCCGCCTCCATCGAACTTTAGGTTCCATCTGTCTAATCTGACATCTTCTTATCTCGGTCACTGAAACGATGAGTTCCGATCGATCTCTGAGTGCAGTTGGTGACTCGTCTCCCTTTCGTTTGTTCTGGGGTGTCCATCTGCCTGGGTGTTCTTAGACGGTGAAATTGGCTATTAGCATGTCCTGTGTTACCGGTTCCAGATGCGGAGTCTCTTGGTACCTCAAGAAACTGTCAGTGGGATTCGGAACAGTTCGGGGCGGCGAAGGCAGTCCCTTCCGTTCGGGTCACCCGGATGTCGGATAATGCAACTCTGTTATTTGTGCTTTCAGAGCTTCTATCTGGACGCTAATACCACGCTGCTTTTCGTTGCTCTGAACCAAGAGCTCCATCAATCTTTGTTCCCGCCGCTCGGCAGCCTCTAAGTTGTCTTCATCATGCCTCTGAAATTGGGGAAACATACTTGATCTCCCCTTCGGCGGTCCTAGGGGTAGATTCTCCCCACCGGCGGCTCCTTCCATTTCAATATATTGGTCCAAATTGTTTTCTTCAGACAGGGTATCTACCTGTCCTGGCTGATTTTGTGCGTGCTCCCACGGCTCTCTTTCAGGTGAATCTCCCAGCCTTAGCGCGCTCGCACTCCGGGGTTGGTGATTTTCACCACGCCTTCTTGCTCGGGTAACTCTTCCGGTGCTGGGTTGGAATAAGACCTTCTTCTTGGCCCTCTTCATTTATATGATTGGGCCTTCTTTAAAGGCCTCCGCTTTCTTTCATAAATTGTCACTTTGTGCTGATTAATACTTGCACTAAAATTTTCGTTTAATGTAAAAGGTTCACGTGATTTTTTTCAAAACACCCGGTCAGCGACGTAAACGCTGAATAAGTCTACAATAAAAATGTTTATAAACTGGGGGTGCTTCCCTCTGCTTTTTAAGTTTCTCTTCGGTCAAGAACCGTCCGATATTTAAGCCCCAAACAAAAACAAAATAAATATCCCTAACTAGGGGTGTTAGCCGGTTCTACACAACGCGGTTCCGCTAAGCTAGCATGCCCTTACTTTCCCTTTCTATTCAGCTCAAATGCTCCAAACGGACACTGGCTGTGTTTAGACAAGGGATCTGCCCAAAAACCCCCTCCCGCCAGTCGTCGGAAAACAAGTTATTTGACCGATCCAAGCAAACGACCTGACCATTTAGCCTAATACGTTGTGGGGCGTCGGCCAGAGAAACTAAAAATCGTCCACCGCCCAAATATGTCAAGGGAAACCGCAAAGACTCGAACCAAGCAAACGACCGGACAAATGCCTAGTACGTTGTGGGGCGTCGGCTTTGCGTTGCCTGTCAGTTCCCCCACTCCCATTCTGTCCTGGATCGACAAACGAACAGTAGATCCGCACCGCAACTGCTAAATGCGTTACCGTCATGCTTGCGCTCCTGCTCTTACTGGACTCGAACCAATCAAACGACCGGACAAATGCCTAGTACGTCGTGGGGCGTCGGCCAGAAAGCACCTATAAATTGTATCTACGTTAATTTTACCAAATAGTCGGTCGGCACTTAGTTGTAGGTATGATATTATAAAAAGGATAACTCATAGTTCTTGGTTACAGGAAATTTCTGTAAATTTGTCCATGAACAAAACAGGGAATTTCTCATGTTAAAAATCATTTCAAAGTCAGGCCTCTATTCTGCGACAAAGTTCTGATTGAGTGGCCTCTCAACACGGACAGTCACAGAAGTTGGGGACTTTAAAGTTACTAATTTAAAGACAAAATAAGTATGCGCATATTTAAAATTATTTAAGCTCCCTGTTCTACCAAACAGTCAAACTACTCATGGTAAATAAAGATGAAAGCAATGCCATCCCTAGGTACACCTATTCCGATACCGCAGGTACCGAGATTGTGGATCCTGGTAAAATTCCTTAAGGAATATGAAATATCCTAACGTTGGGAGAGGCGTCCGATGTTCAGGCAATATTTGCCGGCATAACCTACGACGTAGTTGGGTCGTGGGATCTTGGTAAGCCTCTCTCCTCTCCAACATAACGAGAATAAATATTAAAAGTGCCTGGAAAATAATATTAGTCATCAAGTTCGTCAGTCATCAGTCCACACTGCCCAACAAGCTTAGCTGTCGCTTGATCGCAGTACGATCGGGCTGTGTGTTGGCCATATTCCCTCCCCTTCACACATTCGTGTGCCAATGGATCGTCGCGGGCCGCGCAATACGATCCCCTATTGTCAAGGTTGTCCGTCGAAAGTTATGTCATTGTTCTTGACCTACTACACTCCTTGCGTCAGCACACCCCCTTTGTTAGAGTTCTAGCACACCATGGTTTCCAATTCTTTTTCACATTATAAATTTATTAGGTAATATATATCTGCGTCTGTTGATTAATCTAATTTAATTGACAATTATTCTGTTAGCGGAGAGTATCGAATTTATCACCTATGAAGGTGCACACATCAGCAAAATACTGACTATTCACGACTACAAGCGTCGCTCATAGGGCTCTTGCAATTATCATATAACTACAAGGCTGATACTCGCCGCTGAAAAAGTTTATAGTAGTCTATAAAACTGTAGGATACTGCACGAATATTTATATATGTATGTTTATAAGAAAGGAACCGTGTCCCGACAAACTTACCCCCTCTTTAAATCCTGGGCGATGAGATCTCGACGCTCCGGATCCTGGGCGTTGGGAAAATATTGTATTGGATATATATATATATAACAAGGAAGAACGCTATAGTCGAGTTCCTCGACTATCAGATACCCGTTACTCAGCTAAAGGGACCAAAGGGAAATGGAGATATGCAAGCAGCAAATCGAGATTTAAATACGCCACCTACCGGCGGTAGGCAGATTTAAGCGTTATGGGCGTTAGAGTGGGCGTCGCAAAATTTTTTTTGGATCAATCGATAGGTATTGACGAGACCAATACAATTCAGTTAAAATTTTTATCTAGCATGAAAACTGTGGCCGTCACAGGTTTGGGCGGTTTGTGGGCGTGGCAATTTTTTTTCGGGTCACTCGATAGGTATTGATGAGAAGAATACACTTATGTTAAAATTTTTATTCTAGCATCAAAACTGTAGGAGCCACAGTTTTGGGCGGTTTGTGGGCGTAAGAGTGGGCGTGGCACATTGCTGATACAAACTTGCGCTGCGTAAGAAGCTCAGGAATCTGCACGCCAAATCTCAATAGCCTAGCTCCCATAGTTTCCGAGATCTCAGCGTTCATCCGGACGGACAGACAGACGGACAGACGGACAGTCGGACATGGCTAGATCGACTCGGCTAGTGATCCTGATCAAGAATATATATACTTTATGGGGTCGGAAACGCTTCCTTCTGCCTGTTACATACTTTCCGACGAATCTAGTATACCCTTTTACTCTACGAGTAACGGGTATAAAAATACGTGCACCAAAATACGGCTGTTCTTAAGTATACCAATTCACTTATACACAAAATATATATATGTTATGCCAGAGGCATGCGACTTCTTCAACGGCTGGTGGAGAGATTCGTCCTCTCTAATTGTTTATCATGATTCGCACTTTGTCTAATGATTCGGTTGGTTTAAATATATTTCAATGCATGTTTGAATGCTTGATTTTCACTTGTTATCCAATTGTATTATTTGAGGATATTGGTCCTTGGTTATGCATGAGTTCACTTTAGCTTTGGTTGGCTCGATTAACACATTTATATTGCATCACTTCTTTCTCCGACGTATGCTATTGGTCGCTACGCTCTGAACGGATGGTTCCTACAGCTGAACAAATTTCAGGAGCATGGAGATCACGGATACTGCGTCCACAAACATCGCAGTATGTCGGATGTCGTCCTTATTGTTGATCTTCTCCACGTTCTTTGATGACAATAGCGGCGCTGGTTCGACACAAGATTATTTCGAGCTGCAATTGTGTTATCCTCAAGGACTGTTGGACATGGTGGCTGGTCCTGGTGGCAGAAGACTCCATGGACGACTGCCCCAGGGAAAGTCGTCTTCCCTCGAAGCTGCCGGCTTCCGTCAGCAAGACACCCAAATGGATTCTCTCCCTTTCCTCTATTTGTCTAAGGTCTTTTATACCAGACTAGAGCTTTTACTTGGCTGCGGGTATGGGTCGGATAAACTAGGTGTTCCCACCTAGAATTACTGTTTCTTGATATCTGCTATCTTGGGAGTCAACGGCTGGCTGTTGCCCTTTGCCAGCTACCGGAGTATGGTTACCAATAGGTCGATAGTGGCCGTTGTTCTGGCCACGCGACACCCGAGAATTGCCGAATAGCTTTTTCGTCTGCCTTTACCAGTATGAGTCTGGTTAGTCACATGCACCCCTCCCCCTGGCTAAAGATTCGTCGTTGTTTCTCTATGTGAATCTTTCTATGTGGAGGGCGTACGTAACACGCAACAAATATTTTCAGGTGATTATAGGATGTTTGCAATATTTATTTTTCATTGGAAGAATTGACTTTACTTGGACTCATTTTTATTGTTCTATGCACTCTATTATTATATTTATTAATTAATTGTTTATACATATCTATCCACTTATATTTCCCATTGATACTAAACTCACGCCACATTAATTCTTTAAGAGTTCTATTGAAACGTTGAACTATTGATGCTTTTAGAGTACTGAAGGTTGAATAATGATTTATCCTATAACTTTTTATTAATACCTTAAATTTAGAATTAAAGAAATCAGTTCCATCATCAGTTTGCAGGTTTCTTGGTGTGCCATGACCCGATCTAAATATTCCCTCCATGGCTTGGGAAACATCATTTGCATTTTTTGATTTTAATGCCTCACCCCAAGCATATTTCGAAAATGTGTCTATAACAGTCAACAAGTATCGGTACCCATCATTAGATTTTGAAAAGGCTCCCATTTCAACCAAATCTGCTTGCCACAGATCGTTTTTACCCCTTGTAATCACTCGTCTTCGTTGAAAGTTTTTTCGAGATGGTCCGTGCAACTCATTTACGATTTCTCGCTTAATCATATTCTTCTAATAGGCGACACCTTCTAACTCAATTGTGGTTTTTTTCGGTAATGATATCGGTTTTGTTACATATTTAAATATATAGTCCTCAATGATTTTAATCTTTACCAGAATTTTGGCAAAAATTTGGTCAGCGCTGTCTGCCCTCTTATTATTCAATTCAATTTTATTTTCTAAGCTTGAAATTTTTGTGAGTCGACGGTTAACATTTTCAGTTAGATTTTTTCTTAAATCTTCTCCCATCTTTCCAAAGATCTCATCAGTATATTCTTTCGTTGCTAGATCATTGTTGTCTAAAGGCTTAGATCCGTTTTTGATACGTTTATTTTGAGCATTTAGATTAACGTCCTCATCGATGAAAATTCCCTCAGTAGAATTAACACGTCATTTCAAATTTTCTGATCGTTCATTATCAACAGAAAAATGTCCAAACTTGTCGACAGACATGATGTTTATAAATGTAAAACATTTTTGTCCTTTCTATTTATACTCATTAAAATATAATCCTTTCTTCACGCAATTCCTCTAATATTGAAAAAATTTCGTTATTGTGGCTGGTGTTACCCGCTCTTTTTGATGCTACTAAAATTTCCAATCGTTCGACTAACTCATTTACATCATTCCAATATACATAGTTTGGATTTGATTTCTGAAGAGTCATGTAACCAAAGCCTGTTTTTGAGCGAAGTGGAGTAGACGTTGTAGGACTGAAATCTTTGTCTATCAACTTCTTAATAATATGGCTATATTTGTATGCTCGTGTACCCTTTATTCTGTTATTAGGTTTAAAGCCTACTCTATGTATATTCGTTTCATAAATAATTTTTTTATACATTTTCAAATCTTGATCATCATAGTTTTTAGGTTTACTAAGAAAAATTAGAGAGTACAGACCAGGAGTCAGATCACAACTCATTCCACTAGAAAATGATATTTTATTATCTTTAAATTTTAATTCTTTATCTCCTAATGTTAATGAATTGTTTGCACTTTTTTATGTCCATAACCTTTATCCCACACATTTCCTCTGGTCAAATTACTGATATTAAAATCATAATTATAACTAGTGTTATTATCTTCTAGCTCTGCATCCACACCCATATCGGCCTCTCCTGTATACATTGGTAAAGGTGTTGTCCCTTCTTCTTCACTCTTTTCCGTCTCCTTTTTCTCATCTTTTATATCTGCCTCTATATTCGTTTGTAAAAAGAATTGATTATAGGAATCCCTATCATCGAAAGACCTTGGTGGAGTTATGTTTCGATTAGACTGCATATCTTTCTCATAAGTTGTAAAGTAGAAATCGTCAAGCTCTTTCTCATCATCATCGTATTATTTAATTTGCTTCATTTCACGCTTTACTTTTATACAATTTTTTACATTAGAAATCTTTGTTTTTTATTTTCCTTAACAAGTTAATGTAAGGGTTCAGTAATAGGTTTAAAAGTTTCCTCCACTTGTAAATTCGTATGATTTTTGACTTGTTTGAGATCATCGAATTTTCGCTTCAAAGCAAATCTAGCTTTGGTTAACTGTGACAAAATATTCATTGTAGTATATTTTACAAACTTTATAGGTGAAAGATTTAATATTTCCGAAATTCATGTAGTCACTTCTCAGTTACTTAACGAATACTTTTTAGGGAACGCCAAAATCTGTAATATTGATATACCATTTCCGAATAAAAAAAAGATTCGATACATTTTCTTCCTTATTTTTAAAAAAGTGTATTTATTGTTATATTCTTAAAATCTCAATCTTTTTAATGATTACTGACATATTTTTAAATACAAATTGTCATTACTTTTATAAGTATTAAATTTTCCATCAACCATTTCATTGATGATATCATCTTGAAGAGAGGTGTACCTTTCCGGCATGTACAGAATGTGCTCCTCCAACTCGAGAGCAATAGATTCTCAAACCTTTGTTGTTTTGCGCTCCGCCTTAGGGATCGGGAATCTTACATTTTCAGGCATCCATGTCTTCAATAGCAGTGTATTTTTATTACATTTAATGAACTCTTTAATTACAATGTTCATCTGGTTTTCCTGATTCATGATGGTTGTTGAGGTTTTTCCACGTTGTATTTAGCTGTTTTTTGATGTTTACTACCTGTTTAGCAGTTGTTCAGTACTCGTTTCGTAGTTGCATACTACTTGTTTTAGCTGGTTAATAGCTGTTATTAGATGGTATTTATCTGTTCAGTAGCTGTTAACTAGTTGTTTACTAGTTCCTATAAGCTGGCCACCAGCTGTTTTCAGCTGTTATGAGCAGTTATAGTTTTTTTTTTTGTTAAGAATGATCAAAAATTTTTGTCCTCTAGATGACGATCGATGTGAAGTAAAAACTTAGACTGTGAATTTGAACGCAAGCAGGTCCACTTTTTATACTATACAGAGTTCACACATACACGTACCCATACATTGATTTTCAACCCCCCAAAAGTAAAATAACCATTTAAATATATCTGTTTTGACTCCACATCTTCTACGAAAGAAAGTAGAAAAGCGAGGCACAGGTGTCCACAGTTGTATGTATCAAAGTCTTGAACTCTATCGTAGTTGTATTGTATTCTATGTCCCAAGTATTTCACAACTTCTCTAGGTGGCTAAAGATTTCCAAAACTATCGAAATAATGTATATTATATATTATTTTTATTATATGCAACCCAATGTGTAACACTTGATCGTGAATTATCTATGTTCACTATACCACACTCCCTACTTTTTGGTGCTTCTGGGAGTAGATCTCTCATAAACACCCCTCTAAACTGTGGGATATATTTCTTAGCAAAATGTATAATGTCGATATTTGACAGTGGTCTATTGGGTAGCAGAGAAATTAGTTTTTTCGCTTCTTAATTCCTTTCCCCTTACTATAGGGCTTGAGAAAGAAACCATAACCCTTTCTATATCTTCTTTAGCCATTTTCGCATTGCTGTTTTTGCAATTGCTGCACTACCACTTGCTAAACTACCAAGAGCGCTGAGGGCTGTCAAGATCGGCACGATTGGTAGAAAACCTCCAATTTTGGGTACATTAATTACACGAGGTACTTTAACATTTTTCATAGAACCCATTGGTTTATGAATTGATTTAGGTGCAACTTTAATTGCACTCATAATGTCAAATGGTTTTTGTTTTTTTAATGTCTTAGTAGCAACATTAATAACAGTCGAAAAGTTTGTCTTCTTCATTTTATTCTTCATTATCTTTTTCCTTCCTTTCTTTTCCGTTTTATTCAATCCCATACCAAATTTTTTTTTGGCTTTCATTATATTTGTAACTAAGTATGCTGCTGCTCTTTCACCAAGACTGCTATCTGGTGCCTTGACACGCGACCAGGCTTTGTCAATTAATATGGAGTATGCCCCATGTCGTTCACACAATGCCTTGTTTTGAGAATATGCAATATCGTGCTCTTTGCAAGCTTCATCCAATGGGTTTATTCCTTGATCACGACGTTCCAACCGTTTCTGTAACTTTGTACCCGGTCCACAAAAATTATACCCCGGAATATGGGCTTCAAAGGGTAATGTATTGATTAGCTTATCGACAAGACCACCACCGTGTTTATAATTAAAAATACGACTGATGCGATTATAAAAACGTTTCCCCATTTTATTGATGTTTAATCATCAAAGAATTCTCATTGAATGAGGTACATTAGGTTAAGAGTTGCGTTATTCTCCCATAATGAGGGTGTACTAGACCCTACTGAAGCCCAAAACAATTCCATTATGATATTCGATGACGTAGCTTGTGAAAAACAAGATAACATAAGATCTTATTTTTGTATGGGTCGACATAAAAATATCCACTCTTATTATTTATGTCAAACGTATAGTCATATACCTAACCATCTGATTCGTAACAATGCCAACTTTATTATAATGTTTAAACAAGATGATTTAAATATGCGGCATATATATCGGGATCATATTAACACTGATATGAATTACGAAATATTTGTGAAAATGTGTCAAAAATGTTGGGAGGACAAGCACGGATTCCTATTAAATAGCAAGGATAACAAAATGGATAACGGAAGATACAGAAAAGGAGTAATTGCAATATAAAGCTTGGTTAGATACTTACAATCCCACAGTTTATCAAGAGATTTCAATATATTGAGATCACTATCCTTGAATGGAAATAGTTCCATTATAAATAGAAACATTTTTCCACCTATCGAATTGAATGGTCGATATGAGTGCGGTCTTATCGATTTTAATATGTATAATTCGATTCCAAATATTGATGAAAAAAATACCCTCTTCCACATCGGTGACAAGGTTATTACAATTCCAACTGGATCATATGAATTGAATGATATCACCGATTTCATTTACAATAAACTAAAAGACTATACCCTTGAAAATACATTTAAAATTCAAAGTAATAATAATACACTTCAAGTTGAAATAACTACCATGCGAAAGTCAGTTTACTTTATCTAATTTATTCACCAATCAACTGTGACGACATAAGCACACTATCTATACGCGTAGTTGATCAAAACGGTGATTTGGTGAATTTACGTGGTGAAAACGTTTCGATTTGCATGCACATTCGGTTAATAGAATGATTATTTATAATAAAAGACGTTGGCTTAAGTCCTCAGCCAAGCATTACTAATTGTAAAGCTATAGAAAGAGGATCAACAGTAAAAAGAAGCTCACTTACTTTGAAAAATAAACTATTTTTAAAGTCGTTAGGCTTGAAGCTTCGAGTATAATATAAAAGGTGGAAAGGAAAACAATTAACGAATTTTTAAATGTTCGAGAAAAGGTTTACTCAGATGAGAGTATTTCGAAGAAAGAGTTTCATACTTATTCATCGTATAATCCAACATTTAAACCAAACGATGAAATTCGAACTACTATACAAAATCAAGAATTGTACGTGCTACCTCACGAAAGTTACCTTCATTTTCAAGGAATTATTAGAAAAGATTCACCGAATGGACCTACAACTGATAGTGTTACCACTTTTTTAAAAATAATTGTATGGCTTACTTTTTGGATGAAATTAAGTACGAATCGGAACCATCTACGACTTTGGAACCATCTCACAAGTCCCTCAGCCGAGAATTATCATATAACTACAAGGCTGATACTCGCCGCTGAAAAAGTTTATAGTAGTCTATAAAACTGTAGGATACTGCACGAATATTTATATATGTATGTTTATAAGAAAGGAACCGTGTCCCGACAAACTTACCCCCTCTTTAAATCCTGGGCGATGAGATCTCGACGCTCCGGATCCTGGGCGTTGGGAAAATATTGTATTGGATATATATATATATAAAAATACGTGCACCAAAATACGGCTGTTCTTAAGTATACCAATTCACTTATACACAAAATATATATATATTATGCCAGAGGCATGCGACTTCTTCAACGGCTGGTGGAGAGATTCGTCCTTTCTAATTGTTTATCATGATTCGCACTTTGTCTATTGCATGTTTAAATGCTTGATTTTCACTTGTTATCCAATTGTATTATTTGAGGATATTGGTCCTTGGTTATGCATGAGTTCACTTTAGCTTTGGTTGGCTCGATTAACACATTTATATTGCATCACTTCTTTCTCCGACGTATGCTATTGGTCGCTACGCTCTGAACGGATGGTTCCTACAGCTGAACAAATTTCAGGAGCATGGAGATCACGGATACTGCGTCCACAAACATCGCAGTATGTCGGATGTCGTCCTTATTGTTGATCTTCTCCACGTTCTTTGATGACAATAGCGGCGCTGGTTCGACACAAGATTATTTCGAGCTGCAATTGTGTTATCCTCAAGGACTGTTGGACATGGTGGCTGGTCCTGGTGGCAGAAGACTCCATGGACGACTGCCCCAGGGAAAGTCGTCTTCCCTCGAAGCTGCCGGCTTCCGTCAGCAAGACACCCAAATGGATTCTCTCCCTTTTCTCTATTTGTCTAAGGTCTTTTATACCAGACTAGAGCTTTTACTTGGCTGTGGGTATGGATCGGATAAACTAGGTGTTCCCACCTAGAATTACTGTTTCTTGATATCTGCTATCTTGGGAGTCAACGGCCGGCTGTTGCCCTTTGCCAGCTACCGGAGTATGGTTACCAATAGGTTGATAGTGGCCGTTGTTCTGGCCACGCGACACCCGAGAATTGCCGAATTGCTTTTTCTTCTGCCTTTACCAGAATGAGTCTGGTTAGTCACATGCACCCCTCCCCCTGGCTAAAGATTCGTCGTTGTTTCTCTATGTGAATCTTTCTATGTGGAGGGCGTACGTAACAGGCTCGAAGTGATCGATGCGGACCGTGTGGAATGACTTCGCAAAAGGAATCTGCGTACGACCATCGTTGTCTGTTTCGTGTTTCTTCTCCTTTTTAGACGCCCATTCACGTGTGGCTTCGACCCACTCCTGTGATCAAGAGTCTCATGTTTTATCGGCTGAGCTGTCCGGGCTGATGTCTTCACTGCTGTTGCTTTATGTTAAAGGTATATTCTGTACATTATTATTTTTCTTAAACTTTTGATGTTTCCTCTTTTTATCTAACCGACGATCGATTAAAGCATATTTATTAGAAATGTTTGATTTATATGTTTATAAGGTTTAAGAACTCTTGTACTATTAGGAAAGCTTTGTAGTGCAGGGCATGTTTTTCGCAGTATTTTTTAACCAGCGGTCCACTCGGAGACCCTCCTTTTTGAATTCCGCTAACGAAGTTAATGGGGATGTTAGCATCAAGTCGCCCATCTGGGAGTTCATGTTGTCTTTCAAAAGCTCAACAAATTCATCTTCATCGATTTTATGCTTCAGTTTGAAATGCAAGTTGTGCATATCGGAGACATAATCGCTGAAGGTTTCGTGCTGTTCTTGCTTGCGTCCCATTAGTTCCTTGACTTTCGTAAGGTCACTTCCGGTAGTGGAAAACGCTCGTTCCATCTCCTGTGTCAACGAATAAAATAGTAGTCTTCTGCCTTGTCTCCCATTAGCTGTCAATACCATTTAGTGGCTGCACCTGCCAACAGAAGATGGAATTCACGAAAGACTTGTTGGCGGTTGAGGTCATACAATTCTTGTCATGCCGCGTCCGCCTCCATCGAACTTTAGGTTCCATCTGTCTAATCTGACATCTTCTTATCTCGGTCACTGAAACGATGAGTTCCGATCGATCTCTGAGTGCAGTTGGTGACTCGTCTCCCTTTCGTTTGTTCTGGGGTGTCCATCTGCCTGGGTGTTCTTAGACGGTGAAATTGGCTATTAGCATGTCCTGTGTTACCGGTTCCAGATGCGGAGTCTCTTGGTACCTCAAGAAACTGTCAGTGGGATTCGGAACAGTTCGGGGCGGCGAAGGCAGTCCCTTCCGTTCGGGTCACCCGGATGTCGGATAATGCAACTCTGTTATTTGTGCTTTCAGAGCTTCTATCTGGACGCTAATACCACGCTGCTTTTCGTTGCTCTGAACCAAGAGCTCCATCAATCTTTGTTCCCGCCGCTCGGCAGCCTCTAAGTTGTCTTCATCATGCCTCTGAAATTGGGGAAACATACTTGATCTCCCCTTCGGCGGTCCTAGGGGTAGATTCTCCCCACCGGCGGCTCCTTCCATTTCAATATATTGGTCCAAATTGTTTTCTTCAGACAGGGTATCTACCTGTCCTGGCTGATTTTGTGCGTGCTCCCACGGCTCTCTTTCAGGTGAATCTCCCAGCCTTAGCGCGCTCGCACTCCGGGGTTGGTGATTTTCACCACGCCTTCTTGCTCGGGTAACTCTTCCGGTGCTGGGTTGGAATAAGACCTTCTTCTTGGCCCTCTTCATTTATATGATTGGGCCTTCTTTAAAGGCCTCCGCTTTCTTTCATAAATTGTCACTTTGTGCTGATTAATACTTGCACTAAAATTTTCGTTTAATGTAAAAGGTTCACGTGATTTTTTTCAAAACACCCGGTCAGCGACGTAAACGCTGAATAAGTCTACAATAAAAATGTTTATAAACTGGGGGTGCTTCCCTCTGCTTTTTAAGTTTCTCTTCGGTCAAGAACCGTCCGATATTTAAGCCCCAAACAAAAACAAAATAAATATCCCTAACTAGGGGTGTTAGCCGGTTCTACACAACGCGGTTCCGCTAAGCTAGCATGCCCTTACTTTCCCTTTCTATTCAGCTCAAATGCTCCAAACGGACACTGGCTGTGTTTAGACAAGGGATCTGCCCAAAAACCCCCTCCCGCCAGTCGTCGGAAAACAAGTTATTTGACCGATCCAAGCAAACGACCTGACCATTTAGCCTAATACGTTGTGGGGCGTCGGCCAGAGAAACTAAAAATCGTCCACCGCCCAAATATGTCAAGGGAAACCGCAAAGACTCGAACCAAGCAAACGACCGGACAAATGCCTAGTACGTTGTGGGGCGTCGGCTTTGCGTTGCCTGTCAGTTCCCCCACTCCCATTCTGTCCTGGATCGACAAACGAACAGTAGATCCGCACCGCAACTGCTAAATGCGTTACCGTCATGCTTGCGCTCCTGCTCTTACTGGACTCGAACCAATCAAACGACCGGACAAATGCCTAGTACGTCGTGGGGCGTCGGCCAGAAAGCACCTATAAATTGTATCTACGTTAATTTTACCAAATAGTCGGTCGGCACTTAGTTGTAGGTATGATATTATAAAAAGGATAACTCATAGTTCTTGGTTACAGGAAATTTCTGTAAATTTGTCCATGAACAAAACAGGGAATTTCTCATGTTAAAAATCATTTCAAAGTCAGGCCTCTATTCTGCGACAAAGTTCTGATTGAGTGGCCTCTCAACACGGACAGTCACAGAAGTTGGGGACTTTAAAGTTACTAATTTAAAGACAAAATAAGTATGCGCATATTTAAAATTATTTAAGCTCCCTGTTCTACCAAACAGTCAAACTACTCATGGTAAATAAAGATGAAAGCAATGCCATCCCTAGGTACACCTATTCCGATACCGCAGGTACCGAGATTGTGGATCCTGGTAAAATTCCTTAAGGAATATGAAATATCCTAACGTTGGGAGAGGCGTCCGATGTTCAGGCAATATTTGCCGGCATAACCTACGACGTAGTTGGGTCGTGGGATCTTGGTAAGCCTCTCTCCTCTCCAACATAACGAGAATAAATATTAAAAGTGCCTGGAAAATAATATTAGTCATCAAGTTCGTCAGTCATCAGTCCACACTGCCCAACAAGCTTAGCTGTCGCTTGATCGCAGTACGATCGGGCTGTGTGTTGGCCATATTCCCTCCCCTTCACACATTCGTGTGCCAATGGATCGTCGCGGGCCGCGCAATACGATCCCCTATTGTCAAGGTTGTCCGTCGAAAGTTATGTCATTGTTCTTGACCTACTACACTCCTTGCGTCAGCACACCCCCTTTGTTAGAGTTCTAGCACACCATGGTTTCCAATTCTTTTTCACATTATAAATTTATTAGGTAATATATATCTGCGTCTGTTGATTAATCTAATTTAATTGACAATTATTCTGTTAGCGGAGAGTATCGAATTTATCACCTATGAAGGTGCACACATCAGCAAAATACTGACTATTCACGACTACAAGCGTCGCTCATAGGGCTCTTGCAATTATCATATAACTACAAGGCTGATACTCGCCGCTGAAAAAGTTTATAGTAGTCTATAAAACTGTAGGATACTGCACGAATATTTATATATGTATGTTTATAAGAAAGGAACCGTGTCCCGACAAACTTACCCCCTCTTTAAATCCTGGGCGATGAGATCTCGACGCTCCGGATCCTGGGCGTTGGGAAAATATTGTATTGGATATATATATATATAACAAGGAAGAACGCTATAGTCGAGTTCCTCGACTATCAGATACCCGTTACTCAGCTAAAGGGACCAAAGGGAAATGGAGATATGCAAGCAGCAAATCGAGATTTAAATACGCCACCTACCGGCGGTAGGCAGATTTAAGCGTTATGGGCGTTAGAGTGGGCGTCGCAAAATTTTTTTTGGATCAATCGATAGGTATTGACGAGACCAATACAATTCAGTTAAAATTTTTATCTAGCATGAAAACTGTGGCCGTCACAGGTTTGGGCGGTTTGTGGGCGTGGCAATTTTTTTTCGGGTCACTCGATAGGTATTGATGAGAAGAATACACTTATGTTAAAATTTTTATTCTAGCATCAAAACTGTAGGAGCCACAGTTTTGGGCGGTTTGTGGGCGTAAGAGTGGGCGTGGCACATTGCTGATACAAACTTGCGCTGCGTAAGAAGCTCAGGAATCTGCACGCCAAATCTCAATAGCCTAGCTCCCATAGTTTCCGAGATCTCAGCGTTCATCCGGACGGACAGACAGACGGACAGACGGACAGTCGGACATGGCTAGATCGACTCGGCTAGTGATCCTGATCAAGAATATATATACTTTATGGGGTCGGAAACGCTTCCTTCTGCCTGTTACATACTTTCCGACGAATCTAGTATACCCTTTTACTCTACGAGTAACGGGTATAAAAATACGTGCACCAAAATACGGCTGTTCTTAAGTATACCAATTCACTTATACACAAAATATATATATGTTATGCCAGAGGCATGCGACTTCTTCAACGGCTGGTGGAGAGATTCGTCCTCTCTAATTGTTTATCATGATTCGCACTTTGTCTAATGATTCGGTTGGTTTAAATATATTTCAATGCATGTTTGAATGCTTGATTTTCACTTGTTATCCAATTGTATTATTTGAGGATATTGGTCCTTGGTTATGCATGAGTTCACTTTAGCTTTGGTTGGCTCGATTAACACATTTATATTGCATCACTTCTTTCTCCGACGTATGCTATTGGTCGCTACGCTCTGAACGGATGGTTCCTACAGCTGAACAAATTTCAGGAGCATGGAGATCACGGATACTGCGTCCACAAACATCGCAGTATGTCGGATGTCGTCCTTATTGTTGATCTTCTCCACGTTCTTTGATGACAATAGCGGCGCTGGTTCGACACAAGATTATTTCGAGCTGCAATTGTGTTATCCTCAAGGACTGTTGGACATGGTGGCTGGTCCTGGTGGCAGAAGACTCCATGGACGACTGCCCCAGGGAAAGTCGTCTTCCCTCGAAGCTGCCGGCTTCCGTCAGCAAGACACCCAAATGGATTCTCTCCCTTTCCTCTATTTGTCTAAGGTCTTTTATACCAGACTAGAGCTTTTACTTGGCTGCGGGTATGGGTCGGATAAACTAGGTGTTCCCACCTAGAATTACTGTTTCTTGATATCTGCTATCTTGGGAGTCAACGGCTGGCTGTTGCCCTTTGCCAGCTACCGGAGTATGGTTACCAATAGGTCGATAGTGGCCGTTGTTCTGGCCACGCGACACCCGAGAATTGCCGAATAGCTTTTTCGTCTGCCTTTACCAGTATGAGTCTGGTTAGTCACATGCACCCCTCCCCCTGGCTAAAGATTCGTCGTTGTTTCTCTATGTGAATCTTTCTATGTGGAGGGCGTACGTAACACGCAACAAATATTTTCAGGTGATTATAGGATGTTTGCAATATTTATTTTTCATTGGAAGAATTGACTTTACTTGGACTCATTTTTATTGTTCTATGCACTCTATTATTATATTTATTAATTAATTGTTTATACATATCTATCCACTTATATTTCCCATTGATACTAAACTCACGCCACATTAATTCTTTAAGAGTTCTATTGAAACGTTGAACTATTGATGCTTTTAGAGTACTGAAGGTTGAATAATGATTTATCCTATAACTTTTTATTAATACCTTAAATTTAGAATTAAAGAAATCAGTTCCATCATCAGTTTGCAGGTTTCTTGGTGTGCCATGACCCGATCTAAATATTCCCTCCATGGCTTGGGAAACATCATTTGCATTTTTTGATTTTAATGCCTCACCCCAAGCATATTTCGAAAATGTGTCTATAACAGTCAACAAGTATCGGTACCCATCATTAGATTTTGAAAAGGCTCCCATTTCAACCAAATCTGCTTGCCACAGATCGTTTTTACCCCTTGTAATCACTCGTCTTCGTTGAAAGTTTTTTCGAGATGGTCCGTGCAACTCATTTACGATTTCTCGCTTAATCATATTCTTCTAATAGGCGACACCTTCTAACTCAATTGTGGTTTTTTTCGGTAATGATATCGGTTTTGTTACATATTTAAATATATAGTCCTCAATGATTTTAATCTTTACCAGAATTTTGGCAAAAATTTGGTCAGCGCTGTCTGCCCTCTTATTATTCAATTCAATTTTATTTTCTAAGCTTGAAATTTTTGTGAGTCGACGGTTAACATTTTCAGTTAGATTTTTTCTTAAATCTTCTCCCATCTTTCCAAAGATCTCATCAGTATATTCTTTCGTTGCTAGATCATTGTTGTCTAAAGGCTTAGATCCGTTTTTGATACGTTTATTTTGAGCATTTAGATTAACGTCCTCATCGATGAAAATTCCCTCAGTAGAATTAACACGTCATTTCAAATTTTCTGATCGTTCATTATCAACAGAAAAATGTCCAAACTTGTCGACAGACATGATGTTTATAAATGTAAAACATTTTTGTCCTTTCTATTTATACTCATTAAAATATAATCCTTTCTTCACGCAATTCCTCTAATATTGAAAAAATTTCGTTATTGTGGCTGGTGTTACCCGCTCTTTTTGATGCTACTAAAATTTCCAATCGTTCGACTAACTCATTTACATCATTCCAATATACATAGTTTGGATTTGATTTCTGAAGAGTCATGTAACCAAAGCCTGTTTTTGAGCGAAGTGGAGTAGACGTTGTAGGACTGAAATCTTTGTCTATCAACTTCTTAATAATATGGCTATATTTGTATGCTCGTGTACCCTTTATTCTGTTATTAGGTTTAAAGCCTACTCTATGTATATTCGTTTCATAAATAATTTTTTTATACATTTTCAAATCTTGATCATCATAGTTTTTAGGTTTACTAAGAAAAATTAGAGAGTACAGACCAGGAGTCAGATCACAACTCATTCCACTAGAAAATGATATTTTATTATCTTTAAATTTTAATTCTTTATCTCCTAATGTTAATGAATTGTTTGCACTTTTTTATGTCCATAACCTTTATCCCACACATTTCCTCTGGTCAAATTACTGATATTAAAATCATAATTATAACTAGTGTTATTATCTTCTAGCTCTGCATCCACACCCATATCGGCCTCTCCTGTATACATTGGTAAAGGTGTTGTCCCTTCTTCTTCACTCTTTTCCGTCTCCTTTTTCTCATCTTTTATATCTGCCTCTATATTCGTTTGTAAAAAGAATTGATTATAGGAATCCCTATCATCGAAAGACCTTGGTGGAGTTATGTTTCGATTAGACTGCATATCTTTCTCATAAGTTGTAAAGTAGAAATCGTCAAGCTCTTTCTCATCATCATCGTATTATTTAATTTGCTTCATTTCACGCTTTACTTTTATACAATTTTTTACATTAGAAATCTTTGTTTTTTATTTTCCTTAACAAGTTAATGTAAGGGTTCAGTAATAGGTTTAAAAGTTTCCTCCACTTGTAAATTCGTATGATTTTTGACTTGTTTGAGATCATCGAATTTTCGCTTCAAAGCAAATCTAGCTTTGGTTAACTGTGACAAAATATTCATTGTAGTATATTTTACAAACTTTATAGGTGAAAGATTTAATATTTCCGAAATTCATGTAGTCACTTCTCAGTTACTTAACGAATACTTTTTAGGGAACGCCAAAATCTGTAATATTGATATACCATTTCCGAATAAAAAAAAGATTCGATACATTTTCTTCCTTATTTTTAAAAAAGTGTATTTATTGTTATATTCTTAAAATCTCAATCTTTTTAATGATTACTGACATATTTTTAAATACAAATTGTCATTACTTTTATAAGTATTAAATTTTCCATCAACCATTTCATTGATGATATCATCTTGAAGAGAGGTGTACCTTTCCGGCATGTACAGAATGTGCTCCTCCAACTCGAGAGCAATAGATTCTCAAACCTTTGTTGTTTTGCGCTCCGCCTTAGGGATCGGGAATCTTACATTTTCAGGCATCCATGTCTTCAATAGCAGTGTATTTTTATTACATTTAATGAACTCTTTAATTACAATGTTCATCTGGTTTTCCTGATTCATGATGGTTGTTGAGGTTTTTCCACGTTGTATTTAGCTGTTTTTTGATGTTTACTACCTGTTTAGCAGTTGTTCAGTACTCGTTTCGTAGTTGCATACTACTTGTTTTAGCTGGTTAATAGCTGTTATTAGATGGTATTTATCTGTTCAGTAGCTGTTAACTAGTTGTTTACTAGTTCCTATAAGCTGGCCACCAGCTGTTTTCAGCTGTTATGAGCAGTTATAGTTTTTTTTTTTGTTAAGAATGATCAAAAATTTTTGTCCTCTAGATGACGATCGATGTGAAGTAAAAACTTAGACTGTGAATTTGAACGCAAGCAGGTCCACTTTTTATACTATACAGAGTTCACACATACACGTACCCATACATTGATTTTCAACCCCCCAAAAGTAAAATAACCATTTAAATATATCTGTTTTGACTCCACATCTTCTACGAAAGAAAGTAGAAAAGCGAGGCACAGGTGTCCACAGTTGTATGTATCAAAGTCTTGAACTCTATCGTAGTTGTATTGTATTCTATGTCCCAAGTATTTCACAACTTCTCTAGGTGGCTAAAGATTTCCAAAACTATCGAAATAATGTATATTATATATTATTTTTATTATATGCAACCCAATGTGTAACACTTGATCGTGAATTATCTATGTTCACTATACCACACTCCCTACTTTTTGGTGCTTCTGGGAGTAGATCTCTCATAAACACCCCTCTAAACTGTGGGATATATTTCTTAGCAAAATGTATAATGTCGATATTTGACAGTGGTCTATTGGGTAGCAGAGAAATTAGTTTTTTCGCTTCTTAATTCCTTTCCCCTTACTATAGGGCTTGAGAAAGAAACCATAACCCTTTCTATATCTTCTTTAGCCATTTTCGCATTGCTGTTTTTGCAATTGCTGCACTACCACTTGCTAAACTACCAAGAGCGCTGAGGGCTGTCAAGATCGGCACGATTGGTAGAAAACCTCCAATTTTGGGTACATTAATTACACGAGGTACTTTAACATTTTTCATAGAACCCATTGGTTTATGAATTGATTTAGGTGCAACTTTAATTGCACTCATAATGTCAAATGGTTTTTGTTTTTTTAATGTCTTAGTAGCAACATTAATAACAGTCGAAAAGTTTGTCTTCTTCATTTTATTCTTCATTATCTTTTTCCTTCCTTTCTTTTCCGTTTTATTCAATCCCATACCAAATTTTTTTTTGGCTTTCATTATATTTGTAACTAAGTATGCTGCTGCTCTTTCACCAAGACTGCTATCTGGTGCCTTGACACGCGACCAGGCTTTGTCAATTAATATGGAGTATGCCCCATGTCGTTCACACAATGCCTTGTTTTGAGAATATGCAATATCGTGCTCTTTGCAAGCTTCATCCAATGGGTTTATTCCTTGATCACGACGTTCCAACCGTTTCTGTAACTTTGTACCCGGTCCACAAAAATTATACCCCGGAATATGGGCTTCAAAGGGTAATGTATTGATTAGCTTATCGACAAGACCACCACCGTGTTTATAATTAAAAATACGACTGATGCGATTATAAAAACGTTTCCCCATTTTATTGATGTTTAATCATCAAAGAATTCTCATTGAATGAGGTACATTAGGTTAAGAGTTGCGTTATTCTCCCATAATGAGGGTGTACTAGACCCTACTGAAGCCCAAAACAATTCCATTATGATATTCGATGACGTAGCTTGTGAAAAACAAGATAACATAAGATCTTATTTTTGTATGGGTCGACATAAAAATATCCACTCTTATTATTTATGTCAAACGTATAGTCATATACCTAACCATCTGATTCGTAACAATGCCAACTTTATTATAATGTTTAAACAAGATGATTTAAATATGCGGCATATATATCGGGATCATATTAACACTGATATGAATTACGAAATATTTGTGAAAATGTGTCAAAAATGTTGGGAGGACAAGCACGGATTCCTATTAAATAGCAAGGATAACAAAATGGATAACGGAAGATACAGAAAAGGAGTAATTGCAATATAAAGCTTGGTTAGATACTTACAATCCCACAGTTTATCAAGAGATTTCAATATATTGAGATCACTATCCTTGAATGGAAATAGTTCCATTATAAATAGAAACATTTTTCCACCTATCGAATTGAATGGTCGATATGAGTGCGGTCTTATCGATTTTAATATGTATAATTCGATTCCAAATATTGATGAAAAAAATACCCTCTTCCACATCGGTGACAAGGTTATTACAATTCCAACTGGATCATATGAATTGAATGATATCACCGATTTCATTTACAATAAACTAAAAGACTATACCCTTGAAAATACATTTAAAATTCAAAGTAATAATAATACACTTCAAGTTGAAATAACTACCATGCGAAAGTCAGTTTACTTTATCTAATTTATTCACCAATCAACTGTGACGACATAAGCACACTATCTATACGCGTAGTTGATCAAAACGGTGATTTGGTGAATTTACGTGGTGAAAACGTTTCGATTTGCATGCACATTCGGTTAATAGAATGATTATTTATAATAAAAGACGTTGGCTTAAGTCCTCAGCCAAGCATTACTAATTGTAAAGCTATAGAAAGAGGATCAACAGTAAAAAGAAGCTCACTTACTTTGAAAAATAAACTATTTTTAAAGTCGTTAGGCTTGAAGCTTCGAGTATAATATAAAAGGTGGAAAGGAAAACAATTAACGAATTTTTAAATGTTCGAGAAAAGGTTTACTCAGATGAGAGTATTTCGAAGAAAGAGTTTCATACTTATTCATCGTATAATCCAACATTTAAACCAAACGATGAAATTCGAACTACTATACAAAATCAAGAATTGTACGTGCTACCTCACGAAAGTTACCTTCATTTTCAAGGAATTATTAGAAAAGATTCACCGAATGGACCTACAACTGATAGTGTTACCACTTTTTTAAAAATAATTGTATGGCTTACTTTTTGGATGAAATTAAGTACGAAATAAATGGATGTGAGATTGATAAAAAACGATTTGTCGGTATGACTACAACCCTAAAAAATTATATATCTCTGGATAATCTTCAAAGTCAAAATCTATTAAATTCCGGATGGAGCAGTGGGGACGAAAATTCTACGGGACCCCACTTTAATTTTTCTGTACCACTAAAAAATTTATTGGGATTTGCTGAGGATTAAAAATAAGTTTTGTTAAATTGTAAACACGAAGTGTTGATGCTAACTAGGAATCTTGGTGATGTGTTTGAACAAACCAGAAATGAAAAAACTTTTAAGTTGGAAATGACGAATATAGCCTGGAAAATGTATGTAACCCCGAGCGATTTTGCAAAAATTAAGATGTACGATATTATTAAAAGTGGGGTAAACCTACCAATCGCATTCCGGAGTTGGGATTCATATGTTAACCCCAAATTGGGGTATGAAAGTCAACACAGCTGGAATGTGAAATTGTCGGCTAACCGCGAAAAACCAAGATTTGCCATAACTGAATTTACACTAAATTGAAAACTTTTCACAAATAACTTATCAAACTTGAAAGTGCAATTAAATTCTGAGTCATATCCATATGATAATCTGAATGTTGATTTTAGTAAGAATCAGTATGCTCACCTATATGAAATGTATACAAGATTTCAATCTAGTTACTATAATCGTGAGTCACAACCATTTTTGACCCCAAATGAATTTAAATTGAAGGCCCCTATTATTGTGGTTGATCTTTCATATCAATACGATTCAGTGAATACGGGTCCTATTTATGTGAGAATTTCAATAGAACTGAAGACACCAAGTCATGAAAATACCCAAGCTTACTGTCTTCTCATACATGACCGTTTAGTTGCATATTACCCAATAAACGGACTAGTACAACGAGTTGTTTAACATTAGAAAAATGTTGAAAGATACTGTTTCGATTGATGTTCAAGGTTTCTTTGATAATAATAATAATTTTATTCTAAAGGAAATTGGAATTGTATTCGACGTGACTGCTTGACGTCCGCGACGCTCCTGCGCTCCCCAATGAGCTCCGCGCAGCGATGGTAACGTGGCCGCCGGTGATGTCTGCTGGCGTCGCTGCCGATGTCCTCTGCGCTGCTTCCTGTCTTGCCGCTGGGCATCTCCAGGACAACGCCTCTTGAATGCCTCAACGGGTCGTTCGTTCGCCGTTCCTGATTAGTAGCTTGGCGTTTCTGGCACTCGAGGTTTTGGGCAGTTGCTGTTCGGCAACTTCGCCGGTAATCGCAGGGATCTCCAGGCCAACGCCTCTTGAAACCACAAATCGATCCACCGCTCGTCCTTCACGCCAGGTCCTGCTTGGTTGGGCAAGGTACGCTGGGTCCTAGACAACTTTCCTCCCCGAGCTCACGTTTCCTCGTCGCAGGCCTCTTTCGCTTGACTCTGACAGACCCGCCGAGCGATTCGCCAGGGTGTGTAACCTTGACTTAGCCGTGTGGTGCCATCCGGACCTCAGCCACTTGTGTCTCAATTCGGAGATTCCTGATGTCCCAATCCCGAACGTCTCGACGTGGCGATGCTTTTGACGACTCGCCTTGTGGTGGCTCCCTCGTACATTACTCGGTTGTCTGACTGTTCACTTTGGTATCTTGACTGATCTTGACGGTTTGACTCCTCGTGATCGACTGATCCAGCTGCCACCCCTCTGTGGCCATATATAGAGCCTCCGGGAACCGTTATTTCCCCTTTACGCACGGCCCGCCGAATCTCTCCACTCCGGATCCAAACTCTCTCATACTCCATCCTTCGTCTCCAAACTCTCTTTTTCTCCCACAGCTCCTGCCCGCGCCGTTACTACGCGATTTCGCCGCGTATTTGGTAAGCGGCCATCTGTTGCTGCTATTGTTAAGATTTGTGGGGAGTTATTCAACTCCTCACAATAATAATAACAAAGTCTCATTTAATTTAGACGAGTTTTAGCGTAATGGGCTATTCAGTGAGCGTGGCTCCGCGCTGAAACAAACCTGCGCTGCGAAGAAAGAACCTACTCGCCAAATCCCAACATTTTACGGGCAAACGGACATGGCTAGATCGACTCGGCCAGTGATGTTGATCAAGAAAATCTATACATTATGGGGTCGGAAAAACTTCCTTCTACCTGTTACATACTTTCCAACGAATGGTATACCCCTTTAATTCTACGAATAACGGGAATAATAAAAGGGCACTGAAAACGGGAACGAAAATAAAAAAAAACAGTATTTTAATCTGTCTGTAGTTTTTATGAGCTAAGACCATTTAAAAATACTAAAAAAAGAACAAGAAAGGAAGCTAACTTCGGCAAGCCAAAGTTTACATTCCCATATAGGTTGTTCCTTTGCGTTATCGGGAAATTTTCTGGTCAGGCCATTTTTTAATAGTTGTTAAAACAAAAGTGTGTTTTTTGGAATACTTTAACCAATATTCAATGTTATGCTTGAAAAGATTCATTCTCAGGCTCTCAAAAATCGACGTAAGGCTAAAACTTTTAAATTTCAAAAAGAGACAATTTTCAAGCATTTAAAGTGGAGTGAAGTACGAATGAATTTAAAGGATGGTGGTGTTGTTGTTCTTGTAATCGAGAGTTAAAGTGAGCGGTCTAACGCGAATGTTTTTTAAAAAACAATTTTTTAAGTTGAGACAAAAAGCGTGTTCATTTCTCATTATAAAAACCGGTTTCCTATTCTATTAGAAAAATAATTTTTTCGATTGTAATCTCAAATTTGAAAGTACCTCTTTTTTTGCACTGTTGGCTTAAGATTTCAAGTAGACTTTTACTTAAAATGACTATTAAGGTAAGCCGAAAACACCTAGAGCTACCATTGACCAAACTTTAGCTGTTGTAAAAGAAAAACATCGCTAAAAAAGATGATAGATAGAGTAAACTCTAAACATTTTTGGTTTCTATGACAACTTTAAAATATATTCTTCTGATTTATTCCAAATTTTTAATATTGTTTTAATATCATATTAAAATGGTACTTTCAAAGTTGTATGCAATTATCTCTGAAGGCAGCCAAGTTGATCTGATCATTTCTATGAAAGCTTTATGATAAATTGTAAGATCCGCAGGATATTTTTATATCATATGCGTTGTTATTAAACTCAACGACTTTGCCGAGTTGTACTTAATGTATGCTACTCATTTACTCGGGAAAATTAAAGGGTGACATTATAGTTGTAAGCTTAAACATACATTACCTTAATTGGTCAGGCGCATCTCAAGATATTATAAACCAACGTGGATAACAAAAAAAATGTCTTTGAGAATTTTAAAAACAAATTAATACATTTAAAAATTGTAGGTCTTCTTTTTTGCGATCTTGGTGTCCAACTCATCCAGGAACTACCATCATTCTTCTTGGGGCATTCTGGCTGTAATCTAGTGTTATCAAAACAGAAGCTAAGTCAAGTTTTTCGATTAATTTGCAAACGTTTCTAACATTTTCACAATCAATAATATAATTACATCATTTTGATATAAAAATTGTCATTTACATTGTATATGGTAAATCGAAATTTTTTAAATAATGAATGTCGGTTCATTAATAAGTATGACTTATAAGTTAAGTCCGGGGAAGATCCGAAATGAAATTGTTTGTCAAACTCTTGGCACTTAGAAAGTTCCAAATGCTTTTGCCTTTTGCCGGCTACAATAAAATCGTCTTCCTCTATTATTTCAGAGTCACCACTTTTTCTAGAAAGGGGCTCGTTGGTAGAGCCATCCATATAGTCATCCTTATCATTGCACTGGTAAACCATGTAATTGTTCCTAATATACTTGTTTGATCTTGAAATACAAAAGGTCGATTATATTTAGACATGGTAATATTTGATAGATACTCACAGCCTTAGCAAATAAGGATCAAATGGGAAAAATGATTCCAGCGTCTCCTCGGGCATACATTTGTCGTGGCCATATACTGTGGCTAGTTTTCGCCGAGCGTTGCGCTCCAAAATAGTATGACAGTGGCAAGCTGGTTAGTTCTCGTAGCACCACCAAATACTGAAGCCACTGGGGCTGGACAATATCGCAGAGGATTTAAATGACACATAGCGAGGCGAGATAGTTGAAGGGACTGAAGGAAGACCAAATCTAAAAAAGATTTAAAAAAAATTACAATCAAAAACTTTACGCACTAAATTTTAAGCTGTAAAAAAAAGACTAAAACAATCTTTGAAAAATCACTAAAAACCAATTTGGTCATCTTTCGTCTTAGAAAAATCTTTATTTCACAACACTTATGGAAAAATAGGTTGACAAATGAGAGTTCCATCAAGAAATATCGTATAATCCCTGAACAACCAGAATAACTCAGACTGTCAATTATTATTAATAGAAATGTAATTTCTAAAATTCAAGGAAAATATAGAGACGGGAACTCTCGAAAAACCCACGGAAATGCTGAACACTGGTTCCAACATCCGCACAAGCACGGTCCTGAAAGGGCCGCATCCCGAACTGGGGATATCCGGTGGCAGAAAGCCAGGCGCAAATGCCTCCGCCACGGGCGCTTCTGCGCCTAAAACAGTGGCGCCGCTGGCGCAAATAAATACACATACGCGGAAAGGCGGACTGCCGACCAGACTCTGCGCTCTCATGCTAGAAGCAACATTGCCACCCCTTCGCCTGAACGGCTGAAAAAGATAGAATGGGCAAAGAAGGTGCTTCCTAACTACGGGCAAGATAAGCCCACCCAAGAAGGGGCTCAGGCGAAAAGGAAGCGATCCCTGTGATGCTTGCGCTGGCTCTTTCGTGGTATGTTGCTTCCAGCTCGGCCCAGATGTTGACGAGTTTTGGGTCGTTCTCCGTTTCTGAGTAGTATTCCGACAGAACTTTCCTCATGTCGTCTAGCCTGCCCTTCTTTCCCATTTTTGTGTTGATCTTACTTTGTGTTGGTCTTACTGTTAGAAAAATCAAGTTGGGCGCCAGATGTAACGAACTGATTTTTGTTGGTCTGCTCGCTACCAGATTCGTGTGGCTAGCTCAAATTTATATGACGTGACTGTCCCGTAGATCAGTAAGAAAACACAGGGTTCGAATGGTAACAGTGGGTTTTATTCTCGTGTTATTAATACAGCTGGAGTGTGGCTGGGCTGGTCTCAATATCTCCTTGCTCTGGTTCCACAGGGTGCTGATGTTGACGCGTTGACTTGTTGACCGCTTGCTCCTGTGTCTCGGGATGCTCGTAGTGGCCGCCTCTGCTCGCTTACCGACGCGCTGCCTCGGGGTCGCTTGTCGCGCCTTGCGGGCTTAGGGAAGCGTCACCGTTCTCAGACTAGGGTGAACAAACCGTGCTCTCCAGACCAACGCCTTTCGAGGCAATACCTTTCCCTCGCTCTGTCCCGGACGGTCCCGCTAGGTTCGTGCTCAGATCGCGCTCACAGTCAAGGCTAACGCCAGGAAGCTGCCTAGCAGTTCACTTTGCTTTACGCCTAGCGCAGGCGAACGTTACACCCGGCTTCACCCTAATGCTTGACGTCCGCGACGCTCCTGCGCTCCCCAATGAGCTCCGCGCAGCGATGGTAACGTGGCTGCCGGTGATGTCTGCTGGCGTCGCTGCCGATGTTTGCGCTCTGCGCTGTTTCCTGTCTTGCCGCTGGGCTTCTCCAGGACAACGCCTCTTGAATGCCTGAACGGGTCGTTCGCTCGCCCTTCCTGACTAGTAGCTTGGCGTTTCTGGCACTCGAGGTCTTGGGCTGTTGCTGTTCGGGAACTTCGCCGGTAATCGCAGGGATCTCCAGGCCAACGCCTCTTGAAACCACAAATCGATCCACCGCTCGTCCTTCACGCCAGGTCCTGCTTGGTTGGGTCTTCCGGACCTCAGCCACTTGTGTCTCAATTCGGAGATTTCTGATGTCCCAATCCCGAACGTCTCGACGTGGCGATGCTTCTGACGACTCGCTTGTGGTGGCTCCCTCGTAGATTTCTCGGTTGTCTGACTGTTCTCTTTGGTATCTTGACTGATCTTGACGGTTTGACTCCTCGTGATCGACTGATCCTGCTGTCAGCGCTCTGCGGCCTTATATAGGGCCTCCGGGAACCGTTATTTCCCCTTTACGCACGGCCCGCCGAATCTCTCCACTCCGGATCCAAACTCTCTCATACTCCATCCTTCGTCTCCAAATTCTCGTCTTCTCCAACACTTCCTCGCCGCGCCGTTACTACGCGAATTCGCCGCGTATTTGGTAAGCGGCCAGCCATCTGTTGCTGCTGTTGCTAAGATTTGTGGGGAGTTATTCAACTCCTCACAATAATAATAACAAAGTCTCATTTAATTTAGACGGGTCTTAGCGTTATGGGCTACTCAGTGAGCGTGGCTCTGCGCTGAAACAAACTTGCGCTGCGAAGAAATAACCTACACGCCAAGTCCCAACATTTTACGGACAAATGGACATGGATAGATCGACTCGGCTTGTGATGTTGATCTAGAAAATCTGTGCCTTATATGGTCGGAATACCTTCCTACTACCTGTTACATACTTTCCAACGAATCTAGTATACCCTTTTACTCTACGAGTAACGGGCAGAAAATAAAAAAAACAGTATTTTAATCTATCTGTAGTTTTTATATGAGCTAAGACCATTTAAAAATACAAAAACTAAAAAACAAGAAAGGAAGCTAACTTCGGCAAGCCAACGTTTACATTCCCATATAGGTTGTTCCTTTGCACTATCGGGAAATTTTCTGGTCAGGCCATTTTTTAACAGTCGTTAAAACAAAAGTGTGTTTTTTGGAATACTTTAACCAATATTCAATGTTATGCTTAAGAAATTTCGAGAGAGACAGCTGTTGTGTCAGCTGTTAAAAGTTTCATTCTCAGGCTCTCAAAAATCGACGTAAGGATACAGCTTTTAAATTTCAAAAAGTGAGAACTTTAAAGCATTTAAAATGGAGTGAAGTTAGAATGAATTTAAAGGATGGTGGAGTGCACTAAATGTTTATACAAACATTGAAATCGTGTTGTTCTTGTAATCGAGAGTTAAAGTGATCGATCTAACACGAATGTTACTTAAAAAACTATTTTTTAAGTTGAGATAAAAAGCGACATCATTTCTCATTATAAAAACCGGTTTCCTATTCTATTAGAAAATTAATTTTTTCGATTGTAATCTCAAATTTGAAAGTACCCCTTTCTTTGCATTGTTGGCCTAAGACGTGAAGTAGACTTTTACTTAAAATGACTATTAAGGTAAGCCGAAAATACCTAGCACTACCATTGACCAATTTAACCGAACTTTAGCTATTGTAAAAGAAAAACATCGCTGAAAAAATTATAGAAATGTGAAGTGAACTCTTAACATTTTTGGTTTCTATGACAACTTTAAGATATATTCTTCTGATTTATTCCAAATTTTTAATATGGTTTTAATATCACATTAAAACGGTACTTTCAAAGTTGTATGCAATTATCTCTGAAAGTAGCCAAGTTGATCTGATCATTTCTATGGAAGCTTTATGATAAATTGTAAGCTCCGCATGATTTTTTATATCATATGCGTTGTGATTAAACACAACGACTTTGCCTAGTTGTAGTTCACAATATACTCAATGTATGCTACTCATTTACTCGGGAAAATTAAAGGGTGACATTATAGTTGTAAGCTTTAACATACATAAACTTAATTGGTCAGACGCATCTCAAGATATTATAAAAACACGAGGATAACAAAAAAAATGTCTTAAGAAAAATGTATCCATTTAAAAATTGTAGGTCTTCTTTTTTGCGATCTTGGTGTCCAACTCAACCAGGAACTGCCATAATTTTTCATGGGGCATTCTGGCTGTAATCTAGTGTTATCAATGCAGAAACTAAGTCAAGTTTTTCGATTAATTTACAAACGATTCTTATATTTTCACAATGAAGATTAGAATTACATTGGTTTGATATAACAAATTTCATTTATATTGTATATGGTATTGTCGTCTCCTCGGGCATACATTTGTCGGGGCCGTATACTGTGGCCAGTTTTCGCAGAGCGTTGCTCTCCAAAACAGTATGGCAGTAGGCAAGCTGGTAAGTTCTCGTAACACCAGCAAATGCCACTGAAGCTAGACAATATCGCAGAGGATTTAAATGACACATAGCGAGGCGAGATAGTTGAAGGGACTAAGGGAAGAGCAAATCTAAAAAAGATTTTTAAAAATTACCATCAAAAACTTTACGCACTAGATCTTAAGCTGCAAGGAAAAGCTTAAAACAATCTTTGAAAAATCACTAAAAACCAATTTGATCATCTTTCATCTTAGAAAAATCTTTGTTTCACAACACTGATGGAAAAATAAGTTGAAAAATGAGAGTTCCAACAAGAACTATCCCATAATCCTTGAACAACCAGAATAACTCAGACTGTCAATTGTTATTAGAAATGTAATTTCTTAAATTCAAGACTAGCTGCCTGTGCCAATGGTTCCATAATGGGAGAAGTCAAGCACGGAATAATAGACTGAGACCCCAGTAAATAAACAGTCCCGGCCAGCCAGCGAGTACCCTGCAACGAAGCAATACCGACGATGGGAATTGTTCAGCCGCATCTAAATAGATGATTTACACAAAACCATGCCCAACACATCACCTACCCACCGCCCCTCCCAAAACAACATCTCACTTCGAACCGGACTACGATGTAATACGGACCGTGCGAAGAGTCAGCTTGGCTGGGGGCCCGGATCAAAAACTAGCCCAGTCCGGAACGGTGTGCTGGCGACCCCATATTCTAACTATCGCCTTACCCGGTCATCGCGGATCTCTGCGCGGACCTTTCTTTTTCTTTGCAACTCGTAGGACCAATTATGGACAACAAAACTAACGTAAAGCAATATACAGAGACGTGAACTCTCAAAAAACCCACGGAAATGCTGAGCACTGGTTCCAACATCCGCACAAGCACGCTCCTGAAAGGGCCGCATCCCGAACTAGGGATGTCGGGTGGCAGAAGGCCAGGCGCAAAGTCCTCAAACAGTGGTAAGGATAGCCAAGACGCTCAGGCCACCCGCTTGCGCAAATAAATACACATACGCGGAAAGGCGGACTGCCGCTCAGACTCTGCTCTCTTCCTTCGCCTGAACGGCTGAAAAAGATAGAATGGGCAAGGAAGGTGCTTCCTAACTACGGGCAGGATAAGCCCACCCAAGAAGGGGCTCAGGCGAAAAGGAAGCGATCCCTGGATCTACACGGACCATCGGCGTTAACGTAATGCTTAGGCCGGCTCTGTCGTGGTATGTTGCTTCCATCTCGGCCCAGATGTCGACGAGTTGTGGGTCGTTCTCCGTTTCGAAATAGTATTCCGACAGAGCCTTCCTCATGTCGTCTAGCCTGCCCCCCAGGGCGACATTAAGCCTCTGTGCGATATGGGCGAAGCCCTCCTTCTTATGGCGGTAAATCCACTTCTTTCCCATTTTTATTGTGTTGTTCTTACTGTTGGGACAATCACGTTGGGCGCCAGATGTAACGAACTGATTGTTCGTACCCAAAGGTACTCAACATGACCACACCCAACAAATCAAGCAGTAGCCAAGTTGGGAACAGTACCAGGCGCTCAGTAGCACTCACTGCAGATGAGAAGTGCTTATCAGCATATTATATGTCTCACTAACTCACCGTCTCACCGACTCAACGGCACACTGACCGGCCAATGCAGTCAGCACATTTTGCAGTGTCTGCCGAGCTAACCACACAAACTGCTACCATAATCAAAACTCCCTGACCTACCTACCTACTTTAGAATATAGCTTATTTCACTAATCATTACACTAAGCTTCCGTGTTCCAAGTAGTATATAAGCAGGTATCAAATGAAGAATAAATCAGTTATCAACACACCTCTTAACTCCGCGGTTCTACTTCCTACAACTGGGAATAGGGCTCGTAATAAACTATCTCAACTAGCAGCTAACCACGTTAGCTCACCCTCAGCGCAGCTCCAGCATCGCCTGTGGTCCGGCATCGCAGTAACCATCGTTACCATTGCCGCGACGCGATCGTCCTGCCATCATAGCGTCCCCGTGCCAGCGACAAGTGCTCATTACCCCCTTGTCCCGCGGTGTGACCCGGAAGTGTCTACTTCGGTTAGGCACAAAACATTGGTGACCCCGACGTGATCCTTTAACAACAAAGGATCACACTCAAGCAACCCCCTTCCCACTAAAGGACTCACAGCTTTATCCAGCTTCACAGGATACGCTTCTTCTTCCAGCGTCACAGGAACTTAAGCTTAATCCAGCTTCACAGGATTCGCTTCTTCTTCCAGCGTCACAGGAACTTCAGCTTAATCCAGCTTCACAGGATACGCTTCTTCTTCCAGCGTCACAGGAACTTCAGCTTCATCCAGCTTCACAGGATACGCTTCGTCTTCCAGCGTCACAGGAACTTCAGCTTAATCCAGCTTCACAGGATACGCTTCTTCTTCCAGCGTCACAGGAACTTCAGCTTCATCCAGCTTCACAGGATACGCTTCGTCTTCCAGCGTCACAGGAACTTCAGCTTAATCCAGCTTCACAGGATACGCTTCTTCTTCCAGCGTCACAGGAACTTCAGCTTAATCCAGCTTCACAGGATACGCTTCTTCTTCCAGCGTCACAGGAACTTCAGCTTAATCCAGCTTCACAGGATTCGCTTCTTCTTCCAGCGTCACAGGAACTTCAGCTTCATCCAGCTTCACAGGATACGCTTCTTCTTCCAGCGGTAATTATTCCGGTAAGCTAAATCAGTTAAACGATCTCTGGCAGCAGTTTTGCGACCTAGATGAAGAAGTCCAGCAAGCGGCATTACCCACTGGAAGTGAGTACTCTTCACGACTAGTAGCACTTAAAGAGCTGGTCGAAAAATATCAGAATATCTTTCTGGACAACATGCCGACTGGAAGCGGGCTTCCGAAGGCCCCCAGACGAACGTCGGCCAACATTAAGCTCACAACAAGAGATCAAGTCAAAGGAGATTCCGCAATTGACACGGTGATCCGACAGTTGCAGAGAAGATGCAACGAATTAGAGTCATCATTAACATTAGCCTCGAACGCCCCAACTGTCACCCCAGCCCTACAAAGGCACCTGGATCTCCATTGGGCGTTACTGAGGCAAGCCCATGACGAATTGGATAGCACACCTGGGGCCGCAGCTCTGGCAGAAGCAGAGCTAGCCCAATTCCACACATTATACGAGGAATACGAAATGAACCTGCTACGAGAAAACGACGCGCCAATGAGCCTAAACTTGGCACTTCCGCCAATTAGCATTCCGGAGTTCAACGGCGAGTATCTAGACTGGCCACGGTTCCATGATCTCTTTGTGGAATTGGTACATAACAAAGCATATTCGGCCAGTCAAAAGCTACATATTCTACAGAGTTCGCTTCGTGGTGAAGCGAGGAACGTCTTGACAGACACAGCCTTCTCACAGGGTGGCTATGACGACACCTGGTTGCGGTTGAAGGCCAGGTACCAGAACGGCAAAATACTAGTATTCGCCGCCATAGCAAAAATTGTTGACCATAGGCTTATAGACGGCTCATCGCGCCAACTAAGGGCCTTACATGACACTATAAAAAACTCAATGAGTACTCTTAAAAACCTCGATATCAGCACAAAATCCTGGGATCCAATCCTGTGTTTTCTTATCAGAAGAAAACTAGACCAGCAGTCTCTAGCTCCTCTAGAAAATTCAGCGGATGCACCAACGGAAATTCCAACGTTATGGAGTGTACTGACGTTTATTGAGCGGCGCGCTTGCATGCTGGAGACTATAAACGCTCAACCTACAGCAACACTCCGCCATCAGTCAGTTCACAACGAAGAGAGCTGTAAGATTTGTCACCTAGGACAACATAATCTTAGAGCGTGTAGCCGTATCCAGCAAATGGACCCCAAAGCACGGCGTCAAGCCATTATTCAAGTAGGAGCATGCACAAATTGTTTGTCTACAGCTCATAAGGTTGAAAACTGTGGATCACCGACCACTTGTCGAGTCTGCCAACAACGGCATCATTCACTGTTACACCAAGGACCGACTAGCAATCCAGTGGCCGGCGCAGTAACCATTGCAGGCTACGACCACGTAGGAGGATATACTATGCTCGCAACCGCCAAGGTCTCATTACAAGGGCCAAACGGTCAATTACAAACATGTCGCGCTGTAATAGATGGTGGATCACAGGTGAATCTTATCTCAAGGAGAATGGCAGATCTTCTATCTCTTAAAGAAAGGTCACCGATTGAAATATCTGGAATCGGAGGAAAGATATCAACAGCAATTAGATCAACACTAAAGCTCTCATCATGTACATCAGGGTTTGAAAAACTATTAGAGGTATTTATTATGCCCACAGTCATTACAGACCAACCGTCAGTACCGATTACAACCGATCTTAATATTCCCGAGGGACTGCCGTTAGCAGATCCTGACTTTCGGCAACCAGGACCCATTGACCTAACGTTAGGGGCTGAAGTATTTTCTCGTGTAATTACCGGTGAACGTCTTGAACTAGGACCTAATAAACCTTTGGCACAAGGCACTAGGCTTGGTTATGTAATCACAGGTTATCTCAATAAGGAAACCTCATCTGACACGGAAATCAACCCTATTTTGGTAGAAGGCAGAGGTGATTTTGCAGGACCGAACGCTGCTTATGATCCAACAAAAGATAAAAGTCCGATGAATATAGAACCGACTTCTCATCAATTTAAAACCTACAAGAAGGCTGACTTTGGTTCAACATTTCCAAACTTAACCAAGGAAGATCTTAGTTTTGTTGCAGAATGCCCACACACCATAGACGTGCCAAATGATCAAGTTCTACGAGGGCACAATTTCAGTCCCCACGGTAATGTCAATTTTATCGCAAAGGGGAGTGTTAAGCAGCAACAAGAAGATGTGAAGGACCTGAATCAAAAACATGAACCACAGTTGAAGGAACGATCCACCTTGGTCAATGATTTGTTAGGTGCTTCCGATACAATTCGGTCAAGGGCTGACCGACATCACGACTTAATTGAGGGTACCCCTCAATGGGGGGGAGAATGTTCGTACCCAAAGGTACTCAACATGACCACACCCAACAAATCAAGCAGTAGCCAAGTTGGGAACAGTACCAGGCGCTCAGTAGCACTCACTGCAGATGAGAAGTGCTTATCAGCATATTATATGTCTCACTAACTCACCGTCTCACCGACTCAACGGCGCACTGACCCGCCAATGCAGTCAGCATATGTTGCAGTGTCAGTACCAGGCGTTCAGTAGCACCCACTGCATATGAGAATTGCTGATCAGCATATTATATGTCTCACTAACTCACCATCTCACCGACTCACCGTCTTACAGACTCAACGGCACACTGACGCGCCAATGCAGTCAGCACATGTTGCAGTTTTAGCTGAGCCAACTGCACCATAATCATAATTCCCTGACCTACTTTAGAATATAGCTTATTTCACTAATCATTACACTAAGCTTCCGTGTTCCAAGTAGTATATAAGCAGGTATCAAATGAAGAATAAATCAGTTATCAACACACCTCTTAACTCCGCGGTTCTACTTCCTACAACTGGGAATAGGGCTCGTAATAAACTATCTCAACTAGCAGCTAACCACGTTAGCTCACCCTCAGCGCAGCTCCAGCATCGCCTGTGGTCCGGCATCGCAGTAACCATCGTTACCATTGCCGCGACGCGATCGTCCTGCCATCATAGCGTCCCCGTGCCAGCGACAAGTGCTCATTACCCCCTTGTCCCGCGGTGTGACCCGGAAGTGTCTACTTCGGTTAGGCACAAACACTGATTTTTGTTGGTCTGCTCGCTACGAGATTCGTGTGGCTAGCTCTGAAGATTGTGCGTTCGTCCCACCAAATTTATATGACGTGACTGTCCCGTAGATCAGTGAGAAAACACAGGGTGTGAATGGTAACAGTGGGCTTTATTCTAGTGTTATTAATACAGCTGGAGTAAGGCTGGGCTGGTCTTGATATCTCCTTGCTCTGGCTCCACAGGCTGCTGATATTTCTCGTCGTGGCCTGTCGACGCGTTGACTTGATGACCGCTGGCTCCTGTGTCTCGGGATGCTCGTAGTGGCCGCCTCTGCTCGCTTGCCGACGCGCTGCCTTGGGGTCGCTTGTCGCGCCTTGCGGGCTTAGGGAAGCGTCACCGTTCTCAGACTAGGGTGAACAAGCCTTGCTCTCCAGTCCGACGCCTTTCGAGGCAGTACCTGTCCCCTGCTCTGTCCCTTACGGTCCCGCTAGGTTCGTGCTCAGACCGTGCTGACAGTCAAGGCTAACGCCAGGAAGCTGCCTAGCAATTCATTTTGCTTTACGCCTAGCGCAGGCGAACGTTACACCCGGCTTCACTCTAATGCTTGACGTCCGCGACGCTCCTGCGCTCCCCAATGAGCTCCGCGCGGCGATGGTAACGTGGCTGCCGGTGATGTCTGCTGGCGTCGCTGCCGATGTCCTCTGCGCTGTTTCCTGTCTTGCCGCTGGGCTTCTCCAGGATAACGCCTCTTGAATGTCTCAACGGGTCGTTCGCTCGCCCTTCCTGACTAGTAGCTTGGCGTTTCTGGCACTCGAGGTTTCGGGCTGTTGCTGTTCGGGAACTTCGCCTGTAATCGCAGGGATCTCCAGGCCAACGCCTCTTGAAACCACAAATCGATCCACCGCTCGTCCTTCTCGCCAGGTCGTGCTTGGTTGGGCAAGGTACGTTGGGTCTTAGACAATTTTGCTCCCCGAGCTCACGTTTCCTCGTCGCAGGCCCTTTTTCGCTTGACTCTGACAGACCCGCCGGGCGATTCGCCAGGGTGTGTGGTTGTGACAAAGTTGGAAACCGAACGCCTTGACTTAGGCCAGTGGCGCCTTCCGGACCTCAGCCACTTGTGTCTCAATTCGGAGATTCCTGATGTCCCAATCCCGAACGTCTCGACGTGGCGATGCTTCCGACGACTCGCCTTGTGGTGGCTCCCTCGTAGATTACTCGGTTGACTGACTGTTCACTTTGGTATCTTGACTGATCTTGACGGTTTGACTCCTCGTGATCGACTGATCCAGCTGCCAGCGCTCTGTGGCCTTATATAGGGCCTCCAAGAACCGTTATTTCCCTTTTACGCACGGCCCGCTGAATCTCTCCATTGCGGGTCCAAGCTCTCTCTTACTCCATCCTTCGCTTCCAAACTCTTTTCTTCTCCAACAGCTCCCCGCCGCGACGTTACTACGCAAATTCTCCGCGTATTTGGTAAGCGGCCGGCCATCTGTTGCTGCTGTGGTTAAGATTTGTGGGGAGTTATTCAACTCCTCACAATAAAAATAACAAAATCTGATTTAACTTAGACGGGTTTTAGCGTTATGGGCTATTCAGTGAGCGTGGCTCCGCGCTGAAACAAACTTGCGCTGCGGGGAAAGAACCTACACGCCAGATCCCAACGGCCAGTGATGTCGATGAAGAAAATCTATACTTTATGGGGTCGGAATCGCTTCCTTCTACTTGTTACATATTTTCCAACGAATCTTTTACTCTACGAGTAACGGGCATAATAAAAGGGCACTGAAACCGGAAAACAAAATAAAAAAAAAACAGTATTTTAATCTATCTGTAGTTTTTATATGAGCTAAGACCTTTAAAAATACTAAAAAAAAATCAAGAAAGGAAGCTAACTTCGGCAAGCCAAAGTTTACATTCCCATAAAGGTTGTTCCTTTGCACTATCAGGAAATTTTCTGGTCAGGCAATTTTTTTTAAAAAGCGTGTTCATTTCTTATTATAAAAACCGGTTTCCTATTCTATTAGAAAATTAATTTTTTCGATTGTAATCTCAAATTTGAAAGTACCGCTTTCTTTGCACTGTTGGCTCAAGATGTGAAGTAGACTTTTATTTAAAATGAATATTAAGGTAAGCCGAAAACACCTAGCGCTAACATTGACCAATTTAACCGAACTTTAGCTGTTTTAAAAGAAAAACATCGCTAAAAAAATGATATAAATGTGAAGTAAACTCTAAACATTTTTGGTTTCTATGACAACTTTAAGATATTTTCTTCTGATTTTTATTCAAAATTTTTAATATCGTTTTAATATCATATTTAAACGGTACTTTCAAAGTTGTATGCAATTATCTCTGAAAGCAGCAAAGTTGATCTAATCATTTCTGTGGAAGCTTTATGATAAATTGTAGGATCCTCATGATTTTTTTATATCATATGCGCAAAAGCGGATAACGGGACTCCACCGGACTTTGGACTCTCCCGTGAACTTTGGACCGGGATAAGATGTGCCACATCTCGGCAGTGGAGCGGAAATCAGCGGGACGGCAGCAGTGGGCGGAGCATCGATTGGAAGCGGTATGTGAAGGACAAGTGGGTCAACCAGGAGGCACGGACTTTGGACCCGGAGTGGAGAGATTCAGCGGGCCATGCGCAATAGGGTTCCCGGAGGCCCTATATAAGGCCGCAGAGCGCTGGCAGCTGGATGAGTCGATCACAAGGAGTCAAACCGTCAATATCACTTAGATACCAAAGTAAACAATCAGTAAACCAGATAATCTACAAGGGAGCAACAGCAAGTCGAGTCGCCAGAGAACCAGCGCCGTGGGAGCCTACAAGGAGCAAGATTGCTACGTCGAGACGTTCGGGATTGGGATACCAGGAATCTCCGAATTGAGACGCAGGTAGCTGAGGTCCAGAGGGCATCACACGGCTAGGTCAAGGCGGTCGATTAACCTTATCCACAAAGTCTTAGCGTTACGCCTGGAGAGAGTCTCGAGTGGAATTGTCCAGGAGAGCCCTACAGATTCGACTTGCGAGGTCCCGGAGCGGCGTGCCCGAACCCCAAATATAACAAGCCAGAAGGGAGAGCGGTCGATCGGTACGGTCTCGAGTGGAATTGTCCAGGAGAGCCCTACGGATTCGACTTGCGAGGTCCCGGAACGACGTGCCCGAACCCCGAGTACCAAAAGCCACGCGGAAACGTCCCGGACCAAAAGCAAAAGGGTGAGGCTAGGGTGGAACGTTCGTTTACACTAGGCGTGGAAGCAAAGTAAAGCGCGAGGCAGCTTCCTGGCATTCCGCCTTGACTGTCCGCGCGGGCTGAGCGGAAACCCCAGTGGGACCATCCGGGACAGAGCAAGGGACAGGCTTCGGTGTGTCGAAAGGAGCGATCCTGGAGAGCGCAGCTTCTGTTCACCCTAGTCTGAGAACGGTGACGCTTCCTTATGCCCGTACGGCTGATCCCCATCGCGAGTCTGAGTCGTTACCAGCAGTCACCAAGTCACGCGTGAGGAGCGAGCAGCGAGCGTCTTCAGGGAGCTGCGAGGATCTTCAGGGAGCTGCGAGGATCTTCAAAGAGCTACAGGACTGGAGCACCGAGTCATCGAGGCGAGAGGTCGTCGAGTCAATCAGGACCGTCGGAAGTACCGAAGGTCACAAGCGACGAGTCAAGGCCAACCAAGCTACCAAGACATTTGTAATAATATAAATTTGGTGGGACGAACACACAATATACTGAGCTAGCCGCACGAATCTCGTAGCGAGCAGACCACAAAAATCAGTTCGTTACATCTGGCGCCCAACGTGATTGTCCCAGCAGTGAACGCAATTTAAACAGAATGGAGAAGAAGATGATCTACCGGCTTAAAAAGGAGGACTTCGCCAATGTCGCACAGAGGCTTAATGTCACCCTGGACGGCAGATTAGAGGACATGGGAAAAGCATTATCCGAGTATATATTACTTAGAAACGGATAATGACCCCCAACTCGTTGACATCTGGGCCGCTTTGGAAGCTACACACCACGACAAAGCCGGCCACAGCATCACGTTAACAAACGCCGAAGGGGACAACTAAGTGGCAAGCCTGAGCGTTGACAATCTACAAAAGGAGGCAAACAGGAGAGAATCAAGCCAAGACAGGAAAATAACAGCGCTGATCTCGAGACCCTGTCAGTCAGACTATGCATGGATCGCTAAACAGATCCGCGAATGGTCGTTCAGGTTCGACGAGGCGGAAAAACCGTTCGAGTTCCTGGAACAGTTGGAATGGTCCGCCAACACGTACGGCTTGGACCATGATATGATCCCTCGAGCGATGCCGGAGTTGCTTAAAGGAAGGGCGTTGAAATGGTTTGTAAGGACCTTTTTCATGGGCTGGGATAAAACTCAGTCCGGCCAGGGTCCTCTACAGTTAAATTTGTAGAAAAGTGTTGGGACGAAACTGGACGGGGAGTTGCCGCGGGGATTTGTAGGGAAAGGAGGCCAGAGTATCCGCGTTGCACCGAGTAAGCAGCTCTAACGCAACACGGCACCCGAAAGGTATAGTGGAGGGCGGGGCTGCTCCCGGCGAAAATACTAACGAAACGAGCGGCGTAGCCGATCCCTGAGAAACTACCAACAAAACTGGACAGCGTGGCCGTTCCCCCTGGATGTGCGACTCACAAGCTACTGGGGTAAGGGAGTAGGGATCCGAGGGGAGGATGGCCGGAGGCGACCCTTCCCTGTGCTCCCTGTGGTCGGTCGAGTGGTCGTTTGCACTGAGTAAGCTTCTCTGGCGCAACACGATTCCCGACCGGCACAGATTACTGCACGTGGCTCGCGACTACCTAAATCGTATTTGGGGCGGGGTTCCCAGGAGAGGGTGGCCAGAGGCGATCCTTTCCTATGCTCCTTGTGGGCGATCGGGTGGTCGTTTGCACTGAGTAAGCAGCTCTGGCGCAACACGATTTCCGACCGGCACAAATCACTGCACGTGGCTCGCGCCTACCTAAACCGTAATTGGGGCGGGGTTCCCAGGAGAGGGTGGCCAGAGGCGATCCCTTCCTATGCTCTTTGTGGGCGATCGGGTGGTCGTTTGCACTGAGTAAGCAGCTCTGGCGCAACACGTTTCCCGACCGGCACAAATCACTGCATGTGGGTTCCCGAAAAATGCTCAAATTCACACGGCCACATACTTCTTCACTCTCTCTTGTCTTTATTATTCGCTAGTACTACTACTGCTACCCCTACTCGCACTCAGTCTGATCGCTATTGTCTCCTATTGTCCCACTTACTCCTTGGATCCGGCGTGCCGACGCTCGTGCCGCTGTACCACTCCGGGTTGAAGTCCGCTCCTAGGTCTGCTCGCCTTGGCTGCCATTCGAGAAAGAGAGCGAGCTTCCGCCCTTGCGGCCGCATGTAAGCCCGGCTTGCCGGGTTTCTTCGTTTCCCAACACAGTTTCTTATCGAACCTCCCGCCTATCGCTATCGGCACTATCAGCTGTTGGCCCTCGGTCGACCAACACTGGGTGGTTTTCCAGCCCTGGTGCGCGCAATATTTAAATCGGATAAGCTTAGCTTCTAGTTTGAACTTATATAAGTAAATTGCCTTCGTGGCGTAATCTCCAATTGTATGCCTTCGTGGCAGAAAGAATAGAAATGGCGAAATGTGGAGGGTGTGTTTCACGCATCCTCACACCCCCCCCTTTCTTCGGCGTGATTATGGCGGAGGGAAACGATCACCTCCCGCCCGGCGGTGATGGTGACTCGGAACCGATGACCCTCGGTCTGGCGCAGGTAGCGCACCCTCCGTCGATCCTGCTCCTGGATGGATGCGACTAGGGCTGTAGGCAGTCGTCGCTGGTGGGTGTCTACCCTCCAGCTGACTGGGGCGACGATCCACTGGGCCTCCATCCTGTTGTTGTAGTTCCGATCTGTAAATTGCTAGAATATTAGCCTAGGCCTACGTTCCTTACTGGCCCTGCCTGAGTGCGAGGATCGACTTATCTAGTGGGTACAACTCTCAGCTTAACCTAGTTTTCTACTAAAGTTATTACTACGATGCTTTGGGTACATTCGTCGACTCCCTTATGTTGGGAACGCGCTCTCTCCGGTGGCTTCTTCCGGGTCCCCTAGTTGGTCACTGCGTTGGTGGTACTCCTTCAGGTCGCCTACTCCTGCTGTTCGCCTCTTCCTGTTTTCCATATGTTGTATCCTGACGATATTCGGGGAGAGGAACTTCAGCACCTTAAATGGCCCCGAGTACTTAGGAGCAAGCTTCGCGTTAAAGCCTTCGCTGGCCTTTGACAGGTGGTGGAGGCGGACCATCACCTGTGATCCGAGCTGAGGTCTCCACTCGCGACGTCGCAAATTGTAGTGGCGGCCTTGTTCCTGAGAAGCCATCTGGTTGGTTTCCAGCGCAGTGCGGAAAGCTTCCTGAAGTCGTTTAGCTCGCTCAGTGGGGTCCAACGGCGACGAGTGTAGACCAGGCGTGACCACATCAAAGAGGGCCCCTGGCAATCTGGGTTCTCTACCCTGCACCAGATAGGCGGGGCTGAAACCGGTGCTATCTGAGATGCTCGTGTTTATGGCCAGCGAGATCTCTGGCAGTAGCTGATCCCATGTCCGGTGATCCTGGTCCACGTACTGAGCTATCATTGTCTTGATGGTCCGGTTTGCCCGTTCGGTGGGGTTCTGCTGCGGGGAATAGGGAGCTGTGTATTCCAGTTTGATACCGTTAGTGCGACAGAATGTCTTGAAACCGCGGCTGGTGAACTGCGTGCCGTTGTCGCAGATCAAAGTCCTGGGTGCTCCAAAGCGGGATATTATCCTTTCCCGAAATCCAAACTCCAGTTGGGCGGCTGTGGCCTTCTTTAGGGGTATGATCTCGACCCATTTGGAAAAGACATCTATAAATACGAGCAGCATGGTATTCCCTCGTCGGGTCCGAGGAAGGGGTCCAACGAAGTCGGCTCCGACGAGCGCAAATGGCTCCGTGGGATGGCGGGTGAGCATTTTGCCCGCCGGTTTGCATTGACTCACCTTGTATTGTTGGCAAACCAAGCAGCTGGTGACGTACCGCACAATGTCTCGATGTAATCCCGGCCAGAAATATCGTTGGGCAATCCGTCTGCGAGTCTTCCGGATGCCCAGGTGACCAGCAGAAGGGTGGTCGTGGCATTCCTCCAGCACTCGTTGTCTCTGCTCCCGAGGCACGCAAAGCTTCCATGGGTTGCTGTTTCCCACGTCTGAGGTGTGTCCGATGTGTCGATACAGCTGTCCGTGATCCAGAGTGTAATCCGGAAACTTTTCGGGGCGCCTCTGGACTTCTTCTTGCATCCTCCGGATCCATTTGCACTGAGTTCCGTGCTCCGCGAGCAGCTGAAGCATCCCTAGGGGTTGTCGGGAGAGGGCGTCGGCGACAACGTTGTATTTGCCCTTCCGATAGAGGACGGTAAACTGGTATTGCTGCAGCTCCAGAGCCCACCGGGCTATACGGCCCGTGGGGTTTTCAATCGAGTTCAACCACTTGAGAGCGAGGTGATCCGTAATCACGTCAAACTGGTAGCCCTCCAAGTAGCAGCGTAGCTTCCGCGTGGCCCAAACTATGGCGAGGCACTCCTTTTCGGTAGTGGAGTAGTTTTCCTCGGCTCGCTCGAGGCGTCGACTTACGTAGGCGATGACCTTCTCCTCTCCATCGATGCTCTGAGTGAGGACTGCTCCAAGTCCTGTATCACTTGCATCCGTCTGAAGCTGGAACTTGTATTCAAAATTTGGGCAGGCCAGTAGCGGTGCGGCCGTTAGTCTGGCTTTGAGTGTCTCGAATGCCTGCTGTTGGGGCTCCTCCCAGCTCCACTTGACCCCCTTCCTGAGGAGTCGGGACATGGGCAGAACGATGGAGGCGAAATCCTGGACGAAGCGTCGATACCAAGATGCGATGCCCAAATGGCGACGGAGTTCCTTGACGTTGGTTGGCGGGCGTAGTCCCTGGATAGCAGCTATCTTATCTGGGTCCGTCCTTATGCCTTCTTCGCTGATCAAGTGGCCTAAGTATACCAGCTTTTTCTGGAAAAACTTGCACTTGCCTTGATTCAGCCGAAACTTTGCTTCCCGCAGTCGTCGGAAGACTTCCCTGAGATTCCTGGCACGTCGCCCCGATGACGATGATGTCATCCAAGTAGGCAAAGGCGTGGGGTTCCATATCCGGCCCGATGACGCTGTCAAGGGCTCGCTGGAACGTTGCTGGGGCAGAATGCAGTCCAAAGGGCATGACTTTCCAGTGGAAGAGTCCACGCCCAGGGACGGTAAAAGCCGTGCATTCGCGGCTTCCTTCCGCCATAGGGATCTGCCAGTATCCATTCTTAAGATCCAGCGTTGAGATGAACCGGGCGTTCCGTAGCCGCTCCAATATGTGGTTGATTCGTGGGAGTGGGTGCGCATCGGGTATGGAATGTGCGTTGAGTTGTCGATAGTCGACGCACATCCGCATATCCCCTGTCTTCTTCCGCACGAGCACCAGCGGGGCACTGTGCGGGCTACGGGAGGGCTCGATTCGGTCGTCTCGTAATAGCTCGTCCAACTGCTGATTGATTATGCTCTGCATGGCGGGGTTCTTTGGATAATACCGCTGCTTTAGGGGCTTATTCTCCCGGAGAGTGATGGTATGCTCGGCGATCTCCGTTGGCCCGCTTAGCTCGTCGAAAAGCTGTAGCTCCTCCTGCAGAAAGTGGGCGGTTTCCTCGGCGTGAGGTTCTTCGGTCACCTGTAGCCTGGTTGGGTCCTCTGCTACAGTGGCCAGGTGTCCGTGGGGACAGTGGCTCCGGAACGGGTTGTGCTTCCGTGCGCTGGCTGCGTCCGACTGGGCTGGCAGCCGATATACACCGATTTTCCGTTGTGGTTCCCCAGGCCCAGGTGAGGTGGCTGGTTTGCGCGTGTGAGTTTCCACCGTTGTGGTGGCCAACAGGGCGCTCGTGGAGGGGCGTCGAAACGGGTTCTTCTCCTTTGCCGTGGCGGCGTCCGCCTGCGGTTGTAGGCCGTACCTGTTATCCGTGGTGATGCAGGTTCCTGCGGTGTCGCCTGACGGGTTCCTTGACAACGGGGGTCCCGAGGGGTCAGGACTTGTCTTCCGCACTGGCGCGTTTGGCTTTATGTGAGTCCTCGGAGCAGGCTTTGGAACTGTTTTGGTCCCCCCTTGGTGCCTTGCGATGATTGCGGCGTACCGGGTGTGCTTGGGGATTGCGCGGTTGCGGCCGTAGGAGTCGCCCGCGTATCTGGGGTTGGTTCTACCCTCCGGGTGGCAGGTGGGGCTAGTTGCAAGCAGACTTGCCCGCAGATTAGAGTTGCGCTGATGGCGCAAAGAAAGTCGATGCCCAAAATCACTTCATCCAGGATCGTTGGCAGGACTAGTAGCGTCAGCCCGATCTGTCGGTCGTTTAAGCCGACTTGCGCCCGGAGGGCCTTGGTCACCTCTTTCTGGGATCCATCCGCCAGAGAGATGCGGGAGAGGACTTCTCTGCCGTTTCTTCCTGAGTCTAAGCGCTTGGCGATCGCTTCGCTGACAAAGCTTCGCGAGGCTCCTGTGTCAATTGTTGCCGAGAAAGGTTGTCCCTCGATGGTAACATTGGCAACAATTCGCCCCCCCGCCAGGCGGAGTGGGGAATCTAGTGATGGGGGAGCACCGAGTGGGTCACCGCGGGCTCCCGACGTGGGCGGCGACCCTGGCCGTTTTCCGTCCGGCGGCAGCAGTCGATGGTACGGATGCTTCGTTTCCCACAGTCCCAGCAGTACATCAGCGGTGGGTTTCGGCATTCTCGTGTGAAGTGTCCAATTTCCCCGCAGCGGTGACAAGCTCGGCCGACGTCAACCGGTGGTTCCGCTTCCTGGGCGATCATCCCGTTGGATATCGCCGGCCTCCTGGGTCCAGAGGGCGTTGGAGCGAGAAAGTTCTGGAGTCGAGGTGTGGGTCTTCCGCTGCTCTCCCTGCCGGAATTCCAGCTTGCGGTTGGAATTAGGGCTGCATGTCGAACGGGGTCTCGATCCCGTGCGATTTCGAACGCAGTTGCCAGTTGGGTAAGCCCCTCTAGTGAGGAGAACTCATGTCGCCGTATGAAAAGCTGGTACTCCGGCATCAAATTCTCGTAGATCCGCTCGAGCTCCTGGCCTAGTGAGTACTTGGCGCGTTGCATCATCAGGCGTAATTCCACTACGTATATTTTGAAGGGCTCGCCCACTTGTTGTTGCCTGGTCCGGATGGCATCTTCTAGGCTCTGGTAGTACCGCGGAGGCAAGAAAAACTCCAGAAACTCTCTCCGGAAAGTTTCCCATGGCTCGGTGTGCATTTGGTATGCCCGGTACCAGCCTTCGGCGCGGCCTGAGAGAAGTCCAATGACGGCCCTCGGTATGTCACTCGTTCTCACATTGTAGGTAGTGGCACCTTCCTCGATGCGTTCTATAAAATGAACGGGGTCTGACTGTCCGTCAAACAGTACGCCCCATCCTCGCAGTTTCTCGGCGAACACGGCCGCGGATATGGAGCTGTGCGGAAGATGGGCGGCTGGGTTGGCGGCCGGTATCTCCCGTCCAGGGCTTTTCCGTAGGTTCCCTAAGCAGGGCACGGAAAACGTGTGATCCTCGATTCCGGGCATCGGTGAGGTGGCCCGACTGGTGGACGTCCTCTGGGTGGGTGCTTCCGGGTATATTGCCTCCAGTGCGGCAAAGCGCTCTCGTAGAGCCGGGCTGTGGTCTCCTCCTCCGATGAAGGATGCCAATCGTGGTCGTAGTTCGTCTACTTGGCCGTTCGGGTCAAGTCCAAACTCTTTTAGCAGAGCCTGCAGCTCGTCCTTCCGGCGGTAGGCTATCCACCTGACCCCCATGTTTGCGGTCGTGGAATCACCCCCGGATGCGGTGAAAAACCTGTCCTCTTCCAGTCCGGCAGCTGCCGGATCTGGCTTTGATTCTGCGTCCTCTGACGTTTTCTTTCCCGAGACACTGGGCATACGCGCGGTGGCGCTGCCGATGGCTCTGCTGGGGATCACTTGGTGAGCGCTCCTAGTGGCGTGACTGGGCGCTGGGCGCACGGCAGGTGCTGCTGACGTGCGGCACTGGCTGACCGATGTGGTTGCGGCTAGCGCTCCCGTTGGCGCTCGGTGAGTGCGGCTGGTGAGCGGCGGCGCTGATCGTTGGGCGCTCCTGGTGGCTAGTGACCACGTATCCGGCGCGGTTGGCGCTGCTGAGGGCGCGGCTGGGCGCTGCTGATGGGCGCTGCTGTGGGCGCTACTGCTGGCGCTCGGTGGGCACTCGGTAGGCACTCGGTGGGTGCTGCTGGTGGTGCAAATGACGCCGCCCGATGGGCGCTGAACGCTGCGGAGGGCGCGGGGCCGCTCGTTGCGCGCTCCTGGTGACGCTCGTTGTGTGGCTGGTGACCACGTGTCCGGCGCTGTCGGCGCTGCTGGTGGCGCTCTGTGGGCACCTGGTGGGCACGTGGGTGGGTGCCGCTGGTGGTGCACTGACGCCGATCGCTGGACGCTTGTTGGGCGCTGCTGGGCCGCTCTGTTGGCGCTGCTCGGGGCGCGGTATGCGCTTGACGGCTTCGTGGGAGACCACGTGGCTATGTGGCGCTCCGGGAGTGGGTTGGCATTGGCGGGCGCAGCGTTACGGGATCCCCTACTCTAACTATTCCTGCGGTCTCCTATATTTCTCTAAATCTCGTCTACTGGACATGGGTCTTTAGGCCATGCGGTTGGTGGTAAAAACCCAACTCTCCTGAAGGATATCTAGTCGTCCTTATCCGTCCCTGTTCGGGCGCCAAACTGTAAGGACCTTTTTCATGGGCTGGGATAAAACTCAGTCCGGCCAGGGTCCTCTACAGTTAAATTTGTAGAAAAGTGTTGGGACGAAACTGGACGGGGAGTTGCCGCGGGGATTTGTAGGGAAAGGAGGCCAGAGTATCCGCGTTGCACCGAGTAAGCAGCTCTAACGCAACACGGCACCCGAAAGGTATAGTGGAGGGCGGGGCTGCTCCCGGCGAAAATACTAACGAAACGAGCGGCGTAGCCGATCCCTGAGAAACTACCAACAAAACTGGACAGCGTGGCCGTTCCCCCTGGATGTGCGACTCACAAGCTACTGGGGTAAGGGAGTAGGGATCCGAGGGGAGGATGGCCGGAGGCGACCCTTCCCTGTGCTCCCTGTGGTCGGTCGAGTGGTCGTTTGCACTGAGTAAGCTTCTCTGGCGCAACAGTGTGTGTTTCACGCATCCTCACAGGTTCATCGCCAATAACAAGCAATGGAGAACCTGGGAAGAGTTCATAGAAAGCTTCCACACCTATTTTCTGCCAAGAGATTTCTTCACCAGGCTGGCGGACCAGAACCGGCAACGGAAGCAAGGCTTCAGCGAGTCGTTCAAGGACTACATGATCGACATGCAGACGAGGCCACTTAACTACTCTACGAAAGAAACGTTTAGGGTCATTAAAGAGAACTGCACACCAAGTCTACGGATTTTCTTAAGAGCATACAAAGTGTCGGACCTGGATACGCTAATGATCCTAGCCGATGAGTACGAAGAACTTGAAAAAGAACGGGAAGTTTTCGCACAGGAGAACAAGTTCTCAAAGACCAAGTCGGCGTCACCAATGCAGGTGACATGCAGAAGATGCGAGGAGACAGACAACCAGGACACACGAGGAAATAACCAATAGTCACCACCACACCAAGCCAGACGACAGCAGGTAACAGACGCACCACGCGGAGGCCATTGGACACCACCCCCACAACAACAGAGACAGCCAAACAATACCTTGTGGAGGCCGCCAAGCAAGACACAGAGGCCACAAGATGCCACCCATATCACAGACCCGCAGGAGGCCTGTCGAAAATGCGGTGGGAACGGACACTGGGCTAGAGGATGTCGAAACCAGCGGCTGTTATTTTGCTGGATATGCGGCAAGGTGGGTGTCAGGAGCGTCGATTGCTGCCAACGATCGGGAAATGGCCAGCGATCTCAGCCGCAGAGAGGCGAGCGGGGATCGCACAATGCCACTTCTCCAAACTAACGGCAAGTTAATCGAGGAAGAGCAGCAGTTGTCCGCAGCTGTGATGATTGGTGGGAACAGCTACAAAGCCACAATCGACACCGGAGCAACGGCAAGCTTCGTTAGCGAAGAATTGGCGGACAATATTGCTGCTCTAGGAAGGATTACAAAGACGAGACGGCAAGTTAGGTTGGCAGATGGAAGGTGCGGCGGAATTGATGCGCAGCTCGAGGTGGAGGTCAAATTCGGCAACAAACAAGTGACCATGACCCTGTTAATTTTACCCGGAGTGGTGGATCCACTAGTGTTGGGATGGAACTTCCTGAATCAAGTCGGAACCGAGATAAGGTGTGCTGGGCGCGAGATAATAATACCAGCCAGGAACCGACACAATGGATGGCTTGAGGAGAAGCTATCAGTAGCCGTCGTTCAACAAGTAAACGAGTTGGACGATACTACAGCGTTCCTTGAAGCAGAGCTGGCAGACTTCAGCACAATGACGGGAACATCGAATATGGCAGAACACCAGATCAAAATGAAGGATGACAAGCCAATCAAGCAGAGATACTACCCCAAGAACCCGAAAATTCAAGGGGAAATCAACGCAAAGGTGGACGAGCTTCTCCAAATGGGGTTCGTAGAGCATTCAAAGAGCCCATACAGCTTCCCCATCGTGATGGTGAAAAAGAAGACAGGCAAGTGGAGACTGTGTGTCTACTTCAGGCAGATCAACGCGAAGTCAGTGAAGGATGCCTACCCAATGCCCCGCATAAACTACATCCTGGATCAACTAAGGGAAGCGCGGTACATCAGCAGTTTGGACCTGAAGGATGGACCAAGCATCTGGACTAAGTAATTGGCCCCGAGATGTCACCTCACGCATTCGCTTACCAGGATGGCATAATAGTAATCGGTCGCACGCTGGAAGAACACAAAAGACACCTGAGAGAGTGTTCCGGCGTCTAAAGGAGGCAAACCTGAGGCTGAAAAATCGAGTGACAAGCGAGGGAATAGGAATATCGAGGGAATAGAAAAGTAGCCGCCATCGCCGAACTGGAACCGCCATCGACCGTCAAAGAACTCCGGCAATACCTAGGAGTAGCGTCGTGGTACCATCGATTTGTACCAGATTTTTCCAGAATCGTCAAACCCCTGAATGACCTGTTGCGCAAAGGCAGTAAGTGGGAGTGGACACCAGAGCACTAGACGGCCTTTGAGGAAGTAAAGGCAAGACTCGTGGCAGATCCGGTGCTAGCATGCCCGGACTTCATCCTGCAAACAGACGCCAGCGACTACGGCATCGGAGCAATACTGACCCAGGACACCGAAATGGGCGAAAGAGTAATCTCATATTCGAGGCGAACACTGAACGGCGCGGAGAAGAACTATTCAACAACGGAGAAGGAGTGCTTGGCGATCGTCTGGGCGATCCGGAAGCTCAGGCCATATCTGGAAAGTTACCACTTTAAGGTAGTAACCGACCACATGGCCCTGAAGTGGCTCAACAGCATCGAAAGCCCTTCAGGAAGGATCGCCAGATGGGCCCTGGAGCTACAACAGTACGACTTTGAGATAGCGTACAGAAAGGGTCAGCTAAACGTGGTGGCCGACGCATTATCAAGACAACCACTACCAGAGACGCTACGAGGAGTAAAAGAGGCGTCGGCAACAATAACTTCAGGAGGGTGCAGCTGGATCAAGGACATGGGCGAAAAGATAAGGACTCAACCGCAGAAGTACCCGGAAGTATGGATGGTGAGACACTGTACAGAAACATACCTCACCGAGCAGGCAGTGAAGACGACATGGAAGGTGTGCGTCCCAAAGTCGCTACCAGAAACAGTGTTGAGGGAAAACCACGACCCACCGTCTGCGAGACACGTAGGAAGCCGGTGGGCAATTGAACGGTTGGCAGCCCGATACTACTGGCCAGGCGTGCATAGAGACGCCCGAGCCCACGTAAGAAAATACGAGATGCGAGAGAAGGGAACCACGTCTACCCAGCAGCCTATATGATAAGGAAACCCTAGGCACTGGACGAGCTACGGAGAGCCCTGAGGAAAATGCCAACAAACTAAGAGAGGTATTCGTGATCGTGCGGCGAAATATGGAAAAGGCGTCCCAGGACCAGGCCAGACACTACAATCTGAGAAGGAGGCAATGGTCACCAACGGTGGGCGACAAAGTGTGGGCCAAGGAACATCACCTGTCCAAAGCGGCTGAAGGATTCGCTGCAAAACTAGCCCCGAGGTACGATGGCCCTTACCAGGTCGTAGATTTCGCCTCTCCAGTGATCTGCAAAATTCGCCACACACAGTCGAAGAAAGAAAGGACAGTTCACGTCAGCGAGCTCAAGCAACAACAAAACGAGCAGACAGCAGAAACGTCAGATTGTCTAACGAAAGGTACGAGGCGACAGGATTAGGCCGAAGCGAGAGTCATCCATACGCCACACGGAAAGGACAATCAGGATAGAACAAGAACATGGATAAGGATCTCACGTTGATCCAGACTGCGAGGCCACAGGATTATGCGTCAGGCCTAAGTGAGAGTCATCCACACGCCACGCAGAAAGGTCAACCATAAGGGTAGGGCACAAGGACGTGGATAAGGATGCATGGTGATCCCGACCACAAGGCAACAGGATTCAGCGTCGAGCAGTTGCCAGAGTCATCCGCGATTACGCCAGGCGGAAGGGACATTAACAAAACAGCACAAGGATACGGGTAACGTGAAGGGATCCAACCGCAAGGCAACAGGATTCAGCGTCGAGCAGTTGCCAGAGTCATCCGCGATAACGCCAGCCGGAAGGGACACTTACAAAACGGCACAAGGATACGGGTAACGTGTAGGGATCCAACCGCAAGGCAACAGGTTTCAGCGTCGGGCGCGAGCCACAGTCAACCGATTACGCCACGTAGAAGAGAGTATGCGCGGAGGGAGACAAGCAACACAAGTCGCGCAGTCCAGATATACACCGCAGCATCCGGAGATTCTATACGGAATGCGCCGGACGAGCTCGTCTAGTTCTTACCCGAGGAAAAGGGGAGGACGCTGCAGAATCAGATCTACACCGTAGCCAGCTGGTCACAAAAGACAGAATCACGCACCACACCAACAGTTAACTAAAAACAAGAAAAAGAACGGGGCATGCATGGGCCGCACCAGCAACCTGAAATTCAAAGGGGGCTTAATGCAGGAAGCAGAAACGGACATCATAATACTTACCTGCTGTCCTGGTTGCAAAGTGAATGCGAAGTCATCTCCGCACCCGCTCTCGAAAGCTGGCAATATGGAGTCAGATGCTGCCAACAGAGGACGAGTGAAGGGCGAGAGAGGACGAAAGGATGAGATGAAAAGGAGTGAAAGAAATGCAAAAGAAACTTACCTAAGAAAGTTGCAAAATCACCACGAGCCAGGGAAGGGGGCGCCTCGATAGGCGATCGATTGGCACTGGACGATAGTGCATTCGATGGGCACACGAAAATGAAAATATCGGCCGAGGTGGAAATATCGCAACGAGTAGGTGCACCGTCGGTATCGATAGTCGCAGAAACATCGATCACGCACGGATGGTGTGACCAGGCGGAGAAACCGTGGAAAGGAGTGGGACGCAGCAATGAGCACCGAGCTGGGGATCGATAGCCCATGAGTATCGATGTCCCAGCGGAAACATGGGAGCTACCGGCGCGGGAGATTTCAAGTTGCTACGAGGAGGATGACCAGCGCTGTAGAAACTCAAGGGAGCTTAGAGCGTCGAGGGAGCATCGAGGGAGCAACGAGGGAGCGCCGCGGGAATTGCAAGGAAACGCCGGAGAGTAGAAACAAGATTTAAATGTTTCCCGAAGTTAGGGGGGAATGTGAGGAGTTGAATAACTCCCCTCAAATAGAAGCAGCAGCAGATGGCCGGCCGCTTACCAGATACGCGACGAATTCGCGTAGTAATGGCGCGGCGAGGAGAGTTTGGAGACTTGGATGGAGAACGAGAGAGTTTGGAGACCAAGGATGGAGAGCGAGAGAGTTTGGAGATCAAGGATGGAGATCGAGAGAGTTTGGAGAGCAAGGATGGAGAGCGAAGGAGTTTGGAGACCAAGGATGAAGATCAAGAGAGTTTGGAGACCAAGGATGGAGAGCGAGAGAGGTTGGAGACCAAGGATGGAGATCGAGGGAGAATGGAGACTTCGCGGGCAAGGCAAGAGTGCCGTGTGCAAAAGCCAATAACGGGACTTGGAACCGGGAGAGGAAGTGCCACATCTCGGCAGTAGAGCAGCACACAGGCGTGCCACAAGCATCACGGGAATCAGCGGGATGGCAGCAGTGGGCGGAGCCCTGCGATTACCGGCGAAGTTCCCGAACAGCAACCGCCCAACTCCCCGAGTGCCAGAACGACGAGATACTGGTCAGAAGACAGCGCAGAGGACATCGACAGCGACGCCAGCAGACATTTCCGGCAGTCACGTTACCATCGCCACGCGGAGCTCATTGGGGAGCGCAGGAGCGTCGCGGACGTCACGCATTAGGGTGAAGCCGGGTGGAACGTTCGTCTGCGCTAGGCGTACTGCTAGACAGCTTCCTGGCGGCTGCCTTGACTGTCAGCGCGATCTGAGCAAGAACCTAGCGGGACCGTCCGGGACAGAGCAAGGGACAGGTATTGCCTCGAAAGGCGTTGGCCTGGACGGTGACGCTTCCCTAAGCCCACAAGGCCGAACTCTCTGCGAGTCTACGGCACAACAAGCGATCCCGAGGCAGCGCGTCGGCAAGCAAGCGGAGGCGGCCATTACGAGCGTCCCGAAACCCAGGAGCCAGCGGAAGCCGAGTCAACGCGTCGAGGAGCCAGAAAGAGGAGCGCCAACAGCCGGCGGAACCAGAACCAGGAGATACCGAAGCCAGCCCAGCCACACACCCGCTGTACTAATACCACGAGAATAAATTTCACTATTACCATTTGAACCCTTTGTTTTCTCACTGAGCTACGGGCAATCACGTCATATAAATTTGGTGGGACGAACACACAATCTTCTGAGCTAGCCGCACGAATCTCGTAGCGAGCAGACACACAAAAATCAGTTCGTTACACTATTATTTCAGAGTCACCTCGTTTTCTAGAAAGGGGCTCGTTGGTAGAGCCATCCATATAGTCATCCTTATCATTGCACTGGTAAACCATATAATTGTTCTTAATATACTTGTTTGATCTTAAAATACAAAAGGTCGATTATATTTAGACATGGTAATATTTGATCGATACTCACAGCTCTAGCAAATAAGGATCAAATGGGAAAAACGATTCCAGCGTCTCCTCGGGCATACATTTGTCGTGGCCGTATACTGTGGCTAGTTTTCGCAAAGCGTTGCGCAAAACAGTATGGCATTATGGTAAGTTCTCATAACACCAGCTAATGCTGTAGCCACTGTGGCTAGACAATATCGCAGAGCATTTAAATGACACATAGAGAGGCGAGATAGTTGAAGGGACTGAAGGAAGAGCAAATCTAAAAAAGATTTTAAAATATTACAATCATAAAATTTACCCACTTAATCTTAAGCTGTAAAAAAAAGCTTAACACAATCTTTGAAAAATCATTAAAAACCAATTTGGTCATCTTTCATCTGAGAAAAATCTTCCTTTCACAACACTGATGGAAAAATAAGTTGACAAATGAGAGTTCCAACAAGAACTATCGCATAATCCCTGAACAACCAGAATAACTCAGACTGTCAATTATTATTAGAAATGTAATTTCTAAAATTGAAGACTAGCTGCCTGTGCCAATGGTTCCATGGTGGGAGAAGTCAAGCACGGAATAATAGACGGAGACCCCAGTAAATAAACAGTCCCGGACAGCCAGCGAGTACCCTGCAACGAAGCAATACCGACGATGGGAATTGTTCAGCCGCATCTAAATAGATGATTTACACAAAACCATGCCCAACACATCACCTACCCACCGCCCCTCCCAAAACAACATCTCACTTCGAACCGGACTACGATGTAATACGGACCGTGCGAAGAGTCAGCTTGGCTGGGGGCCCGGATCAAAAACTAGCCCAGTTCGGAACGGTGTGCTCAGGGATATGGCTATCCCCTATTCTAACTATCGCCTTACCCGGGCATCGCGGATCTCTGCGCGGACCTTTCTCCTTCTCCGCAACTCGTGGGACCAATTATGGACAACAAAACTAACGTAAAGCAAAATACATAGACGGGAACTCTCAAAAATCCCACGGAAATGCTGAACACTGGTTCCAACATCCGCACAAGCACGGTCCTGAAAGGGCCGCATCCCGAACTGATGATATCGGGTGGCAGAAAGCCAGGCGCAAATGCGTCCGCCACGGGCGCTTCTGCGCCTGCAACAATGGTAAGGATAGCCAAGACGCTCAGGCCACCCAATGGCGCAAAATAAATACACATACGCGGAAAGGCGGACTGCCGCCCAGACTCTGCGCTCTCATGCTAGGAGCAACATTGCCACCCCTTCGCCTGAATGGCTGAAAAAGATTGAGCTAGGAAGGTGCTTCCTAACTACGGGCAGGATATGCCCACCCAAGAAGGGGCTCAGGCGAAAAGGAAGCGATCCCTAGATCTACACGGACCATCGGCGTTAACGTGATGCTTGAGCCGGCTCTGTCGTGGTTTGTTTCTTCCAGCTCGGCCCAGATGTCGACGAGTTTTGGGTCGTTCTCCGTTTCTGAGTAGTATTCCGACAGAGCCTCCTCATGTCGTCAAGCCTGCCCTCCAGGGCAACATTAAGCCTCTGTGCGATATGGGCGAAGTCCTCTTATGGCGGTAAATCCACTTCTTTCCCATTTTTATTGTGTTGGTCTTACTGTTGGGACAATCAACCGAACTGATTTTTGTTGGTCTGCTCTCTACGAGATTCGTGCGGCAAGCTCAGAAGATTGTGCGTTCGTCCCATCAAATTTATATGACGTGACTTTCCCGTAAATCAGTGAGAAAACACAGGGTTCGAATGGTAACAGTGGGTTTTATTCTCGTGTTATTAATAAAGTCGGAGTGTGGATGGGCTGGTCTCGATATTTCCTTGCTCTGGTTCCACAGGCTGCTGATGTTTCTCGTCTTGGCCTGTCGACGCGTTGACTTGATGACCGCTGGCTCCTGTGTCTCGGGATGCTCGTAGTGGCCGCCTCTGCTCGCTTGCCGACGCGCTGCCTCGGGGTCGCTTGTCGCGCCTTGCGGGCTTACGGAAGCGTCACCGTTCTCAGACTAGGGTGAACAAGCCTTGCTCTCCAGTCCAACGCCTTTCGAGGCAATACCTGTCCCTTGCTCTGTCCCGGACGGTCCCACTAGTTTCGTGCTCAGATCCTGCTGACAGTCAAGGCTAACGCCAGGAAGCTGCCTAGCAGCTCACTTTGCTTTACGCCTAGCGCAGGCGAACGTTACAGCCGGCTTTACCATAATGCTTACGTCCGTGACGCTCCAGCGCTCCCCAACGAGCTCTGCGCGGCGATGGTAACGTGGCTGCCGGTTATCTGTCAACGGGTCGTTCGCTCGCCCTTCCTGACTAATAGCTTGGCGTTTCTGGCACTCGAGGTTTTGGGCTCATGCTGTTCGGGAACTTCGCCGGTAATAGCAGGGATTCGCCAGGGTGTGTGGTCGTGACAAAGTTGAAAACCGAACGCCTTGAACGCCTCAGCCACTTGTGTCTCAATTCGGAGATTGCTGATGTCCCAAACCCGAACGTCTCGACGTGGCGATGCTTCCGACGACTCGCCTTGTGGTGGCTCCCTCGTAGATTACTCGGTTGACTGACTGTTCACCTTGGTATCTTGACTGATCTTGACTGTTTGACTCCTCGTGCTCGACTGATCCAGCTGCCAGCGCTCTGTGGCCTTATATAGGGCCTCCGGGAACCGTTTTTTCCTTTTACGCACGGCCCGCTGAATCTGTCCACTCCGGGTCCAAGCTCTCTCATACTCCATCCTTCGCCTCCAAACTCTTTTCTTCTCCAGCAGCTCCTCGCCACGACGTTACTACGCGAATTCGCCGCGTATTTGGTAAGCGGCCGGCCATCTGTTGCTGCTGTGGCTAAGATTGAATAGCTCCCCACAATAATAATAACAAAATCTCATTTAATTTAGACGGATTTTAGCGTTATGGGCTATTCAGTGAGCGTGGCTCCGCGCTGAAACAAACTTGCGCTGCGAAGAAAGAACCTACACGCCAAATCCCAACATTTTACGGACAAACGGACATGGCTAGATTGACTCGGCCAGTGATGTTGATCAAGAAAATCTATACTTTATGGGGTCGGAATCGCTTCCTTCTACCTGTTACATACTTTCCAACGAATCTGGTATACTCTTTTAATCTACTATAATCTAATCTATATGGTAAATCGAAATTTTTAAAATAATGAATGGCGGTACATTAATAAGTATGACTTATAAGTTAAGTCCGGGGAAAGACCCGAAAAGAAATTGTTTGTCAAACTCTTGGCATTTAGAAAGTTCCAAATGCTTTTGCATTTTGTCGGCTACAATAAAATAATATTCCTCTATTGTGAGGAGTTGAATAACTCCCCACAAATAGAAGCAGCAGCAGATGGCCGGCCGCTTACCAGATACGCGGCGAATTCGCGTAGTAACGGCGCGGCGAGGAGAGTTTGGAGACTTGGATGGAGAACGAGAGAGTTTGGAGACCAAGGATGGAGAGCGAGAGAGTTTGGAGACCAAGGATGGAGATCGAGAGAGTTTGGAGACCCAGGGTGGAGAGAGAGAGTTTGGAGACCTCACTTATAGTTTCCGAGATCTCCGCGTTCATCAGGACACACGGACAGACGGACAGACGGACATGGCTAGATCGACTCGGCTAGTGATCCTGATCAAGAATATATATACTTTATGGGGTCGGAATCGCTTCCTTCTACCTGTTACATACTTTCCAACGAATCTAGTATACCCTTTTACTCTACGAGTAACGGGCATAATCAAAGGGCAACAAAAACGGGAACGAAAAAAAAACAATATTTTAATCTATCTGTAGTTTTTATATGAGCTAAGACCATTTAAAAATACTAAAAAAAACAAGGAACAACGACATAGTCGAGTACCTCGACTATCAGATACCCGTTCCTCAGCTAAATGCAGATATGCAAGCAGCAAAGCGAGATTAAAATGCGCCACCTATCGGCTGTAGACAGATTTAAGCTTTATGGGTGTTAGAGTGGGCGTGGCAATCGATAGGTATTGACGAGACCAATACATTTCAGTTAAAATTTTTTATCTAGCATAAAAATTGTGGGCGTCACAGGTTTGGGCGGTTTGTGGGCGTTAAAGTGGGCGTGGCAATCTTATTTTAGGTCAATCGATAGCTATTGATGATAACAATACATTTCAATTAAAATTTTTATTCTAGCATCAAAACTGTAGGAGCCACAGTTTTGGCCGGTTTGTGGGCGTTAGAGTGGGCGTGGCACTCTGCTGAAACAAACAAAGTTAAGTCCGGCGAAAGATCCGAAATTAAATTGTTTGTCAAACTCTAGGCATTTAGAAAGTTCCAAATGCTCTTGCCTTTTGTCGGCTACAATAAAATAGTCTTCCTCTATTATTTCAGAGTCAGAGTTTTCTAGAAATGGGCTCGTTGGTAGAGCCATCCATATAGTCCTTATCATTGCACTGGTAAACCATGTAATTGTTCTTAATATACTTGCTTGATCTTAAAATACAAATGGTCGATTATATTAAGACATGGTAATATTTGATGGATACTCACAGCTTTTGCAAATAAGGATCAAATGGGAAAAACGATTCCAGCGTCTCCTCGGTCATACATTTGTCGTTGCATACAAACGGTCGATTATATTAAGACATGTTAATATTTGATGGATACTCACAGCTTTAGCAAATAAGGATCAAATGGGAAAAACGATTCCAGCGTCTCCTCGGGCATACATTTGTCGTGGCCGTATACTGTGGCTAGTTTTCGCAGAGCGTTGCGCTCTAAAACAGTATGGCAGTAGGCAAGCTGGTAAGTTCTCGTAACACCAGCAAATGTTGTAGCTACTGGGACTAGACAATATCGCAGAGGATTTAAATGACACATAGCGAGGCGAGATAGTTGAAGGGACTGAAGGAAGCAAATCTAAAAAAGAATTTTTAAAATTACAATCAAAAAATTTACCCACTAAATCTTAAAGCTTAAAACAATTGTCGGTTCACGCAGCCGCAGCAGCTTATTAACTTAATTCGATCTCTTATATTAATTGCATCGCGAAAGGTAACTCTCTCTATCTAGCTCTCTTGTTTTTTATGTACTTGCATTCTTGGGCCCAGCATTCGGCTGGCTGTCCCTTTGTAAATGTAGTACGAATTCTGATCTCGACATTAAATGCACTCTCGTCTTGCCTGCTGTACTCTCTCTCGCTAATAAATTGTTAACAAGCAAAAATCAACATGAAATTCATATTTTTTAATTAAGCAATAACTAATAAAATAGCTTATTAGTTCGAAATTGGTGATCCCGACGTGATTTGTGCATAAATAATACTGAGTGCAAATCATATAAGTATATTTATTGACTTTTTCGTTCTTGCGGCTGCGGTGCATTGGCGGAGCAACAATCATAAGGCCTTAAATGCAGTGAGCTCTATAAATAAATAGCAGTTGGTGATTGCGGAAATTTACATATAAGGCGCAAAATCAGCTTTACATAGAAGCGTACATAGCCAAGTAACGGGCTGTTATTCCCTCGTTTGCTTTGCGCTCATCTTCCCGCTGGAGCCGAATTTCGGGCATTTCGTCTGCTGTTGTTGTTGTAGCCATGCCTACGGTAACTTTTGGAGATGTTACCGCTGATGCAAACAGGGCAATATTTTTAAAGCGCAAGGCAACGGCTTTATTTAATAGAGTGGAGCGCTTAGTGGATTCCTTATCAAGTGCGGCGTTAACTTCATGCGACGAATCCGGTCTTCAAGTGAGGTTGGAGTTTATTGAAGAGCTTCAAGAGTCATTTAAAAAGGTGCTCGGTGAGCTCGAAGAATTCGATTTTGAGGAAATTGAAAGTGATTTAAGTGAGAAATTTGATGACATTCTCGTAATTCTGAAGTCATCGGTTGAATCCGAAATTTCAAAGCGCGCCTCACAGCTTCTTTCGCACTCAACTTTTGCTGACGGCATCACTCCGGGAGTTTTCGGCCCCCAGCAGCGTCAGCTTCGACATAGGGCAGCATTGCTGCCCCCACTGGAGCTTCCAAAATTCGCTGGAGGTCAAGCAAATTGGTCAGACTTTTATTCTATGTTTACCACGATCATAGATAGTCATCCGGACCTCAGCAACGTAGAAAAGCTGCAGCTTCTACGATCGTGCCTTAGGGACGCAGCGTTGGAAACTATTCGCTTTAGATTTGCTGAAAAATAGATTTGATAATAGACGTTTGGTTTTTCAGGCACACATTATTGAGATCCTAGGCCTAAGGGTGGTGCAGAGTGATTCCGTCTCGACACTTCGGGAGCTGTCCGATAAATTCAACGCTCATATTCGTGCTCTCAAAGGACTGGGCACGACGGAACAAATCGCAGGATGCATTATCGTCCAAGTCCTGTTCCAAAAGTTGGATCCGGCAAGTCAGGCAAAGTGGGAAGAGCGTTTAGAGGACCCTGCGTTCGTCAATTTATATCCTACGTGGGAGTCAATGGCATCATTTCTGGAGCAGCGATGCAGGACGTTGGAGACTATGGATTTCGCCATGGCAAACTATGCGCCGGGCAATCAGGTGGGAAGTAACAGAATACCCAATGCTCGTAGATCAGCATTCGTTGCCTCGAATGCTAACCCTTGGCTTTGTATATTCTGTAATGATACGGGGCATTCCATTTCTTATTGTCAGAATTCTAAAATCCTGTCTCCTGCGAATAGGCTTCAAGAAGCGAATCGGCTCTGTCTTTGCATAAATTTTCAAGATCGGCAATGCAACTCCAGTAGTTGTCGTGCATGCGGACACCAAACCCTGCTTCACCTGGGAAACTCACCTTCCTTTCATTCACAAGAAGGAGCACAGCTTCAAGAAGGACTTCCCTCTGCCTCACCCTCTGCACTGCCTTCCACTTCGACTGCTCTTATTGCACAGGAGTTTAGTAATGATATTGTGCTCTTAGCAACGGCTAGCGTTTTAGTAAAAAACCGTTCCGCGGTTTTCGTTCCCTGTCGAATGTGAGGAGTTGAATAACTCCCCACAAATAGAAGCAGCAGCAGATGGCCGGCCGCTTATCAGATACGCGGCGAATTCGCGTAGTAACGGCGCGGTGAGGAGAGTTTGGAGACTTGGTTGGAAAACGAGAGAGACCAAGGATGGAGATCGAGAAAGTTTGGAGACCAAGGATGGAGATCGAGAGAGTTTGGAGACCCAGGGTGGAGAGAGAGAGAGTTTCCCAGCATCACGGGAATCAGCGGGTCGGCAGCAGTGGGCGGAGCACCGATTGAAAGCGGTACGTGAAGGACAAGTGGGTCAACCAGCAGGCACGGACTTTGGACTCGGAGTGGAGAGATTCAGCGGGCCATGCGCAATAGGGAAACAACGGTTCCCGGAGGCCCTATATAAGGCCGCAAAGCGCTGGCAGCTGAATCAGTCGATTACAAGGATTCAAACCTTCAAGATCACTTAGATACCAAAGTAAACAATCAAACAACCAGATAATCTACAAGAGAGCAACAGCAAGTCGAGTCGCCAGAGAAGCAGCGCCGTGGGAGCCTACAAGGAGCAAGATTGCTACGTCGAGACGTTCGGGACTGGGATACCAGGAATCTCCGAATTGAGTCGCAGGTAGCTGAAGTCCAGAGGGCATCACACGGCTAGGTCAAGGCGGTCAATTAACCTTATCCACAAAGTCCTGGCGTTACGCCTGGAGAGAGTATAACAAGCCAGAAGGGAGAGCGGTCGATCGGTACGGTCTCGAGTGGAATTGTCCAGGAGAGCCCTACGGATTCGACTTGCGAGGTCCCGGAGCGGCGTGCCCGAACCCCCAATAAAACAAGCCAGAAGGGAGAGCGGTCGATCGATACGGTCTCGAGTGGAATTGTCCAGGAGAGCCCTACGGATTCGACTTGCGAGGTCCCGGAGCGACGTGCCCGAACCCCGAGTACCAAAACCCACGCGGAAACGTCCCGGACCAAAAGCAAAACGGTGAGGCTAGGGTGGAACGTTCGTTTACACTAGGCGTGGAAGCAAAGTAAAGCGCGAGGCAGCTTCCTGGCGTTCCGCCTTGACTGTCCGCGCGGGCTGAGCGGAAACCTCAGTGGGACCGAGTCGTTACCAGCAGTCACCAAGTCACGCGTGAGGAGCGAGCAGCGACCGAGCGTCTTCAGGGAGCTGCGAGAATCTTCAGGGAGCTGCGAGGATCTTCAAAGAGCTACAGGACTGGAGCACCGAGTCATCAAGGCGAGAGTTCGTCGAGTTAATCAGGACCGTCGGAAGTACCGAAGGTCACAAGCTTCGAGTTAAGGCCAACCAAGCTACCAAGACATTTGTAATAATATACCCGCAATAAACACAATACGAACCCGTGAATTCTGTGCTTTCTCACTGAGCTACTGGGCGGTCACGTTAATATAAATTTGGTGGGACGAACACACAATATACTGAGCTAGCCGCACGAATCTCGTAGCGAGCAGACCACAAAAATCAGTTCGTTACAAAGCTTAAAAATACATTACCTTAATTGGTCAGGCGCATCTCAAGATATTATAAAAACACGAGGATAACAAAAAAAATGTCTCTAAGAAAAAATTAATCCATTTAAAAATTTTAGGTCTTCTTTTTTGCGATCTTGGTGTCCAACTCAACCAGGATCTACCATTATTTTTCGTGGGGCATTCTGGCTGTAATCTAGTGCTATCAAAACAGAAACTAAGTCAAGTTTTACGATTAATTTGCAAATGTTTCTTATATTTTCACAATCAAGATTAGAATTACATTGTTTTGATATAAAAAATATCATGTATATTGTATATGGTAAATCGAAATTTTATATATAATGAATGGTGGTTCATTAATAAGTATGACTGTTGGGGCGGTGCGGCTTGATCGTGGTGAAATAGTTGAAGCCCCAATATCGAGTGGTACCCAAAAAACACGGGAGTACTTTTGGGGTTTTTACGCGACGTGCGTAGGTGTTTATTCGTACACTTTGAAACATGAACTGCTTAAGCCTAACTTAACTTAAGCGCTCCAGAGCAGAGCGGAGACTTAGGGGAGAGATGGAGAGGGAGAGCGGACGGCAGTGCGAGCGCGCGAGATGTAGACATCTGGATAAAACTGCCGCTCGACACTGCCTCCTGAAATTAAACGCCCTTTTGGCGTGAACATTCTCCCCCCCCCTTGCGAGGACACCCGTAGCAAGAACCTCAGGATAGTAGGCTCAGGAATATTTTGGAAGTATAGATCGGTCGTCCGTATGTAGGAGAGTGTGGTGGGCCTTTCCACACTTGTGGCAGTGATGACCACTGCGGCAGGAGTCCTTGGAATGATTGTGAGCCAAGCAATTGGAGCAGTACTTCTGGATATGTACTTCCTGAAGCCGATTCTGGGGGCTTAGCCGTAGAAAGTGGTGGCACTTCCGTAGAGGATGGATCTTTTGGCAGACTCGGCATTGGTAGGATTTAATACCTCGAGTACGTCTGCCATCCAAGGCGGGGTATGGAACCCAATATTCGGATGGAGTATTCTTAGGAGGAACTTTTTGTACGGAAACTTGCGTTGAATAGGACGAAATGATGTGTGGAACTGAGGCGGGTACTGGCCTTGGAGGGTCGGATGGAATCGTCGGAGTAGTAGGACCGCTGTTTCGATGCAGCAATGTGTGATGCCGATCTTGGCAAGTGAGACAGTTGTGAGCGCTTGTGCAATCCCGGAATTGATGGCTATTTGCAAAGCAATTGGAGCACAACTGCTTCCTTTGGATATAGGCTAAGCGATCTTCTACCGTCATCTGTAGGAAGCGTGGACATATACGCACGGGGTGGTTCTTCTTCGAACACAGATCGCAGCCTTTGGTTATCGGAACTAACCTTGTGTTGAAGGAATTTATTTTTGGAAATTCTGCCTCTCGATTTGTGTCTTTGGACTGGACGTGGTGGAAATTGGAAGATCGGAAGCTATCGACGGCCTCAAGAGTTAGATGACGCTCCGTCAAATATGAATCAAGCTCAAGCCACGTAGGAATTTCGGCTTTATTTTGGATGGATTGCTCCCATAATGAGAGAGTGAGCTTTGGTAGTTTTGTCGAGCACATATAAACCAGGATAGGGTCCCAATTCTCAATATTAACACCGGAAAATGTTAAGGAAGTTAAGCAACCTTGAAAAGTGCGTTGAAGTTCCTTTAAGGCTGCTCCCGACTCCTGTGCTATGGATTGCACATTGAAAAGTGTTTTCAGGTGACTGTTTACCTGCAATCTCTTATTTTCGAAACGCTCAGTTAGGTTATTCCAGGCTGAGCGAAAGCCATCATTGGTGAGTGGGTATCTTGAAACTATGGATTGAGCTTCGCCACTTGTTTTTGAATTTAAGTGGAATAATTTTTCAACGGGCGTTAGACTCGGATTGTCTATGTATATTGCCGTGAAAAGGTCCCGGAAAGTCGGCCAGCGAAGATAATCGCCAGAGAAAACCTCTATGTCGATAGGAGGGAGCCGACAGCCATAAGACGTGGAATTTTGGGACGGAGTTACTGGAGCTTGAGGTATTTGGGAGGAGCCCTTTTGGATTTGTTCCATCAGCTGCGCGGCAAATATTTCGTAAGTGGAGTACGTTTGGTAATACTTGGACTTTAGTATGGATTTTGTGTCTGCGGCGCTCTCGCCTGCAGCTATAATGCAGTCGGAGCATATGTCGTATGCTGCCTTTACCGATTGCCACAAGGAATTGAGGTGATCGCGACGGATGTTACAGGCGGATAACGTTGGTGTAGGAGCCCCTGGAGCGTTCACAGTGGCCTCAAAGTGGATTAGACAGTCAGCTGTGGCCATAAATCGGGTTAAAGCGGATTTTACTGATGTTGCCATGACGTTAAATAATTTAGAATTTTAATTCAGATGTAAGGAAACGGATTGGAATTAAATTGGAATTTAGGAACAAATTAAGATTGTAAATATAAACGGTCACACTGTCGGATAGGCAATAAATATTTATTATATCGGATGGTCGGACTTATGTAAGGAATTACGGACTTTAATATTGTTTGTTTGAAAGGAACACTTTTTGTGAGCTCTTGACCCACTGTGCACTGGCGATATACGGTATACGTATGTATGTACACTGTACGTATGTATATATGTGGGGTGCGAATAGCAGAATAACGTTGCGGGAATGGGAAAGACTTCGCTTATGTTTGTATGTCGGTGCGCTTGTTTGTCACCTGCACAACTAAATTGCAAACGATTTGCTGGAGTAAATTTGTGTATATTGTCACTTTGTTTTTAATTTTAGAAATAGTTTAGCCGTATTTGTAGCTCGAGAAAAGTAGTTGGAGTGGACTGTATTAGAATAAAACAAGGAAGAACGCTATAGTCGAGTACCTCGACTATCAGATACCCGTTACTCAGCTAAATGGAGATATGCAAGCAGCAAAGCGAGATTAAAATGCACCACCTACCGGCGGTATACAGATTTAAGCGTTATGGGCGTTAGAGTGGGCGTGGCAAATTTTTTTTTTGGACCAATCGATAGGTATTGTCGAGACCAATACATTTCAGTTAAAATTTTTTATCTAGCATAACAATTTTGGGCGTCACAGGTTTTCGCGGTTTGTGGGAGTTAGAGTGGGCGTGGCAAATTTCTTTTTAGATCAATCGATAGGTATTGACGAGACCAATACATTTCAGTTAAAATTTTTTATCTAGCATGAAAATTGTGGGCGTCACAGGTTTTCGCGGTTTGTAGGCGTTAAAGTGGGCGTGGCAAACTTTTTTTTGGATCAATCGATAGGTATTGATGAGAACAATACATTTCAGCTAAAATTTTTATTCTAGTATCAAAACTGTAGGAGCCACAGTTTTGGGCGGTTTGTGGGCGTTAGAGTGGGCGTGGCACTGTGCTGAAACAAACTTGCGCTGCGTAAGAAGCTCAGGAATCTGCACGCCAAATCTCAATAGCCTAGCTCTCATAGTTTCCGAGATCTCAGCGTTCATCCGGACGGACAGACAGACGGACAGACGGACAGACGGACAGACGGACAGACGGACAGACGGACAGACGGACAGACGGACAGACGGACATGGCTAGATCGACTCGGCTAGTGATCCTGATCAAGAATATATATACTTTATGGGGTCGGAAACGCTTCCTTCTGCCTGTTACATACTTTCCGACGAATCTAGTATACCCTTTTACTCTACGAGTAACGGGTATAAATAGTTCGAGTGGACTGTATTAGATTGTTTTTGTAAATATACACATGCAGCTGGAACACAGTAAAAAATAAAGAGTGCAAGTCTTAAAGAATAATTTTATGATCCGGATTTTTTTTTACTGTGGCTGAGTTATATTTTACACACAATTGGAATTAAAAATATTTTTGAGAAATATTGTTGTTGAATAGTAGCACTGAAATATCTTCTGGAATTGTTTCAAGTGTACAATTGTGGGCAAAGGAAACTGGAATATTGTCGGGCACAAGTAACGGAATCGAAATACATATATTAAATGCCGTTGCGTCGGATTAATCTCTTTTGGATTTAGACAATATATCATACAGAAAGTTAGTCGAAATAGGGTTCGAAAAACTGGCGTATGACCGGCAATTTTAGTAAGTGGAACTGATCTGGAGTGTTTCAAGCCTGCTGGGAAAAAATCAAAGGAAACTCCAGGAGAGGAAAGTCCAAAGATTTTGAAATCCGGCTCGAAGGACCAAAATGTTGGGGCGGTGCGGCTTGATCGTGGTGAAATAGTTGAAGCCCCAATATCGAGTGGTACCCAAAAAACACGGGAGTACTTTTGGGGTTTTTACGCGACGTGCGTAGGTGTTTATTCGTACACTTTGAAACATGAACTGCTTAAGCCTAACTTAACTTAAGCGCTCCAGAGCAGAGCGGAGACTTAGGGGAGAGATGGAGAGGGAGAGCGGACGGCAGTGCGAGCGTGCGAGATGTAGACATCTGGATAAAACTGCCGCTCGACACTGCCTCCTGAAATTAAACGCCCTTTTGGCGTGAACAATGACTTATAAGTTAAGTCCGGGGAAAGATCCGAAATGAAATTGTTTGTTAAACTCTTGGCATTTTGAAAGTTCCAAATGCTTTTGCTTTTTGTCGGCTAGAATAAAATCGTCTTCCTCTATTATTTCAGAGTCACCTCTTTTTCTAGAAAGGGGCTCGTTGGTAGAGCCATCCATACAGTCATCCTTATCATTGCACTGTTAAACCATGTAATTGTTCTTAATATACTTGTTTGATCTTAAAATACAAAAGGTCGATTATATTTAGACATAGTAATATTTGATGGATACTCACAGCTTTATCAAATAACCATCAAATGGGAAAAACGATTCCAGCGTCTCCTCGGGCATACATTTGTCGTGGCCGTGTACTGTGGCTAGTTTTCGCCGAGCGTTGCGCTCCAAAACAGTATGGCAGTAGGCAAGCTGGTAAGTTCTCGTTACACCAGCAAATGCTGTAGCCACTGTGGCTAGACAATATCGCAGAGCATTTAAATGACACATAGAGAGGCGAGATAGTTGAAGGGACTGACGGAAGAGCAAATCTAAAAAAGATTTTAAAATATTACAATCATAAAATGTACCCACTTAATCTTAAGCTGTAAAAAAAGCTTAACACAATCTTTGAAAAATCACTAAAAACCAATTTGGTCATGTTTTATCTGAGAAAAATCTTTGCTTCACAACACTGATGGAAAAATAAGTTGACAAATGAGAGTTCCAACAAGAACTATCGCATAATCCCTGAACAACCAGAAAAACTCACACTGTCAATTTTTATTAGAAATTTAATTTCTAAAATTCAAGACTAGCTGCCTGTGCCAATGGTTCCATGGTGGGAGAAGTCAAGCACGAAATAGTGGACGGAGACCCCAGTAAATAAACAGTCCCGGACAGCCAGCGAGTATCCTGCAACGAAGCAATACCGACTATGCGAATTGTTCAGCCGCATCTAAATAGTTGATTCACACAAACCCATGCCCAACACATCACCTACCCACCGCCCCTCCCAAAACAACATCTCACTTCGAACCGGACTACGATGTAATACGGACCGTGCGAAGAGTCAGCTTGGCTGGGGGCCCGGATCAAAAACTAGCCCAGTTCGGAACGGTGTGCTCAGGGATATGGCTATCCCCTATTCTAACTATCGCCTTACCCGGGCATCGCGGATCTCTGCGCGGACCTTTTTCCTTCTCCGCAACTCGTGGGACCAATTATGGACAACAAAACTAACGTAAAGCAAAATACAGAGACTGGAACTCTAAAAAAACCCACGGAAATGCTGAACACTGGTTCCAACATCCGCACAAGCACGGTCCTGAAAGGGCCGCATCCCGAACTGGGGATGTCCGGTGGCAGAAAGCCAGGCGCTTATGCCTCCGCCACGGGCGCTTCTGCTCCTAAAACAGTGGTAAGGATAGCCAAGGCGCTCGGGCCACCCGCTGGCGCAAATAAATGCACATACGCGGAAGGGCGGACTGACGGCCAGACCCTGCGCTCTCATGCTAGGAGCAACATTGCCACCCCTTCGCCTGAATGGCTGAAAAAGAATGAGCTAGGAAGGTGCTTCCTAACTACGGGCAGGATATGCCCACCCAAGAAGGGGCTCAGGCGAAAAGGGTGCGATCCCTAGATCTACACGAACCATCGGCGTTAACGTGATGCTTGAGCCGGCTCTGTCGTGGTTTGTTGCTTGCAGCTCGGCCCAGATGTCGTCGAGTTGTGAGCCTTCCTCATGTCGTCGACATTAGGGCTCTGTGCGACATGGGCGAAGTCCTCCTTCTTATGGCGGTAAATCCACTTCTTTCCCATTTTTGTGTTGATCTTACTGTTGGGACAATCACACTGGGCGCCAGATGTAACGAACTAATTTTTTTCGGTCTGCTCGCTACGAGATTCGTGCGGCTACCTCAGAAGATTGTGCGTTCGTCCCACCAAATTTAAATGACGTGACTGTCCCGTAGATCAGTGAGAAAACACAGGTTGCGAATGGTAACAGTGGGTTTTATTCTCGTGTTATTAATACAGCCGGAGTGTGGCTGGGCTGATCTCGATATCTCCTTGCTCTGGCTCCACAGGCTGCTGATATTTCTCGTCCTGGCCTGTCGACGCGTTGACTTGATGACCGCTGGCTCCTGTGTCTCGGGATGCTCGTAGTGGCCGCCTCTGCTCGCTTGCCGACCCGCTACCTCGGGGTCGCTTGTCGCGCCTTGCGGGCTTAGGGAAGCGTCATCATTCTCAGACTAGGGTGAACAAACCTTGCTCTCCAGGCCAACGCCTTTCGAGGCAATACCTGTCCCTTGCTCTGTCCCGGACGGTCCCGCTAGGTTCGTGCTCAGATCGCGCTCACAGTCAAGGCTAACGCTAGGAAGCTGCTTAGCAGTTCACTTTGCTTTACGCCTAACGCAGGCGAACGTTACACCCGGCTTCACCCTAATGCTTGACGTCCGCGACGCTCCTGCGCTCCTCTGACTGCCGGTGATGTCTGCTGGCGTCGCTGCCGATGTCCTCTGCGCTGTTTCCTGTCTTGCCGCTGGGCTTCTCCAGGACAACGCATCTTGAATGCCTCAACGGGTCGTTCGCTCGCCCTTCCTGAATAATAGCTTGGCGTTTCTGGCACTCGAGGTTTTGGGCTGTTGCTGTTCGGGAACTTCGCCGGTAATCGCAGGGATCTCCAGGCCAACGCCTCTTGAAACCACAATTTGATCCACCGCTCGTCCTTCACGCCAGGTCCTGCTTTGTTGGGCAAGGTACGCTGGGTCTTAGACACATTTCCTCCCCGAGCTCACGTTTCCTCGTCGCAGGCCTCTTTCGCTTGACTCTGACAGACCCGCCGGGCGATTCGCCAGGGTGTGTAACCTTGACTTAGCCGTGTGGTGCCATCCGGACCTCAGCCACTTGTGTCTCAATTCGGAGATTCCTGATGTCCCAATCCCGAACGTCTCGACGTGGCGATGCTTTTGACGACTCGCCTTGTGGTGGCTCCCTCGTACATTACTCGGTTGTCTGACTGTTCACTTTGGTATCTTGACTGAGCTTGACGGTTTGACTCCTCGTGATCGACTGATCCAGCTGTCAGCGCTCTGCGGCCTTATATAGGGCCTCCGGGAACCGTTATTTCCCCTTTACGCACGGCCCGCCGAATCTCTCCACTCCGGATCCAAACTCTCTCATACTCCATCCTTCGTCTCCAAACTCTCTTTTTCTCCCACAGCTCCTGCCCGCGCCGTTACTACGCGAATTCGCTGCGTATTTGGTAAGCGGCCGGCCATCTGTTGCTGCTATTGTTAAGATTTGTGGGGAGTTATTCAACTCCTCACAATAATAATAACAAAGTCTTATTTAATTTAGACGAGTTTTAGCGTAATGGGCTATTCAGTGAGCGTGGCTCCGCGCTGAAACAAACCTGCGCTGCGAAGAAAGAACCTACTCGCCAAATCCCAACATTTTACGGACAAACGGACATGGCTAGATCGACTCGGCCAGTGATGTTGATCAAGAAAATCTATACAATATGGGGTCGGAAAAACTTCCTTCTACCTGTTACATACTTTCCAACGAATGGTATACCCCTTTAATTCTACGAATAACGGGAATAATAAAAGGGCACTGAAAACGGGAACGAAAATAAAAAAAAACAGTATTTTAATCTGTCTGTAGTTTTTATGAGCTAAGACCATTTAAAAATACTAAAAAAAAACAAGAAAGGAAGCTAACTTCGGCAAGCCAAAGTTTACATTCCCATATAGGTTGTTCCTTTGCACTATCGGGAAATTTTCTGGTCACGCCATTTATTAATAGTCGTTAAAACAAAAGTGTGTTTTCTGGAATACTTTAACCAATATTCAATGTTATGCTTAAGAAATTTCGAGAGAAACCGCTGTTGTATCAGCTGCTAAAAGATTCATTCTCAGGCTCTCAAAAGTCGACGTAAGGCTAAAACTTTTAAATTTCAAAAAGTGAGTGAAGTTAGAATTAATTTAAAGGATGGTGGTGTTCACTAAGTGTGTATACAAACATTGAAATCGTGCTGTTCTTGTAATCCAGAGTTAAAGTGAGCGGTCTAACACGAATGTTTTTTAAAAAACTATTTTTTAAGTTGAGATGAAAAGCGAGATAATTTCTCATTAGAAAAACCGGTTTCCTATTCTATTAGAAAATTAATTTTTTCGATTGTAATCTTAAATTTGAAAGTGCCCCTTTCTTTGTACTGTTGGCTCAAGTTGTGAAGTAGACTTTTATTTAAAATGACTATTAAGGTAAGCTTAAAACACCTAGCGCTACCATTGACCAATTTAACCGAACTTTAGCTGTTGTAAAAGAAAAACATCGCTAAAAAAATGATAGAAATGTGAAGTAAACTCTAAACATTTTTGGTTTCTATGACAACTTTAAGATATATTCTTCTGATTTATTCCAAATTTGTAATATTGTTTTAATATCATATTAAAACGGTACTTTCAAAGTTGTATGCAATTATCTCTGAAAGCAGCCAAGTTGATCTGACCATTTCTATGGAAGCTTTATGATAAATTGTAAGATCCGTATGATTTTTTTATATCATATGCGCTGTGATTAAACACAACGACTTTGCCGAGTTGTAGCTCACAACATACTCAATGTATGCTGCTCATTTACTCGGCTAAATTAAAGGGTGACATTATAATTGTAAGCTAAAACATACATAACCTTAATTGGATGCGCCTGGCATCTCAAGATATTATAAAAACACGAGGATAACAAAAAAAATGTCTTTAAAAAAAAATGAATCCATTTAAAAATTGTAGGTCTTCATTTTTGCGATCTTGGTGTCCAACTCAACCAGGAACTACCATCAGATCAAAGATCCGAAATGAAATTGTTTGTTAAACTCTTGTCATTTAGAAAGTTCCAAATGCTTTTGCCTTTTCTCGGCTACAATAAAATCGTCTTCCTCTACTATTTCAGAGTACCACGTTTTCTAGACAGGGGCTCGTTGGTAGAGCCATCCATATAGTCATCCTTATCATTGCACTGGTAAACCATGTAATTGTTCTTAATATACTTGTTTGATCTTAAAATACAAAAGGTCGATTATATATAGACATGGTAATATTTGTTGGACACTCACAGCTTTAGCAAATAAGGATCAAACGGGAAAAACGATTCCAGCGTCTCCTCGGGCATACATTTGTCGTGGCCGTATACTGTGCATAGTTTTCGCAGAGTGTTGCGCAAAACAGTATGGCAGTACGCAAGCTGGTAAGTTCTCGTAACACCAGCAAATGCTGTAGCCACTGGGGCTAGACAATATCGCAGAGGATTTAAATGACACATAGCGAGGCGACATAGTTGAAGGGACTGAAGGAAGAGCTAATCTAAAGAAGATTTTTAAAAGTTACAATCCAAAAATTTACCCACGAAATCTTAAGCTGTACAAAAAAGCTTAAAACAATCTTTGAAAAATCACTAAAAACCAATTTGGTCATCTTTCATCTGAGAAAAATCTTTGTTTCACAACACTGGTGGAAAAATAAGTTGACAAAACGAGCTCGTCCGGCGCATTCCGTATAGAATCTCCGGATGCTGCGGTGTATGTCTGGACTGCGCGTCTTGAGTTGCTTGTCTCATTCCGCGCATACTCTCTTCTACGTGGCGTAATCGTTTGACTCTGGCTCGCGCCCGACGCTGAAACCTGTTGCCTTGCGGTTGGATCCCCACACGTCACCCGTATCCTTGTGCCGTTTTGTAAGTGTCCCTTCCACCTGGCGTTATCGCAGATGACTCTTGCAACTGCCCGACGCTGAATCCTGTTGCCTTGCGGTCGGGATCACCATCCATCCTTATCCTTGTGCCCTACCCTTATGGTTGACTTTTCTGCGTGGCGTGTGGATGACTCTCGCATCGGCCTGACGCCTAATCCTGTGGCCTCGCAATTTGGATCAACTTGAGATCCTTATCCATGTCCTTGCTCTATCCTGATTGTCTTTTCCGTGTGGCGTATGGATGACTCTCGCTTCGGCCTGACGCCTAATCCTGTCGCCTTGTACCTGTCGTTAGACAATCTGCCGTTTCTGCTGTCTGCTCGTTTTGTTGTTGTCTTTCTTCGACTGTGTGTGGCGAATTTTGCAGATCACTGGAGAGACGAAATCCCCAACCTGGTAAGGGCCATCGTACCTCGGGGCTAGTTTTGCAGCGAATCCTTCAGCCGCATTGGACAGGTGATGTTCCTTGGCCCACACTATGTCGCCCACCGCTGGTGACCATTGCCTCCTTCTCAGATTGTAGTGTCTGGCTTGGTCCTGGGACGCCTTTTCCATATTTCTCCGCACGATCTCGAATACCACTCTTAGTTTGTTGGCATTTTCCTCAGGGGTCTCCGTAGCTCGTCCAGTGCCTAGGGTTTACTTATCATATGGGCTGCTGGATAGACGTGCTTCCCTTCCCTGGGTAAGAAACGCCTGTGTATGGCCGGTGGATTCCGATATGCTCCGGCCACTTCTCGTCCCAGTTTCTCTGGTCCTGCCCTGCGAACTGCGCAATCATGGTCTTGACCGTTCTGCTTGCTCGTTCGGTCGGATTCTCTTGTGGTGTGTATGGCGCGGTTAATTGTTGACTAATACCCATCTCAGCCAGGAAATTTTTAAAAATGCGGCTTGCAAACTGTACTTCATTGTCCGTTATGACCACCTTCGGGACCCCGTACCTTGCGATTATGCGCTCCCTAAACGCCTTCTTGAGCGACTCTGCTGTCGCACTGCGTAGGGGCACCAGTTCCGTCCATTTCGAAAACCTGTCTATCATGACCAGCAGCATTTGGTTCCCGTGCTTGGATCTTGGTAGGGGTCCAACGAAGTCTGCACATACCGTGGCCCATGGTTCCTCCGGCACTTGGGTCAACATCTTCCCGGCTGCCTGCATCTGATTGGGCTTAAACCGCATGCAAATCTCGCATTTTCTTACGTGGGCTCGGGCGTCTCTATGCATGCCTGGCCAGTAGTATCGCGCTGCCAACCGTGCAATTGTCCTCCGGCTTCCTACGTGTCCCGCAGACGGTGCGTCGTGGTTTTCCCTCAACACTGTTTCTCGTAGCGACTTTGGAACGCACATCTTCCATGACGCGACGTCTTCACTGCCTGCTCGGTCAGGTATGTTTCTGTACAGTGTCTCACCATCCATAACATAGTCCGGGTACTTCTGCGGTTGGGTCCTTATCTTTTCGCCCATGTCCTTGATCCAGCTGCACCCTCCTGAAGTTATTGTTGCCGACGCCTCTTTTACTCCTCGTAGCGTCTCTGGTAGTGGTTGTCTTGATAATGCGTCGGCCACCACGTTTAGCTGACCCTTTGTATTGTTGTAGCTCCAGGGCCCATCTGGCGATCCTTCCTGAAGGGCTTTCGATGCTGTTGAGCCACTTCAGGGCCATGTGGTCGGTTACTACCTTAAAGTGGTAACCTTCCAGATATGGCCTGAGCTTCCGGATCGCCCAGACGATCGCCAAGCACTCCTTCTCCGTTGTTGAATAGTTCTTCTCCGCGCCGTTCAGTGTTCGGCTCGAATAGGAGATTACTCTTTCGCCCTTTTCGGTGTCCTGGGTCAATATTGCTCCGATGCCGTAGTCGCTGGCGTCTGTTTGCAGGATGAAGTCCGGGCATGCTAGCACCGGATCTCCCACGAGTCTTGCCTTTACTTCCTCAAACGCCATCTGGTGCTCTGGTGTCCACTCACTTACTGCCTTTGCGCAGCAGGTCATTCAGGGGTTTGACGTTTCTGGAAAAATCTGGTACAAATCGACGGTACCACGACGCTACTCCTAGGTATTGCCGGAGTTCTTTGACGGTCGATGGCGGTTCCAGTTTGGCGATGGCGGCTACTTTTTCTGGAGCTGTTCCCATTCCTTCGCTTGTAACTCGATGTCCCAGGTACAGAAGTTCCTTTTTAAAGAATTGGCATTTTTCTGTATTCAGCCTCAGGTTTGCCTCTTTTAGACGCCGGAACACTTCTCTCAGGTTTCTTTTGTGTTCTTCCAGCGTGCAACCGATCACTATTATGTCATCCTGGTAAGCGAATGCGTGTGGTGACATCTCGGGGCCAATTACTTGGTCCAAAACTCGCTGAAACGTTGCCGACGCCGAGTGAAGTCCGAACGCCATTACCCTCCACTGAAACAGACCTTTGCCTGGAACATTGAACGCCGTGTATTGCCTGCCACTCTCTGCCAGTGGGATTTGCCAGTATCCATCCTTCAGGTCCAAACTGCTGATGTACCGCGCTTCCTTTAGTTGATCCAGGATGTAGTTTATGCGGGGCATTGGGTAGGCATCCTTCACTGACTTCGCGTTGATCTGCCTGAAGTCGACACACAGTCTCCACTTGCCTGTCTTCTTTTTCACCATCACGATGGGGGAGCTGTATGGGCTCTTTGAATGCTCTACGAACCCCATTTGGAGAAGCTCGTCCACCTTTGCGTTGATTTCCCCTTGAATTTGATTTCATGGGGTAGTATCTCTGCTTGATTGGCTTGTCATCCTTCATTTTGATCTGGTGTTCTGCCATATTCGATGTTCCCGTTATTGTGCTGAAGTCTGCCAGCTCTGCTTCAAGGAACGCTGTAGTATCGTCCAGCTCGTTTACTTGTTGAACGACGGCTACTGATAGCTTCTCCTCGAGCCATCCATTGTGTCGGTTCCTGGCTGGTATTATTATCTCGTGCCCAGCACACCTTATCTCGGTTCCGACTTGTTTCAGGAAGTTCCATCCCAACACTAGTGGATCCACCACTCCGGGTAAAATTAACAGGCTCATGGTCACTTGTTTGTTGCCGAATTTGACCTCCACCTCGAGCTGCGCATCAATTCCGCCGCACCTTCCACCTGCCAACCTAACTTGCCGTCTCGTCTTTGTAATCCTTCCTAGAGCAGCAATATTGTCCGCCAATTCTTCGCTAACGAAGCTTGCCGTTGCTCCGGTGTCGATTGTGGCTTTGTAGCTGTTCCCACCAATCATCACAGCTGCGGACAACTGCTGCTCCTCCTCGATTAGCTTGCCCGTTAGTTTGGAGAAGTGGCATTGGGCGATCCCCGCTCGCCTTTCTGCGGCTGAGATCGCTGGCCATTTCCCGATCGTTGGCAGCAATCGACGCTCCTGACACCCACCTTGCCGCATATCCAGCAAAATAACAGCCGCTGGTTTCGACATTCTCTTGCCCAGTGTCCGTTCCCACCGCATTTTCGACAGGCCTCCTGCGGGTCTGTGATATGGGTGGCATCTTGTGGCCTCTGTGTCTTGCTTGGCGGCCTCCACAAGGTATTGTTTGGCTGTCTCTGTTGCTGTGGGGGTGGTGTCCAATGGCCTCCGCGTGGTGCGTCTGTTACCTGCTGTCGTCTGGCTTGGTGTGGTGGTGACCATTGGTAATTTTCTCGTGTGTCCTGGTTGTCTGTCTCCTCCTGCGTCTGCAAGTCACCTGCGTTGGTGACGCCGACTTGGTCTTTGAGAACTTGTTCTCCTGTGCGAAAACTTCCCGTTCCTTTTCAAGTTCTTCGTACTCATCGGCTAGGATCATTAGCGTATCCAGGTCCGACACTTTGAGTGCTCTTAAGAAAATCCGTAGACTTGGTGTGCAGTTCTCTTTAATGACCCTAAACGTTTCTTTCGTAGAGTAGTTAAGTGGCCTCACCATCGTCTGCATGTCGATCATGTAGTCTTTGAACGACTCGCTGAAGCCTGGCTTCCGTTGCCGGACCTGGTCCGCTAGCCTGGTGAGGAAATCTCTTGGCAGAAAATAGGTGTGGAATCTTTCTATGAACTCTGCCCAGGTTCTCCATTGCTTGTTGTTGGCGATGAACCATTTCAACGCCCTTCCTTTAAGCAACTCCGGCATCGCTCGAGAGATCATATCAAGGTCCAAGCCGTACGTGTTGGCGGACCATTCTACCTGCTCCAGGAACTCAAAAGGTTTTTCCGCCCCGTCGAACCTGAACGACCATTCGCGGACCTGTTTAGCGACCTTTGCATAGTCCGACTGGCTTGGTCTCGCGGTCAGCGCTGTTGTTTTCTTATCCTGGCTTGACTCTCTCCTGTGGGCCTCTTTTTGCATGTTGTCAAAGCTCAGGCTTGCCACCAGGGTGTCCCCTTCAGCGTTGGTTAACGTAATGCCTGGGCCGACTCTGTCGTGGTATGTTGCTTCCAGCTCGGCCCAGATGTCGACAAGTTGTGGGTCATTCTCTGTTTCTGAATAGTGTTCCGACAATGCCTTCCTCATGTCTTCTAGCCTGCCCTCCAGGGCGACATTAAGCCTCTGTGCGACATGGGTCCCCCTTCTTGAGGCGGTAAATCCACTTCTTTCCCATTTTTTTTTGTGCTGTTCTCACTGTTGGGACAATAACGTTGGGCGCCAGATGTAAAGAACTGATTTTGTGTGTCTGCTCGCTACGAGATTCGTGCGGCTAGCTCAGAAGATTGTGTGTTCGTCCCACCAAATTTATATGACGTGATTGCCCGTAGATCAGTGATAAAACAAAGGGTTCAAATGGTAATAGTGGGATTTATTCTTGTGGTATTAGTACAGCGGGTGTGTGGCTGGGCTGGCTTCGGTATCTCCTGGCTCTGGTTCCGCCGGCTGCTGGCGCTCCTCTTTTTGGCTCCTACCATATACAATATAAATGATATTTACACCCGTTACTCGTAGATTAAAAGGGTATACTAGATTTGTTGGAAAGTATGTAACAGGTAGAAGGAAGCGATTCCGACCCCATAAAGTATAGATTTTCTTGGCCAACATCACTGGCCGAGTCGATCTAGCCATGTCCGTTTGTCCGTAAAGTGTTGGGACTTGGCGTGTAGATTCTTTCTTCGCAGCGCAAGTATGTTTCAGCGCGGAGCCACGCTCACTGAATAGCCCATAACGCTAAAACCCGTCTAAGTTAAATGAGATTTTGTTATTATTATTGTGAGGAGTTGAATAACTCTCCACAAATCTTAGCAACAGCAGCAACAGATGGCCGGCCGCTTACCAAATACGCGGCGAATTCGCGTAGTAACGTCGCGGCGAGGAGCTGTTGGAGAAGAAAAGAGTTTGGAGGCGAAGGATGGAGGCGAAGGATATGAGAGAGCTTGGACCCGAAGTGGAGAGATTCAGTGGGCCGTGCGTAAAGGGGAAATAACGGTTCTTGGAGGCCCTATATAAGGCCACAGAGCGCAGCTGGATCAGTCGATCACGAGGAGTCAAACCGTCCAGATCAGTCAAGATACCAAAGTGAACAGTCAGTCAACCGAGTAATCTACGAGGGAGCCACCACAAGGCTAGTCGTCGGAAGCATCGCCACGTCGAGACGTTCGGGATTGGGACATCAGGAATCTCCGAATTGAGACACAAGTGGCTGAGGTCCGGAAGGCGCCTCACGGCTAAGTCAAGGCGTTCGGTTTCCAACTTTGTCACAACCGCACACCCTGGCGAATCGCCCGGCGGGTCTGTCAGAGTCAAGCGAAAAAGGGCCTGCGACGAGGAAACGTGAGCTCGGGGAGGAAAGTTGTCTAAGACCCAGCGTACCTTGCCCAACCAAGCAGGACCTGACGAGAAGGACGAGTGGTGGATCGATTTGTGGTTTCAAGAGGCGTTGGCCTGGAGTCCCCTGCGATTACCGGCGAAGTTCCCGAACAGCAACAGCCCAAAACCTCGAGTGCCAGAAACGCTAAGCTATAAGTCAGGAAGGGCGAGCGAACGACCCGTTGAGGCACTCAAGAGGCGTTGTCCTGGAGAAGCCCATCGGCAAGACAGGAAACAGCGCAGAGGACATCGGGAGCGACGCTAGGAGACATCACCGGCAGTCAGAGGAGCGCAGGAGCGTCGCGGACGTCAAGCATTAGGGTGAAGCCGGGTGTAACGTTCGCCTGCGCTAGGCGTGAAGCAAAATGATCTGCAAGGCAGCTTCCTGGAGGCAGCCTTGACTGTCAGCACGGTCTGAGCACGAACCTAGCGGGACCGTCCGGGACAGAGCAAGGGACAGGTATTGCCTCGAAAGGCGTTGGACTGGAGAGCAAGGTTTGTTCACCCTAGTCTGAGAATGGTGACGCAGCGCGTCGGCAAGCGAACAGAGGCGGCCACTACGAGCATCCCGAGACACAGGAGCCAGCGGTCATCAAGTCAACGCGTCGACGGGCCAGGACGAGAAACATCAGCAGCCTGTGGAACCAGAGCAAAGAGATATCAAGACCAGCCCAGCCTTACTCCAGCTGTATTAATAACACGAGAATAAAACCCACTGTTACCATTCGAACCCTGTGTTTTCTCACTGATCTATGGGAAAGTCACGTCATATAAATTTGGTGGGACGAACGCACAATCTTCTGAGCTAGCCGCACGAGTCTCGTAGCGAGCAGACCAACAAAAATTAGTTCGTTACATCTGGCGCCCAACGTGATTGTCCCAACAGTGAGAACAGCACAATAAAAATGGGAAAGAAGTGGACTTACCGCCTCAAGAAGGAGGACCCATGTCGCACAGAGGCTTTATGTCGCCCTGGAGGGCAGGCTAGACGACATGAGGAAGGCTCTGTCGGAATACCACTAAGAAACGGAGAACGACCCAAAACTCGTCGACATCTGGGCCGAGCTGGAAGCAACATACCACGACAGAGCCGGCCCAAGCATCACGTTAACGCCGATGGTCCGTGTAGATCTAGGGATCGCTTCCTTTTCGCCTGAGCCCCTTCTTCGGTGGGCATATCCTGCCCGTAGTTAGGAAGCACCTTCCTTGCCCATTCTTTTTCAGCCATTCAGGCGAAGCGGTGGCAATGTTGCTCCTAGCATGAGAGCGCAGAGTCTGGGCGTCAGTCCGCCCTTCCGCGTATGTGTATTAATTTGCGCCAGCGGGTGGCCCGAGCGCCTTGGCTATCCTTACCACTGTTTTAGGCGCAGAAGCGCCCGTGGCGGAGGCATTGATAACACTAGATTGCACCTGCCTTTCTGCCACCCGACATCATCAGTTCGGGATGCGGCCCTTTCAGGACCGTGCTTGTGTGTTCAGTGTTCAGCATTTCCGTGGGTTTTTTCAGAGTTCCCGTCTATGTATTTTGCTTTATGTTAGTTTTGTTGTCCATAATTGGTCCCACGAGTTGCGGCGAAGGAGAAAGGTCCGCGCAGAGACCAACGATGCCCGGGTAAGGCGTTAGTTAGAATAGGGGGTCGCCATATCCCTGACTGGGATAGGCTAGTTCGGACTGGGCTAGTTTTTGATCCGGGCCCCCAGCCAAGCTGACTCTTGGCACGGTCCGTATTACATCGTAGTCCGGTTCGAAGTCAGATGTTGTTTTGGGAGGGAAGGTGGGTAGGTGATGTGTTGGGCATGGGTTTATGTAAATCAACTATTTAGATGCGGCTGAACAATTCCCATCGTCGGTATTGCTTCGTTGCAGGATACACGCTGGCTGTCCGGGACTGTTTATTTACTGGTGTCTCCGTCTATTATTCCGTGCTTGACTTCTCCCACCATGGAACCATTGGCACAGGCAGCTAGTCTTCAATTTTAGAAATTACATTTCTAATAATAATTGACAGTCTGAGTTATTTTGGTTGTTCAGGGATTATGCGATAGTTCTTGTTGGAACTCTCATTTGTCAACTTATTTTTCCATCAGTGTTGTGAAGCAAAGATTTTTCTCAGATAAAACATGACCAAATTGGTTTTTAGTGATTTTTCAAAGATTGTGTTAAGCTTTTTTTACAGCTTAAGATTAAGTGGGTAAATTTTATGATTGTAATGTTTTAAAATCTTTTTTAGATTTGCTCTTCCGTCAGTCCCTTCAACTATCTCGCCTCTCTATGTGTCATTTAAATGCTCTGCGATATTGTCTAGCCACAGTGGCTACAGCATTTGCTGGTGTTACGAGAACTTACCATAATGCCATACTGTTTTGCGCAACGCTTTGCGAAAACTAGCCACAGTATACGGCCACGACAAATGTATGCCCGAGGAGACGCTGGAATCGTTTTTCCCATTTGATCCTTATTTGCTAAAGCTGTGAGTATCGATCAAATATTACCATGTCTAAATATAATCGACCTTTTGTATTTTAAGATCAAACAAGTATATTAAGAACAATTATATGGTTTACCAGTGCAATGACAAGGATGACTATATGGATGGCTCTACCAACGAGCCCCTTTCTAGAAAACGAGGTGACTCTGAAATAATAGTGTAACGAACTGATTTTTGTGTGTCTGGTCGCTACGAGATTCGTGCGGCTAGCTCAGAAGATTGTGTGTTCGTCCCACCAAAATTTATATGACGTGATTGCCCGTAGATCAGTGAGAAAACAAAGGGTTCAAATGGTAATAGTGGGATTTATTCTCGTGGTATTAGTACAGCGGGTGTGTGGCTGGGCTGGCTTCGGTATCTCCTGGTTCTGGTTCCGCCGGCTGCTGGCGCTCCTCTTTTTGGCTCCTCGACGCGTTGACTCGGCTTCCGCTGGCTCCTGGGTTTCGGGACGCTCGTAATGGCCGCCTCCGCTTGCTTGCCGACGCGCTGCCTCGGGATCGCTTGTTGTGCCGTAGACTCGCAGAGAGTTCGGCCTTGTGGGCTTAGGGAAGCGTCACCGTCCAGGCCAACGCCTTTCGAGGCAATACCTGTCCCTTGCTCTGTCCCGGACGGTCCCGCTAGGTTCTTGCTCAGATCGCGCTGACAGTCAAGGCGGCCGCCAGGAAGCTGTCTAGCAGTACGCCTAGCGCAGACGAACGTTCCACCCGGCTTCATCCTAATGCGTGACGTCCGCGACGCTCCTGCGCTCCCCAATGAGCTCCGCGTGGCGATGGTAACGTGACTGCCGGAAATGTCTGCTGGCGTCGCTGTCGATGTCCTCTGCGCTGTCTTCTGACCAGTATCTCGTCGTTCTGGCACTCGGGGAGTTGGGCGGTTGCTGTTCGGGAACTTCGCCGGTAATCGCAGGGCTCCGCCCACTGCTGCCATCCCGCTGATTCCCGTGATGCTTGTGGCAGGCCTGTGTGCCGCTCTACTGCCGAGATGTGGCACTTCCTCTCTCGGTTCCAAGTCCCGTTATTGGCTTTTGCACACGGCACTCTTGCCTTGCCCGCGAAGTCTCCATTCTCCCTCGATCTCCATCCTTGGTCTCCAACCTCTCTCGCTCTCCATCCTTGGTCTCCAAACTCTCTTGATCTTCATCCTTGGTCTCCAAACTCTCTCGCTCTCCATCCTTGCTCTCCAAACTCTCTCGATCTCCATCCTTGGTCTCCAAACTCTCTCGCTCTCCATCCTTGGTCTCCAAACTCTCTCGTTCTCCATCCAAGTCTCCAAACTCTCCTCGCCGCGCCATTACTACGCGAATTCGTCGCGTATCTGGTAAGCGGCCGGCCATCTGCTGCTGCTTCTATTTGAGGGGAGTTATTCAACTCCTCACATTCCCCCCTAACTTCGGGAAACATTTAAATCTTGTTTCTACTCTCCGACGTTTCCTTGCAATTCCCGCGGCGCTCCCTCGTTGCTCCCTCGATGCTCCCTCGACGCTCTAAGCTCCCTTGAGTTTCTACAGCGCTGGTCATCCTCCCATGTTTCCGCTGGGACATCGATACTCATGGGCTATCGATCCCCAGCTCGGTGCTCATTGCTGCGTCCCACTCCTTTCCACGGTTTCTCCGCCTGGTCACACCATCCGTTCGTGATCGATGTTTCTGCGACTATCGATACCGACGGTGCACCTACTCGTTGCGATATTTCCACCTCGGCCGATATTTTCATTTTCGTGTGCCCATCGAATGCACTATCGTCCAGTGCCAATCGATCGCCTATCGAGGCGCCCCCTTCCCTCGCTCGTGTTGATTTTGCAACTTTCTTAGGTAAGTTTCTTTTGCATTTCTTTCACTCCTTTTCATCTCATCCTTTCGTCCTCTCTCGCCCTTCACTCGTCCTCTGTTGGCAGCATCTGACTCCATATTGCCAGCTTTCGAGAGCGGGTGCGGAGATGACTTCGCATTCACTTTGCAACCAGGACAGCAGGTAAGTATTATGTTGTCCGTTTCTGCTTCCTGCATTAAGCCCCCTTTGAATTTCAGGTTGGTGGTGCGGCCCATGCATGCCCCGTTCTTTTTCTTGTTTTTAGTTAACTGTTGGTGTGGTGCGTGGTTCTGTCTTTTGTGACCAGCTGGCTACGGTGTAGATCTGATTCTGCAGCGTCCTCCCCTTTTCCTCGGGTTAGAACTAGACGAGCTCGTCCGGTGCATTCCGTATAGAATCTCCGGATGCTGCGGTGTATGTCTGGACTGCGCGACTTGTGTTGCTTGTCTCCCTCCGCGCATACTCTCTTCTACGTGGCGTAATCGGTTGACTCTGGCTCGCGCCCGACGCTGAAACCTGTTGCCTTGCGGTTGGATCCCTACACGTTACCCGTATCCTTGTGCCGTTTTGTAAGTGTCCCTTCCGGCTGGCGTTATCGCGGATGACTCTGGCAACTGCTCGACGCTGAATCCTGTTGCCTTGCGGTTGGATCCCTTAACGTTGCATGCATCCTTATCCACGTCCTTGTGCCCTACCCTAGCCAGTAGTATCGGGCTGCCAACCGTGCCATTGTCCACCGGCTTCCTACGTGTCCCGCAGACGGTGCGTCGTGGTTTTCCCTCAAAACTGTTTCTCGTAGCGACTTTGGAACGCACATCTTCCATGACGCGACGTCTTCACTGCCTGCTCGGTCAGGTATGTTTCTGTACAGTGTCTCACCATCCATAACATAGTCCGGGTACTTCTGCGGTTGGGTCCTTATCTTTTCGCCCATGTCCTTGATCCAGCTGCACCCTCCTGAAGTTATTGTTGCCGACGCCTCTTTTACTCCTCGTAGCGTCTCTGGTAGTGGTTGTCTTGATAATGCGTCGGCCACCACGTTTAGCTGACCCTTTGTATTGTTGTAGCTCCAGGGCCCATCTGGCGATCCTTCCTGAAGGGCTTTCGATGCTGTTGAGCCACTTCAGGGCCATGTGGTCGGTTACTACCTTAAAGTGGTAACCTTCCAGATATGGCCTGAGCTTCCGGATCGCCCAGACGATCGCCAAGCACTCCTTCTCCGTTGTTGAATAGTTCTTCTCCGCGCCGTTCAGTGTTCGGCTCGAATATGAGATTACTCTTTCGCCCATTTCGGTGTCCTGGGTCAGTATTGCTCCGATGCCGTAGTCGCTGGCGTCTGTTTGCAGGATGAAGTCCGGGCATGCTAGCACCGGATCTGCCACGAGTCTTGCCTTTACTTCCTCAAAGGCCGTCTGGTGCTCTGGTGTCCACTCCCACTTACTGCCTTTGCGCAGCAGGTCATTCAGGGGTTTGACGATTCTGGAAAAATCTGGTACAAATCGATGGTACCACGACGCTACTCCTAGGTATTGCCGGAGTTCTTTGACGGTCGATGGCGGTTCCAGTTCGGCGATGGCGGCTACTTTTCTATTCCCTCGCTATTCCTATTCCCTCGCTTGTCACTCGATTTTTCAGCCTCAGGTTTGCCTCCTTTAGACGCCGGAACACTCTCTCAGGTGTCTTTTGTGTTCTTCCAGCGTGCGACCGATTACTATTATGCCATCCTGGTAAGCGAATGCGTTAGGTGACATCTCGGGGCCAATTACTTAGTCCAGATGCTTGGTCCATCCTTCAGGTCCAAACTGCTGATGTACCGCGCTTCCCTTAGTTGATCCAGGATGTAGTTTATGCGGGGCATTGGGTAGGCATCCTTCACTGACTTCGCGTTGATCTGCCTGAAGTCGACACACAGTCTCCACTTGCCTGTCTTCTTTTTCACCATCACGATGGGGGAGCTGTATGGGCTCTTTGAATGCTCTACGAACCTCATTTGGAGAAGCTCGTCCACCTTTGCGTTGATTTCCCCTTGAATTTTCGGGTTCTTGGGGTAGTATCTCTGCTTGATTGGCTTGTCATCCTTCATTTTGATCTGGTGTTCTGCCATATTCGATGTTCCCGTCATTGTGCTGAAGTCTGCCAGCTCTGCTTCAAGGAACGCTGTAGTATCGTCCAACTCGTTTACTTGTTGAACGACTGCTACTGATAGCTTCTCCTCGAGCCATCCATTGTGTCGGTTTCTGGCTGGTATTATTATCTCGTGTTCAGCACACCTTATCTCGGTTCCGACTTGTTTCAGGAAGTTCCATCCCAACACTAATGGATCCACTACTCCGGGTAAAATCAACAGGCTCATGGTATCTTGTTTGTTGCCGAATTTGACCTCCACCTCGAGCTGCGCATCAATTCCGCCGCACCTTCCATCTGCCAACCTAACTTGCCTTCTCGTCTTTGTAATCCTTCCTAGAGCAGCAATATTGTCCGCCAATTCTTCGCTAACGAAGCTAGCCATTGCTCCGGTGTCGATTGTGGCTTTGTAGCTGTTCCCACCAATCATCACAGCTGCGGACAACTGCTGCTCCTCCTCGATTAGCTTGCCCGTTAGTTTGGAGAGGTGGCATTGTGCGATCCCCGCTCGCCTCTCTGCGGCTGAGATCGCTGGCCATTTCCCGATCGTTGGCAGCAATCGACGCTCCTGACACCCACCTTGCCGCATATCCAGCAAAATAACAGCCGCTGGTTTCGACGTCCTCTAGCCCAGTGTCCGTTCCCACCTCATTTTCGACAGGCCTCCTGCGGGTCTGTGATATGGGTGGCATCTTGGGGCCTCTGTGTGTTGCTTGGCGGCCTCCACAAGGTATTGTTTGGCTGTCTCTGTTGCTGTGGGGGTGGTGTCCAATGGCCTCCGCGTGGTGCGTCTGTTACCTGCTGTCGTCTGGCTTGGTGTGGTGGTGACCATTGGTTATTTCCTCGTGTGTCCTGGTTGTCTGTCTCCTCGCATCTTCTGCATGTCACCTGCGTTGGTGACGCCGACTTGGTCTTTAAGAACTTGTTCTCCTGTTCGAAAACTTCCCGTTCCTTTTCAAGTTCTTCGTACTCATCGGCTAGGATCATTAACGTGTCCAGGTCCGACACTTTGTATGCTCTTAAGAAAATCCGCAGGCTTGGTGTGCAGTTCTCCTTAATGACCCTTAACGTTTCTTTCGTAGAGTAGTTAAGTGGCCTCACCATCGTCTGCATGTCGATCATGTAGTCCTTGAAATAGTCCACTCAAATTGTTTTTCCGCCCCGTCGAACCTGAACGACCATTCGCGGACCTGTTTAGCGACCTTTGCATAGTCCGACTGGCTTGATCTCGGGGTCAGCGCTGTTGTTTTCTTATCCTGGCTTGACTCTCTCCTGTGGGCCTCTTTTTGCATGTTGTCAAAGCTCAGGCTTGCCAACAGGTTTTCCCCTTCAGTAATGCTTGGGCCGGCTCTGTCGTTGTATGTTGCTTCCAGCTCGGCCCAGATGTCGACAAGTTGTGGGTCGTTCTCTGTTTCTGTATAGTATTCCGACATGTCTTCTAGCCTGCCCTCCAGGGCGACATTAAGCCTCTGTGCGACATGGGCGAAGTCCTCCTTCTTGAGGCGGTAAAGTCCTCCTTCCGCGCGGCGATGGTGACGTGGCTGCCGGAAATGTCTGCTGTCGATGTCCTCTGCGCTGTCTTCTGACCAGTATCTCGTCGTTCTGGCGCTCGGGGAGTTGGGAGATCGCTGTTCGGGAACTTCACCGGTAATCGCAGGGCTCTCCAGGCGGCCGCCTCTTGAAACCACAAATCGATCTACCGCTCGTCCGTCACGCCAGGGCCTGCTTGGTCGGGAAAGGTACACTGGGTCGCAGACAACTTTCCTCCCCAAGCTGATGGTTCTTCGTCGTAGGACTCGTTTGCTTGTCTCTGACAGATACGCCGGGCGACTCGCCAGGGTGTGGTCGTGACAAAGTTGGAAAACAAACGCCTTGACTTAGCCGCGTGATGCCTTCCAGAACTCAGCCACCTGTGTCTCAATTCGGAGATTCCTGATGTCCCAATCCCGGACGTCTCGACGTGGCGATCTTGCTCCTTGTGTTGTTCCCTCCCTCGTAGATTATTTGCTTGACTGATTTGCTTAAACTGATCTTGAAGGTTTGACTCCTCGTGATCGACTGATCCAGCTGCCAGCGATCTGCGGCCTTATATAGGGCCTCCGGGAACCGTTATTTCCCTTTTGCGCACGGCCCGCTGGATCTCTCCACTCCGGGTCCAAAGTCCGTGGCTCCTAGTTGACCCACTTGTCCTTCACGTACCGCTTCCAATCGATGCTCCGCCCACTGCTGCCATCCCGCTGATTCCCGTGATGCTTGTGGCACGCCTGTGTGCCGCTCCTCTGTCGAGATGTGGCACTTCCTCTCCCGGTCCAAAGTTCACGGGAGAGTCCAAAGTCCGGTGGAGTTCCGTTATCCTGTTTTTGCACACGGCACTCTTGCCTTGCCCGCGAAGTCTCCATTCTCTCTCGATCTCCATGCTTGGTCTCCAAACTCTCTCGCTCTCCATCCTTGGTCTCCAAAATCTCTCGATCTCCATCCTTGGTCTCCAAACTCTCTCGTTCTCCATCCAAGTCTCCAAACTCTCCTCGCCGCGCCGTTACTACGCGAATTCGCCGCGTAACTGGTAAGCGGCAGGCCATCTGCTGCTGCTTCTGTTTGTGGGGAGTTATTCAACTCCTCACAATGTGAAGTAGACTATTTAAAATGACTATTAAGGTAAGACGAAAACACCTAGCGCTACCATTGACCAATTTAACCGAAGTTTAGCTGTTGTAAAAAAAAAACATCGCTAAAAAATGATAGAAATGTGAAGTAAACTCTAAACATTTTTGGTTTCTATGACAACTTTAACATATATTCTTCTGATTTATTCCAAATTTGTAATATTGTTTTAATATCATATTAAAACGGTACTTTCAAAGTTATATGCAATTATCTCTGAAAGCAGCCAAGTTGATCTGACCATTTCTATGGAAGCTTTATGATAAATTGTAAGATCCGTATGATTTTTTTATATCATATGCGCTGTGATTAAACACAACGACTTTGCCGAGTTGTAGCTCACAACATACTCAATGTATGCTGCTCATTTACTCGGGTAAATTAAAGGGTGATATTATAGTTGTAAGCTTAAACATACATTACCTTAATTCGTCAGGCGCATCTCAAGATATTATAAAAACAAGAGGATAACAAAAAAAAGTCTTTAAGAAAAAATTAATCCATTTAAAAATTGTAGGTCTTCTTTTTTGCGATCTTGGTGTCCAACTCAACCAGGAACTACCATTATTATTCTTGGGGCATTCTGGCTGTAATCTAGTGTTATCAAAAAAGAAACTAAGTCAAATTTTTCGATTAATTTGCAAACGTTTCTTATATTTTCACAATCAAGATTAGATCAACATTGTTTTGATATGAAAAATTTCATTTATATTGTATATGGTTAATCAAAATTTAATAAATAATGAGTATGACTTATAATAAGTATGACTTATAAGTTAAGTCCGGGGAAAGATCCGAAATGAAATTGTTTGTCAAAATCTTGGCATTTAGAAAGTTCCAAATGCTTTTGCCTTTTGTCGGCTACAATAAAATCGTCTTCCTCTATTATTTCAGAGTCACCTCGTTTTCTAGAAAGGGGCTCGTTGGTAGAGCTCTCCATATACAAAAGGTCGATTATATTTAGACATCCTAATATTTGATGGATACTCACAGCTTTAGCAAACAAGGATCAAATGGGAAAAACGATTCCAGCGTCTCCTCGGGCATACATTTGTCGTGACCGTATCCTGTGGCTAGTTTTCGCAGAGCGTTGCGCTCCAAAACAGTATGGCAGTAGGCAAGCTGGTAAGTTCTCGTAACACCAGCAAATGCTGTAGCCACTGGGGATAGACAATATCGCAGAGGATTTAAATGACACATTGCGGCGCGAGATAGTTGAAGGCACTGAAGGAAAAGCAAATCTAAAAAAGATTTTAAAAAATTACAACCAAAAAATTTACCCACTTAATCTTAAGCTGTAAAAAAAAGCTTAAAACAATCTTTGAAAAACCAATTTAGTCATCTTTCATCTGAGAAAAATCTTTGTTTCACAACACTGATGGAAAAATAAGTTGACAAATGAGAGTTCCAACAAGAACTATCGCATAATCCCCGAACAACCAAAATAACTCAAACTGTCAATTATTATTAGAAATGTAATTTCTAAAATTCATGACTAGCTGCCTGTGCCAATGGTTCCATGGTGGGAGAAGTCAAGCACGGAATAATAGACGGAGACCCCAGTAAATAAACAGTCCCGGACAGCCAGCGTGTATCCTGCAACGAAGCAATACCGACGATGGGAATTGTTCAGCCGCATCTAAATAGTTGATTTACATAAACCCATGCCCAACACATCGCCTACCCACCTTCCCTCCCAAAACAACATCTGACTTCGAACCGGACTACGATGTAATACGGACCGTGCCAAGAGTCAGCTTGGCTGGGGGCCCGGATCAAAAACTAGCCCAGTCCGAACTAGCCTATCCCAGTCAGGGATATGGCGACCCCCTATTCTAACTTACGCCTTACCCGGGCATCGTTGGTCTCTGCGCGGACCTTTCTCCTTCGCCGCAACTCGTGGGACCAATTATGGACAACAAAACTAACATAAAGCAAAATACATAGACGGGAACTCTCAAAAAACCCACGGAAATGCTGAACACTGAACACACAAGCACGGTCCTGAAAGGGCCGCATCCCGAACTGATGATGTCGGGTGGCAGAAAGGCAGGCGCAATCTAGTGTTATCAATGCCTCCGCCACGGGCGCTTCTGCGCCTAAAACAGTGGTAAGGATAGCCAAGGCGCTCGGGCCACCCGCTGGCGCAAATTAATAGACATACGCGGAAGGGCGGACTGACGCCCAGACTCTGCGCTCTCATGCTAGGAGCAACATTGCCACCGCTTCGCCTGAATGGCTGAAAAAGAATGGGCAAGGAAGGTGCTTCCTAACTACGGGCAGGATATGCCCACCCAAGAAGGGGCTCAGGCGAAAAGGAAGCGATCCCTAGATCTACACGGACCATCGGCGTTAACGTGATGCTTGGGCCGGCTCTGTCGTGGTATGTTGCTTCCAGCTCGGCCCAGATGTCGACGAGTTTTGGGTCGTTCTCCGTTTCTGAGTGGTATTCCGACAGAGCCTTCCTCATGTCGTCTAGCCTGCCCTCCAGGGCTACATAAAGCCTCTGTGCGACATGGGTCCTCCTTCTTGAGGCGGTAAGTCCACTTCTTTCCCATTTTTATTGTGCTGTTCTCTCTGTTGGGACAATCACGTTGTGCGCCAGATGTAACGAACTAACTTTTGTTGGTCTGCTCGCTACGAGACTCGTGCGGCTAGCTCAGAAGATTGTGCGTTCGTCCCACCAAATTTATATGACGTGACTTTCCCATAGATCAGTGAGAAAACACAGGGTTCGAATGGTAACAGTGGGTTTTATTCTCGTGTTATTAATACAGCTGGAGTAAGGCTGGGCTGGTCTTGATATCTCCTTGCTCTGGTTCCACAGGCTGCTGATGTTTCTCGTCCTGGCCCGTCGACGCGTTGACTTGATGACCGCTGGCTCCTGTGTCTCGGGATGCTCGTAGTGGCCGCCTCTGTTCGCTTGCCGACGCGCTGCCTCGGGGTCGCTTGTCGCGCCTTGCGGGCTTAGGGAAGCGTCACCATTCTCAGACTAGGGTGAACAAACCTTGCTCTCCAGTCCAACGCCGTTCGAGGCAATACCTGTCCCTTGCTCTGTCCCGGACGGTCCCGCTAGGTTCGTGCTCAGACCGTGCTGACAGTCAAGGCTGCCTCCAGGAAGCTGCGTTGCAGATCATTTTGCTTTACGCCTAGCGCAGGCGAACGTTACACCCGGCTTCACCCTAATGCTTGACGTCCGCGACGCTCCTGCGCTCCTCTGATTGCCGGTGATGTCTCCTGGCGTCGCTCCCGATGTCCTCTGCGCTGTTTCCTGTCTTGCCGATGGGCTTCTCCAGGACAACGCCTCTTGAATGCCTCAACGGGTCGTTCGCTCGCCTTTCCTGACTTATAGCTTAGCGTTTCTGGCACTCGAGGTTTTTGGCTGTTGCTGTTCGGGAACTTCGCCGGTAATCGCAGGGGACTCCAGGCCAACGCCTCTTGAAACCACAAATCGATCCACCACTCGTCCTTCTCGTCAGGTCCTGCTTGGTTGGGCAAGGTTCGCTGGGTCTTAGACAACTTTCCTCCCCGAGCTCACGTTTCCTCGTCGCAGGCCTTTTTCGCTTGACTCTGACAGACCCGCCGGGCGATTCGCCAGGGTGTGTGGTTGTGACAAAGTTGGAAACCGAACGCCTTGACTTAGCCGTGAGGTGCCTTCCGGACCTCAGCCACTTGTGTCTCAATTCGGAGATTCCTGATGTCCCAATCCCGAACGTCTCGACGTGGCGATGCTTCCGACGACTAGTCTTGTGGTGGCTCCCTCGTAGATTACTCGGTTGACTGACTGTTCACTTTGGTATCTTGACTGATCTGGACGGTTTGACTCCTCGTGATCGACTGATCCAGCTGCGCTCTGTGGCCTTATATAGGGCCTCCAAGAACCGTTATTTCCCTTTTACGCACGGCCCACTGAATCTCTCCACTTCGGGTCCAAGCTCTCTCATATCCTTCGCCTCCATCCTTCGCCTCCAAACTCTTTTCTTCTCCAACAGCTCCTCGAAGCGACGTTACTACGCGAATTCGCCGCGTATTTGGTAAGCGGCCGGCCATCTGTTGCTGCTGTTGCTAAGATTTGTGGAGAGTTATTCAACTCCTCACAATAATAATAACAAAATCTCATTTAACTTAGACGGGTTTTAGCGTTATGGGCTATTCAGTGAGCGTGGCTCCGCGCTGAAACATACTTGCGCTGCGAAGAAAGAATCTACACGCCAAGTCCCAACACTTTACGGACAAACGGACATGGCTAGATCGACTCGGCCAGTGATGTTGGCCAAGAAAATCTATACTTTATGGGGTCGGAATCGCTTCCTTCTACCTGTTACGTACTTTCCAACAAATCTAGTATACCCTTTTAATCTACGAGTAACGGGTGTAAATATCATTTATATTGTATATGGTAGGAGCCAAAAAGAGGAGCGCCAGCAGCCGGCGGAACCAGAGCCAGGAGATACCGAAGCCAGCCCAGCCACACACCCGCTGTACTAATACCACAAGAATAAATCCCACTATTACCATTTGAACCCTTTGTTTTATCACTGATCTACGGGCAATCACGTCATATAAATTTGGTGGGACGAACACACAATCTTCTGAGCTAGCCGCACGAATCTCGTAGCGAGCAGACACACAAAATCAGTTCTTTACATCTGGCGCCCAACGTTATTGTCCCAACAGTGAGAACAGCACAAAAAAAAAATGGGAAAGAAGTGGATTTACCGCCTCAAGAAGGGGGACCCATGTCGCACAGAGGCTTAATGTCGCCCTGGAGGGCAGGCTAGAAGACATGAGGAAGGCATTGTCGGAACACTATTCAGAAACAGAGAATGACCCACAACTTGTCGACATCTGGGCCGAGCTGGAAGCAACATACCACGACAGAGTCGGCCCAGGCATTACGTTAACCAACGCTGAAGGGGACAACCTGGTGGCAAGCCTGAGCTTTGACAACATGCAAAAAGAGGCCCACAGGAGAGAGTCAAGCCAGGATAAGAAAACAACAGCGCTGACCGCGAGACCAAGCCAGTCGGACTATGCAAAGGTCGCTAAACAGGTCCGCGAATGGTCGTTCAGGTTCGACGGGGCGGAAAAACCTTTTGAGTTCCTGGAGCAGGTAGAATGGTCCGCCAACACGTACGGCTTGGACCTTGATATGATCTCTCGAGCGATGCCGGAGTTGCTTAAAGGAAGGGCGTTGAAATGGTTCATCGCCAACAACAAGCAATGGAGAACCTGGGCAGAGTTCATAGAAAGCTTCCACACCTATTTTCTGCCAAGAGATTTCCTCACCAGGCTAGCGGACCAGGTCCGGCAACGGAAGTAAGGCTTCAGCGAGTCGTTCAAAGACTACATGATCGACATGCAGACGATGGTGAGGCCACTTAACTACTCTACAAAAGAAACGTTTAGGGTCATTAAAGAGAACTGCACACCAAGTCTACGGATTTTCTTAAGAGCACTCAAAGTGTCGGACCTGGATACGCTAATGATCCTAGCCGATGAGTACGAAGAACTTGAAAAGGAACGGGAAGTTTTCGCACAGGAGAACAAGTTCTCAAAGACCAAGTCGGCGTCACCAACGCAGGTGACTTGCAGACGCAGGAGGAGACAGACAACCAGGACACACGAGAAAATTACCAATGGTCACCACCACACCAAGCCAGACGACAGCAGGTAACAGACGCACCACGCGGAGGCCATTGGACACCACCCCCACAGCAACAGAGACAGCCAAACAATACCTTGTGGAGGCGGCCAAGCAAGACACAGAGGCCACAAGATGCCACCCATATCACAGACCCGCAGGAGGCCTGTCGAAAATGCGGTGGGAACGGACACTGGGCAAGAGAATGTCGAAACCAGCGGCTGTTATTTTGCTGGATATGCGGCAAGGTGGGTGTCAGGAGCGTCGATTGCTGCCAACGATCGGGAAATGGCCAGCGATCTCAGCCGCAGAAAGGCGAGCGGGGATCGCCCAATGCCACTTCTCCAAACTAACGGGCAAGCTAATCGAGGAGGAGCAGCAGTTGTCCGCAGCTGTGATGATTGGTGGGAACAGCTACAAAGCCACAATCGACACCGGAGCAACGGCAAGCTTCGTTAGCGAAGAATTGGCGGACAATATTGCTGCTCTAGGAAGGATTACAAAGACGAGACGGCAAGTTAGGTTGGCAGGTGGAAGGTGCGGCGGAATTGATGCGCAGCTCGAGGTGGAGGTCAAATTCGGCAACAAACAAGTGACCATGAGCCTGTTAATTTTACCCGGAGTGGTGGATCCACTAGTGTTGGGATGGAACTTCCTGAAACAAGTCGGAATCGAGATAAGGTGTGCTGGGCACGAGATAATAATACCAGCCAGGAACCGACACAATGGATGGCTCGAGGAGAAGCTATCAGTAGCCGTCGTTCAACAAGTAAACGAGTTGGACGATACTACAGCGTTCCTTGAAGCAGAGCTGGCAGACTTCAGCACAATGACGGGAACATCGAATATGGCAGAACACCAGATCAAAATGAAGGATGACAAGCCAATCAAGCAGAGATACTACCCCAAGAACCCGAAAATTCAAGGGGAAATCAACGCAAAGGTGGACGAGCTTCTCCAAATGGGGTTCGTAGAGCATTCAAAGAGCCCATACAGCTCCCCCATCGTGATCGTGAAAAAGAAGACAGGCAAGTGGAGACTGTGTGACTGTGTGCATGCCCGGACTTCAGTAGAACTTTCATCCTGCAAACAGACGCCAGCGACTACGGCATCGGAGCAATACTGACCCAGGACACCGAAAAGGGCGAAAGAGTAATCTCATATTCGAGCCGAACACTGAACGGCGCGGAGAAGAACTATTCAACAACGGAGAAGGAGTGCTTGGCGATCGTCTGGGCGATGCGGAAGCTCAGGCCATATATGGAAGGTTACCACTTTAAGGTAGTAACCGACCACATGGCCCTGAAGTGGCTCAACAGCATCGAACGAGGAGGACGCTACGAGGAGTAAAAGAGGCGTCGGCAACAACAACTTCAGGAGGGTGCAGCTGGATCAAGGACATGGGAGAAAAGATAAGGACCCAACCGCAGAAGTACCCGGACTATGTTATGGATGGTGAGACACTGTACAGAAACATACCTCACCGAGCAGGCAGTGAAGACGTCGCGTCATGGAAGATGTGCGTCCCAAAGTCGCTAAGAGAAACAGTGTTTATAGAGACGCCCGAGCCCACGTAAGAAAATGCGAGATTTGCATGCGGTTTAAGCCCAATCAGATTCAGGCGGCCGGAAGATGTTGACCCAAGTGCCGGAGGAACCATAAGCCACGGTATGTGCAGACTTCGTTGGACCCCTACCAAGATCTAAGCACGGGAACCAAATGCTGCTGGTCATGATAGACTGGTTTTTTAAATGGACGGAACTGGTGCCCCTATGCAGTGCGACAGCAGAGTCGCTCAAGAAGGCGTTTAGGGAGCGCATAATCGCAAGGTACGGGGTCCCGACGGTGGTCATAACGCACAATGGAGTACAGTTTGCAAGCCGCATTTTTAAAAATTTCCTGGCTGAGATGGGTATCAGTCAACAATTCACCGCGCCATACACACCACAAGAGAATCCGACCGAGCAAACAGAACGTTCAAGACCATGATTGCGCAATTCGCAGGGCAGGTCCAGAGAACCTGGGACGAGAAGTGGCCGGAGACTATGCTAGCAGTCAACACGAGCACATCGGAATCCACCGGCCATACACCGGCGTTTCTTACCCAGGGAAGGGAACCACGTCTACCCAGCAGCCTATATGATAAGGAAACCCTAGGCACTGGACGAGCTACGGAGAGCCCTGAGGAAAATGCCAACAAACTAAGAGATGTATTCGAGATCGTGCGGCGAAATATGGAAAAGGCGTCCCATGACCAGGCCAGACACTACAATCTGAGAAGGAGGCAATGATCACCAGCGGTGGGCGACAAAGTGTGGGCCAAGGAACATCACCTGTCCAAAGCGGCTGAAGGATTCGCTGCAAAACTAGCCCCGAGGTACGATGGCCCTTACCAGGTTGGGGATTTCGTCTCTCCAGTGATCTGCAAAATTCGCCACACACAGTCGAAGAAAGACAACAACAAAACGAGCAGACAGCAGAAACGGCAGATTGTCTAAAGACAGGTACAAGGCGACAGGATTAGGCGTCAGGCCGAAGCGAGAGTCATCCATACGCCACACGGAAAAGACAATCAGGATAGAGCAAGGACATGGATAAGGATCTCAAGTTGATCCAAATTGCGAGGCCACAGGATTAGGCGTCAGGCCGATGCGAGAGTCATCCACACGCCACGCAGAAAAGTCAACCATAAGGGTAGGGCACAAGGATAAGGATGGATGGTGATCCCGACCGCAAGGCAACAGGATTCAGCGTCGGGCAGTTGCAAGAGTCATCCGCGATAACGCCAGGTGGAAGGGACACTTACAAAACTTGATCAAGAAAATCTATACTTTATGGGGTCGGAATTGCTTCCTTCTTCCTGTTACATACTTTCCAACGAATCTAGAATACCCTTTTACTCTACGAGTAAAAAATAGTATTTTAATTTATCTGTAGTTTTTATATGAGCTGAGACCATTTAAAAATACTAAAAAAAACAAGAAAGGAAGCTAACTTCGGCAAGCAAAAGTTTACATTCCCATATAGGTTGTCCCTTGCACTATCGGGAAATTTTCTGGTCAGGCCATTTTTTAATAGTCGTTAAAACAAATGTGTGTTTTTTGGAATACTTTAACCAATATCCAATGTTATGCTTAAGAAATTTCGACAAAAACAGCTGTTGTATCAGCTGTCAAAAGAATCATTCTCGAAGTAAGGCTAAAACTTTTAAATTTCAAAAAGTGAGAATTTTAAAGCATTTTAAGTAGAGTGAAGTTAGAATGAATTTAAAGGATGGTGGTGTTCACTAACTGTTTATACAAACATTGAAATCGATTTGTTCTTGTAATCGAAAGTTAAAGTGAGCGGTGTAACACGAATGTTTTTTAAACAACTATTTTTTAAGTTGAGATAAAAGCGAGTTCATATCTCATTATAAAAACCGGTTTCCTATTCTATTATAAAATTAATTTTTTCGATTGTAATCTCAAATTTGAAAGTACCCCTTTCTTTGAACTGTTGGCTTAAGATGTGAAGTAGACTTTTATTTAAAATGACTATTAAGGTAAGCCGAAAACACCTATTGCTACCATTGACCAATTTAACCGAAAAAAATGATAGAAATGTGAAGTAAACTCTAAACATTTTTGGTTTCTATGACAACTTTAAGATATATTCTTCTGATTTATTCCAAATTTGTAATATTGTTTTAATATCATATTAAAATGGTACTTTCAAAGTTGTATGCAATTATCTCTGAAAGCAGCCAAGTTGATCTGATCATTTCTATGGAAGCTTTATGATAAATTGTAAGATCCTCATGATTTTTTAATATCATATGCGTTGTGATTAAACACAACGACTTTTCCGAGTTGTAACTCACAATATACTCTATGTATGCTACTCATTTACTCGGGAAAATTAAAGGGTGATATTATAGTTGTAAGCTTAAACATACATTACGTTAATTGGTCAGACGCATCTCAAGACATTATAAAAACACGAGGATAACAAAAAAAGTCTTTAAAAAAAAATTAATCGATTTAAAAATTGTAGGTTCTCTTTTTAGCGATCTTGGTGTCCAACTCAACCAGGAACTACCATCATTTTTCTTGGGGCATTCTGGCTGTAATCTAGTGTTATCAAAACAGAAACTAAGTCAAGTTTTTCGATTAATTTGCAAACGTTTCTTATATTTTCACAATTAAAATTAGAATTACATTGATTTGATATAAAAACAAGGAAGAACGCTATAGTCGAGTACCTCGACTATCAGGTACCCGTTACTCAGCTAATGGGACCAAAGGGAAATGGAGATATGCAAGCAGAAAAGCGAGATTGAAATGCGCCACCTACCGGCGGTAGACAGATTTAAGCGTTATGAGCGTTAGAGTGGGCGTGGCAAATTTCTTTTGGATCAATCGATAGGTATTGACTAGACCAATACATTTCAGTTAAAATTTTCTATCTAGCATGAAAATTGTGGGCGCCACAGGCTTGGGCGGTTTGTGGGCGTTAGAGTGGGCGTGGTTTTGGGTCAATCGATAGGTATTGACGAGAACAATACATTTCAGTTAAAATTTTTATTCTAGCATCAAAACTGTACAGCCACAGTTTTGGGCGGTTTGTGGGCGTTAGAGTGGGCGTGGCACTCTGCTGAAACAAACTTGCGCTGCGCAGGAATCTCAGGAATCTGCATGCCTAATCCCAGTATTGTAGCTTGTATATTTTCCGAGATCTCAGCGTTCATACGGACAGACGAACAGACGGACGGACATGGCTAGATCGACTCGGATAGTGATCCTGATCAAGAATATATATACTTTATGGGGTCGGAAACGCTTCCTTCTGCCTGTTACATACGAATCTAGTATACCCTTTTACTCTATGAGTAACGGGTATAAATTTCATTTATATTGTATATGGTAAATCGAAATTTTTTGTATAATAAATGGCGGTTCATTAATAAGTATGACTTATAAGTTAAGTCCGGGAAAGATCCGAAATGAAATTGTTTGTCAAACTCTTGGCAATTAGAAAGTTCCAAATGCTTTTGCCTTTTGTCCGCTACAATAAAATCGTCTTCCTCTAATATTTCAGAGTCACCTCGTTTTCTAGAATTGGGCTCGTTGGTAGAGCCATACATATAGTCATCCTTATCATTGCACTGGTAAACCGTGTAATTGTTCTTAATATACTTGTTTAATCTTAAAATACAAAAGGACGATTATATTTATATTTATACATGGTAATATTTGATGGATACTCACAGCTTTAGCAAATAAGGATCAAATGGGAAAAACGATTCCAGCGTCTCCTCGGGCATACATTTGTCGTGGCCGTGTACTGTGGCTAGTTTTCGCCGAGCGTTGCGCTCCAAAACAGTATGGCAGTAGGCAAGCTGGTAAGTTCTCGTTACACCAGCAAATGCTGTAGCCACTGTGGCTAGACAATATCGCAGAGCATTTAAATGACACATAGAGAGGCGAGATAGTTGAAGGGACTGACGGAAGAGCAAATCTAAAAAAGATTTTAAAATATTACAATCATAAAATGTACCCACTTAATCTTAAGCTGTAAAAAAAGCTTAACACAATCTTTGAAAAATCACTAAAAACCAATTTGGTCATGTTTTATCTGAGAAAAATCTTTGCTTCACAACACTGATGGAAAAATAAGTTGACAAATGAGAGTTCCAACAAGAACTATCGCATAATCCCTGAACAACCAAAATAACTCAGACTGTCAATTATTATTAGAAATGTAATTTCTAAAATTGAAGACTAGCTGCCTGTGCCAATGGTTCCATGGTGGGAGAAGTCAAGCACGGAATAATAGACGGAGACACCAGTAAATAAACAGTCCCGGACAGCCAGCGTGTATCCTGCAACGAAGCAATACCGACGATGGGAATTGTTCAGCCGCATCTAAATAGTTGATTTACATAAACCCATGCCCAACACATCACCTACCCACCTTCCCTCCCAAAACAACATCTGACTTCGAACCGGACTACGATGTAATACGGACCGTGCCAAGAGTCAGCTTGGCTGGGGGCCCGGATCAAAAACTAGCCCAGTCCGAACGGTGTGCTCAGGAATATGGCGACCCCCTGTTCTAACTATCGTCTTGCCCGGGCATCGCGGATCTTTGCGCGGCCCTTTCTCCTTCTCCGCAACTGGGACCAATTATGGACAACAAAACTAACTTAAAGCAAAATACGGAGACGGGAACTATCAAAAAACCTACGGAAATGCTGAACCTGGTTCCAACATCCGCACAAGCACGGTCCTGAAAGGGCCGCATCCCGAACTAGGGATGTCGGGTGGCAGAAAGCCAGGCGCAAATGCCTCCGCCACGGGCGCTTCTGCGCCTAAAACAGTGGTAAGGATATCCAAGGCGCTCGGTCCACCCGCTGGCGCTGGGTCGTTCTCCGTTTCTGAGTAATATTCCGACAGAGCCTTCCTCATGTCGCTTAGCCTGCCCTCCAGGGCGACATTAGGCCTCTGTGCGACATGGGCGAAGTCCTCCTTCTTATGGCGGTAAATCCACTTCTTTCCCATTTTTATTGTGTTGGTCTTACTGTTGGGACAATCACGTTGGGCGCCAGATGTAACGAACTGATTTTTGTTGGTCTGCTCGCTTCGAGACTCGTGCGGCTAGCTCAGAAGATTGTGCGTTCGTCCCACCAATTTTATGACGTGACTTTCCCGTAGATCAGTGAGAAAACACAGGGTTCGAATGGTAACAGTGGGTTTTATTCTCGTGTTATTAATACAGCCGGAGTGTTGATGGGCTGGTCTCGATATTTCCTTGCTCTGGTTCCACAGGCTGCTGATGCTTCTCGTCCTGGCCTTCGACGCGTTGACTTGATGACCGCTGGCTCCTGTGTCTCGGGATGCTCGTAGTGGCCGCCTCTGCTCGCTTGCCGACGCGCTGCCTCGGGGTCGCTTGTCGCGCCTTGCGGGCTTACGGAAGCGTCACCAATCTCAGACTAGGGTGAACAAGCCTTGCTCTCCAGTCCAACGCCTTTCGAGGCAATACCTGTCCCTTGCTCTGTCCCGGACGGTCCCACTAGTTTCGTGCTCAGATCGTGTTGACAGTCAAGGTTAACGCCAGGAAGCTGCCTAGCAGTTCACTTTGCTTTACGCCTAGCGCAGGCTTAACCCTAATGCTTACGTCCGCGACGCTCCTGCGCTCCCCAATGAGCTCATCGCGGCGATGGTAACGTGGCTGCCGGTGATGTCTGCTGGCGTCGCTGCCGTTGTCCTCTGCGCTGTTTCATGTCTTGCCGCTGGGCTTCTCCAGAACAACGCCTCTTGAATGCCTCAACGGGTCGTTCGCTCGCCTTTCCTGACTAAGAGCTTGGCGTTTTTGGCACTCGAGGTTTTGGGCTGTTGCTGTTCGGGAACTTCGCCGGTAATTGCAGGGATTCGCCAGGGTGTGTGGTCGTGACAAAGTTGAAAACCGAACGCTTTAAACGCCTCAGCCACTTGTGTCGCAATTTGGAGATTGCTGATGTCCCAATCCCGAACGTCTCGACGTGGCGATGCTTCCGACGACTCGCCTTGTGGTGGCTCCCTCGTAGATTACTCGGTTGACTGACTGTTCACCTTGGTACCTTGACTGATCTTGACGGTTTGACTCCTCGTGATCGACTAATCCAGCTGCCAGCGCTCTGTGGCCTTATATAGGGCCTCCGGGAACCGTTATTTCCCTTTTACGCACGGCCCGCTGAATCTCTCCTCTCCGGGTCCAGGCTCTCTCATACTCCATCCTTCGCCTCCAAATTCTTTTCTTCTCCAGCAGTTCCTCGCCACGACGTTACTACGCGAGTTCGCCGCGTATTTGGTAAGCCGCCGGCCATCTGTTGCTGCTGTTTCTAAGATTGAATAACTCCCCACAATAATAATAACAAAATCTTATTTAATTTAGACGGGTTTTAGCGTTATGGTCTTTTCAGTGAGCGTGGCTCCGCGCTGAAACAAACTTGCGCTGCGAAGAAAGAACCTACACGCCAAATCCCAACATTTTACGGACAAACGGACATGGCTAGATCGACTCGGCCAGTGATGTTGATCAAGAAAATCTATACTTTATGGGGTCGGAATCGCTTCCTTCTACCTGTTACATACTTTCCAACGAATCTGGTATACCCTTTTAATCTACGAGTATCGGGTATAATATCATTTATATTGTATATGGTAAATCGAAATATTTAAAATAATGAATGGCGGTACATTAATAAGTATGACTTATAAGTTAAGTCCGGGGAAAGACCCGAAAATAAATTGTTTGTCAAACTCTTGGCATTTAGAAAGTTCCAAATGCTTTTGCATTTTGTCGGCTACAATAAAATCGTATTCCTCTATTGTGAGGAGTTGAATAACTCCCCACAAATAGAAGCAGCAGCAGATGGCCGGCCGCTTACCAGATACGCGGCGAATTCGCGTAGTAACGGCGCGGCGAGGAGAGTTTGGAGACTTGGATGGAGAACGAGAGAGTTTGGAGACCAAGGATGGAGAGCGAGAGAGTTTGGAGACCAAGGATGGAGATCGAGAGAGTTTGGAGACCCAGGGTGGAGAGAGAGAGTTTGGAGACCTCACTTATAGTTTCCGAGATCTCCGCGTTCATCAGGACACACGGACAGACGGACAGACGGACATGGCTAGATCGACTCGGCTAGTGATCCTGATCAAGAATATATATACTTTATGGGGTCGGAATCGCTTCCTTCTACCTCTTACATACTTTCCAACGAATCTAGTATACCCTTTTACTCTACGAGTAACGGGCATAATAAAAGGGCAACAAAAACGGGAACGAAAAAAAAACAATATTTTAATCTATCTGTAGTTTTTATATGAGCTAAGACCATTTAAAAATACTAAAAAAAACAAGGAACAACGACATAGTCGAGTACCTCGACTATCAGATACCCGTTCCTCAGCTAAATGCAGATATGCAAGCAGCAAAGCGAGATTAAAATGCGCCACCTATCGGCTGTAGACAGATTTAAGCTTTATGGGTGTTAGAGTGGGCGTGGCAATCGATAGGTATTGACGAGACCAATACATTTCAGTTAAAATTTTTTATCTAGCATAAAAATTGTGGGCGTCACAGGTTTGGGCGGTTTGTGGGCGTTAAAGTGGGCGTGGCAATCTTATTTTAGGTCAATCGATAGCTATTGATGATAACAATACTTTTCAATTAAAATTTTTATTCTAGCATCAAAACTGTAGGAGCCACAGTTTTGGCCGGTTTGTGGGCGTTAGAGTGGGCGTGGCACTCTGCTGAAACAAACAAAGTTAAGTCCGGCGAAAGATCCGAAATTAAATTGTTTGTCAAACTCTAGGCATTTAGAAAGTTCCAAATGCTCTTGCCTTTTGTCGGCTACAATAAAATAGTCTTCCTCTATTATTTCAGAGTCAGAGTTTTCTAGAAATGGGCTCGTTGGTAGAGCCATCCATATAGTCCTTATCATTGCACTGGTAAACCATGTAATTGTTCTTAATATACTTGCTTGATCTTAAAATACAAATGGTCGATTATATTAAGACATGGTAATATTTGATGGATACTCACAGCTTTTGCAAATAAGGATCAAATGGGAAAAACGATTCCAGCGTCTCCTCGGTCATACATTTGTCGTTGCATACAAACGGTCGATTATATTAAGACATGTTAATATTTGATGGATACTCACAGCTTTAGCAAATAAGGATCAAATGGGAAAAACGATTCCAGCGTCTCCTCGGGCATACATTTGTCGTGGCCGTATACTGTGGCTAGTTTTCGCAGAGCGTTGCGCTCTAAAACAGTATGGCAGTAGGCAAGCTGGTAAGTTCTCGTAACACCAGCAAATGTTGTAGCTACTGGGACTAGACAATATCGCAGAGGATTTAAATGACACATAGCGAGGCGAGATAGTTGAAGGGACTGAAGGAAGCAAATCTAAAAAAGAATTTTTAAAATTACAATCAAAAAATTTACCCACTAAATCTTAAAGCTTAAAACAATTGTCGGTTCACGCAGCCGCAGCAGCTTATTAACTTAATTCGATCTCTTATATTAATTGCATCGCGAAAGGTAACTCTCTCTATCTAGCTCTCTTGTTTTTTATGTACTTGCATTCTTGGGCCCAGCATTCGGCTGGCTGTCCCTTTGTAAATGTAGTACGAATTCTGATCTCGACATTAAATGCACTCTCGTCTTGCCTGCTGTACTCTCTCTCGCTAATAAATTGTTAACAAGCAAAAATCAACCTGAAATTCATATTTTTTAATTAAGCAATAACTAATAAAATAGCTTATTAGTTCGAAATTGGTGATCCCGACGTGATTTGTGCATAAATAATACTGAGTGCAAATCATATAAGTATATTTATTGACTTTTTCGTTCTTGCGGCTGCGGTGCATTGGCGGAGCAACAATCATAAGGCCTTAAATGCAGTGAGCTCTATAAATAAATAGCAGTTGGTGATTGCGGAAATTTACATATAAGGCGCAAAATCAGCTTTACATAGAAGCGTACATAGCCAAGTAACGGGCTGTTATTCCCTCGTTTGCTTTGCGCTCATCTTCCCGCTGGAGCCGAATTTCGGGCATTTCGTCTGCTGTTGTTGTTGTAGCCATGCCTACGGTAACTTTTGGAGATGTTACCGCTGATGCAAACAGGGCAATATTTTTAAAGCGCAAGGCAACGGCTTTATTTAATATAGTGGAGCGCTTAGTGGATTCCTTATCAAGTGCGGCGTTAACTTCATGCGACGAATCCGGTCTTCAAGTGAGGTTGGAGTTTATTGAAGAGCTTCAAGAGTCATTTAAAAAGGTGCTCGGTGAGCTCGAAGAATTCGATTTCGAGGAAATTGAAAGTGATTTAAGTGAGAAATTTGATGACATTCTCGTAATTCTGAAGTCATCGGCTGAATCCGAAATTTCAAAGCGCGCCTCACAGCTTCTTTCGCACTCAACTTTTGCTGACGGCATCACTCCGGGAGTTTTCGGCCCCCAGCAGCGTCAGCTTCGACATAGGGCAGCATTGCTGCCCCCACTGGAGCTTCCAAAATTCGCTGGAGGTCAAGCAAATTGGTCAGACTTTTATTCTATGTTTACCACGATCATAGATAGTCATCCGGACCTCAGCAACGTAGAAAAGCTGCAGCTTCTACGATCGTGCCTTAGGGATGCAGCGTTGGAAACTATTCGCTTTAGATTTGCTGAAAAATAGATTTGATAATAGACGTTTGGTTTTTCAGGCACACATTATTGAGATCCTAGGCCTAAGGGTGGTGCAGAGTGATTCCGTCTCGACACTTCGGGAGCTGTCCGATAAATTCAACGCTCATATTCGTGCTCTCAAAGGACTGGGCACGACGGAACAAATCGCAGGATGCATTATCGTCCAAGTCCTGTTCCAAAAGTTGGATCCGGCAAGTCAGGCAAAGTGGGAAGAGCGTTTAGAGGACCCTGCGTTCGTCAATTTATATCCTACGTGGGAGTCAATGGCATCATTTCTGGAGCAGCGATGCAGGACGTTGGAGACTATGGATTTCGCCATGGCAAACTATGCGCCGGGCAATCAGGTGGGAAGTAACAGAATACCCAATGCGCGTAGATCAGCATTTGTTTCCTCGAATGCTAACCCTTGGATTTGTATATTCTGTAATGATACGGGGCATTCCATTTCTTATTGTCAGAATTCTAAAATCCTGTCTCCTGCGAATAGGCTTCAAGAAGCGAATCGGCTCGGTCTTTGAATAATTTGTATAAAGGTCGGTCATCAAGTTCGGCAATGCAACTCCAGTAGTTGTCGTGCATGCGGATCTAAGCACCACACCCTGCTTCACCTGGGAAACTCACCTTCCTTTCATTCACAAGAAGGGGCACAGCTTCAAGAAGCACTTCCCTCTGCCTCACCCTCTGCACTGCCTTCCACTTCGATTGCTCTTATTGCACAGGAGTTAAGTAATGATATTGTGCTCTTAGCAACGGCTAGCGTTTTAGCAAAAAACCGTTCCGGGGTTTTCGTTCCCTGTCGAGCTCTACTCGATTCACGCTCCCAACTGCATCTAATAACGTCCCGATTCGCAAATCAGCTTCAAGTAAAGAAAATTAAATCTTCAGCATCTGTAACTGGAATAGGAGATTATGCTCCCCAGCGGGTGGATCTTTTAATCGGAGCCAGCCTCTTTTTCGAGATGTTGTGCGTTGGCCAAATCAAGTTCCCTCCTGGATCACCCCTAATTCAAAAGACGCGTCTGGGCTTGCTTGTTTCTGGAGGTTATGGCCTTTCCAATGACTCGACTTTAATGTCGTCTCAAGGTGTACTTCTCGCTTATAGAGAGAATAGTTTCGATCGGTTAGATGATCTTCTTCGACGATTTTGGGAAGTGGAAAGCTGCGCCGAGGAAGGAATACCTCGATCTAGGACATATGTCATCAGTTTCTGCCGCTGACATCGGGTTGTGCCGATACTTCTTGCCTCATCATTGCGTCATAAAGGAAGTTAGCTCCACTACAAAGCTTCGCGTAGTTTTTGATGGATTGGCGGCCAGTTCCTCAGGCTATTCTCTCAACGATGTTCTTATAGCAGGTCTGTTATTCAGCCTAAGCTGTTCCAGATTCTTCTTCGGTTTCGTACAGCGTTTCCGCTTGGGGCTGAGGTCATTCGTCGTGATTTTTATGTGGATGATTTGATATCTGGAGCCAAGTCCAAGGAAGATGCAGTCATCATTGTGGATCAGGCATCAAAACTTCTAGCCAAGGGAAAATTTGAGCTTAGAAAGTGGTGCTTAAATGTGTCGGCTGTTTTGGATGGAGTTGCAGACAAGGATAAGGAGTCCTGTTTAGGTCTCGCTTGGGATCCAGTTTCTGACCAATTATTGTTTTCCTTTTCGGTCTTACAGTCAACATCAAGCTCTGCAGGCGATCTGTCCTGTCTGCAATAGCGCTATTTTACGATCCTCTCGGGTTTGGACCTGTGATCACAAAAGAAGAGAAGTTATCCTGGGATGAAAGCCTTCCTGAGTCACAGAATACGGAATGGAGTGCTATATGTACGAGTTTTGGGCAGATTAGGCATGCGTCATTTCCTCGGCTGGTTCGTTCTCCAAACTCTGAGAGTGAAATTAATGGATTTTGTGATGCCAGCATAGAAGCATATGGTGCCTGTGTCTACATCGTTTGCATCGGCCAATCTCAATTACTTTGCTCAAAGTCAAGGGTAGCCCCCTTGAAAACACTCACTGTGCCCAAGCTGGAACTGTGTGGGGCGGAACTCCTGTCTAGGCTCATGGCAGAAGTGGCTGGGACGAGTGCATTTGAGGGAAAGTTTTACTGCTGGAGCGACTCTACGGTAGCGCTTTCATGGATCCGAGACGAGCCGTCCAGATTCAATATTTTTGTAGCGAACCGTGTAGCTGCCATTCAAAAGCTAACTGAGTCAGTGGAGTGGCGATATGTTCCAACTTCTTTAAATCCAGCTGACATTGTCTCCCGCGGTGCTTTTCTTGCTGAGCTCAACGAGTCTCCTCTCTTGGCTCATGGACCAAAATTCTTCTGTGGCCCCAAAGCTGACTGGCCGACCCCAATCACTGCTGAAAAGCCGGAGGATTCTACTAACAAAATCTCCATACGAAGACATAGAGGCCAGTACAAAATTTGCCAAATCCTTTGCTGCCCTTCAAAGAATTTTCGGATACGTCCATAAGTTTAGTAGTCGCATCCATCGCCCTACGCTCACGGTGTCTGACCTTCAAGGCGGTACTCTAATGTTGCTTCGTCTTATCCAGCGCTCACATTTATGGGACGACATCAAATCATTGCAGTCAAAGGGAATGGTGCACTCCTCCAGCTCGCTCGCATCTCTTCTTTGACCAATTTGGGCTTCTTAGAGTGGATGGCCGGCTAAGGAATTCTTCTCTGGATTTTAATGGGCGTCATCCAATTATCTTACCACGGAGTCATTCGGTCACTATCGGCATAATTCGATCCCAATATTGGCCTATTGGGGGCGGAAGACGGTTATGAAGGCGGTAAACAAATGTATTAGATGCTTTCGAGTAGTAGAGCATATCATGGCGGATCTTCCAAAGGAGCGACTTGATGGATCTCTTGCGTTCGAAGTCACTGGCAATGACTTTTGGGGGCTATTTTTCTACAAGTCAGAGGCGCGAAGCAAGCCTCCAGTAAAACGCTACGTTTGCGTCTTCATTTGCTTCGCCACGAAGGCTATTCATTTGGAGTTAATCAAGGATCTCTCTACGGTATCATTTCTACATGGCCTCAAACGATTTATATGCACTAGAAGAAGGCCGCGGCAGATTTGGTCTGATAATGCAACCAACTTTGTTGGCGCTCGCAATGAGCTGCTCGAACTAAGGCGCCTATTCCTCAGCAGTGATCACCAGAGAGATACGTTGGACTTTTGCCTAGCGGCGGCTATTGATTGGTGTTTCATTCCTCCTAGGTCGCCACACTTTGACGGTCTTTGGGAAGCGGCTGTGAAGATCGCTAAGCATCATTTCTACCGCGCTGTTGGCACTGCTGTTTTAGCCTTTGACGAGTTGCGGACCCTTGTGTGTCACATTTCGGCGGTTGTTCATTCTCGACCATTAGTCTCGATTTCAGAAAACCCAGCTGATCTGGATAAATTAACCCACTCTTTCGTCGAGCCGGATGTGACCAGTCTAAACTACAATCGCTTGGATGGATGGCAACGCGTGGCTTACTTGCAGCAGATCTTTTGGTCCCGATAGAAGGAAGAATACTCAACATTACTGCAGCAGCGCTCCAAGTGGCGCACCCCAAAACATGGCCTGGTTGTCGATGACTTGGTTCTGGTCAAGGACGAAAACTTGCCTCCCATGAAGTGGCCCCCCGCCAGAGTGATAGAGCTTCTGTTCGGTGGAGATGGGGTTGCTCGAGTTGCCGTTCTGAAGACAGCATCAGGAGTGACAAAGCGAGCAGTAAACAAGCTGTTTCTGCTTCCCCTTAAGGATGATGTTGAAACCCAGACTTCCAACGCCGGGAGTATGTCGGGTCACGCAGCCGCAGCAGCTAATTAACTTAATTCGATCTCTTATATTAATTGCATCGCGAAAGGTAGCTCTCTCTAGCTCTAGCTCTAGCTCTCTCGTTTTTTGTGTACTTGCATTCTTGGGCCCAGAATTCGGCTGGCTGTCCCTTTGTAAAATCAGTACGAATTCTGATCACGATATTAAATGCACTCTCGTCTCGCGTGCTGTACTCTCTCTCGCTAATAAATTGTTAACAAGCATATATCAACCTGAAATTCGTATTTTTTAATTTAGCAATAACTAATAAAAAGGCTTATTAGTTCAACAACAACCTTTGAAAAATCAAAAAAAACAAATTTGGTCATCTTTCATCTGAGAAAAATCTTTGTTTCACAACACTGATGGAAAAATAAGTTGACAAATGAGAGTTTCAACAAGAACTATCGCATAATCCCTGAACAACCAGAATAACTCAGACTGTCAGTTATTATTATTAGAAATGTTTTTTTCTAAAATTCAAGACTAGCTGTCTGTACCAATGGTTCCATGGTGGGAGAAGTCAAGCACGAAATAGTGGACGGAGACCCCAGTAAATAAACAGTCCCGGACAGCCAGCGAGTATCCTGCAACGAAGCAATACCGACGACGCGAATTGTTCAGCCGCATCTAAATAATTGATTTACATAAACCCATGCCCAACACAACACCTACCCACCTCCCCTCCCAAAACAACATCTCACTTCGAACCTGACTACGATGTAGTTGGCTGGGGGCCCGGATCAAAAATTAGCCCAGTCCGGAACGATGTGCTCAGGGATATGGCGACCCCCTGTTCTAACTATCGCCTTACCACGGCATCGCGGATCTCTGCGCGGCCCTTTCTCCTCCTCCGCAACTCGTGGGACCAATTATGGACAACAAAACTAACGTAAAGCAAAATTCGGAGACGGGAACTATCAAAAAACCTACGGAAATGCTGAACACTGGTTCCAACATCCGCACAAGCACGGTCCTGAAAGGGCCGCGTCCCAAACTAGGAATGTCGGGTGGCAGAAAGCCAGGCGCAAATGTCTCCGCCACGGGCCCTTCTGCGCCTAAAACAGTGGTGAGGATAGCCAAGACGCTCGGGCCACCCGCTGGCGCAAATAAATACACATACGCGGAAAGGCGGACTGGCGACCAGACTCTGCGCTCTCATGCTAGGAGCAACATTGCCACCCCTTCGCCTGAACGGCTGAAAAAGATAGAATGGGCAAGGAAGGTGCTTCCTAACTACGGGCAGGATAAGGCCACCCAAGAAGGGGCTCAGGCGAAAAGGAAGCGATCCCTAGATCTACACGGACCATCGGCGTTAAAGTGATGCTTGGGCCGGCTCTGTCGTGGTATGTTGCTTCCAGCTCGGCCCAGATGTCGACGAGTTGTGGGTCGCTCTCCGTTGCTGAGTAGTATTCCGACAGAGCCTTCCTCATGTCGTCTAGCCTGCCCTCCAGGGCGACATTAAGCCTCTGTGCGACATGGGCGAAGCCCTCCTTCTTATGGCGGTAAATCCACTTCTTTCCCATTTTTATTGTGTTGGTCTTACTGTTGGGACAATCACGTTGGGCGCCAGATGTAACGAACTGATTTTTGTTGGTCTGCTCGCCACGAGATTCGTGCGGCTAGGTCAGAAGATTGTGCGTTCGTCTCACCAAACTTGTATGACGTGACTTTCCCGTAGATCAGTGAGAAAACACAGGGTTCGAATGGTAACAGTGGGTTTTATTCTCGTGTTATTAATACAGCCGGATTGTGGCTGGGCTGGTCTCGATATCTCCTTGCTCTGGTTCCACAGGCTGCTGATGTTTCTCGTCCTGGCCTGTCGACGCGTTGACTTAATGACCGCTTGCTCCTGTGTCTCGGGATGCTCGTCGTGGCCGCCTCTGCTCGCTTGCCGACGCGCTGCCTCGAGCGAAAACACAAAAAAATGATATTCCCAATAGTATAAGATAATATAAGATAATATAATATTCAGAATTAATTAAAAAATGTTATTTCCAAGCGTTGGAGGTTATATGTTGAAAAACACCGAAGCTATAATTTGTTTCATATTATTTTTCCACCTATTTCCGATCGTTCCTATGGCAGCTATATGATATAGTCGTCCGATTTCGATCAAATTTAATTCAAAATTCAAAACTAATTAAAAAATTTTATTTCCAAGCTTAGAAGGTTATATGCTAAAAAACACCAAATATATAATTTTCTTTAATTTTTTAGTTCGATTATTCCTATGGGAGCTATAAGATATAGTTGTCCTATCCGGCTTTTTCCGACTTATATACTACCTGCAAAAGATATAAGTCGTTTGGGAAAGTTGCAGCCCGATAGCTTTAAAACTGAGAGACTAGTTTGCGTAGAAACGGACGGACAGACGGACAGACGGACATGGCTAGATCGACTCGTGTAGTCATGCTGATCAAGAATATATATACTTTATGGGGTCGGAAACGTCTCCTTCACTGCGTTGCAAACTTCTGACTGAAATCAATATACCCTCTGCAAGGGTATAAAAACAAGAAAGGAAGCTTACTTCGGCAAGCCAAAGTTTACATTCCCATATAGGTTGTTCCTTTGCACTATCGGGAAATTTTCTGGTCAGGCCATTTTTTAATAGTCGTTAAAACCAAAGTGTGTTTTTTGGAATACTTTAACCAATATTCAATGTTATGCTTAAGAAATTTCGACAGATACAGCTGTTGTATCAGCTGTTAAAATATTCATTCTCAGGCTCTCAAAAATCGACGTAAGGCTAAAACTTTTAAATTTCATAAAGTGAGAAATTTAAAGCATTTTAAGTGGAGTGAAGGTAGAATGAATTTAAAGGATGGTGGTGTGCACTAAGTGTTTATACAAACATTGAAATCGTGTTGTTCTTGTAATCGAGAGTTAAAGTGAGCGGTCTAACACGAATGTTTTTTTTTAAGTTGAGATATAAAGCGACTTCATTTCTCATTATAAAAACCGGTTTCCTATTCTATTAGAAAATTAATTTTTTCGATTGTAATCTCAAATTTGAAAGTACCCCTTCCTTTGCACTGTTGGCCTAAGATGTAAAGTAGACTTTTATTTAAAATGACTATTAAGGTAAGCCGAAAACACCTAGCGCTAACATTGACCAACTTAACCGAACTATAGCTGTTGTAAAAGAAAAACATCGCTAAAAAAAAAAAAAAAACATACATTACCTTAATTGGTCAGGCGCATCTCAAGATATTATAAAAACACGGGGATAACAAAAAAAATCTTTTTAAAAAAAGTTAATCCATTTAAGAATTGTAGGTCTTCTTTTTTGCGATCTTGGTGTCCAACTCAACCAGGAACTACCATCATTCTTCTTGGGGCATTCTGGCTGTAATCTAGTGTTATCAAAACAAAAACTAAGTTAAGTTTTTCGATTAATTTGCAAACGTTTCTTCTTTTTTAAAAATCAAAATTATAATTACATTGTTTTGATATAAAAAATTTCATTTATATTGTATATGGTAAATCGAAATTTTTATATAATGAATGGCGGTTCATTAAAAAAATGGCGGTTCATTAATAAGTTTGACTTATTAGTTAAGTCCGGGGAAAGATCCGAAATGAAATTGTTTGTCAAACTCTTGGCATTTAGAAAGTTCCAAATGCTTTTGCCTTTTGTCGGCTACAATAAAATCGTGTTCCTCTATTATTTCAGAGTCACCACGTTTTCTAGAAAGGGGCTCGTTGGTAGAGCCATCCATATAGGCATACCTATCATTGCACTGGTAAACCATGTAATTGTTCTTAATATACTTGTTTGATCTTACAATACAAAAGATGGATTATATTTAGACATGGTAATATTTGATGGATACTTACAGCTTTAGCAAATAAGGATCAAATGGAAAAAACGATTCCAGCGTCTCATTTGTCGTGGCCGTATACTGTGGCTAGTTTTCGCCGAGCGTTGCGCTCCAAAACAGTATGGCAGTAGGCAAGCTGGTAAGTTCTCGTAACACCAGCAAATGCTGTAGCCACTGGGGCTAGACAATATAGCAAAGGATTTAAACGACACATAGCGAGGCGAGATAGTAGTAGGGACTGAAGGAAGAGAAAATCTAAAATAGATTTTAAAAAATTACAATCAAAATATTTACCCACTTAATCTTAAGCTGTAAAAAAAGCTTAAAACAATCTTTGAAAAATCAGTAAAAACCAATTTGGTCATCTTTCATCTGAGAAAAATCTTTGTTTCACAACACTGATGGAAAAATAAGTTGACAAATGAGAGTTCCAACAAGAACTATCGCATAATCCCTGAACAACCAGAAAAACTCACACTGTCAATTTTTATTAGAAATTTAATTTCTAAAATTCAAGACTAGCTGCCTGTGCCAATGGTTCCATGGTGGGAGAAGTCAAGCACGGAATAATAGACGGAGACCCCAGTAAATAAACAGTCCCGAACAGCCACCGAGTATCCTGCAACGAAGCAATACCGACGATGCGAATTGTTCAGCCGCATCTAAATAGTTGATTTACACAAACCCATGCCCAACACATCACCTACCCACCTCCCCTCCCAAAATAACATCTCACTTCGAACCGGACTACGATGTAATACGGACCGTGCCAAGAGTCAGCTTGGCTTGGGCCCGGATCAAAAACTAGCCCAGTCCGGAACGGTGTGCTCAGGGATATGGCGACCCCTGTTCTAACTATCGCCTTACCCGGACATCGCGGACCTTTCTCCTTCTCCGCAACTCGTGCGACCAATTATGGACAACAAAACCAACGTAAAGCAAAATACAGAGACGGGAACTCTCAAAAAACCTACCTTCCAACATCCGCACAAGCACGGTCCTGAAAGGGCCGCATCCCGAACTAGGGATGTCGGGTGGCAAAAAGCCAGGCGCAAAGGCCTCCGCCACGGGCGCTTCTGCGCCTAAAACAGTGGTAAGGATAGCCAAGGCGCTCGGCGTTAACGTGATGCTTGGGCCGGCTCTGTCGTCGTATGTTGCTGCCAGCTCGGCCCAGATGTCGACGAGTTGTGGGTCGTTCTCCGTTTCTGAGTAGTATTCCGACAGAGCCTTCCTCATGTCGTCTAGCCTGCCCTCCAGGGCGACATTAAGCCTCTGTGCGACATGGGCGAAGTCCTTCTTCTTATGGCGGTAAATCCACTTTTTTCCCATTTTTATTGTGTTGGTCTTACTGTTGGGACAATCACGTTGGGAGTCAGATGTAACGAACTGATTTTTGTTGGTATGCTCGTAACTAGTTTCGTGCGGCTACCTTAAAAAATTGTGCGTTTGACCCACCAAGTTTATATGACGTGACTTTACCGTACATCAGTGAGAAAACACAGGGTTCGAATGGTAACAGTGGGTTTTATTCTCGTGTTATTAATACAACCGGAGTGGCTGGGCTAGTCTCGATATCTCCCTGCTCTGGTTTCACAGGCTGCTGATGTTTCTCGTCCTGGCCTGTCGACACGTTGACTTGATGACCGCTTGCTCCTGTGTCTCGGGATGCTCGTAGTGGCCGCCTCTGCTCGCTTGCCGACGCGCTGCCTCGGGGTCGCTTGTCGCGCCTTGCGGGCTTACGGAAGCGTCACCGTTCTCAGACTAGGGTGAACAAGCCTTGCTCTCCAGGCCAACGCCTTTAGAGGCAATACCTGTCCCTTGCTCTGTCCCGGACGGTCCCGCTAGGTTCGTGCTCAGATCGCGCTAACAGTCAAGGCTAACGCCAGGAAGCTGCCTAGCAGTTCACTTTGCTTTACGCCTAGCGCAGGCGAACGTTACACCCGGCTTCACCCTAATGTTTGACGTCCGCGACGCTCCTGCGCTCCCCAATGAGCTCCGCGCGGCGATGGTAACGTGGCTGCCGGTGATGTCTGCTGGCGTCGCTGCCGATGTCCTCTGCGCTGTTTCCTGTCTTGCCGCTGGGCTTATCCAGGATAACGCCTCTTGAATGCCTCAACAGGTCGTTCGCTCGCCCTTCCTGACTAGTAGCTTGGCGTTTCTGGCACTCGAGATTTTGGGCTGTTGCCAGGTCCTGCTTGGTTGGGCAAAGTACGCTGGGTCTTAGACAACTTTCCTCCCCGAACTCACGATTCCTCGTCGCAGGACTCATTCGCTTGACTCTGACAGACCCGCCGGCGATTCTCCAGGGTGTGTGGTCGTGACAAAGTTGGAAACTGAACGCCTTGACTTAGCCCTGTGGCGCCTTCCGGACCTCAGCCACTTGTGTCTCAATGCGGAGGTTCCTGATGTCCCAATCCCGAACGTCGTGGCGATGCTTCCGACGACTCGCCTTGTGGTGGCTCCCTCGTAGATTACTCGTTGACACTTTGGTATCTTGACTGATCTTGACGGTTTGACTCCTCGTGATCGACTGATCCAGCTGTCAGCGCTCTGCGGCCTTATATAGGAACTCCGGGAACCGTTATTTTCCTTTAACGCACGGCCCGCTGAATCTCTCCACTCCGGTTCCAAACTCTCTCATACTCCATCCTTCGTCTCCAAACTCTTTTCTTCTCCAACAGCTCCTCGCCGCACCGTTACTACGCGAATTCGCCGCGTTTTGGTAAGCGGCCGGCCATCTGTTGCTGCTGTTACTAAGATTTGTGGAAAGTTATTCAACTCCTCACATTAATAATAACAAAATCTCATTTAATTTAGACGGGTTTTAGCGGTATGGGCTATTCATTGAGCGTGGCTCCGCGCTAAAACAAACTTGCGCTGCGAAGAAAGAATCTACACGCCAAGTCCCAACACTTTACGGACAAACGGACATGGCTAGATCGACTCGGCCAGTGATGTTGGCCAAGAAAATCTATACTTTATGGGGTCGGAATCGCTTCCTTCTACCTGTTACATACTTTCCGACAAATCTAGTATACCCATTTACTCTACGAGTAACGGGCATAATAAAAGGGCACTGAAATCGGGAACGAAAATAAAAAAAACATTATTTTAATCTATCTGTAGTTTTTATATGAGCTAAGACCATTTAACCAATATTCAATGTTACGCTTAAGAAATCTCGACAGAAACAGCTGTTGTATCAGCTGTTAAAAGATTCATTCTCAGGCTCTCAAAAATCGACGTAAGGCTAAAACTCTTAAATTTCAAATAGTGAGAATTTTAAATCATTTAAAGTGGAGTGAAGGTAGAATGAATTTAAAGGATGGTAGTGTGCACTAAGCGTTATACAAACATTGAAATCGTGTTGTTCTTGTAATCGAGAGTTAAAGTGAGCGGTCTAACACGAATGTTTTTTAAAAAACTATTTTTTAAGTTGAGATAAAGTTCATTTTTATACCCGTTACTCGTAGAGTAAAAGGGTATACTAGATTCGTCGGAAAGTATGTAACAGGCAGAAGGAAGCGTTTCCGACCCCATAAAGTATATATATTCTTGATCAGGATCACTAGCCGAGTCGATCTAGCCATGTCCGTCTGTCCGTCTGTCCGTCTGTCCGTCTGACCGTCTGTCCGTCTGTCCGTCTGTCTGTCCGGATGAACGCTGAGATCTCGGAAACTATGAGAGCTAGGCTATTAAAATTTGGCGTACAGATTCCTGAGCTTCTTACGCAGCGCAAGTTTGTTTCAGTAGACTGCCACGCCCACTCTAACGCCCACAAACCACCCAAAACTGTAACTCCTACAGTTTTGATGCTAGACAAAAAATATTAACTGAAATGTATTGTTCTCATCAATACCTATCGATTGGCCTAAAGTTTGCCACGCCCACTTAAACGCCCACACACCGCGAAAACCTGTGACGCCCACAATTTGCATGCTAGATAAAAAATTTTAACTGAAATGTATTGGTGTCGTCAATACCTATCGATTAATCTAAAAATAAATTTGCCACGCCCACTCTGACGCCCATAACGCTTAAATCTGTCTACCGCCGGTAGGTGCCGCATTTTAATTTCGCTTTGCTGCTTGCATATCTCCATTTCCCTTTGAGTAACGGGTATCTGATAGTCGAGGTACTCGACTATAGCGTTCTTCCTTGTTCATTATAATTTCGATTGTAATCTCAAATTTGAAAGTACCCTTTTCTTTGCACTGTGGGCCTCAGATGTGAAGTAGACTTTTATTTAAAACGACTATTAAGGTAAGCCGAAAACACCTAGCGCTAACATCGACCAATTTAACCGAACTTTAGCTGTTGTAAAAGAAAAACATCGCTAAAAAATGATGAAAATGTGAAGTAAACTCTAAACATTTTTGTTTTCTATGACAACTTTAAGATATATTCTTCTGATTTATTCCAAATTTGTAATATTGTTGATCTGATCATTTCTACGAAAGCTTTATGATAAATTGTAAGATCCGCATGATTTTTATACCCGTTACTCGTAGAGTAAAAGGGTTTACTATATTCGTCGGAAAGTATGTAACAGGCAGAAGGAAGCGTTTCCGACCCCATAAAGTATATATATTCTTGATCAGGATCACTAGCCGAGTCGATCTAGCCATGTCCGTTTGTCCGTCTGTCCGTCTGTCTGTCCGGATGAACGCTGAGATCTCGGAAACTATGGGAGCTAGGCTATTGAGATTTGGCGTGCAGATTCCTGAGCTTCTTACGCAGCGCAAGTTTGTTTCAGTAGAGTGCCACGCCCACCCTAACGCCCACAAACCACCCAAAACTGTAACTCCTACAGTTTTGATGCTAGACAAAAAATATTAACTGAAATGTATTGTTCCCATCAATACCTATCGATTGGCCTAAAAAAAAGTTTGCCACGCCCACTTAAACGCCCACAAACCGCGAAAACCTGTGACGCCCACAATTTGCACGCTAGATAAAAAATTTTAACTGAAATGTATTGGTGTCGTCAATACCTATCGAGTAATCTAAAAATAAATTTGCCACGCCCACTCTAACGCCCATAACGCTTAAATCTGTCTACCGCCGGTAGGTGGCGCATTTTAATTTCGCTTTGCTGCTTGCATATCTCCATTTCCATTTGAGTAACGGGTATCTGATAGTCGAGGTACTCGACTATAGCGTTCTTCCTTGTTCATTATAATTTCGATTGTAATCTCAAATTTGAAAGTACCCTTTTCTTTGCACTGTGGGCCTAAGATGTGAAGTAGACTTTTATTTAAAACGACTATTAAGGTAAGCCGAAAACACCTAGCGCTAACATCGACCAATTTAACCGAACTTTAGCTGTTGTAAAAGAAAAACATCGCTAAAAAATGATGAAAATGTGAAGTAAACTCTAAACATTTTTGTTTTCTATGACAACTTTAAGATATATTCTTCTGATTTATTCCAAATTTGTAATATTGTTGATCTGATCATTTCTACGAAAGCTTTATGATAAATTGTAAGATTCGCATGATTTTTATACCCGTTACTCGTAGAGTAAAAGGGTTTACTAGATTCGTCGGAAAGTATGTAACAGGCAGAAGGAAGCGTTTCCGACCCCATAAAGTATATATATTCTTGATCAGGATCACTAGCCGAGTCGATCTAGCCATGTCCGTTTGTCCGTCTGTCCGTCTGTCTGTCCGGATGAACGCTGAGATCTCGGAAACTATGGGAGCTAGGCTATTGAGATTTGGCGTGCAGATTCCTGAGCTTCTTACGCAGCGCAAGTTTGTTTCAGTAGAGTGCCACGCCCACCAACGCCCATAAGCCGCCCACAAACTTCAAAAAATCGTACATATGAACGTGGATATCTCGGAAACTATCAAAGATAGAGAATTGGGATTTCAGATTTAGATTCCGTAGCCTTATACGCAGCGCAAGTTTGTTACGCGAATATGCCACGCCCACTCTAACGCCCACAAACCGCGAAAACCTGTGACGCCCACATTTTTTTAGCTAGATAAAAAAATGTAGCTGAAATGTATTGGTCTCGACAAAACCTATCGATTGGTCTAAAAAAAATTTTTCCACGCCCACTCTAACGCCCATAACGCTTAAATCTGTATACCGCCGGTAGGTGGCGCATTTTCATCTCGCTTTGCTACTTGCAGATCTCTATTTAGCTGAGTAACGGGTATCTGATAGTCGAGGTACTCGACTATAGCGTTCTTCCTTGTTTTATATCATATGCGTTGTGATTAAACACAACGACTTTGCCGAATTGTAGCTCACAATATACTCAATGATATTATAAAAACACAGGGATAACAAAAAAAATGTTCTAAAAAAAAATTAATCCATTTAAAAATTGTAGGTCTTCTTTTTTGCGATCTTGGTGTCCAACTCAACCAGGGACTACCAGCATTCTTCTTGGGGCATTCTGGCTGTAATCTAGTGTTATCAAAACAGAAACTAAGTCAAGTTTTTCGATTAATTTGCAAACGTTTCTTTTATTGTCACAATCAAGATTAGAATTACATTGTTTTGATATAAAAATTGTCATTTATATTGTATATGGTAAATCGACATTTTTTATATAATGAATGGCGGTTCATTAATAAGTATGACTTATAAGTTAAGTCCAGGGAAAGATCCGAAATGAAATTGCTTGTCAAACTCTTGGCATTTAGAAAGTTCCAAATGCTCTTGCCTTTTGTCGGCTACAGTAAAATAGTCTTCCTCTATTATTTCAGAGTCACCACGTTTTCTAGAAAGGGGCTCGTTGGTAGAGCCATCCATATAGTCATCCTTATCATTTCACTGGTAAACCATGTAATTGTTCTTAATATACTTGTTTGATCTTACAATACAAAAGGTCGATTATTTTTAGACATGGTAATATTTGATGGATACTCACAGCATTAGGATCAAATGGGAATAACGATTCCAGCGTCTCCTCGGGCATACATTTGTCGTGGCTGTATACTGTGGCTAGTTTTCGCCGAGCGTTGCGCTCCAAAACAGTATGGCAGTAGGCAAGCTGTTAAGTTCTCGTAACACCAGCATATGCTGTAGCCACTGGGTCTACACAATATCGCAGAGGATTTAAATGACACATAGCAAGGCGAGATAGTTGAAGAGACTGAAGGAAGAGCAAATCTAAAACAAATTTTAAAATATTGCAATCAAAAAATGTACCTACTAAATCTTAAGCTGTAAAAAAAAGCTTAAAACAATCTTTAAAAAATCACTAAAAACCAATTTGGTCATCTTTCATCTGAGAAAAATCTTTGTTTCACAACACTGATGGAAAAATAATCCCTAAACAACCACAATAACTCAGACTGTCAATTATTATTATTAGAAATGTAATTTCTAAAATTCAAGAGTAGCTGCCTGTGCCAATGGTTCCATGGTGGGAGAAGTCAAGCACGGACAGCCAGCGAAGCAATTCCGACGATGCGAATTGTTCAGCCGCATCTAAATAATTGATTTACACAAACCCATGCCCAACACATCACCTACCCACCTCCCCTCCCAAAACAACATCTCACTTCGAACCGGACTACGATGTAATACGGACCGTGCAAAGAGTCAGCTTGGCTAGGGGCCCGGATCAAAAACGGTGTGCTCAGGGATATGGCGACCCCTGTTCTAACTATCGCCTTACCCGGGCATCGGGGACCTTTCTCCTTCTCCGCAACTCGTGCGACCAATTGTGGACAACAAAACCAACGTAAAGCAAAATACAGAGACGGGAACTCTCAAAAAAACCTACCTTCCAACATCCGCACAAGCACGGTCCTGAAAGGGCCGCATCCCGAACTATTGATGTCGGGTGGCAAAAAGCCACGCGCAAATGCCTCCGCCACGGGAGCTTCTGCGATTTAAACAGTGGTAAGGATAGCCAAGGCGCTCGGCGTTAACGTGATGCTTGGACCGGCTCTGTCGTGGTATGTTGCTGCCAGCTCGGCCCAGATGTCGACGAGTTGTGGGTCGTTCTCCGTTTCTGAGTAGTATTCCGACAGAGCCTTCCTCATGTCGTCTAGCCTGCCCTCCAGGGCGACATTAAGCCTCTGTGCGACATGGGCGAAGTCCACCTTCTTATGGCGGTAAATCCACTTTTTTCCCATTTTTATTGTGTTGGTCTTACTGTTGGGACAATCACGTTGGGCGTCAGATGTAACGAACTGATTTTTGTTGGTATGCTCGTAACTAGTTTCGTGCGGCTACCTCAAAAGATTGTGCGTTTGACCCACCAAGTTTATATGACGTGACTTTCCCGTACATCAGTGAGAAAACACAGGGTTCGAATGGTAACAGTGGGTTTTATTCTCGTGTTATTAATACAACCGGAGTGTGGCTGGGCTAGTCTCGATATCTCCCTGCTCTGGTTTCACAGGCTGCTGATGTTTCTCGTCCTGGCCTGTCGACACGTTGACTTGATGACCGCTTGCTCCTGTGTCTCGGGATGCTCGTAGTGGCCGCCTCTGCTCGCTTGCCGACGCGCTGCCTCGGGGTCGCTTGTCGCGCCTTGCGGGCTTACGGAAGCGTCACCGTTCTCAGACTAGGGTGAACAAGCCTTGCTCTCCAGGCCAACGCCTTTAGAGGCAATACCTGTCCCTTGCTCTGTCCCGGACGGTCCCGCTAGGTTCGTGCTCAGATCGCGCTAACAGTCAAGGCTAACGCCAGGAAGCTGCCTAGCAGTTCACTTTGCTTTACGCCTAGCGCAGGCGAACGTTACACCCGGCTTCACCCTAATGTTTGACGTCCGCGACGCTCCTGCGCTCCCCAATGAGCTCCGCGCGGCGATGGTAACGTGGCTGCCGGTGATGTCTGCTGGCGTCGCTGCCGATGTCCTCTGCGCTGTTTCCTGTCTTGCCGCTGGGCTTATCCAGGATAACGCCTCTTGAATGCCTCAACAGGTCGTTCGCTCGCCCTTCCTGACTAGTAGCTTGGCGTTTCTGGCACTCGAGGTTTTGGGCTGTTGCTGTTCGGGAACTTCGGCAGTAATCGCAGGGATCTCCAGGCCAACACCTCTTGAAACCACAAATCGATCCACCGCTCGTCCTTCACGCCAGGTCCTGCTTGGTTGGGCAAGGTACGCTGGGTCTTAGACAACTTTCCTCCCCGAGCTCACGATTCCTCGTCGCAGGCCTCATTCGCTTGACTCTGACAGACCCGCCGGGCGATTCGCCAGCGTGTGTGGCCTTGACTTAGCCGTATGGTGCCTTCCGGACCTCAGCCACTTGTGTCTCAATTCTGAGATTCCTGGTGTCCCAATCCCGAACGTCTCGACGTGGCGATGCTCCCGGCCATCTGTTGCTGCTGTTGCTAAGATTTGTAAGGAGTTGTTCAACATGGCTAGGTCGACTCGGCCAGTGATGTTGATCAAGAAAATCTATACTTTATAGTTACCTGTTACATACTTTACAATGAATCTAGAATATCCTTTTACTCTACGATTAACTGGCATAAAAAAAGGGCACTAAAAACGGGAACGAAAATAAAAAACAGTATTTTAATCTATCTGTAGTTTTTATATGAGCTAAGACCATTTAGAAATACTAAACAAAAAAAAAGGAAGCTAACTTCGGAAAGACAAAGTTTACATTCCCATATAGGTTATTCCTTTGCACTATCGGGAAATTTTCTGGTCAGGCCATTTTTTAATAGTCGTTAAAACAAAAGTGTGTTTTTTGGAATACTTTAACCAATATTCAATGTTATGCTTAAGAAATCTCGACAGAAACAGCTGTTGTATCATCTGTTAAAAGATTCATTCTCAGGCTGAAAGTGAGAATTTTAAAGCATTTAAAGTGGAGTGAAGTTAGAATGAATTTAAAGTTTTTATACAAACATTGAAATGGTGTTGTTCTTGTAATTGAGAATTAAAGTGAGCGGTCTAACACGAATGTTTTTTAAAAAACTATTTCTTAAGTTTAGATAAAAAACGAGTTCATTTCTTATTATAAAAACCGGTTTCCGATTCTATTAGAAAATTAACTTATTCGATTGTAATCTCAAATTTGAAAGTACTTTTTTCTTTGCACTGTTGGCCTAAGATGTGAAGCAGACTTTTATTAAAAATGACTATTAAAGTAAGCCGAAAACACCTAGCGCTACCATCGACCAATTCAACCGAACTTTAGCTGTTGTAAAAGAAAAACATTTTAAGATAAACAATTTTAAGATATATTCTTCTGATTTATTCCAAATTTGTAATATTGTTTTAATATCATATTAAAACGGTACTTTCAAAGTTGGATGCAATTATCTCTGAAAGCAGCCAAGTTGATCTGATCATTTCTATGGAAGCTTTATGATAAATTGTAAGATCCTCATGTTTTTTATATCTCTGCGTTGTGATTAAACACAACGACTTTGCCGAGTTGTAGCTCACAATATACTCAATGTATGCTACTCATTTGCTCGGGAAAATTAAAGGGTGACATTATAGTTGTAAGCTTAAACATACATTATCTTAATTGGTCTGGCGCATCTCAAGATAAAAAAAATGTCTTTAAAAAAAATTAATCCATTTAAAAATTGTAGGTCTTCTTTTTTGCGATCCTGGTGTCCAACTCATCCAGGAACTACCATCATTCTTCTTGGGGCATTCTGGCTGTAATCTAGTGTAATCAAAACAGAAACTAAGTCAAGTTTTTCGATTAATTTGCAAACGTTTCTTTTATTGTCACAATCAAGATTAGAATTACATTGTTTTGATATAAAAATTGTCATTTATATTGTATATGGTAAATCGACATTTTTTATATAATGAATTGCGGTTCATTAATAAGTATGACTTATAAGTTAAGTCCGGGGAAAGATCCGAAATGAAATTGCTTGTCAAACTCTTGGCATTTAGAAAGTTCCAAATGCTTTTGCCTTTTGTTGGCTACAATAAAATCGTCTTCCTCTATTATTTCAGAGTCACCTTGTTTTCTATAAAGGGGCTCGTTGGTAGAGCCATCCATATAGTCATCCTTATCATTGCACTGGTAAACCATGTAATTGTTCTTAATATACTTGTTTGATCTTAAAATACAAAAGGTCGATTATATTTAGACATGGTAATATTTGATGGATACTCACAGCCTTAGCAAATAAGGATCAAATGGGAAAAACGATTCCAGCGTCTCCTCGGGCATACATTTGTCATGGCCGTATATGTGGCTAGTTTTCGCCGAGCGTTGCGCTTCAAAACAGTATGGCAGTAGGCAAGCTGTTAAGTTCTCGTAACACCAAATGCTGTAGCCCCTGGGGTTAGACAATATCGCACAGGATTTAAATGACACATAGCGAGGCGAGATAGTTGAAAGGACTGAAGGAAGAGCAAATTTAAAAAAGATTTTAAAAAATTACAATCAAAAAATTTACCCACTAAATCTTAAGCTGTAAAAAAAAGCTTTCAAGCAATCTTTGAAAAATCACTAAAAACCAATTTGGTCATGTTTTATCTGAGAAAAATCTTTGCTTCACAACACTGATGGAAAAACAATTGATTTACACAAACCCATGCCCAACACATCACCTACCCACCTCCCCTCCCAAATCAACATCTCACTTCGAACCGGTTCTAACTATAGCCTTACCCGGGCATTGCGGATCTCTGCGCGGTCCTTTCTCCTTCTCCACAACTCGTGGGACCAATTATGGACAACAAAATTAACGTAAAGCAAAATACAGGGACGGGAACTCTCAAAAAACCTACGGAAATGCTGAACACTGGTTCCAACATCCGCACAAGCACGGTCCTGAAAGGCCCGCATCCCGAACTGGAGATGTCGGGTGGCAGAAAGGCAGGCGCAAATGCCTCCGCCACGCGCGCTTCTGCGCCTAAAACAGTGGTAAGGATAGCCAAGGCGCTCGGGCCACCCGCTGGCGCAAATAAATACACATACGCGGAAAGGCGGACTGACGCCCAGACTCTGCGCTCTCATGCTAGGAGCAACATTGCCACCCCTTCGCCTGAATGGCTGAAAAAGATAGAATGGGCAAGGAAGGGAAAAGGAAGCGATGCCTAGATCTACACGGACCATCGGCGATAACGTGATGCTTGGGCCGGCTCCGTCGTGGTATGTTGCTTCCAGCTCGGCCCAGATGTCGACGAGTTGTAGGTCGTTCTCCGTTTTGAGTAGTATTCCGACAGAGCCTTCCTCATGTCGTCTAGCATGCCCTCCAGGGCGACATTAAGCCTCTGTGCGACATGGGCGAAGTCCTCCTTCTTATGGCGGTAAATCCACTTGTTTCCCATTTTTATTGTGTCGGTCTTACTGTTGGGACAATCACGTTGGGCGTCAGATGTAACGAACTGATTTTTGTTGGTATGCTCGTAACTAGTTTCGTGCGGCTACCTCAAAAGATTGTGCGTTTGACCCACCAAGTTTATATAACGTGACTTTCCCGTACATCAGTGAGAAAACACAGGGTTCGAATGGTAACAGTGGGTTTCATTCTCGTGTTATTAATGCAACCGGAGTGTGGCTGGGCTGGTCTCGATATCTCCTTGCTCTGGTTTCACAGGCTGCTGATGTTTCTCGTCCTGGCCTGTCGACGCGTTGACTTAATGACCGCTTGCTCCTGTGTCTCAGGATGCTCGTAGTGGCCGCCTCTGCTCGCTTGCCAACGCGCTGCCTCGGGGTCGCTTGTCGCGCCTTGCGGGCTTACGGAAGCGTCACCGTTCTCAGACTAGGGTGAACCAGCCTTGCTCTCCAGGCCAACGCCTTTCGAGGCAATACCTGTCCCTTGCTCTGTCCCGGACGGTCCCGCTAGGTTCGTGCTCAGATCGCGCTGACAGTCAAGGCTAACGCCAGGAAGCTGCCTAGCAGTTCACTTTGCTTTACGCCTAGCGCAGGCGAACGTTACACCCGGCTTCATCCTAATGCTTGACGTCCGCGACGCTCCTGCGCTCCCCAGTGAGCTCCGCGCGGCGATGGTAACGTGGCTGCCGGTGATGTCTGCTGGCGTCGCTGCCGATGTCCTCTGCGCAGCTTCCCGTCTTGCCGCTGGGCTTCTCCAGGATAACGCCTCTTGAATGCCTCAACGGGTCGTTCGCTCGCTCTTCTTGACTAGTAGCTTGGCGTTTCTGGCACTCGCGGTTTTGGGCTGTTGCTGTTCGGGAATTTCGCCAGTAATCGCAGGGATCTCCAGGCCAACACCTCTTGAAACCACAAATCGATCCACCGCTCGTCCTTCACGCCAGGTCCTGCTTGGTTGGGCAAGGTACGCTGGGTCTTAGACAACTTTCCTCCCCGAGCTCACGATTCCTCGTCGCAGGCCTCATTCGCTTGACTCTGACAGACCCGCCGGGCGATTCGCCAGCGTGTGTGGCCTTGACTTAGCCGTATGGTGCCTTCCGGACCTCAGCCACTTGTGTCTCAATTCTGAGATTCCTGGTGTCCCAATCCCGAACGTCTCGACGTGGCGATGCTCCCGGCCATCTGTTGCTGCTGTTGCTAAGATTTGTGAGGAGTTGTTCAACACGGCTAGATCGACTCGGCCAGTGATGTTGATCAAGAAAATCTATACTTTATGGTTACCTGTTACATACTTTACAACGAATCTAGAATACCCTTTTACTCTACGAGTAACGGGCATAATAAAAGGGCACTAAAAACGGGAACGAAAATAAAAAACAGTATTTTAATCTATCTGTAGTTTTTATATGAGCTAAGACCATTTAGAAATACTAAACAAAAAAAAAGGAAGCTAACTTCGGAAAGACAAAGTTTACATTCCCATATAGGTTATTCCTTTGCACTATCGGGAAATTTTCTGGTCAGGCCATTTTTTAATAGTCGTTAAAACAAAAGTGTGTTTTTTGGAATACTTTAACCAATATTCAAAGTTATGCTTAAGAAACCTCGACAGAAACAGCTGTTGTATCATCTGTTAAAAGATTCATTCTCAGGCTGAAAGTGAGAATTTTAAAGCATTTAAAGTGGAGTGAAGTTAGAATGAATTTAAAGTTTTTATACAAACATTGAAATGGTGTTGTTCTTGTAATTGAGAGTTAAAGTGAGCGGTCTAACACGAATGTTTTTTAAAAAACTATTTCTTAAGTTTAGATAAAAAACGAGTTCATTTCTTATTATAAAAACCGGTTTCCGATTCTATTAGAAAATTAACATTTTCGATTGTAATCTCAAATTTGAAAGTACTTTTTTCTTTGCACTGTTGGCCTAAGATGTAAAGCAGACTTTTATTAAAAATGACTATTAAAGTAAGCCGAAAACACCTAGCGCTACCATCGACCAATTCAACCGAACTTTAGCTGTTGTAAAAGAAAAACATTTTAAGATAAACAATTTTAAGATATATTCTTCTGATTTATTCCAAATTTGTAATATTGTTTTAATATCATATTAAAACGGTACTTTCAAAGTTGGATGCAATTATCTCTGAAAGCAGCCAAGTTGATCTGATCATTTCTATGGAAGCTTTATGATAAATTGTAAGATCCTCATGTTTTTTATATCTCTGCGTTGTGATTAAACACAACGACTTTGCCGAGTTGTAGCTCACAATATACTCAATGTATGCTACTCATTTGCTCGGGAAAATTAAAGGGTGACATTATAGTTGTAAGCTTAAACATACATTATCTTAATTGGTCAGGCGCATCTCAAGATATTATAAAAAAATGTCTTTAAAAAAAATTAATCCATTTAAAAATTGTAGGTCTTCTTTTTTGCGATCTTGGTGTCCAACTCATCCAGGAACTACCATCATTCTTCTTGGGGCATTCTGGCTGTAATCTAGTGTTATCAAAACAGAAACTAAGTCAAGTTTTTCGAATAATTTGCAAACGTTTCTTTTATTGTCACAATCAAGATTAGAATTTATGGTTTTGTTAATGAATAGATGTAATACAATAGTATTAAACAGACAACCTCCCAATGAACAAATAATAATGCAAGCTTAGATTGTGTGAACCGCACGCTCTCAACGCCAGAATCGAAGTGAACGAGAATATCAAGAGAGAAAAAGAACAACGGGAAGATAGGAAAAAGAAGCACGATAGTCCCGTTTCCTTAGGCGGTTGCCTAGGTAACCAAGACATCGGAATGTGCGTCTACCTCTCGTACACATACATTCATGCAAACATGAATTGCATAATTATCCATGTGACTTTTGTATGTTTGAACATGCAAACTCCAACACGCCGCCTCAAAAGTTAGATTGATTATCACTTCAATTCCTGACGTGAGTTTGTGCTTTAGTTTTAATTTGTTTCTTCATGTCATTTCGTTTCTTTTTCAATTCTGGGGATACTTTAGATCCAGCATTTGCTGCAAGAGTTGGGGAAACCCACTTAAACCCAACTAGATCCATACACAAATTAACATAATTAAAGCTTTGACAAATGAAATTAAATAAACAGTAAATATGAGATCCATTTGAAAAAATAAACAAGAATATGAATTCAATTCAATTACTTAGGTCTTAGTAAGTAAAAAAAAATAATCATAAATGACTTCATGGGATCCATTTCATGTTTTGCTTCGATGGATTTTCAGCAACAGTTCACCAGGATCGTAGTTGGATTATTCAAAAAGACCCAGCTGGCTTCTCAGAGAAATAAACCGGGCAGATGGTAATGGCTTCGTCAATATGTCGGCTAGTTGCAGATCTGTGGGAATATACTTTACACAAATTAGTTTCTTTTCGATTTGCTCTCTTGTAAAGTGATATTTAATATCTATGTGCTTTGTTCTCTTATGGCAAGTAGGACTATTTGCAATACTTATACAACCTTGGTTGTCTTCATAAATATCAATAGGACCACTTAATTCTAGATTAATCTCATTTATTAGCGATTTTAACCAAAGAGCTTCTCTTACACCTTCAAACAAGGCCACGTATTCTGCTTCAGTAGATGAAGCAGCAACCGACTTTTGCTTCATGGTACTCCATGAAACCAAACAATTTTCAAACATTTTAAAAAGGTACCCCGTGGTACTTCTTCTGTCAGTTTCATTTCCAGCCGAATCGGAATCTACATAGCCTGTAAGAATATTATTAAAATTAGCTACCATCTTGAATCTAAGCTTGATATTAACAGTTCCCTTCAGATATCTAAGAACTCTCTTAAGGCATTGCCATTGTTCCTTATTGTTGTTGTTTGTATATCTGCTTAGAGTACTTATTGAAGTACTTAAGTCGGGCCGTGTACATAACATTATGTACATCACACAACCAATTAAATTTCTACACGGTGCATCACATAATTCTTCTGATTGCAGAGCTGTATAGTCTAACTTACTTGGGAGGGGAGTACTAACTGAATTACACTCTTCCATATTAAATTTTTTCAATACATTTTTAATATATGCTGACTGACTAAGACAAATCTCTCCATTAGTTCTATCAATTTTTATGCCAATAAAGTGTCTAATTTCACGTAAATCGGTCATTTAAAACTTGTCATGAAGGTAAGATTTAAAATTGGACATTGTATCAGATTTGTTTGTAGCAATTACTACATCGTCCACACATAACAAGACATATATATTTCTCGAAATATCTCCCTTATCCAAAATATAAATACACCGATCAACTCCTAAGTTTTTAAGTCCAACATCCTTCAACACACTTTCAAAAACTTCGAACCAACATCTAGCAGCTTGCTTAAGACCATATATAGCTAAATTAAGTTTACATACTTTATTTTCATAAGAGTGATTCAGGCCTTTTGGAACGCTCATGTAGATTTCATCCTTTAGAGTTCCGTTTAAAAAGGCAGTTTTTACGTCCATATGATGAACCATTAAATCGTATTGATTTGAAAGTGCCAACAAAAATCTAAAACTGGAAATTCGTGCAACTGGTGCAAATGTCTCATCGTAATCAGTCATATATTCTTGAGTGAAGCCCCGCGCTACAAGTCTTGCTTTGTACTTTACTAAGTTCCCAAATTCATCTTGTTTTATACTAAATACCCATCTGCAATCAACTATGTTTTTATTTTCTGGCTTATGCACTAGGGACCAAGTATTATTTTGAAAATGAGAATTAAGTTCATCTTGTATAGCTTTCTCCCAGAAAGATCTGTCCTCACGAAACTTAATTTCATCAAAGGTATTAAGAATATCATTTAAGCATATTTGAGTATTCATGAGACATCTTTCTAAAAATCGATATGATAATTTGGGTCTACTTTTAATTCTTTCACTGCGTCTGATTTCTTCTTCACTTTTATTTTCTTTTAATTTATCACCAGCTTTAACAACTGGATCGGCATTCTCTAGACATGTGGAATTTTCATTGAGTTGTTCACTTATCTCAGAATCAACAGATTCATTATTTTCTATCAAAGGAAAAACCAACTCTTCATTTCCTTTACTTAAAGATTCATTATTTTGTTCAACAGTATTACTTTGAACCTCAGAATCTTCCCCATGTAAAACTCTTGATTTTAACATGTTTATTTCATCCACCACAACATCTCTTGCTGTCATAAATTTCCTCGATTCCTCAGACCACAACTTATAACCATTTGGTTCATATCCAACAAGTATAGCTTTAATTGACTTTTCGTCAAACTTTCTTTTTCGTATTTTATTCAAAGCATATACCTTCGAACCAAATATTTTAAGATATTTCAATGTTGGCTTTTTGTTATGCCACATCTCAAATGGTGTTTTATTAATCTTTTGCAATGCTCTACTTGGGGATCTGTTAATTAAATAGGTTGCTGTTAAAACAGCCTCACCCCAAAAATGCTTACTGAGCTTAGCACAACTGATCATAGATCGAGCCTTTTCGGTGATTGTTCGAATCATCCGTTCTGATACACCATTCAATTGTGGAGTATGAGGAACCGTTAAATGATAGCTGATGCCTTTTTCGACACAGAAATCACGCATTTCGTTAGAAAGATATTCCCTTCCATTATCGATATACAAATTCACAATTTTTAAATTGAAGTGAGCCTCGCTCTTCGCTACGAAGTCTTTGAAAACAAAAAACACATCCGACTTATAGGTTATTAAATAGGTCACACAGTAATGTGTATACTGATCAATAAAGACTACATAGTAGTTCTTATCATCAATGGTAGAGGGTGTTATTGGACCACAGACATCGGAATGGACAACAAACAATGGTCGTGTAATATTTTCTTTATTTTTAAATTTTTGAAACTTTAATCTAGCTTGCTTGCCATTTATACAAACCTCGCATAATTCATGGTTTAAATCAATATTGTTTAATATATTAGTATCTTCAAAAAGACTATTTCGTTTTATTTTAAAAATTTTCCTACACTTATGTGGCCTAATCTTTCATGCCATAATCGATACTCAGCACTATTAGAAATTTTAGTCGTAAATATTTTACTGTTCAATTGAAATTTTATAATAGGTACATTGTACTCACATATTCCATTAAAGGCCAATTTACCATTTTTAGATACTTTTACACCTTCAGGGTTAAATTCGATGGTCATGCCTGCATCCTGCATCTTCTTTACCGATAGTAGGTTGTGTGGAATATCCTTACAATACAAAACGTTTTGCAAGGTGATTTTGTTTCCGCAGCTGTTAAGATTGACCACTCCTTTGGCTGTAGCGTATATAAACTCTCCGCGTTTGGCAATCTCGATGGCCACATTTGATTGCAAACACTCATATTCGGAGAACAATGCTGTGTCATTTATAAGGTGGTCCGATGCTTCTGAGTCTAGGATAAACTCAGCCTCGCTTGACTTTGAATTGGAAGTTGCATTTCTCAACATGAAGGCAAAACTACGCTCTGCTTGGGCTGTTGCTGCTGTTGCCATCTGAGCCTGCCCATCTTTTCTTTTATTTTCACTAAAGTTCTGATTCGGCTGCCTTTTCAAAAGGAAACAATCTTTCTTTAAATGACCTGGCTTACCGCAATGAAAACATTTTGGTTTCGGTTTGAAACTTGGCTTAAACTGAATCTTCTTGAACTTCTGCATTGGATTATTTTTAAATTTCATATCTTTTAACTCCTTTTTACTTACTGCTTGCAAAACTTTAACACTCGTATCCTTGCTTATATTCCTAAGCTTAATCTCTTGGTCAAGAAGTCGTGTTTTTACAAAAGCTAATGTTAAGTTACTTTCAGATAGAGTCTCTATTGCGGTTATAACTCCATCATAACTGGGTGGAAGAGTTAGGAGTAAATGGGAAATTTTATCCATATCATCTAACTTTGCTCCTGACGCGATAAGTTCAGTAATGAGATCATCGAAGAAATTAAAATGATTAAGGAGTGAAGTGTCACCTTTTAATTTCATGGCTAAAAGTTTCTTTCGCAGAGATAGTTGCGATGCCAAGCTTCTTCTCTCATAAATTGCATCTAAGTTTGCAAAAATCTGCTTAGCAGTGCTTTCACTGTTAGCGTAAGATAAGAAAGCATCACTTAAATATTCAATTATTAAACTTTTTGCATTTCGTTCTGCCTTTTTTATCTCATCAGTCACTTCTGCATGAGTTTCATCTATGACCCTCAAAAGATCGTGCTCTTCTAACAGCGCTCTCACTCTGAACTTCCATATTGAATATTTTTCACCGTCAAACGGTTTGATATTTCTTTTCCCTTTATCCATTGTATGGTTCTCTATCAAAAAACAGCAAAAACAGCACCCCAACAACTACCTCCTCAGCAACACCAACAGCAACCCTTCACAGCAATGTTTAGCAACAGCGGCCAGCAACTTTCAACAGCATTAACGTCGCTCAACACTGTCCAGCAACAATGTCTTTCAGCAGCAGCACTGTCTGGCAACACTGTCCCTTCGCAACGTGGAGATTTGCGGCAAATTTGTCGAAGCGTTTGTATGTGTGCGTTCAGGAAAGATTTCTCGGCGAATTCGTAAGTGTGTTCTAGAAAGATCACGGCGAATTAGTGATATGTATGCGCTTCTCCCTGGAAATAGAAAAATGTTTTGCCACGAATTTGTCGCAGCGTTATACACAAAGCTAATTTAATCCTCTTTATTGTTCAGGAATTCCTTTTTGTTCTTCATGGACCACTCCGCACGCATGTACATATATGTACATACATATGTAGATGCGCATATTCGAATGCACACACACACATATAATTAGTTCACTTTTATGCACTTTCAAATTGTAACAATTAAAGCACTATTATTTATTCACTGCAATTGTGTCAGGCCCATAACCTATGGTTTTGTTAATGAATAGATGTAATACAATAGTATTAAACAGACAACCTCCCAATGAACAAATAATAATGCAAGCTTAGATTGTGTGAACCGCACGCTCTCAACGCCAGAATCGAAGTGAACGAGAATATCAAGAGAGAAAAAGAACAACGAGAAGATAGGAAAAAGAAGCACGATAGTCCCGTTTCCTTAGGCGGTTGCCTAGGTAACCAAGACATCGGAATGTGCGTCTACCTCTCGTACACATACATTCATGCAAACATGAATTGCACAATTATCCATGTGACTTTTGTATGTTTGAACATGCAAGCTCCAACAGAATTACATTGTTTTGATATAAAAATTGTCATTTATATTGTATATGGTAAATCGACATTTTTTATATAATGAATTGCGGTTCATTAATAGGTATGACTTATAAGTTAAATCCGGGGAAAGATCCGAAATGAAATTGCTTGTCAAACTCTTGGCATTTAGAAAGTTCCAAATGCTTTTGCCTTTTGTTGGCTACAATAAAATCGTCTTCCTCTATTATTTCAGAGTCACCACGTTTTCTATAAAGGGGCTCGTTGGTAGAGCCATCCATATAGTCATCCTTATCATTGCACTGGTAAACCATGTAATTGTTCTTAATATACTTGTTTGATCTTAAAATACAAAAGGTCGATTATATTTAGACATGGTAATATTTGATGGATACTCACAGCCTTAGCAAATAAGGATCAAATGGGAAAAACGATTCCAGCGTCTCCTCGGGCATACATTTGTCATGGCCGTATATGTGGCTAGTTTTCGCCGAGCGTTGCGCTTCAAAACAGTATGGCAGTAGGCAAGCTGTTAAGTTCTCGTAACACCAAATGCTGTAGCCCCTGTGGCTAGACAATATCGCACAGGATTTAAATGACACATAGCGAGGCGAGATAGTTGAAGGGACTGAAGGAAGAGCACATTTAAAAAAGATTTTAAAAAATTACAATCAAAAATTTTACCCACTAAATCTAAAGCTGTAAAAAAAAAGCTTTCAAGCAATCTTTGAAAAATCACTAAAAACCAATTTGGTCATGTCTTATCTGAGAAAAATCTTTGCTTCACAACACTGATGGAAAAACAATTGATTTACACAAACCCATGCCCAACACATCACCTACCCACCTCCCCTCCCAAATCAACATCTCACTTCAAACCGGTTCTAACTATAGCCTTACCCGGGCATTGCGGATCTCTGCGCGGTTCTTTCTCCTTCTCCACAACTCGTGGGACCAATTATGGACAACAAAACTAACGTAAAAAAAAAACAAAAAACCTACGGAAATGCTGAACACTGGTTCCAACATCCGCACAAGCACGGTCCTGAAAGGCCCGCATCCCGAACTGGAGATGTCGGGTGGCAGAAAGGCAGGCGCAAATGCCTCCGCCACGGGCGCTTCTGCGCCTAAAACAGTGGTAAGGATAGCCAAGGCGCTCGGGCCACCCGCTGGCGCAAATAAATACACATACGCGGAAAGGCGGACTGACGCCCAGACTCTGCGCTCTCATGCTAGGAGCAACATTGCCACCCCTTCGCCTGAATGGCTGAAAAAGATAGAATGGGCAAGGAAGGGAAAAGGAAGCGATGCCTAGATCTACACGGACCATCGGCGATAACGTGATGCTTGGGCCGGCTCCGTCGTGGTATGTTGCTTCCAGCTCGGCCCAGATGTCGACGAGTTGTAGGTCGTTCTCCGTTTTGAGTAGTATTCCGACAGAGCCTTCCTCATGTCGTCTAGCATGCCCTCCAGGGCGACATTAAGCCTCTGTGCGACATGGGCGAAGTCCTCCTTCTTATGGCGGTAAATCCACTTGTTTCCCATTTTTATTGTGTCGGTCTTACTGTTGGGACAATCACGTTGGGCGTCAGATGTAACGAACTGATTTTTGTTGGTATGCTCGTAACTAGTTTCGTGCGGCTACCTCAAAAGATTGTGCGTTTGACCCACCAAGTTTATATGACGTGACTTTCCCGTACATCAGTGAGAAAACACAGGGTTCGAATGGTAACAGTGGGTTTCATTCTCGTGTTATTAATGCAACCGGAGTGTGGCTGGGCTGGTCTCGATATCTCCTTGCTCTGGTTCCACAGGCTGCTGATGTTTCTCGTCCTGGCCTGTCGACGCGTTGACTTGATGACCGCTGGCTCCTGTGTCTCGGGATGCTCGTAGTGGCCGCCTCTGCTCGCTTGCCGACGCGCTGCCTCGGGGTCGCTTGTCGCGCCTTGCGGGCTTAGGGAAGCGTCACCGTTCTCAGACTAGGGTGAGCAAGCCTTGCTCTCCAGGCCAACGCCTTTAGAGGCAATACCTGTCCCTTGCTCTGTCCCGGACGGTCCCGCTAGGTTCGTGCTCAGATCGCGCAGACAGTCAAGGTTAACGCCAGGAAGCTGCCTAGCAGTTCACTTTGCTTTACGCCTAGCGCAGGCGAAAGTTACACCCGGCTTCACCCTAATGCTTGACGTCCGCGACGCTCCTGCGCTCCCCAATGAGTTCCGCGCGGCGATGGTAACGTGGCTGCCGGTGATGTCTGCTGGCGTCGATGCCGATGTCCTCTGCGCAGCTTCCTGTCTTGCCGCTGGGCTTCTCCAGGATAACGCCTCTTGAATGCCTCAACGGGTCGTTTGCTCGCCCTTCCTGACTAGTAGCTTGGCGTTTCTGGCACTCGAGGCTTTGGGCTGTTGCCAGGTCCTGCTTGGTTGGGCAAGGTACAATGGGTCTTAGACAACTTTCCTCCCCGAGCTCACGATTCCTCGTCGCAGGCCTCTTTCGCTTGACTCTGACAGACCCGCCGGGCGATTCGCCAACGTGTGTGGCCTTGACTTAGCCGTATGGTGCCTTCCGGACCTCAGCCACTTGTGTCTCAATTCGGAAATTCCTGATGTCCCAATCCCGAACGTCTCGACGTGGCGATGCTCCCGGCCATCTGTTGCTGCTGTTGCTAAGATTTGTGGGGAGTTATTCAACTCCTCACATTAATAATAAAAAAATCGCATTTAATTTATTCAGTGAGCGTGGCTCCGCGCTGAAACCAACTTGCGCTGCGAAGAAAGAACCTACACGCCAAATCCCAAGATTTTACGGACAAACGGACATGGCTAGATCGACTCGGCCAGTGATGTTGCTCAAGAAAATCTATACTTTATGGGGTCGAAATCGCTTCCTTCTACCTGTTACATACTTTACAACGAATCTAGTATACCCTCTTACTCTACGAGTAACGGGCATAACAAAAGGGCACTAACAATATAAATAATTTTAAAAAATATAAAATAAAAAAACAGTATTTTAATCTATCTGTAGTTTTTATATGAGCTAAAAAAAAACAAAAAAGGAAGCTAACTTCGGCAAGCCAAAGTTTACATCCCATATAGGTTGTTCCTTTGCGTTATCGGGAAATTTTCTGGTCAAGACATTTTTTAATAGTCGTTAAAACAAAAGTGTGTTTTTTGGAATACTTTAACCAATATTCAATGTAATGCTTAAGAAATTTTTAGAGAAGCAGCTGTTGTATCAGCTGTAAAAAGATTAATTCTCAAGCTCTCAAAAATCGACGTAAGGCTAAAACTTTTAAATTTAAAAAAGTGAGAATTTTAAAGCATTTTAGTGGAGTGAAGTTAGAATAAATTTAAAGGATGGTGGTGTGCACTAAGTGTTTATAGAAACATTGAAATCGTTTTGTTCTTGTAATCGAGAGTTAAAGTGAGCGGTCTAACACGAATGTTTTTTAAAAAACTATTTTTTAAGTTGAGATAAAAAGCGAAATCATTTTTCATTATAATTTCGATTGTAAACTCAAATTTGAAAGTACCCCTTTCTTTGCACTGGTGGCCTAAGATGTGAAGTAGACTTTTATTTAAAATGACTGTTAAGGTAAGCCGAAAGCACCTAGCGCTAACATTGACCAATTTAATCGAACTTTAGCTGTTGTAAAAGAAAAATATCGCTAAAAAAAATGATAGAAATGTGAAGTAACTCTAAACATTTTTGGTTTCTATGACAACTTTCAGATATATTCTTCTGATTTATTCCAAATTTGTAATATTGTTTTAATATCATATTAAAACGGTACTTTCAAAGTTGTATGCAATTATCTCTGAAAGCTTTATGATAAATTATAAGATCCGCAGGATTTTTTTATATAATCTGCGTTGTGATTAAACACAACGACTTTGCCGGCCTCTTTCGCTTGACTCTGACAGACCCGCCGGGCGATTCGCCAGCGTGTGTGGCCTTGACTTTGCCGTATGGTGCCTTCCGGACCTCAGCCACTTGTGTCTCAATTCGGAGATTCCTGGTGTCCCAATACCGAACGTCTCGACGTGGCGATGCTCCAGGCCATCTGTTGCTGCTGTTGCAAAGATTTGTGAGGAGTTGTTCAACTCCTCACATTAATAATAACAAAATCTCATTTAATTTATACGGGTTTTAGCGTTATGGGCTATTCAGTGAGCGTGGCTCCGCGCTGAAACAAACTTGCGCTGCGAAGAAAGAACCTACACGCCAAATCCCAACATTTCACGGACAAACGGACATGGCTAGATCGACTCGGCCAGTGATGTTGATCAAGAAAATCTATACTTTATGGTTGGTTACCTGTTACATACTTTACAACGAATCTAGAATACCCTTTTACTCTACGAGTAACGGGCATAATAAATGGGCACTGAAAACGGGAACGAAAATAAAAAACAGTATTTTAATCTATCTGTAGTTTTAATATGAGCTAAGACCATTTAAAAATACTAAAAAAACAAGAAAAAAAGTTAGCTTCGGCAAGCCGAAGCTTATTACCCTTACAGCTATAATTATTAAGTTTAAAAACACAAAAAATGATATTCCCAATAGTATAACATAATATGTTAAAAAACACCGAAGCTATAATTTGTTTCATGTTATTTTCCTACCAATTTTCCGATCGTTCCTATGGCAGCTATATGAAAATAATAATAAATTCGAAACTCAGAACTAATTAAAAAATGTTATTTCCAAGCGGTGGAGGTTATATGTTGAAAAACACCGAAGCTATAATTTGTTTCATATTATTTTCCCACCAATTTTCCGATCGTTCCTATGGCAGCTATATGATATAGTCGTCCGATTTCGATAAAATTTAATTCAAAATTCAAAACTAATTAAAAAATGTTATTTCCAAGCTTAGGAGGTTATATGCTAAAAAAACACCAAAGATATAATTTTTTTAATTTTGTTGTCCGATTATTCCTATGGGAGCTATAAGATATAGTTGTCCGATCCGGCTGGTTCCGACTTATATACTACCTGCAAAAGATATAAGACTTTTGGGAAAGTTTCAGCCCGATAGCTTTAAAACTGAGAGACTAGTTTGCGTAGAAACGGACGGACAGACGGACAGACGGACATGGCTAGATCGACTCGTCTAGTGATGCTGATCAAGAATATATATACTTTATGGGGTCGGAAACGTCTCCTTCACTGCGTTGCAAACTTCTGACTGAAATCAATATACCCTCTGCAAGGCTATAACAAGAAAGGAAGCTATCTTCGGCAAGCCAAAGTTTACATTCCCATATAGGTTGTTTCTTTGCGTTATCGGGAAATTTTCTGGTCAGGACATTTTTCAATAGTCGTTAAAGCAAAAGTGTGTTTTTTGGAATACTTTAACCAATATTCAATGTTATGCTTGAGAAGATTCATTCTCAGGCTCTCAAAAATCGACGTAAGGCTAAAACTTTTAAATTTCAAAAAGTGAAAATTTTCAAGCATTTAAAGTGGAGTGAAGTACGAATGAATTTAAAGGATGGTGGTGTTGTTGTTCTTGTAATCGAGAGTTAAAGTGAGCGGTCTAACACGAGTGCTTTTTGAAAAACCATTTTTTAAGTTGAGATAAAAAGCGAGTTAATTTCTCATTATAAAAACCGGTTTCCGATTCTATTAGAAAATTAATTTTTTCGATTGTAATCTCAAATTTGAAAGTACCCCTTTCTTTGCACTGTTGGCCTAAGATGTGAAGTAGACTTTAATTTAAAATGACTGTTAAGGTAAGCCGAAAACACCTAGCGCTAACATTGACCAATTTAACCGAACTTTAGCTGTTGTAAAAGAAAAACATCGCTAAAAAAATGATAGAAATGTGAAGTAAACTCTAAACATTTTTGGTTTCTATGACAACTTTAAGATATATTCTTCTGATTTATTCCAAATTTGTAATATTGTTTTAATATCATAATAAAACGGTACTTTTAAAGTTGTATGCAATTATCTCTGAAAAAAGCCAAGTTGATCTGATCACTTCTATGAAAGCTTTATGATAAATTGTAAGATCCGCAGGATTTTTTTATATCATATGCGTTGTGATTAAACACAACGACTTTGCCGAGTTGTAGCTCACAATATACTCAATGTACGCTACTCATTTACTCGGGAAAATTAAAGGGTGACATTATAGTTGTAAGCTTAAACATACATTATCTTAATTGGTCAGGCGCATCTCAAGATATTATAAAAAAATGTCTTTAAAAAAAATTAATCCATTTAAAAAGTGTAGGTCTTCTTTTTTGCGATCTTGGTGTCCAACTCAACCAGGAACTACCATCATTCTTCTTGCGGCATTCGGGCTGTAATCTACTGTTATCAAAACAGAAACTAAGTTAAGTTTTTCGATTAATTTGCAAACGTTTCTTATATTTTCACAATCAAGATTAGAATTACATTTTTTTGATATAAAAAATTTAATTTATATTGTATATGGTAAATCGAAATTTTTATATAATGAATGGCGGTTCATTAATAAGTATGACTTATAAGTTAAGTCCGGGGAAAGATCCGAAATGAAATTGTTTGTCAAACTCTTGGCATTTAGAAAGTTCCAAATGCTTTTGCCTTTTGTCGGCTACAATAAAATCGTCTTCCTCTATTATTTCAGAGTCACCACGTTTTCTAGAAAGGGGCTCGTTGGTAGAGCCATCCATGTAGTCATCCTTATTATTGCACTGGTAAACCATGTAATTGTTCTTAATATACTTGTTTGATCTTAAAATACAAAAGGTCGATTATATTTAGACATGGTAATATTTGATGGATACTCACAGCTTTAGCAAATAAGGATCAAATGGGAAAAACGATTCCAGCGTCTCCTCGGGCATACATTTGTCGTGGCCGTATACTGTGGCTAGTTTTCGCCGAGCGTTGCGCTCCAAAACAGTATGGCAGTAGGCAAGCTGGTAAGTTCTCGTAACACCAGCAAATGCTGTAGCCACTGGGGCTAGACAATATCGCAGAGGATTTAAATGACACATAGCGAGGCGAGATAGTTGAAGGGACTGAAGGAAGAGCAAATCTAAAAAAGATTTGAAAAAATTACAGTCAAAAAATTTACCCACTAAATCTTAAGCTGTAAAAAAAAGCTTAAAACAATCTTTGAAAAATCACTAAAAACCAATTTGGTCATCTTTCATCTGAGAAAAATCTTTGTTTCACAACACTGATGGAAAAATAAGTTGACAAATGAGAGTTCCAACAAGAACTATCGCATAATCCCTGAACAACCAGAAAAACTCAGACTGGCAATTATAATTATTAGAAATGTAATTTCTAAAACTCAAGGCTAGCTGCCTGTGCCACCAAATGCATTGCGGTTTTCTAGGTTGCAAACCTGTGCATTAAAAAAAAACGCAATTTAATTAAAATTGTATTTTTTAATTCAGGAAAAATCGAAATCAAAGCAAATTTATGGGCGATTTTCTTTGAGTGTATTGTCTGAAAAATGTTGCAGCGCTCAACGCCAACAAACCGCCAAAATCGTTTATATTCCACATTTTTTACAAGACGCGAACGAACACGTCATTGAGGAAGAACTTCTTCTATACACAGTTTCGATAAAAAAAAGAATACCATGCATTGCAATGGTGGGAGAAATGAATGGAATGCGAATTGAGTTTCACAAAATAACAAATCAAATTTCTTTTTTGTTTATCATAATAAAAAAACAATTTTTTAAGTTTCAGCCAGCAGTGCGTCGACGGAAAAGGCGTTCTCACACGCTCGACAGCTTTTTTCGGGAAAGGGGTCCGCAATTTTACCTTCAAGCAACATACTTAAAATATTGATGTAATGTATATTTTGGTATTTAAAATTTTTTTTGATAATTATAATTTAATACTTGGACCAACTTTGCTCATTCATTAGAGCTACAGGACAAATGGAGTAAAATATAAGAACTTATTTAATGCATTTTTTTGCCACTCCATGGGGAAAAATGTACAACATCACCAAATAGAATTGAGATAACTTTATTTCCATATAAACTCTGACTTTACACTTTTTTTTAGCCAAGAACCAATTATAGAAACAAATGGAAACAATTTATAAAATTGTGTTGTCGTGCCGACAATTTTACACATGCTTATTCTTTTGCGATGGGCGAATCGATACCGTGATAGACTTAAATATATCGATAGCAGGACTCATAAGTTTGAGGTGGATTGGTGGTTTTATGAACCACCAATACATTTTGTTTGATTTCATGCATTTTTCTTCCTACGAATTATTGCAGCACCTTTCTAAGAATAACGCTTCTACTTTTTGTTTCAAACAATGGCTCGTGCAAGGCTCTAGCACATATTTTATGTGAAACGAAAGTTTGTCACGCCCACAAAGTGCAAAAGTTCACATTTTTGAAGAATTTTTTATTTACGCAAGCACGGTCCTGAAAGGGCCGCATCCCGAACTAGGGATGTCGGGTGGCAGAGAGCAAGGCGCAAATGGCTCAGCGACGGGCGCTTCTGCGCCTAAAACAGTGGTAAGGATAGCCAAGGCGATCGGGCCACCCGCTGGCCACCCGCGCAAATAAATACACATACGCGGAAAGGCGGACTGACGCCCAGACTCTGCGCTCTCATGCTAGGAGCAACATTGCCACCCCTTCGCCTGAATGGCTGAAAAAGGTAGAATGGGCAAGGAAGGTGCTTCCTAACTACGGGCAGGATACCCAGAAATAAGTGGAAGGCAGTGGAGTCCCAGCTTTCCCTCATTTCCGAGAAATGACAGGTTCATCGCCCTGCTGTATGGAAGCGGGCTGGTACCAGGGCAGTGTCAAAGTGGTGGACTGTGATAGTCAGCGGTCTGCTGACCTATAAAAGCAGGCGACGAGCAAGCTCGGCGAGGTCTACGAAGGGCCGAACATTGTAGGGCCCCGATCTTGGATTTGGCTCCCAGTGGCGATTAAGGCGCTCTACATGCTGCAGGAACGCAACCCGCACCTCTCATGAAAGACTGGAAAGTCGTCAAAGTGGAGGAGCATGAAGGGAATGTTAACCAGGCGGTGTTGGTCGTAAATAAGGAGTCGGTTGCTCCAATCGAGGCTGCTCGAGGAGTGCTGAACTTCGGTTTTAGTGCCATACACATCAATATATACAAGGGCGACTCCAACGCCGCTGTAAGCTCTGCCGGCAGCCCAGCCGAACAGGTGCTTGCTGAGGAGTTGGAGGCACCTGGTGGGCCGATTCCTCGCTGAGCAGAGATGCGAGCGCTTGGACCGGCAATCGAGGACGTGGACCTGAGTGATACAGAGGAGGCCGATGTCACTGCGGTGGAGGTTGCAGCTGTAGATGTCAATAAGACTTCTGCAAATCAACCTACACCACAGTAAAGTAGCGTCTGCTGCACTATTGCTTTCCCTCACCAAAGGTGGAGCCGAACTGGTCATGGTACAGGAATCTTGGGTAGTAGGAGGCAAGGTTGCTGGACTAGTAACAAAGGAATACAAGCTTATGCTTGACCACAAAGAAGGTCAAATTCGAACCTGAATATTAGCCAGAAGGCATCTTAGTATATTTCTGTTTCACAATTACAGCAGCGGAGACAACACCGCAGTAAGCCTGAAGCTGCAAAGTGGCTTTATACGGGTCCTATTGGCCTATTTGAAAAGGAAAATCCCCCAGATGCGCTGGTCAGAGGACTGGCAGAGGAATGCGAAAAGCTCAAGAAAGGATTAATAATAGGCTATGACGCCAACGGCCATCACACCCAGTGGGGTTTCCCAAAAAATAACGATAGAGGTGAGTCTTTATTTGATTTTATTCTAAATTCGATCCTATTTTAATGCAACAGGAGCAATGTCGTACCTTTAACTAAAACCTGCCAAACGATCATAGATCTAACGTTGGTATCAGATTCACTTGTAAACGCAGTCAAAAACTGGGCAGTCTCTGACGAGCACTCCATTTCGGACCATAGATTCATAGAAACCGTATTGTCCCTTGATTCGCCCTTGCCTGTCAGCTTCGCTAACGCTAGACGACGACTGGCACACGTATAAAGAAGTTCTGACGAATATCCTCCCCATGGAACTATCAGAAAGCACCACAGGAGCTGGACAGAACAGTAAATAAATTCACAGAAGCATGAAACACTGCCTTCAAAGTTGCATGCCCCACAGGGAAACCAAGGGGAAGGAAAAAACCCCCCGACTGATGCCGCAAGGCTCAGGAAAATACTCTCTAAGACAGCCGCGCATTTGGGCAGTCTATAGAAGGCAAATGGATCATGGTCAGACTCCAGTAGAGTCCTTGGACCTGCTCCTAGACGCTCACTTTTCAGGAAGCCAACAAACAGGTCACACGCCAGAAAAGGAATCAAATTAGATGTCCGAGTTTTGAACCGCCGGGACCGGACGGGATAAGACCGGCACACATCCAACAAGCAGGACAATTAGCAATACACTGGTTGAAAAAAATCTTCCGCTCCATCCTGGCGGTAGGAGAACTACCAAAAGCATAGCAAGAAACGAAGGTGGTTTTCATTCCCAAGGCAGGGAAGGCCACTCACACCACAGCAAAGGATTTTAGTCCAATAAGCCTAACATCATTCCTGCTTAAGAGCCTTGAAAGAATGATAAGCCTACACATAAGGGCCACTATCGACCCGACACAAATATCAGAGGCACAACACGCAAGGGTAAGTCAACCGAATCGGCGCTACACTTGGTGGTAAGCAGCATCGAGAAGTCACTCAGCATCAAGGAATACACACTGATCGCCTTCCTGGACATAGAGGGAGCCTTCAATAACGTGCTTCCCATTACTATAACAGAATCTCTCACAGAGCTAGGGATTGAGCCGCCAATGGTGGGGTTGACCCATAAACTGCTGATAAGCAGAATGGTCACAGCCACACTAGGGACCTCAACCCAGACTAGACTAGTGAACAGAGGCACCCCGCAAGGAGGTGTACTATCACCCCTCCTGTGGAATATCGCAGTAAATAAACTACTGCGGGTTCTGGAAGGAGGAGGTTGTAAGGTAGTGGCATACGCAGATGACGTCGCCATCATCTTTAATGGAAAATATCCACAAACACTTTGCGATCTTATGACCGCTAAACTAAAAATACTATCAGAATGAACGATAGAGAACGGACTTGGGGTAAGTCCCTCAAAAACGGAACTTGTTCTTTTTACAAATAGGTACAAAATTCCACAACTCAACCTACTTATTCTAAACAATTGTAATCTCTCTTTTAGCGATCACGCCAGATAATTGGGATTAGTATTAGATAAGCGCCTCAAATGGGGCTTAAATAACCAAGAGAGAAACAAGAAAGCGACAATTGCACTTTACTCCTGTAAAAAAGCCATTGGGGTAAGATGGGACATGTCCCCTAGAATAGTCAACTGGATATACACAGCGGTAGTCAAGCCAATCCCATTATACACAAACAATGCCTATTGACTCCCCTAAACAAAGAACAGCGAATGGCGGCTTTGTGTATTAGTCGAGCCCTTCGAACTACCCCGAATGAAGCGCTGAATGCGATCTTTAACCTCCCTAGTCTGAACTTAGCAGGCATGGAAAGAGCCAAATCGACAGCTATTCGACTGAGGGATACCGGGCAGTGGATATCCCAATTTTATGGTCACGCTAAAATTCTCAAGCGTGATAAATCGACTCTGAAGAAAACGGATCTATGCAAATCTCTGGAATATAGTCACACATCCTTTTAGGCCCTGGTTATATATTGTATATTGTTGAACGTTGATGCACTAAGAGCAGTACAAACAAGTGGCCCAAACGACACCAAGCACGTGCTTGTTACGCGCGGTCCCATTTTTATTTCGGGCGAATACGGTTCGCGAGGAAGGTACATAGAACAAATAAAGACAGGACAAAACATAGATCGACAAGACTAAAGCAAAGCTAAGAGTGCAGTTTTTAATACAGGGATAAAAGTTGAGGAACAAATTAAATGATATAGTTTGTAATAATTATTAGAAAGAATTGGCAAGTTGATAGGATAGTAGTTTCGCATTAGTCTAACAGGAACATTGAAAGTTAGGCGGCTTACCAAATCTACAGAATCAATATCGCCTCTGACAAGATTGTTCATAAAAATAGTACCAAGCATAGTTCTACGGTTTACTAGAATAGGCAAATTAATTAATAGCAATCTACTCGAGTAAGAAGGCAACCTGACGTTTTGATCCCAATTTAAACCACGTAAGGCAAAAAGAAGAAATTGTTTCTGTACGGACTCTCAATGTGCACTTGATACTGAGGACTCCAAACGGAAGAGGAAATTAGGACGGACAAGGGAGGTAAATAATAATTTGGTAGTGTATAGGTCATCAAATTCTTTAGACCAACGCCTTATAAACCCAAGAACACTCATAGCTTTATTTACAGTAGAGGTTATGTGGGAGTCAAACTTAAGTTTAGGATCTAGGAGAACACCTAAATCGTTTACTGGGTACATTCGGTCCAGGGACATGTTCTGAAGAGAGTAACCCAATATTATTATATGATAAACAAAGCTTAACATCATCAGCATACATTAATACACGAGAGTGAGTTACGATAGAGGGAAGATCATTTATAAACAGAGTAAACAGCAAAGGACCTAAATGACTGCCCTGAGGCACTCCAGATGTCGCGTTGATCATCTTGGAAACAGCGTTTTTGAATAAAACTTTCTGAGATCTACCATTCAAACAACTTGAAATCCAAGTTAACAGATTATTCGTAGACCCGAGCTGATCTAATTTGAATAAAAAAAGAGAGTGGTTTACAGAGTCAATGGCTTTACTAAAATCTTTATATATAACGTCTGTCTGCCATTTTTTGTTAAATCCATCTGTTACAAAAGATGTCAATTCGAGCAGGTTAGTGGTGGTCGATCTACGCTTAACAAAACCATGTTGACACGGCGATATTAAAGAGGAGCACAAATGTTGCAACTGAGAGGTAATATGGCGTGCAAATGTTTTATGAATTGCAGACAATTTGGTGATTCCTTTATAGTTCGTGCAGATTTCTGAGCTTCTTACGCAACGCAAGTTTGTTTCAGCAAAGTGCCACGCCCACTCTAACGCCCACAAACCGCCCAAAACTGTGGCTCTTACAGTTTTGTTGCTAGAATAAAAATTTTGACTGAAATGTATTGTTCTCATCAGTACCTATCGATTGACCCAAAAAAAAGTTTGCCACGGCAACTTTAACGCCCACAAACCGCCCAAGCCTGTGACGCCCACAATTTTCATGCTAGATAAAAAATTTTAACTGAAATGTATTGGTCTCGTCAATACCTATCGATTGATCCAAAAAAAATTCTACCGCCGGTATGTGACGCATTTTAATCTCGCTTTGCTGCTGGCTTATCTCCATTTCCCTTTGGTCCCATTAGCTGACAGACAGACGGACAGACGGGCATAGCTAGATCGACTCGGCTAGTGATCCTGATTAAGAATATATATACCTTATGGGGCCGGAAACGCTTCCTTCTGCCTGTTACATACTTTCCCACGAATCTAGTATACCCTTTTAATCTACGAGTAACGGGTATAAAAAATGATGCACCGTTAGCGTGTAAAGTTCGTAATAATCAACCATAATTAACATCTCGACAAATGTGATTAACTCTATAAAAAGCTAAATTAACATCGGCTGTGTAGTGTATATCTAAAAATAAACCAGTTAACATTTGAATAATTAAACATACTCCAAGAAAAAAACCAAAATTTCATCATCTTGAAATATTAATTGGAGCTGGTAAGTCTACTAAAGCGTTATTAGCAATTTTAAATAAAGGGTGGGAAGTTTGTAAAGGCTTTATAGTCGTTTTGTCAGTAATAAAAGATAAAATTAAGATAATAAATAAAATTAACACAGAAAATAAAGTAAGTTTAATAGATAAATTAAATATTTCATTTGAAGCTAAAAAAATTAAAAATAAAATATATGAGTATCAAAAACTTTTAGTTATTAAACCTGAAATTAAACAAACAAAAATTGTTTGAATTAATAAAGTTAAACCTAAAGCTAATGGGTGGATATTAAAAAAAATAATAGAAGTAGTAATAATTAAAGAATATAATGCCAATTTAATAATTTCAAGAACTAGTTTGTTTAAAATATTAATTTTAGGGATTAATGAAAAAGAAATTTCTTTTCTCTTGAAGTTTTAAAAGAAAAAATCTTATTTTTAATTTACATGACCAATGTTTCTATTAAACTATTAAAACTAATTGTTTGTACCCAAAAGTACTCAACATGACCACACCCAACAAATCAAGCAGTAGCCAAGTTGGGAACAGTACCAGGCGCTCAGTAGCACCCACTGCATATGAGAATTGCTGATCAGCATATTATATGTCTCACTAACTCACCGTCTCACCGACTCAACGGCACACTGACCGGCCAATGCAGTCAGCACATTTTGCAGTGTCTGCCAAGCCAATTACACAAACTGCTGCCATAATCAAAACTCCCTGACCTACCTACCTACTTTAGAATATAGCGCACTTCACTAATCATTACACTAAACTTTCGTCTTCCAAGTATTGGGTTGGCAAGAAAGTCATGTCGTTTTTTTTCAATATTTTCAAAGATGATTTATTTATATCAGGACTTATAATTAATCAATTATGTATTGGCCGTTTTGTTCGACCACTAATGACCATCTCTCGGGCAGCTGCATAATTCCGCGCTCGAAGAACTTTTGGTCTTTTCCAGCAAAGAATCGAGACAAGTGGTTTTCGACAGCCTCATCTGAATCAAAGTTTTTACCATTCAAAGAGTTTTGAAGAGAGCGAAACAAATGGTAATGTGAAGGTGCTAAGTCCGGACTATAAGGTGGATGTAGTAGCACTTCCCAATTCAGCTCCGTTAATTTTTGCCGAGTGACCAAAGATGTGTGGGGCCTAGCGTTGTCATGGTGAAAGACTATACCCTTGCGATTAGCTAGTGCCGGCTCCTTTTCTTTAATTTTTTCCGCCAAATTGGATAGCTGGCGACAGTACACATCTGAATTGATGGTTTCATTCCGTCCCAGCAGCTCAAAGTGCACTACACCCTTCCAATTCCACCAAACAGACAGCATAACTTTCCTCTGATGGATATCGGCCTTTGATGTGGCTTGGGCTGGCTCATCTTTCTTGCTCCATGATCTTTTTCGTTGGACATTATTGTAAACAACCCACTTTTCGTCGCCAGTAATGATCCGCTTCAAAAAAGGATCGTTTTTAATCCGTTCCAGCAGAGAATAGCAGATGTTGATACGCTTAGTTAGGTGAATTTCCTTTAAGTTATGCGGAACCCAAACATCGAGCTTGCTTACGTAGCCAAGTTTCTTCAAATGGTTTTCAACCGTTGTATGCGACACACTGAGCTTCTCTGACATCTCCCGCGTTGAATAGCGCCGGTTTTCATCCAGCAAAGCCTGAATTTGTTCGTCAAAAACGGCCGATGGTCGACCAGAACGTGGGGCGTCTTTAACTCCAAAATCTCCAAGCCTGAATTTGGCAAACCAGCGCTGACATTGGCGATCACTCATGGCATCTTTACCATACACTTCGCACAATTTTTCGCGAGCTTCGACCGCTTTTTTTCCTTTTCGGAAGTAAAAAAGCAAAATATGCCGAAAATGCTCACTTTGGTCCTCCATGTTTAATTTGCTATAGCTTCCACAAATGTTATCGAATAATTACCAAATTTTCGTCGATAGTACCTAAGACAATAAGCTTTAAAACGATACTAAAAAGTGTGACCCTGGTGCTCGATTAGTCGTAAATAAATTAGATTAAAAACGATTACTAAAAAAAACGACATGACTTTCTTGCCCACCCAATAGTATATAAACATGTACCAAATGAAGAATAAATCAGTTATCAACACATCTCATAACTCCGCGGTTCTACTTCCTACCTCTGGGAATAGGGCTCGTAATACACTATCTCCACAAGCAGCTAACTTACGTTAGCTCAACCTCAGCGCAGTTCCGCATCGCCTGTGGGCCGGCATCGCAGTAACCTTCGTTACCATTGCCGCGACGCGATCGTCCTGCCAGCAAAGCGTCCCCGTGCCAGCGACAAGTGCTCATTACCCAATTGTCCCGCGGTGTGACCCGGAAGTGTCTACTTCGGTTAGGCACAAACACTAATGATTATAATTATACCCGTTACTCGTAGAATAAAAGGGTATACTAGATTCGTCGGCAAGTAATATATTTTTGATCAGGATCACTAGCCGAGTCGATCTAGCCATGTGTCTGTCTGTCTGTCCGTCCGTCCGGATGAACGCTGAGATCTCGGAAACTATGTTACGAACTGCTTTTTTCGGTGGCAGTGCCGCTAGCTCAGTCGTTCCTCAGGGCAGAGTACCCCTAATGCCACAGCTCGCAACATAAGTATCGATAACTTCGCGGTCTCACTTTACTAATCTATTGGTCATCACTAAGGACAAAACGGAAAAATGGATTACATTGGTGGCTATCGATGTCCTAGCCAAGCGCTCCCAGCCAACCATGGATGCCCTCAAGATGCTGCAGGGCACCACCCATTCGCAGTCGGCAGGAGCCCCCTCCTCGCGACTACGGCTACGGTTCCATCCCCCCCACTGGGAAAGCTTACTCACACATAGTGGGTATTACAAAGGTTTAATAAATATCGTAAGTACAATCGTTTATATACATGCTTCTCTTGACAGATTTAAGACCGAAACGTGGCCGCTGTCTCGGATATTTCAAAGCAGAGGATTCGTTTTGCTGGAAAAGGGTACAGGCGCCGCGCCACCAGCCATGTATTGGTAGAGCTCGCATGGAAACGCGGCCCTCAAAGGAACATGCGCGATGCGCTTGTGTATGGTCACCTAATCCTGAGGAGCTCCAGGGGAAAAGAAGGGACAGGCCAAAAAGGTACGTAACTGCACTGTAAACTATACCATTTAACTAATGCTCGCGACCTTTTTAATTTTAGGCAAACAACGAGGACAAATAAGGCTCTCGGGTCTAAATCCGGATAAACTCACAAACAGGTAAGTAGATATCAATATATACAATCGAGGTACACGTGTATATAATTTCTCGTAAATTTCAGCCACCGTCGGGCCGGGCCTGGAGGCGATGGTAGCCCGGGCTGATGACTTTCCGCCGGAGGCCAGCAGCGATACGGATCTCCACACGGGAAAACGGCGCTCTCCGGTGAGTGGTGCACGGGCAGTCCGAGATTGGGCTGCCAGACAAAATGGAGATACTTCTCAGCGCCGCAATGCGACCGCTAGAAGTTCCCGAGAGGAGGAGGACGCGGTACGCCGGAACGGACTCACCGGGAAATGTTGACGTCGTCGGCGTCGATTGTGGAAGGCTTTCCTGGCTGGTCGCTGGCACGGGTCGAACGGACACCGGTTGCTGGGCAGCCAAGTCGGGCTGGTAGGTATGGCGAAGTATGGCGATGTCAGTAGAGTCCAAATAAATTCTTCCGGGGCCCTTTGTATTGGGACCCCGGTTGCCTTTATAAATGATAAATATTAAATACCGAACTACTATAGAACTTCCACATAACTCACTATTTAATTTAAGGCACAAAGAAAATTTATACTAGCACTCCTAGCTGCATCTGCCTTGATTGCTGGACAGTATGGCCGCGACTATCACGATATCTGCTGATCATCGCCCCCCGCCATATTACATGGCCTCTCTCGACATTGGGTCATTGGATACATGGGCCATTTGAAGTAATCCCAGAGCGAACCGGGATTAATCTTCAAATGGCCAGATCGCCGCCAGACTCATCCCGCTGCTGCAGCTATCGCCCTATCGACCTAAACTATCGATAACGTCGCTCCCACTCGACTCCAATTGCAGCATCAACCAAAGATTTCGAGGGGCACTGCCCGGAGTTTCAGCAGAACGATGAAATAATTGGTAGCTTTGGAGATACGATGGGTATTGCAGATGTTATCGCGATGCTCGTATACTTTGTTTTGTCCTTTCAGGTCACAACCGGATGTCTTTGGCGTGATACACTCCCAGACTGCGGCCTTGGAGATCCTCCAGCAAGTATGCATTGCTGCCGACGGATTTGACCACCCTGGCTTTAAGGAACTTGCGAGCAAACTTGGAGTTAAAAGGTTTGCTGAAATCACTCAGCACGAAGTTGCGGCGGAAGACTTCTTGGCCTGGCTTGGCGAGCAGAGTTCGGGCTCGCTTATCGTAGCGCTGCCGGCTCGTCTGGTATGCACCCTCCAGTTGCTTCTGCACCTTGGCGTGGATAACCCGAAGCTTGTCCTTGGTCTGCATTCCGGCCATTTCATGGTCGACCAGAGACCTGAGTCGCCTGGCTAGTTTGTAGCTGGAACCGTTGAGGAACATGTGATGGCCGAATACAGTGAAGAACGGCGCTTCCCCTGTGGCTGAGTGGACAGTGTTTCGGATGGCCACCTCAATCTCCGGCAAATGTGCATCCCATTCCCGGTGATCTTCGTCCAAGAAGCTGCGAATTGCGGCCAAGACGTTTCGGTTTACCCTCTCCGCGGCATTGCTCTGTGGTGAGTATACGGGAGTCCTCATGTGCTGTACACCGAAGCCATCGATCATCTCCTCAAACGCCTTGTATACGAACTGTTTGCCGTTGTCCGAATGTATCGTCTCAGGCACCCCGAACTTGTAAAATACCTCGTTTACCAGGAAATTTACAACGTTCGACGCCGTCGCCTCCTTCATCGCCTTTAAGAAGGTGTACTTCGAGAAGTGGTCCACCACGATAAATATCCAGGCGTGTCCACTCTTGGACCTCGGATACTTGCCCAGGAAGTCGATGTACAGTTTCTGGAATGGCCTCTCCGTCTCTACCCTTCTTCCGATTCCGACCTGCACCCGGAAGTTAGGCGTTTTGGATTCCTTGCACACCTCGCAACCCCGGAAGTATTCCCGTACCTGGATGGTCATCCCCGGCCAATAGAACTGGCGTCGCAGGATCTCCAAGGTCTTCGTCATCCCACCATGCCCAGCCTTGGGGTCCGAATGAGCACGCTCTACCAAGCTGTGCGTCAGGCTTTGCGGGATCCACAGCTTCCATTCGGATCCCTCCAGTTCCTCGTCCATTTTCGGATTCTTCATGCGCTTGAAGATTAGTCCGCCGTCCACATTGAGGTCCGGTAAGTGCTCCCTGTTGGACTCCACGTCTTGCACTAACTCCGTATAATCCTCCGCAGCAAATTCGGTCGTCTCGAATCCCAGTAACTCCGTTGGATCTATCCGGACTTCCTCTATGATGCGGGACAGAGTGTCGGCGACTACGTTCTCGCTGCCTTTACGATGTTCAATGCTGAAATCGTAGCCCTGCAGCTGGAGAGACCACCTTGCGAGTCGTCCGGATAGATCCTTCATGGTCATCAACCACTTAAGGCTGGCGTGATCGGTAATGCATGTGAAGGGCATCCCTTCCACATACGGTCTGAACTTTCGAATAGCTAGGATGGCCGTCAGACATTCCTTTTCCATGACCGAGTAGTTAACCTGGTGTTTGTTCATCTTGGCCGAGAAGAACGCGATGGGCTGCTCGTCTCCGTCCTGGTTCCGCTGAAACAATACCGCGCCGACGCCAACGTGGGATGCGTCGCACTGGATGAAGAAATGCTTCTTGAAATCCGCATGAACCAGGACCGGCGCGCTCGTCAAGGCCAACTTCAGGTCATCCACTGCCTGGGTAGCGCTGGGACTTAAGGAAAACTTTGTGTTTCCAGCCTTCTTCAAGGACTCGGAGAGTGGTGCGGCTAGCGTAGCGAAGTTCTTGACGAACCGTCGATACCATCCCGCTGTGCCGAGGAAGGCACGTACTTCCTTCATGGATTTCGGGTAAGGCATCTTCTGGATTGCCGTAACACGTCCAGGATCTATCCGCAGCAGTCCACCTCCGACTATAAACCCTAGGTAAGTCAAAGATTTGAAGCAAAACTTCGACTTCTTTAACCCTATGGTCAATCCGGCTGATTTGAGACTGTGGGCTACCCGACGCAAGTATTTCAGGTGCGTCTGAAAATCTGGAGCCAGGACTAGCAGGTCGTCCAAGTAGACGAAGACGTTGGATCTGAGCTCCGCTGGTATCACCCGATCCATGAGCCGTACCAAGCGTTGTGCCGCGTTGCACAGCCCGAACGGCATCATTTGGAACTGGTACAACGGCCTGCCTGGAACCGTGAACGCAGTGTACTCCTTGCTTTTCTCATCCAGTTCGATCTGCCAAAACGCAAACTTCAGGTCAACGCTGGAGATGTAATGCGTCTGATCTATTCTGGAGAGGATTCCTTCTATACTGGGCAGAGGGTATGCATCCTTGATAGTCAAGGCGTTCAACTTCCGGGCATCCAGGCAGAACCGGTCTTTCCCTGGCTTCGACGCCACTGCTGTGCGACTGCTCCACGGGCTTTTGCTCTCCTCGATGACACCCAGCTCCAACATCTTGTCGATTTCGTCTTCGACCACCTTCTGCTTCGCCGGAGACATCGGATACGGACGATCCTTAAAGACCCGAGCTCCTTCCATCAGCTCGATGGAATGCCTCTCCATGCTGGTGACTCCGAGGCCGTCCCTCTCAAAGGTAAGGAACTCCTCCTTGACCTTGCCTAACGCCAGTTTTTCCTCCGCAGAAAGGCTCCAGGATTCGGGTTCCTCCCTTACCTCGTCCTCATCTTCCTGGTCGGCATAATGCTCCATCTGGCTGGCATGGATTTCCTCCGCTGCCTTGACGCCTCTCGTCGCCGGCTTCCCCACGACGGCTGGAGCTAGTCCGAAGGCTCGCCAGAAGTCGACTCCGAAGTACGCCGTTTGTTCCAGGTATGGGCACAGGTAGAACGTGACCGGCTTACTCACGCCTTTGTACCTCACAGGCAGCTCCAAGCGTCCTATGATGGATCGATCTTCGCCAGAAGCCGTACGGACTACCGAAAAATACGGTTGGACGGTAACTCCCAGCGCTTCCACGAGCTCTCGACAGCCTTTGCCCAGCACACTTACGCTGGCGCCTGTATCCAACAAGCCGGTGAGCTGCTTGCCCAAGGTCTCCACGTCGGCGAAGGGTCTAGGATCGGCGGCATCTATGCGTTTAACGGCCGCAACCACCTCTCGTCGTCTGGATCTCCTCATCCTGAAGCGCTCCCTTGCCTTCTGGACTCTCCGTGAGACTAGACGCATGCCGCTCAGCTGATGCTCCGCAAAGATCCGGTTCCGTGCCTCCATATAACGGCGAAGCCTCTTATCCTCCGGTAGGTATCTTAATAAATACTTATTACTATTAGATGGACTATGTACTTTCTTATCTTCTTCTTCTTTCTTCGGAACTACTTCGCGGGATTCCAACCTGGGCGAGTCCCTCCCGCTTTCGGGCTGCCCAGCCGACCGTTTTCCGCGCAATCGGGACATTTTGGAGATATCACGCCCAGCTTGCCGCACCGGAAACAAAATCTCCTCCACTCCGTGGCTTCGCAATCTTGGAATCCGTGCTCCGCAGCCCCGCAATTCCAGCAACCTGGCCTAAATGGATTTCGGACTCGCCCGCGTAGCTCGACCACCTCCAGGTGTCGCTGCTCGTCGACTTCGTCCTTCGTCGGCCTCGCTGACCCGTACCTTGTTCTGCTGGAGATAAGCAGCACGCCCTCGACGACCGAAACTCCTCTCCACTTCGACGCACTCTTCCCGAAGTTCGTCTACCGTGAGTACGTCCATCGCGTAAACATATCTAGCGATACCGTCCCTCAATCCCTTTTTGATCACCTTCACCAACTGCCGCTCTGGCATTGGTTTTTTTAGGCGTGAGGCGAGTTGCTGCATCGCATGGATGTAGTCATCCGCGCTCTCTCCCGGCTGTTGCTCACGTTGAAGAAGCTCGTGCATCCTTTCGTGTTCCGTCTGGTGGCCACGGAACCGATCCATCAGAGCCCTGCGCAGCTGGTCCCAAGTGTCCACTCTGGACTGGCGTACATGTACCCAGTACCACTACTTCGCTCTGCCCGATAAGAGAACGTGGAAGTTGCGCAGAACTTCACTCCACGGATATTGATGCTGCCCCTGCAGGAACTCCAGACGGAACACGAAGTCGTCCACGGAATGGCCATCGTCCTCGCCGCCGAATGAGAGGTTCCAGCAGTCTACTCGGATGTAGCGGTTTCCGGTGCCGGCTCCCGCGTTGGCGTATAACCGCGGCTCGTCCCGAAAATCCGCCGTCCTTCGGTCCTCGATGCGCCATGGCCGTGCGTGGCGATCGCTCCTGCCTGCCGGATGATACTCCGGTTCCTGGCTCAGGCTGCTGTCGATCCCTGGCGAGTCATTTACCGGCAGTCGAGGTCGCTGCCTGGGCGGCAATTCCGACGGCCTTCGGTAGCATCCTCCTGTATCCTGCCGCTGCTGAATCCCCGCTGGGCCATTTGCGCCGCCTTCTGGATACGACGGGGTGGGCACCATCGACACTTGGCGACTCGCGCCCTCCTGAAGCGGCTGCGGTTTGCTCTCGGCTGGCCTCAGGACGTCGTTCAACAACTTCATCATGTCGATGAATCCGTTCTTTATTTCTTCCCGCAACGCCTGGCTCACTCCTAACTCCTGTGATGCGCGATAGGTTTGGGCAGCCTGTGCCAGAGCTGCGTTCATCGCCGACTCCGCCGACGTATCCCGTTCCGTGTTCAGCTTTTGTGGTGCCGTCTGCTCCGGAACCAGAAGTCGATCCTGCGTCTCGACGATTGCCTTGAAATCCAGGACCCTGGGCGACCGATGGTGCTTCAGATCCGGTTGATCCCGCACTACCGCCTACCGGCGTTCTGGGTAAGCCCCCAGCCAGCGATATCCGCGGCAACCCAGCAGCACCCTCTACATCCGTGGACCAGACATCGTCCTTGTCGTCGCCAGGAGGACCCATCGACCTAAGCTGGTGGCCGTGCCTATCCCTGACGTCCTTACCCTCGGACATACTTCCCAAGAAATTTTGAATAAATACTTAATAGCTACTAATACGATAATAAATGTGATAAATAAATAAATAAATAAGACAACAAATAAATACAATAATAAATAATATAATAAATATCAAAATAAATACGAAAATATCTATTAGCAAAAATAAATAACAATAAACAAATCTTCCTCACTTTCCAACACCTTTCAAAATCTCCTAAATTTTTTAAATATTTTTTTCTTCCTACTACTCTTGACTTGGGGAGATGGAACTGACCCTCGCCGGTGGGCTTCCGACCTAACTGTCTTGGGCTTCTTCAAAAATCCTATTTTCCCGTCTCCGCCTAGCCGTTCGTCAACTGGACTAGCTATCACTTGAGGTGATAGCTGCCAGTTAAGGACATCGGCTGGTTTGGCTCCTGTTGGCTTTTCTTTCCCGCCCTTTTTTTCTATTTTAAGTCGAGGCAACCGTGCAGCGCGTAGGGTTGCTACGGGTCACGATTACGCAATTAAGTTTACAGCCGACATAAAATTAGAAATCGAGGACGGGGAGAAAAACCCAGGAACCCAACATCCTAACAAAAAAACATTTCAAATAAATAAATAACAAAATACAAGCTTTAAAACTACTCTATCACAGAAATTATCACAGATTCTCTTCAGTGCATCGCGTGATGCAAATCTTGGTTTGCCCCAAGATGCCATCACCGGTTCACTGGTAAACCTGTGACCAGGAGCAAATCGTCGGCACTGTCGACGTGCCTCCCGTTCTACTTCCAACTTCCCTACACAGCTGACTTCCCCGTCACCACGCCCTAGCAATTGCAATCTATGTTGCAAGCCATAGGTCGTGATGGCGGGGGCGTCAGGGTCATAAATGGGCGAGACGTCGTCGCCTCGACAATTTATTTTGTTTAAATTGGGCGCCAATATGTTACGAACTGCTTTTTTCGGTGGCAGTGCCGCTAGCTCAGTCGTTCCTCAGGGCAGAGTATCCCTAATGCCACAGCTCGCAACATAAGTATCGATAACTTCGCGGTCTCACTTTACTAATCTATTGGTCATCACTAAGGACAAAAACGTAAACAAAGCAAAAACCTACAAATATTGACGGAAAAATGGATTACATTGGTGGCTATCGATGTCCTAGCCAAGCGCTCCCACCCAACCATGGATGCCCTCAAGATGCTGCAGGGCACCACCCATTAGCGGCAGGAGCCCCCTCCTCGCGACTACGGCTACGGTTGCATCCCCCCCACTGGGAAAGCTTACTCACACAGTGGGTATTACAAAGGTTTAATAAATATCGTAAGTACAATCGTTTATATACATGCTTCTCTTGACAGGTTTATCCTTCCTCAGCCCTTAAGACCGAAACCTGGCCGCCGTCTCGGATATTTACGCGGTCAAAGCAGAGGATTCGTTTTGCTGGAAAAGGGGACAGGCGCCGCGGAAACTATGCTCTACCAGCCATGTATTGGTAGAGCTCGCATGGAAACGCGGCCCTCAAAGGAACATGCGCGATGCGCGTGTGTATGGTCACCTAATCCTGAGGAGCTCCAGGGGAAAAGAAGGGACAGGCCAAAAAGGTACGTAACTGCACTGTAAACTATACCATTTAACTAATGCTCGCGACCTTTTTAATTTTAGGCAAACAACGAGGACAAATAAGGCTCTCGGGTCTAACTCCGGATAAACTCACTAACAGGTAAGTAGATATCAATATATACAATCGAGGTACACGTGTATATAATTTCTCGTAAATTTGAGCCACCGTCGGGCCGGGCCTGGAGGCGATGGGAGCCCGGGCTGATGACTTTCCGCCGGAGGCCAGCAGCGATACGGATCTCCACACGGGAAAATGGCGCTCTCCGGTGAGTGGTGCACGGGCAGTCCGAGATTCGGCTGCCAGACAAAATGGAGATACTTCTCAGCGCCGCAATGCGACCGCTGGAAGTTCCCGAGAGGAGGAGGACGCGGTACGCCGGAACGGACTCACCGGGAAATGTTGACGTCGTCGGCGTCGATTGTGGAAGGCTTTCCTGGCTGGTCGCTGGCACGGGTCGAACGGACACCGGTTGCTGGGCAGCCAAGTCGGGCTGGTAGGTATGGCGATGTTAGTAGAGTCCAAATAAATTCTTCCGGGGCCCTTTGTGTTGGGACCCCGGGCCTTTATAAATGATAAATATTAAATACCGAACTACTGTAGAACTTCCACATAACTCACTATTTAATTTAAGGCACAAAGAAAATTTATACTAGCACTCCTAGCTGCATCTGCCTTGATTGCTGGACAGTATGGCCGCGACTATCACGATATCTGCTGATCATCGCCCCCCCGCCATATTACATGGCCTCTCTCGACATTGGGTCATTGGATACATGGGCCATTTGAAGTAATCCCAGAGCGAACCGGGATTAATCTTCAAATGGCCAGATCGCCCGCCAGACTCATCCCGCTGCTGCAGCTATCGCCCTATCGACCTAAACTATCGATAACGTCGCTCCCACTTGACTCCAATTGCACCAACTATAAGAGCTAGGCTATTGAGATTTGGCATGCAGATTCCTGAGCTTCTTACGCAGCGCAAGTTTGTTTCAGCAATGTGCCATGCCCACTCTAACGCCCACAAACCGCCCAAAAATGTGGCTCCTACAGTTTTGTTGCTAGAATAAAAATTTTAACTGAAATGTATTGTCCTCATCAATACCTATCGATTAACCCCAATTTGCCACGCCCACTTTAACGCCCACAAGCTTCAAAAAATCGTAAATATGAACGCGAATATCTCAGAAACTATAGAAGATAAGGAATTGGGATTTTAGATTCAGATTCCGTATCCTTGTACGCAGTACAAGTTTGCAACGCGAAGATGCCACGCCCACTTTAACGCCCACAAACCGCCCAAGTCTATGTAGCCCACAATTTTTATGCTAGATACAAAATTTTAAGTGAAATGTATTAGTCTTGTTAATACCTAGCGAATGATCAAAAAAAAAAGTTTTCCACGCTCACTCTAACGTCCACAAACCGCCTAAGCCCGTGGCGCCAACATGCTAGAAAATAATGTTAATTGAAATGTATTAGTCTCGTCAATACCTATCGATTGACCCCAAAAAAAATTTCCCACGCCCACTCTAACGCCCATAACGCTTAAATCTGTCTACCGCCGATATGTGACGCATTTTAATCTCGCTTTGCTGCTGGCATATCTCCATTTCCCTTTGGTCCCATTAGCTGACAGACAGACAGACGGACAGCCGGGCATGGCTAGATCGACTCGGCTAGTGATCCTGATCAAGAATATATATACTTTATGGGGTCGGAAACGCTTCCTTCTGCCTGTTACATACTTTCCGACGAATCTAGTATATCCTTTTACTCTTTTTCTTTCGCTTGACTCTGACAGACCCGCCGGGCAATTCGCCAGCGTGTGTGGTCTTGACTTAGCCGTGTGGTGCCTTCCGGACCTCAGCCACTTGTGTCTCAATTCGGAGATTCCTGGTGTCCCAATCCCGAACGTCTCGACGTGGCGATGCTTCCGGCCATCTGTTGCTGCTGTTGCTAAGATTTGTGGGGAGTTATTCAACTCCTCACATTAATAATAACAAAATCTCTCGGGTTTTAGCGTTATGGGCTATTCAGTGAGCGTGGCTCCGCGCTGAAACAAACTTGCGCTGCGAAGAAAGAACCTATACGCCAAGTCCCAACATTTTACGGACAAACGGACATGGCTAGATCGACTCGGCCAGTGATGTTGATCAAGAAAATCTATACTTTATGGGGTCGGATTCGCTTCCTTCTACCTGTTACATACTTTCCAACGAATCTAGTATACCCTTTTACTCTACGAGTAACGGGCATAATAAAAGGGCACTGAAAACGGGAACGAAAATAAAAAACAGTATTTTAATCTATCTGTAGTTTTTATATGAGCTAAGACCATTTAAAAATACTAAAAAAAACAAGAAAGGAAGCTAACTTCGGCAAGCCAAAGTTTACATTCCCATATAGGTTGTTCCTTTGCGTTATCGGGAAATTTTCTGGTCAGGCCATTTTTTAATAGTTGTTAAAACAAAAGTGTGTTTTTTGGAATACTTTAACCAATATTCAATGTTATGCTTAAGAAATTTTAAGAGAAGCAGCTGTTGTATCAGCTGTTAAAAGATTCATTCTCAGGCTCTCAAAAATCGACGTAAGGCTAAAACTTTAAAATTTCAAAAAGTGAGAATTTTAAAGCATTTAAAGTGGAGTGAAGTGCTAATGAACTTAAAGGATGGTGGTGTGCACTAAGTGTTTATACAAACATTGAAATGGTGTTGTTCTTTTAATCGAGAGTTAAAGTGAGCGGTCTAGCACAAATGTTTTTTAAAAAACTATTTTTTAAGTTGAGATAAAAAGCGAGTTCATTTCTCATTATAAAAACCGGTTTCCGATACTATTAAAAAATTAATTTTTTCGATTGTAATCTCAAATTTGAAAGTACCCCTTTCTTTGCACTGTTGGCCTAAGATGTGAAGTAGACTTTTATTTAAAATGACTATTAAGGTAAGCAGAAAACACCTAGCGCTAACATTGACCAATTTAACCGAACTTTAGCTGTTGTGTAACGGCGCCTGTAGCAACTGGCGAACCTAGGTTCAGCCTGAAAGCCTACTGTACAGGGTCCGCTTAAACCAAAGCTTGACCTAGTGTGGCCACCTGTGTCGGCTATTCGATATTTCTATAGTTTTGAACAGCTGAGCCAGGGTGGTCTTGAAAAGTTCTAGTTTTGACACCTGTCGGTCGTCATATTATATATATTTCCGACAAGAGCCTCGCTGGTATCCAGCCGATTCCGGTTAAGTTCTTCTTATTTTAACCAGCAAGAGAAACGGACGTGCCCACAGCTCAAAGTTTCATTTTTCAATTAATAGACTAAAAGTCCGAAAGATATATATTTTTGAGTGGCATCCAGTATTCTAAGTGGTGTTTAGCACTCAGTGTGGCTGCCAGCTATAAAAGCTAGCCAGCGAATAAAGCTTAAAGTAAGTGCAAGTGCATTTGTTTAGAAATTGGGGCGTTTTAACCTCCAACAAATGTACACTACAGGTATTTTTTAAAATTCCGGGTGGAAAACCCAGCCAGTGCTGCCACAAGTTGCCGCCAAAGGCGCATTTTGTTGATTCGGCCAATTTACTGGAGGATTTACCACCTTAAGAAGGCCAAAATCAAATCTCGGGACCCAATCGTCAGGTATGTTTTTTTTGGGACCCATATTTTGGCATATCTGTAATTAATTTAAATGCCTAATCGTCAGGTTGGCCCGCGAGGAATGATTTGGAGAGATTGTCTACCTATCTACGGGTCATGTAGTGCCGGCCAGAGCAGTTTATATAAGGAGGACCCGATGGCAATTTAATTCAATTATATAACCTGTCCCGATGCCCATCATGCCGCGCATCCGTACACCAGCCGAGTTTTGAGGGGTGCGCGTATCCGTCTTGGTGGTTCCCGAGTGGAATATCGCTGCCGCAGATTTAGGGATTTATACCCGTTTATGTTGCAAAAGCGCCGCGTGTGTGAACGGCCTTAACCTAGCGTGGCACCCTAGCCAACCGTGTTTAACCTTAATGGAAATAAAACTCTCTTTCGTATTGGATCAGTCCTAACCCTATTATATAACCAACGCGCTTTGAGAAACCGAATTTAAGAATTAATGTGAAAAGAAAATCAATGAAATCAAAGATATGCAAACCATAAAGCAAACAATAATTTTTCGTAAAGCCTCAAGTGGCAACGGCATGTAAAGCGATAGCTATGTTTAACAAATTTAAAGAAATTACCCAGTCACTCGGGTTAAAAGAGACAATGCACGCCGAGAAGCATTAATTTAATTTAAGAAGAGCTAGATTTTTTTTATTTAGTTTTAAATGGAAAATTTGTTATTGTAAAGCTTTCAAGGAAGCACGATGAATTAGATACGGGTTACAAGTTTAGTTTAAATCGTTCGCGCGTCTAAGAGAAATGAGAGAAATGTTTATTTGCCCTTGAAATTCTACATGGCGAGAAACATCGCTACCCTTTAGATTACAGCCAACCCATCCCGTCCGGAGATCGATCTTCAACGTTGGAGGAAATGCCGTGAGTCACTCTAACTAATCACTTATATATACTACTTTATTCACATTTCTCGCCGATCCGTAAAGTGAACGAAACTAATTTGAACATAAACCCCGATCTAAAAACAATTAATTAATTAAAATACCTTGAGTTATTTGCATTCTCTATGAATTAATTTGCGATTTTCAAAAGAAGTTGAATAAATAACGATCGCCTACTATTAAATCTCTGGCTCTCAACGTGTGGGGCCTTAGTGAGTAGAGTAATCACTCATTAAGACTCACCGGTAATTAAATTCGAATTCTTTTCTATACTTCTTTAATTTCAACTTTTATTTTATTCACTTCTACAAAATACCTTTCTTTGATCTTTAAATCTTTTGGAAAACAAAGACAAAGAACATTAGTTTTCTTTCTGGTCAAAATTAATAATCAGAGTTAGGATTTTTCTTTACTTAGTTAGTGGTGTTTAGAAAACTCAGTCCGAGGAAAATGCAGAAAGTATCCAACTACGATAGATCTTCTGACCCTTTCTGATTTGCTACATCATTACCTTAACCACACTTTGCAAATTAAAAGGTTTCTATAGGCTCAAGCGTTTTGGAAAATAGGTACAACTTCAAGTGGTACACTATCCACGAAAGACCTGCAGAAATTTTAATTTCGTTTAGCCTAAGAGCGATTACATTTTTTTTTATTAGTGAAGCAGGAATACAACAGTATTAGTTCTCGAACTATACTCTGTCCGCAATGCACTTTAAAAAATCTAACCGTCTCCCTACATGGATTTAGTTTTATAGAGAAAACGAGAAGTCCGATTAATCTGTCTCTTATTATTTTCCCGAGAAAGTTTAGCAGTTAAAAAAAATAATAATTTAGTTATCCTACGATACGGGAAACATCAAGCAAAAGTTCACTTTTACTAATTTTTTTGGTTTATATATCGAGAAGATATTAGTTTTATATCTACTACCTTGAATTCTCTTTGGTTTTTGTGATTTTTTTAAATTTAATTATTTCGATCCCCAGGAAAAGGCTCTCAGGAAGCCACCAAGCCTGTCTGTCCGATATGCAAGTCCGAAATTAAATCATCTTCCGAACTTTTCGAAACCATATGCCGTCACGAGTTTCATAAGAGGTGCATTGATGCGCATTTCAAGAAAAGCGACTTGTGTCCAGTATGCAAAGTTTCTTGCAGGCCAGTGGTCGAAAAGTGTTTACAAACTCGGTTTCAATCTAAAGGTCGCCAACAAGGAATTAGCGATAATACCCCGGGTCCATCTGGAAGCGCTCAGAGCAACAACAATAGCGTTACTGATCAAGCAACCGCAATAAACACGGTCACAATGGTGTCCATGGAGCGAAGGCTGTTTTCTCTTCCTTCAGAGAAAATGACCGATTTAATCCAGAATTCAGTAGAAGAAAGTGTACAGAGACTGATCAGAACTCCGCCAAATTCCGCTATAAGTGGCGAGGAAAGATCAGCAACTCCTCCTCCAGTAGACGAGGAAAATAACGAGCCAGCTGTTGTCGAGCAAATTCAAAACAGACATCGGGTCCTGCCTAACATAGGTTATCCTGGTTCTCACCGAAATGACTTTTCCGACCTCCTAACTAGACCCGACAAGGTCGTTCATATTTTAAACGGATGGAAAATTAAATTTTCGGGATCAGGTGTTTCAGTAGATAACTTCATTTATAGAGTTGAGGCGCTGACGCATCAAACGTTAGATGGAACTTTTTCAGTCCTTTATAGGGCAAGGCCAACGAATTTTATTGGCGTTACCATAAATCGGTGACTGAAGTCCGCTGTGATAGGTTATGTTCTGCTTTACGATTACAATTTCGTCAGAAAAGGGATGATATTGATATCGAGGAATTGATCCGCAACAGGAAGCAGAAGCCTAGTGAAACCTTCGATAGCTTTTACAATAGCGTAAACATTTTAGTCGATCAACTAGAGATACCATGGAGCTCGAGAAAACTTGTCCGAGTTCTTAAGAATAATCTGAGGCCTGAAATACGACATGAGTTATTGAATGTCGATATTTCAACAGTCTCAGAGTTAAGAGAAACCTGTCGTCGACGCGAAGCTTTTCTCGACGACGTCAAACGCGCTCACGGTTATAGTAAAAGTAGCCCATTTAGACGCGAAATATCAGAACTGATTCTAGAATCTGAATCTCAGAAAGGTTCGGAGTCGGAAAACGAGTTAGAAGTAGACGCGTTTACCTTAAAATGCTGGAATTGTCGCAAAGATGGCCACATTTACCAGGATTTTTTAGCCGATAACAGACTTTTTCGTTACGGCTGTGGAGCAGATAACACTTACAAATTAAATTGTGCAAAGTGTGCAAAAAACTCCAAGTCCGGCACTTCGAAGTTGCCGTACAAACCGAAAACTTCGAGTGCCTTTCGCAACCAGTCAACGATGACCGATTAAATGTGGATGTACCGTTCGTTGCACCACAAATTATCCCTGACGTTCCGGAAAGCAATGCCAGCTCTTTACTGCATTGTAAAGTTAAAAATTTACCTGACATTCCAAATCCAAAATTTTGTCTTAACCCTCTCTTGGAAAGATTTAAATCTCGGAGTTCTAAAAGAATAAAATGCTTTTGGCAAAATATTAGAATTGTTCTGTTCCGACAGAAACAAGAGATCTTCGACCGTTTTCGCCGGTTCGTTTATTAGATCGTACCGTGTACGGTTTACTTGACTCCGGGGCATCTATAAGTTGCTTTGGGGGTGATTTAGCCAGCGAACTCATGAAGAATAATAGTGCTTACAGGTCGTTAAACGTTAGTGCTACCACGGCAGATGGAAGCCCACAACGAATAGTAGGCAAGATGAAAGTTAACATAGAATATGGAAACATTCAAAAGATTTTAAACATTTATATTGTACCATCACTAAAGCAAGATCTATACTTGGGCATAGATTTTTGGAGGCTGTATGATCTTCTTCCCAAAAATCTGCATATATCCGGCGCTAGAATCTAAAAAGTCTAGCAAAGTTAGCAGCGACGTCGAGGCAGATCAACACGACTTGTCCGAAGCAGAAAAGCTAAGATTAGTTCATGTTATCAATTCGTTTCCTTCATTCGCTCAGGAAGGTCTTGGTCAGACTAGTTTGATTACACATACAATTGATGTGGGCAGTGCTAAGCCAGTTAAACAGCGTCATTTTCCTGTCTCACCTGCCGTTGAGAAGAGTATGTACGCAGAAGAGACAGAATGTTGCAATTAGGGGTTATTGAAGAGTCGGAAAGCGCTTGGTCCTCTCCCATCGTCATGGTTACTAAACCTGGCAAAGTGAGGATTTGTTTAGATTGCCGAAAGGTCAATAGTTTCACCGAGAAAGACGCATATCCACTTCCGCAAATCAGCGGCATATTAAGTCGGTTGCCAAGAGCCGAGTATATTACTAGTCTTGACTTGAAAGATGCATATTGACAAGTGCCGTTGGAAGTTCAATCCCGAGACAAGACTGCATTTACAGTCCCCAGTAGGCCACTCTACCAATTTAAAGTAATGCCTTTTGGGCTTTGTAATGCCACCAGCACAATGTCTCGCTTGATGGACAAAGTCGTCCCACCGCATCTCAGGAACGAGGTATTCATATACTTGGATGACCTCCTGGTAGTATCGTCAAATTTTGAGAATCATCTTAACGTACTTAGGGAGATCGCCGTTCACATCAAGCGTACAGGATTGACAATCAATATTGGCAAAAGTCATTTCTGCATGCGACGTGTACGTTACCTGGGCCATATCATTGGTGATGGCGGAATTCGTACAGATCCTGAAAAGGTGAAAGCAATCACCGAGTTTCCCGTCCCGAAAACTCTGCGAGGTTTGAGGAGTTTTATGGGCTTATGTGGCTGGTACCGCAAATTCGTTCCGAATTTTGCATCACTCGCTTCTCCTTTAACTGATTTAATGACAACCAAACGAAAGTTCAGTCTAACTCCAGAAGCACTAAAAGCCTTTGAAATCTTGAAGACTCGTCTTAGCCAAGCTCCGGTGTTATGTAGCCCGGACTTTTCTAAACCATTTGCTATCCATTGCGATGCTAGCAAGTCTGGTGTCGGTGCTGTGTTAGTACAGGTATCTCAGGAAGGAGACGAACGTCCTATAGCATTTGTCTCGAAAAAACTAAATCGAGCTCAAAGAAATTATACCGTGACCGAGCAGGAGTGTCTGGCGGCAATAGTAGCCTTGAAGAACTTTAGAGCTTACGTGGAAGGACATGATTTCACGATTATAACTGACCACGCCTCGCTTAAATGGCTTATGTCTAACCATGATCTCAGTTCTCGTTTAGCTCGATGGGCGATAGCCTTGCAAAGATATCGATTTAAAATTGAGCATCGTAAGGGTACTATGAACGTGGTACCTGATTCCTTGACCCGCGTTAACGAGGACGAAGTCGCGGCGATAGATTTGCGGGAAGGTTTGTTGGTCGATTTGAATTCAAACCACTTTAAATCTCCTGCTTACAAAGATCTAGTAGCTAAGGTTGAAGAGAAGAAAGATAATTTCCCTGATCTTAAAACAGAGGAGGGGTATTTGTATAGAAAATCAGAACATTTAACTGGAGAACAAGTACACGATGAATACGCATGGAAGCTTTGGTTACCATCAGAGCTGATCCCCGAAGTTCTTTTCCAAGCACATAACAGTCCATTGGCTTCCCACGGCGGGATACATAAGACTGTCGAGCGCGTTAGGAGGTATTATTTTTGGCCTCGCCTCGTGCCTGACGTGAAAGCATACGTTAATGCCTGTGAGACATGTAAGTCGACTAAACCACCGAATCATGTTCTCAGACCACCGCTAGGAAAAGCGCCAGAAACTGTGCGACTTTTTCAACGAATTTTCATCGATTTTCTCGGACCTTACCCACGTTCGAGAAGCGGGAATATCGGGATTTTCATAGTCCTAGATCATTTCTCTAAATTTGTATTTCTAAAACCTGTAAAGAAGATTAATGCTAGTGTTGTTATTAAGTACCTCGAAGGCGAGCTCTTCATGACTTTCGGTGTCCCGGAAACTGTCGTATCAGACAACGGATCACAATTCCGTTCTGAAGCGTTTCAGAAACTAATGAAGACGTATGAGATTTCACACGTGCTGACGGCTGTTCATTCGCCTCAAGCTAACGCCTCTGAGCGAGTCAATCGTTCTGTTATTTCAGCGATTCGAGCTTACCTTCGTCCAGATCAGAAAGATTGGGATGAGTATTTGAATAGGATATGTTGTGCCTTGAGATCCTCGATCCATGCCAGTATCGGTACAACGCCGTACTATATGGCTTTCGGCCAGCATATGGTAACTTCCGGTTCTACTTATTCCTTGCTAAGGAGACTGAACATGCTAGATGATCTCTCCTTGATGTTTAATAGGCAAGATTCATTTGAAATAATCCGAGAGGAAGCGACTAAGCAAATGCAGAAAGCTCACGATCGGAACGAAAAGCGTTATAATTTGCGCTTGAGAGATGTCTCCAACGCTGAAGGGCAAGAGGTATTTCGACGCAATTTCAAGCAAAGTTGTTTTCAGACCGGCTATAACGCCAAGTTTGGTCCATCATTTGTAAAAGCCCGAGTTCGAAGAAAATTGGGAAGATCTTTTTACGAACTAGAGGACTTGCAAGGTCGACTCTTGGGTAACTATCACGCGAAAGATATTCGCCAGCTATGCGACTCCAGGCGGTAATCTGTCTAGGGTATCTAGAGCCAAATACCCTAGCCTGACTCTAGCGGGGGGGTTTTTGTAACGGCGCCTGTAGCAACTGGCGAACCTAGGTTCAGCCTGAAAGCCTACTATACAGGGTCCGCTTAAACCAAAGCTTGACCTAGTGTGGCCACCTGTGTCGGCTATTCGATATTTCTATAGTTTTGAACAGCTGAGCCAGGGTGGTCTTGAAAAGTTCTAGTTTTGACACGGACGTGCCCACAGCTCAAAGTTTCATTTTTCAATTAATAGACTAAAAGTCCGAAAGATATATATTTTTGAGTGGCATCCAGTATTCAAAGTGGTGTTTAGCACTCAGTGTGGCTGCCAGCTATAAAAGCTAGCCAGCGAATAAAGCTTAAAGTAAGTGCAAGTGCATTTGTTTAGAAATTGGGGCGTTTTAACCTCCAACAAATGTACACTACAGGTATTTTTTAAAATTCCGGGTGGAAAACCCAGCCAGTGCTGCCACAAGTTGCCGCCAAAGGCGCATTTTGTTGATTCGGCCAATTTACTGGAGGATTTACCACCTTAAGAAGGCCAAAATCAAATCTCGGGACCCAATCGTCAGGTATGTTTTTTTTGGGACCCATATTTTGGCATATCTGTAATTAATTTAAATGCCTAATCGTCAGGTTGGCCCGCGAGGAATGATTTGGAGAGATTGTCTACCTATCTACGGGTCATGTAGTGCCGGCCAGAGCAGTTTATATAAGGAGGACCCGATGGCAATTTAATTCAATTATATAACCTGTCCCGATGCCCATCATGCCGCGCATCCGTACACCAGCCGAGTTTTGAGGGGTGCGCGTATCCGTCTTGGTGGTTCCCGAGTGGAATATCGCTGCCGCAGATTTAGGGATTTATACCCGTTTATGTTGCAAAAGCGCCGCGTGTGTGAACGGCCTTAACCTAGCGTGGCACCCTAGCCAACCGTGTTTAACCTTAATGGAAATAAAACTCTCTTTCGTATTGGATCAGTCCTAACCCTATTATATAACCAACGCGCTTTGAGAAACCGAATTTAAGAATTAATGTGAAAAGAAAATCAATGAAATCAAAGATATGCAAACCATAAAGCAAACAATAATTTTTCGTAAAGCCTCAAGTGGCAACGGCATGTAAAGCGATAGCTATGTTTAACAAATTTAAAGAAATTACCCAGTCACTCGGGTTAAAAGAGACAATGCACGCCGAGAAGCATTAATTTAATTTAAGAAGAGCTAGATTTTTTTTATTTAGTTTTAAATGGAAAATTTGTTATTGTAAAGCTTTCAAGGAAGCACGATGAATTAGATACGGGTTACAAGTTTAGTTTAAATCGTTCGCGCGTCTAAGAGAAATGAGAGAAATGTTTATTTGCCCTTTAAATTCTACATGGCGAGAAACATCGCTACCCTTTAGATTACAGCCAACTTATCCCGTCCGGAGATCGATCTTCAACGTTGGAGGAAATGCCGTGAGTCACTCTAACTAATCACTTATATATACTACTTTATTCACATTTCTCGCCGATCCGTAAAGTGAACGAAACTAATTTGAACATAAACTCCGATCTAAAAACAATTAATTAATTAAAATACCTTGAGTTATTTGCATTCTCTATGAATTAATTTGCGATTTTCAAAAGAAGTTGAATATAAATTACGATCGCCTATTATTAAATCTTAAAGTCTCTAATTGCCTGAATACATGAATTGATAAATTTAGAAAGTCCCTTGAAGAAGTATTTCTTTACTAAAAAAAAAATAATACAGAATACCTAGAACTATCGGAAAACTATTTCTTTAAGCTAAAATTTATATTTAGTAAAATACATTGTTATATCATAAATATAATCTTCCTATGCCTTATTTTTTCAAATACCCTATGTTCTTTTTATAAATATTAAATATGACTTGTATTTCTATCTACGGAAAATTAATTACCTTTTCGAACAGAAATAAAACCATGGATCTATAAATAACATTGAACTGAACTAAGCCGATGATTTCTCGATCGTAGGGTATCGAAGGGGTCACCGAAGCCATGCTTTAAGGTGGTGATCATAGGTTGGGAGGGCCATACGCGACCACAATACCATCCGTGGATTCGCATAGTTAACTTTCTCCAAAACTTTTCTGTCACTATAATACTTATTCCTGAATTTATTTATCGTTCTCTTCCGGTTTCAGTTTACTATTCTCTCTTGTCGCTAGTACGCTTATTTCTGATCTTAGTGATAATAATGTGTAGTCAGTACGCGAATCTGTAGGCGCAAGACCTCCACCCCCAAAGCCGACGAGCGAGTGCCGGACCCTAATAGCGTGCCCCGCAACTGCAGATTCCCGATTTCATGCAACCGTTACACGCTACATTATTTGAAGCAAAGCTCCATAGTTTCATGTTGTCATTGCTCGTGGGTCCCTCGGCGTCTGCTACTTTTCGTACATTATAGCGTTCACCTCGTTTCACTTCTGTTATTTCGTATGGACCTTAGAATTCGCTAGCCATCTTTCTCCCAGCTACGAATTGAGTTCTACGGATGGCGACGAGATCTCCAACTTTCTATCCGTACTCGCATTTTCGTTTTTTATCAAATTGTTCCTTATATTTTTTCTGGGCCTGCTGAATATTATCTTTTGCTTCTTGTCGCATCTTCTCTCTTTCGTCATCAAAGTTATCAACCATCTCCTTTTCTATTAGCTGAAGTATATCGCTGTCTGGTCTACAACGCATTTTTATCCCGATCAGCAGCTCAAATGGAGAACGCTTTGTAGATTCATGAACTGTGCCATTGATAGCCATCTGAACTCGAGGTACAAACTTATACCACCTTCCAGGTTCCTCTGACGACAACTTTGAAATAATGCTCAGGATGGATCGGTTTACACGTTCTATTTGTCCATTGCCTCTTGGAACTCCTGTGGTGCCCCAAACGTGTTTGATGTTTTCTTCCTTCACAAATTCCTCAAAGCTAGACGACGTAAATGCTGCTCCGCGATCGCTTACTATACGAGCCGGATTACCAAAGATGTCCGACCATTCCTGTAACTTCTTGAGGACTTCGTCTGCACCTGTTGTTTTTGTGGGATACATCCATACGAACTTGCTAAAGCTGTCAACCATCGCGTAGATGTTCTTGTAATGCTTTGAAGTAGCATCCATTGGTCCCAGATGGTCTACGTGTATAGTATGAAGCGGCTCTGATCCTTTGTCGATTTGATGCAAAAATCCTTCTTTTTTGCCGAGCTTTTTGTTGTAGATTATACATTTCATACAGTTTCCTATGATCTTCAGTACCTTCCCTTCTAGATGTGGGATCCAATAACTCTGCTGTATGGCATGCATTGTTCTTGTACGGCAAAGTGGCCTGCGTTGTGTGCCTCTGTTATTATCTCTCTCTCTAGCGATTTCGGTATTGCTAACAGATCCGTTCCCTGCACAACCTTGTACACCAGACCAGCCTTTAATTTAAAGTTGTCATATGGTTTAATTTTCAGGATTTCGGAGACTGCTTTGATCATCGTATCCTCCTGCTAGGCTTTCTTGATTCTTGCTGTGAGTTCCGAGGATACTATCATGACATCAATTGGGTATCGACTCAGGCAATCCACGTGCTTCAGCCGCTCTCCTGGTCTGTGTTCGACCTCAAAACTGTAGTCCTGCAGGTACAGTACCCATTGGGCTACCTCGCGCGGAACGTCCTTCTTGCTTAACGTTTGCTTAAAAGCGGCGCAATCAGTTACAAGCTTGAAGTTGGTACCGAGTATGTACTGACGGAATTTTTTGCATGCGAGAAAAATAGCTTTGGCTTCTTGTATATAGCTGTGCTGTCGTGCTTCAGACTCCGAGGTTTTCTTGCTCCAGAATAAGACCGGATGCAATTGTCCTTCATGGCACTGTAATAGCGTAGCTGCGAACCCATCCTTTGACGCGTCGGTGTGTATCTCGGTTTTTGCATCTCTGCGGTAGAGTCTTAGCACCGGCTCGCTCACCAATGCTTCCTTTAAAATGGCGACCGCCTGCTGCTCGTCCAGACCCATTTTAAATTTAACGTCGTTTCGCAGCAAATTCGTTAATGGTTTTGCGATCAGTGAATAGTTTTTTATAAACTTACGGAAAAACCCAGTTAATCCCAAAAACGACTGCACCGCCTTGATGTTTTGCGGCATTGGAAACTTTCTGATGGCTTTGGTTTTCTCCGGTCCAGGCTTAATTTCTCCTCCTCCAACTTGATGTCCCAAAAATGTTATTAAGGACTGCAGGAATCGGCATTTCTTCCACTTTGCTGCATCTAAAACCTTCTGTAGCTTTCCCAGGCATTCGTCGGCAGTTTCGGCGTGTATAACAATGTCGTCCATGTAGAGATCCAGAATGTTTTCATTTATGAGGTTTTGAAATACATGACTTATGAAGTGACTTATGACATGACTTAAGGCGATCGATTGAATTCAAAGATGCCCTCCTTCGTTATGAACGCTGTATATTTCTTGCTGCTTTCTTCGACTGGAACGTGGAAGAAACCATTTTTCAAGTCCATTATGGTGAACATTTTTGCATTTTCCAGTTTTTCAAGCACATCTTGTTCAACTGGCGATAGTCCACGCAGACCCTGTTGCTCCCATCTTTTTTCTTGACGATGACTGTGCGGCTGGCGAAATTTGAGGATGAGCGCCGTATTATTCCAGCGTTCACCCATATATCAATCTGCTGCTTAGCTACATCAGCTTCGTTTATAGCCACTCTGCTTGGAGCATGTTGAAACGGCGTTATGTTCTCATCCGGTAAAATTGTCAGCGTGATCGGGCACACAGCAGTCTGCTTTTTTTCGGAAAATTTTTCAATCATCGATTGGACGGTATCTCTGTACTGTAAGGGGACATCTATATCAGTATTTGCTTCAACCACATTGTAGATGCTTAACTGATTCGTGTTCACAGTTTCCTCCTCATTCAGAGGAGAAAACTGATACCCTTCCGGCGTCGACCTCATTGTGAATTTGGATATAAAGTCATATCCCACCAGCAAATCGCATCCGATAGCATGATTGGCTACCACAAGAAGCTTGTGTGCCAGACACATTCCGTCGATCTCCACTTCTGCCATAAACTGACCAGCGGAGCGTGTGATGGTGTTTCCAAGTCCTCTTAAAGTTGCACAGCTTGGCTGCAAGAAGGCGCTACCCATTTTCTCAAACACGGACATTTTTAATAGGGTACCATCTGCACCTGTGTCTATGAGCCCCTTGACTTGTACATCGTTGATTTTGAGAGGCGTTAAGGCGTTTTTCCTCGTATGCTACGTTTACGGCAGCCGTACCAGGGCAATCTTTCGACATGTGACCACTCTGATTGCAGCGGAAGCACTTTAATGCAGCTCGGCAATCCCTGTAGATGTTCTTGGGATCCACAATTGTAGCAGTGCTGTTTCCTCACATAGCTGTCGTGCTCGGGCTTCCTTGCGGGCGGCTGTGATTGGCTCTTCTTTACCATCAGATTCTCATCGATCTGACGCGTTCGTTCGTAGATTTCGTATTTCTCTTTTAACTGCTTGTAAGAACTGCATCCATACAGGGTGTACTTGTAATCCGTTTTAAGCCTCAATCCGTCGACAATATACCGAATTACCGACTCCGTGTCCAATGTCCCACGAGCAGCGATGCGTTTCATCTGCAGCATGTACTCGTGAAAGCTTTCATTGCTTGCTTTCACTCGCACAGACAGCTGATTGTGAATTTGGGCACTGCATAAACGATCGCACTCGAATTCCGTTCTAAGTTGGTGACGCAGCTGGCTGTACTCGTACACTTCTGTAGACTCCAGGAAAAGAGCGGCTGTACATGTCATTTTGGCATGAGCTTGTACGTTTTTCTGTTTGTCGTTAAGCCCATATGCTTCCGCGTTTAATTCGAAGTTATTAAACCACTGCTGCACTGACATATTTTCTCCACTGAACTCAGGAATTATTTTCGCAAAATTTTCCACTACCAGCTTCGCATCATTTTTTTTGTCAATTTCATCGGCGCTAATTTTTAACGTTAGAAGTTTAACCAGATCTTGGAGCGTCTGTGTGTTTTCTTCTAAGACGTTTGTGTCGTTTCGGCGATTGTTTCCACCTGTCCCTGATCCACTTGGGCCATCGTATGTTTCCATTTTTTCATCTGGTGGTTCCTTTTCATTTGTCATAATAATTCTGTTGCGCAATACCTTTACCGGTAGCCTGCTTAAAAATACGGTTTTCTTTTTCTGATCTTCTTTTTTCCCGGTTGTTGTCTCGTTTCCTTTGCTGGCGGCTTTTGAGTTATGCGGCACCAATCTGTCGGCTAACTGTTTCTGAGACATACGGCTTGAGCATTTTCTCACTTTTCACTGGCAGTTCGCAACTGGTTGAGCCCCCAAATGTAAGACATTATTGGATATTGTTTATTAATATTATTTCGCGGTGCACAGGTAATGAATAGAACAATTGGCTTTTACTAAACTGCTGGATAAATGCTGCTGCTTTCTGCTGACTTTTCACACACGTTCGGCTGCATCAATTCTCTCTTGCTTACTTTTCTGCTCGGCTGCTACTTGTACTTCTTCTGCTCCTTCTACTGTTACTCTCCTGTACGACTTCTGGTGCTGTTACTCTGCTGTTCGCCTTCTGCTGCTGTTATCCAGTGCGCCTTTATTAGAACTGCTTGCCTACTCTCTGTTACATATATAATGTTGGTGAGCGTATTTATCGGTTTTTTCCTATGTATTATTTCTTCCAACAATTTTCTCCTAGGGGCTTAAGAATTGAGGTTTAATTAGTTTGGTTTAAATGACCCGAGTTAACTTCTTCTCAAGGTATAGAATTTAATATTGAAATTTCTAGTAAAATATGTTATAACTATTATTGTTTTTCTCTTCTCCCGTAAGAGGGTATACTAGATTCGTCGGAAAGTATGTAACAGGCAGAAGGAAGCGTTTCCGACCTCATTAAGTATATATATACTTGATCAGGATCACTAGCCGAGTCGATCTAGCCATGTCCGTCTGTCCGGATGAACGCTCAGGTCTCGGAAACTATAAAAGCTAGGCTATTGAGATTTGGCGAGCAGATTCCTGAGCTTCTTACGCAGCGCAAGAAGCAGAGTGCCACGCCCACTCTAACGCCCACAAACCGCCAAAAACTGTGGCTTCTACAGTTTTGATGCTAGAACAAAAATGTTAACTGAAATGTATAGTTCTTATCAAAACCTACCGATTGAGTCAAAAAAAATTTGCCGGCCCAATCTAACGCCCATAACGCTTAAATCTGTCTACCGCCGGTAGGTGGCGCATTTTAATCTCGCTTTGCTGCTTGCATATCTCCATTTCCCTTTGGTCCCCTTAGCTGAGTAACGGGTATCTGAAAGTCGAGGTACTCGACTATAGCGTTCTTCCTTGTTTTTTTTGTAATTGGTGTCTATTAAATCTCGCCAAAGACTAAACAAAATTTTCAATTATAGATTCGGATACCACTCGAATGCGAATGTAAATTAAAACAAAGTCAACTCACTCAGATTTCCATCGGCGAAAGCTCGATCTTAGGCGATTCATACCGACCTATGGGTTCAAATACTTTCACTTTTCTTGACGAATACAAACGATTGGTAGAAAACTTTTCTGATTATTATCCCGGCATTCTAAATCGCGAATTTCTCTCTCTCACAAAAAAAATGTAGGACTTCGAATTTTCCTATCCTGAACAATTTGTTAACTGTCGGCGGTCGCTCCAACGATTCCCTAGTTATCTAGGGCTAGTCGAACGTCCGTGGCACCAATGGGTTAAGCCCAAGTGGCCTGGTCACAGCTCCAGCAATGACGACGAAAACCGGGAAATCTAACCGGCTCCTCTGACGGCTAAGCGACCATTGCATCCCCTCGGCGATCCTCTCCTGGGCACTTCTCCGGCGTGTGCTTCTCCGATGTGGCTGCTCCTCCGGCAGGGCTTCTTCTACGGCGGGGCTACTCCGGTGTGCGCTCTTCGGCAGGGAGTTCCTCTGGCGGATGCTTTTCCACTGCGGCTGCTCCTTCGGCAGGACTTCTACTGGGTGCTGGATGCACCTCTGGCGAATGCTTCACCGATGCGGTCAAAGCGGCTACTCCTCCGGGGTGCGCTCTGCGGCCAGGGTGCTCCTCTGGCGGATGCTTCTCCGATGCGACTGCGGGCAGGGTGCTCCTCTGGCGAATGCTTCTCCGATGCGGCTGCTCCTCTGCAGCTCTGCGAAATTTTTATGGCCACTATAAATTTTTAATTGGGGAGAGCGAGCAATTTATTCACGATCGGGTTTATGGCCCTATCTCCGGAGCTTTTCTGTATTTTCCGCTTGAGATACACGTGGTATGTTACCAAATTAACTTAATGAGAAAGTAAGTGCAACTGCAGTCAATGACGGCTTGATTTGAAAAGACCGAATCTAAGATAGCGTGGCGTAACTGGGGCCATCGGCGAAAATATTCCACAGCTGAGTCGAGCTTTCCAAAGGCTCCCTGCGCCGGCTGACCTTCGATGAAATACCATTCTCATTGGTATTACCCCGATAACATTGCACCAAAGCTCGACTTACAGATACTGAAGAGGAGCATACTTCTAGGATAAACTAAAACGGCCTATTCAGTCGCCACTACAAAGACCCCCCTCCTTAAAAGTGAATACGTAGAACCGGATGTAATCATATCATATTTCGGCGCTTTTGTCGTTTTGCACACTTCGTAATCGTTAATGTATGCCTTTACATCTGGCACCAGGCCAGGCCAAAAATAATAACGCCTCACTCTTTCAATGGTCAATGTCAATGTATGCCACCGTGGCAAGACATAGAACCATCGTGTGCTCTCTTAAGGATTTCAGGCACCAGTTCCTTCGGTATCCAGAGTTTCCACGCGTACTCATCGTGGATTTGTTCCCATGTAGAGTGCTCAGATTTCCGATACACATAGCCATTGTCTGCTTTGAGGTCAGGAAAGTTAGCTTGATTAGCGTGATTAGATCCACGTATTCTGCTTTCTTAAACTCTTCAGAATCCATGTCCACCAGGAGTGCTTTCCGTAAATCTACTGCGGCTATTACGTCTTCGTAGACGCGAGACATCGAATCGGGAACAACGTTAAGTGATCCTTTGCGATGCTCAATCTTGAAATTATACCCTTGCCAAGCCAACGCCCATCGTGCACCGGTCACAGTATAGTTGCGTTGGGCCTTGTTTAGCTTCTTGGAGATGAAAGCAATCGGACGTTCATATCCTTCTTCGGATATTTGTACAAGCACAGCGCCCACCACCGATTTACTCGCATCGCAGTGTATTGCGCTTCGCTTAGACGTTGCTTCAGCTCCTCGATCCCTTTTATAGCTTCGTCAGTTAGACTAAACTTCCGTTTCGTGGTCATTAAATCGGTCAAAGGGGTAGCGAGTGAAGCAAGATTTGGCCAAACTTTCGATACCATCCACACAAGCCCATAAAACTTCTCAAGCTTCGTAGACTTTTGGGTACCCGGGATCCGTCCGGATTCCACCGTCGCCTATGATGTGCCCTAAATATCGAACGCGCAGCATACAGAAATTACTTTTACCAATATTTAGAGTCAAGCCTGCACGTTTTATTTGCTAGGTCAATTCTCAAAGTACTTCGAGGTGCCGTTCAAATGTGGAAGAAACTGCTAATAAATCGTCAAGATAAATAAAGACCTCATTTCGGAGACGGGCTGGTACCACCTTATCCATTAGTCATTTATCTAGCATAAAACTTGTGGGCGTCACAGGTTTTCGCGGTTTGTGGGCGTTAAAGTGGGCGTGTCAAACTTTTTGGGTCAATCGATAGGTATTGATGAGAACAATACATTTCAGTTAAAATGTTTATTCTAGCATCAAAACTGTAGGAGCCACAGTTTTGGGCGGTTTGTGGGCGTTAGAGTGGGCGTGGCACTCTGCTGAAACAAACTTGCGCGTCGTAAGAAGCTCAGGAATCTGCACGCCAAATCTCAATAGCCGAGCTCCCATAGTTTCCAAGATCTCAGCGTTCATCCGGACAGACGGACATAGCTAGATCGACTCGGCTAGTGATCCTGATCAAGAATATATATACTTTGTGGGGTCGGAAACGCTTCCTTCTGCCTGTTACATACTTTCCGACGAATCTAGTATACCCTCTTACTCTACGAATAACGGGTATAAAAATAGAATGTAAAGCAAAGTTCAAAGAAAAAGGGATGTAACTATTTGCGTGGCCGCTGGTGTAATTGCGCCCGCCGCCCACCCTACCTAGGTCACCTTCCGCTAGTGCATGGCTCTGGTGACCCCTTTTTCCCTACGACCGTGGAAACATCAGATCAGTTCAGCAACACGTTTCTTTTAGGTTTCCATTTTTAATGACAAAACTCAAAAGATCTTAATATTATCAAAGAAAATATAGTAAATCAGATTTATAATAGTAATATAGAGTGTAATAGTAATATAAGCAAAAAGAATAATTCATGATACAATTTTGTAAAAATATGTTCAGGTATAGGAATAAATTCGTATATATATGTAAGATATTATTGGATATTGTTTATTAATATTATTTCGCGGTGCACAGGTAATGAATAGAACAATTGGCTTTTATTAAACTGCTGGATAAATGCTGCTGCTTTCTGCTGACTTTTCACACACGTTCGGCTGCTTCAATTCTCTCTTGCTTACTCTTCTGCTCGGCTGCTACTTGTACTTCTTCTGCTCCTTCTGCTGTTACTCTGCTGTACGACTTCTGGTGCTGTTACTCTGCTGTTCGCCTTCTGCTGCTGTTATCCAGTGTGCCTTTATTAGAACTGCTTGCCTACTCTCTGTTACATTCGGTCATCCTGATTAGTCATCAGTCCCTGATGACCATGCCTCCTCGTTATTGTAACGGCGCCCGTAGCGACTGGCGAACCTAGGTTCAGCCTAAAAGCCTACTACATAGGACCCGCTTAAACCAAAGCTTGACCTAGTGTGGCCACTTGTGACGGCTATTCGATACTTCGATAGTTTTGAACAGCTGAGCCAGGGTTGTCTTGGAAAGTTCTAGTTTTGACACCTGTCGGTCGTCATATGATATATATTTCCGCCAAGAGCCTCGCTGGTATCCAGCCGATTCCGGTCAGCTTCTTCTCGTTTTAACCAGCAAGAGAAACGGACGTGCGAACAGCTCAAAATTTAATTTTATCAATTAAAAGGCTAAAAGCCCGAAATATATATTTTCTGAGTGGCATCCAGTATTTTTCAGTGGCATCCAGTACTCTAAGTGGTGTTTAGCACTCAGTGCGGCTGCCAGCTATAAAAGCTAGCCAGCGAATAAAGCTTATAGTAAGTGCAAGTGCATTTGTTTAGAAATTGGGGCGTATTCAACCTCCAACAAAATTTCACTACAGGTATTTCTAAACTTCCGGGTGGAAACCCCAGTCAGTGCTGCCTCAAGTGGCCGCCAAAGGCGCATCTTACTGATTCGGCCAATTTGCCGGAAGATTTACCTCACGAAGGCCAAAATCAAATCGCGGGCACAATCGTCAGGGATGATTTTTTTTTGAGACCCATATTTCGCCCTATCTGAAGTTAATTTAAATGCCCAATCGTCAGGTTGGCCCGCGAGGAATGATTTGGAGAGATTAGTGCCCTGAAGTACCCCTATCTACTATCTACCTATCTACGGGTCATGTAGTGCCGGCCAAGAAGAGCAGTTTATATAAAGAGGACCCGATGGCAATTTAATTCAATTACATAACCTGCCCCGACGCCCATCATGCCGCGCATCCGTACACCAGCCGAGTTTAAGGGGTGCGCGTATCCGTCTGGGGGGTTCCCGAGTGGACTATCGCTGCCGCAGCTTTAGGGACTTATACCCGTTTATTTTGTAAAGGCGCCGCGTGTGTGAACGGCCTTAACCTAGCATGGCGCACTAGCCAACCGTGTTTAACCTTAATGAAGATAAAAACTGCCTTTCGTAATGGATCAGTCCTAACCCTGTTTTATAACCAACACGCTTTGAGAAACCGAATTTAAGAATTAATGTGAAAGAAAATCAATGAAATCAAAGATATGTAAACCATAAAGCAAGCAATAATTTTTCGTAAAGCCTCAAGTGGCAACGCTATGTAAAGCGATAGTTATATTAACAAAGTAAATGAAATTAACAAGTCGATCGGTTCAAAAGAGATAATGCACGCCGAGAAGCATTAATTTAATTGAAGAAGAGCTAGATTTATTTTATAGATTTAAATGAGAAATTTGTTATTGTAAAGTATTCAAGGAAGTACGATGAATTAGGTACGGGTTACAAGTTTAGTTTAAATCGTTCGCGCGTCTAAGAGAAATGAGAGAAATGTTTATTTGCCCTTTAAATTCTACATGGCGAGAAAAATCGCTACCCTTTAGATTACAGCCAACCCATCCCGTCTGGAGATCGATCTTCAACGTTGGAGGAAATGCCGTGAGTCACACTAACTAATCACATATATATATATTTTTATTCACATTTCTCGCCGATCCGTAAATTGAACGAAACGTGTTTAAACCCCGATCTAAAAACAATTAATTAATTAAAATACCTTGAGTTAATTGCATTAATTTGCGATTTTCAAAAGAAGTTGAATATAAATTACGATCGCCTGTTATTAAATCTTAAAGTCTCTAATTGCCTGAGTACATGAATTGATAAATTTAGAAAGTCCCTCGAAGAAGTTTCTAGAGAGAAAAATATTACAGGCAAGCTAGTTCTATCGAAAACTATTTCATTAAGCTTAAATTTATATTTAGTTAAATACATTGTAATATCATGAATATTATATTCCTATGACTTTTTTTTTTTTAATACCCTATGTTCTTTTTAGAAATATTAAATATGACTTGTATTGCTATCTACGGAAAATGAATTACCTTTTCGAACAGATATAAAACCATGGATCTATAAATAACATTGAACTGAACTAAGCTGATGATTTCTCGATCGTAGGGTATCAAAGGGGTCACCGAAGCCATGCTTTAAGGTGGTGATCATAGGTTGGGAGGGCCATACGCGACCACAATACCATCCGTGGATTTGCATAGCTAACTTTCTCCAAAACTTTTCTGTCACTATAATACTTATTCCTGAATTTATTTATCGTTCTCTTCCGGTTTCAGTTTACTATTCTCTCTTGTCGCTAGCACGCTTATTTCTGATCTTAGTGATAATAATGTATAGTCAGTACGCGAATCTGTAGGCGCAAGACCTCCACCCCCAAAGCCGACGAGCGAGTGCCGGACCCTAATAGCGTGCCCCGCAACTGCAGATTCCTGATTTCATGCAACCGTTACACGCTACAGTTGTAAAAGAAAAACATCGCTAAAAAATGATAGAAATGTGAAGTGAACTCTAAACATTTTTGGTTTCTATAACAACTTTAAGATATATTCTTCTGATTTATTTCAAATTTGTAATATTGTTTTCATATCATATAAAAACGGTACTTTCAAAGTTATATGCAATTATCTCTGAAAGCAGCCAAGTTGATCTGATCACTTCTATGAAAGTTTTATGATAAATTGTAAGATCCGCAGGATTTTTTTATATCATATGCGTTGTGATTAAACACAACGACTTTGCCGAGTTGTAGCTCACAATATACTCAATGTATGCTACTCATTTACTCGGGAAAATTAAAGGGTGACATTATAGTTGTAAGCTTAATTGGTCAGGCGCATCTCAAGATATTATAAAAAAATGTCTTTAAAAAAAATTAATCCATTTAAAAATTGTAGGTCTTCTTTTTTGCGATCTTGGTGTCCAACTCAACCAGGAACTACCATCATTCTTCTTGGGGCATTCGGGCTGTAATCTACTGCTATCAAAACAGAAACTAAGTTAAGTTTTTCGATTAATTTGCAAACGTTTCTTATATTTTCACAATCAAGATTAGAATTACATTGTTTTGATATACAAAATTTAATTTATATTGTATATGGTAAATCGAAATTTTGTATATAATGATTGGCGGTTCATTAATAAGTATGACTTATAAGTTAAGTCCGGGGAAAGATCCGAAATGAAATTGTTTGTCAAACTCTTGGTTATTCAACTCCTCACATTAATAATAACAAAATCTCTCGGGTTTTAGCGTTATGGGCTATTCAGTGAGCGTGGCTCCGCGCTGAAACAAACTTGCGCTGCGAAGAAAGAACCTATACGCCAAGTCCCAACATTTAACGGACAAACGGACATGGCTAGATCGACTCGGCCAGTGATGTTGATCAAGAAAATCTATACTTTATGGGGTCGGATTCGCTTCCTTCTACCTGTTACATACTTTCCAACGAATCTAGTATACCCTTTTACTCTACGAGTAACGGGCATAATAAAAGGGCACTGAAAACGGGAACGAAAATAAAAAACAGTATTTTAATCTATCTGTAGTTTTTATATGCGCTAAGACCATTTAAAAATACTAAAAAAACAAGAAAGGAAGCTAGCTTCGGCAAGCCAAAGTTTACATTCCCATATAGGTTGTTCCTTTGCGTTATCGGGAAATTTTCTGGTCAGGCCATTTTTTAATAGTTGTTAAAACAATAGTGTGTTTTTTGGAATACTTTAACCAATATTCAATGTTATGCTTAAGAAATTTTGAGAGAAGCAGCTGTTGTATCAGCTGTTAAAAGATTCATTCTCAGGCTCTCAAAAATCGACGTAAGGCTAAAACTTTAAAATTTCAAAAAGTGAGAATTTTAAAGCATTTAAAGTGGAGTGAAGTGTTAATGAATTTAAAGGATGGTGGTGTGCACTAAGTGTTTATACAAACATTGAAATCTTGTTGTTCTTTTAATCGAGAGTTAAAGTGAGCGGTCTAACACGAATGTTTTTTAAACAACTATTTTTTAAGTTGAGACAAAAAGCGAGTTCATTTCTCATTATAAAAACCGGTTTCCTATACTATTAAAAAATTAATTTTTTCGATTGTAATCTCAAATTTGAAAGTACCCCTTTCTTTGCACTGTTGGCCTAAGATGTAAAGTAGACTTTTATTTAAAATGAATATTAAGGTAAGCCGAAAACACCTAGCGCTAACATTGACCAATTTAACCGAACTTTAGCTGTTGTAAAAGAAAAACATCGCTAAAAAATGATAGAAATGTGAAGTAAACTCTAAAAATTTTTGGTTTCTATAACAACTTTAAGATATATTCTTCTGATTTATTTCAAATTTGTAATATTGTTTTCATATCATATTAAATCGGTACTTTCAAAGTTGTATGCAATTATCTCTGAAAGCAGCCAAGTTGATCTGATCACTTCTATGAAAGTTTTATGATAAATTGTAAGATCCACAGGATTTTTTTATATCATATGCGTCGTGATTAAACACAACGACTTTGCCGAGTTGTAGCTCACAATATACTCAATGTATGCTACTCATTTACTCGGGAAAATTAAAGGGTGACATTATAGTTGTAAGCTTAAACATACATTATCTTAATTGGTTAGGCGCATCTCAAGATATTATAAAAAAGTCTTTAAAAAAAATTAATCTATTTAAAAATTGTAGGTCTTTTTTTTGCGATCTTGGTGTCCAACTCAACCAGGAACTACCATTATTCTTCTTGGGGCATTCGGGCTGTAATCTACTGTTATCAAAACAGAAACTAAGTTAAGTTTTTCGATTAATTTGCAAACGTTTCTTATATTTTCACAATCAAGATTAGAATTACATTGTTTTGATATACAAAATTTAATTGATATTGTATATGGTAAATCGAAATTTTGTATATAATGAATGGCGGTTCATTAATAAGTATGACTTATAAGTTAAGTCCGGGGAAAGATCCGAAATGAAATTGTTCGTCAGACTCTTGGCATTTAGGAAGTTCCAAGTGCTTTTGCCTTTTGTCGGCTATAATAAAATCGTCTTCCTCTATTATTTCAGAGTCAACACGTTTTCTAGAAAGGGGCTCGTTGGTAGAGCCATCCATATAGTCATCCTTATCATTGCACTGGTAAACCATGTAATTGTTCTTAATATACTTGTTTGATCTTAAAATACAAAAGGTCCATTATATTTAGACGTAATATTTCATGGATACTCACAGCTTTAGCAAATAAGGATCAAATGGGAAAAACGATTCCAGCGTCTCCTCGGGCATACATTTGTCGTGGCCGTATACTGTGGCTAGTTTTCGCCGAGCGTTGCGCTCCAAAACAGTATGGCAGTAGGCAAGCTGGTAAGTTCTCGTAACACCAGCAAATGCTGTAGCCACTGGGGCTAGACAATATCGCAGAGGATTTAAATGACACATAGCGAGGCGAGATAGTTGAAGGGACTGAAGGAAGAGCAAATCTAAAAAAGATTTGAAAAAATTACAGTCAAAAAATTTACCCACTAAATCTTAAGCTGTAAAAAAAAGCTTCAAACAATCTTTGAAAAACCACTAAAAACCAATTTGGTCATCTTTCATCTGAGAAAAATCTTTGTTTCACAACACTGATGGAAAAATAAGTTGACAAATGAGAGTTCCAACAAGAACTATCGCATAATCCCTGAACAACCAGAAAAACTCAGACTGGCAATTATAATTATTAGAAATGTAATTTCTAAAACTCAAGGCTAGCTGCCTGTGGCAACAAATGTATAACGACTTTCTAGGTTGCAAACCTGTGCATTAAGAAAAAACGCCATTTAATTAAAATTGTATTTTTGGGCGATTTTCTTGAGTGTATTGTCTGAAAAATGTTGCCGCGCTCAACGCCAACAAACCGCCAAAATCGTTTATATTGCACATTTTTTACAAGACGCGTACGAACATGTCATTGAGAAAGAACTTCTTCTATACACAATTTCGATAAAAAAAAAGAATACAATGCATTGCAATGGTGGGAGAAATGAATGGAATGCGAATTGAGTTTCACAAAATAACAAATCAATTTTCTTTTTTGTTTATCATAATAAAAAAACAATTTTTTTAATTTTCAACCAGCAGTGCGTCTTTCGCTTGACTCTGACAGGCCCGCCGTGCAATTCGCCAGCGTGTGTGGTCTTGACTTAGCCGTGTGGTGCCTTCCACAGCCACTTGTGTCTCAGTTCGGAGATTCCTGGTGTCCCAATCCCGAACGTCTCGACGTGGCGATGCTTCCGGCCATCTGTTGCTGCTGTTGCTAAGATTTGTGGGGAGTTATTCAACTCCTCACATTAATAATAACAAAATCTCTCGGGTTTTAGCGTTATGGGCTATTCAGTGAGCGTGGCTCCGCGCTGAAACAAACTTGGCTAGATCGACTCGGCCAGTGATGTTGATCAAGAAAATCTATACTTTATGGGGTCGGATTCGCTTCCTTCTACCTGATACATACTTTCCAACGAATCTAGTATACCCTTTTACTCTACGAGTAACGGGCATAATAAAAGGGCACTGAAAACGGGAACGAAAATAAAAAACAGTATTTTAATCTATCTGTAGTTTTTATATGAGCTAAGACCATTTAAAAATACTAAAAAAAACAAGAAAGGAAGCTAGCTTCGGCAAGCCAAAGTTTACATTCCCATATAGGTTGTTCCTTTGCGTTATCGGGAAATTTTCTGGTCAGGCCATTTTTTAATAGTTGTTAAAACAAAAGTGTGTTTTTTGGAATACTTTAACCAATATTCAATGTTATGCTTAAGAAATTTTGAGAGAAGCAGCTGTTGTATCAGCTGTTAAAAGATTCATTCTCAGGCTCTCAAAAATCGACGTAAGGCTAAAACTTTAAAATTTCAAAAAGTGAGAATTTTAAAGCATTTAAAGTGGAGTGAAGTGCCATTGAATTTAAAGGATGATGGTGTGCACTAAGTGTTTATACAAACATTGAAATCGTGTTGTTCTTTTAATCGAGAGTTAAAGTGAGCGGTCTAACACGAATGTTTTTTAAAAAACTATTTTTTAAGTTGAGATAAAAACCGAGTTCATTTCTCATTATAAAAACCGGTTTCCGATACTATTAAAAAATTAATTTTTTCGATTGTAATATCAAATTTGAAAGTACCCATTTCTTTGCACTGTTGGCCTTAGATGTAAAGTAGACTTTTATTTAAAATGACTATTAGGGTAAGCCGAAAACACCTAGCGCTAACATAGCGAGGCGAGATAGTTGAAGGGACTGAAGGAAGAGCAAATCTAAAAAAGATTTGAAAAAATTACAGTCAAAAAATTTACCCACTAAATCTTAAGCTGTAAAAAAAAGCTTAAAACAATCTTTGAAAAATCACTAAAAACCAATTTGGTCATCTTTCATCTGAGAAAAATCTTTGTTTCACAACGCTGATGGAAAAATAAGTTGACAAATGAGAGTTCCAACAAGAACTATCGCATAATCCCTGAACAACCAGAAAAACTCAGACTGGCAATTATAATTATTAGAAATGTAATTTCTAAAACTCAAGGCTAGCTGCCTGTGCCAACAAATGTATTGCGACTTTCTAGGTTGCAAACCTGTGCATTAAGAAAAAACGCCATTTAATTAAAATTGTATTTTTGGGCGATTTTCTTTGAGTGTATTGTCTGAAAAATGTTGCCGCGCTCAACGCCAACAAACCGCCAAAATCGTATTTATTCCACATTTTTTACAAGACGCGTACGAACATGTCATTGAGGAAGAACTTCTATACACAATTTCGATAAAAAAAAAGAATACAATGCAATGGTGGGAGAAATGAATGGAAAGCGAATTGAGTTTCACAAAATATCAAATCAATTTTCTTTTTTGTTTATCATAATAAAAAAAAAAAATTTTTTAATTTTCAACCAGCAGTGCTTTTTTCGGGAAAGGTTCCGCAATTTTATTTTTTGGTCTTTAAAAATTTTTTTGATAATTATAATTTAATACTTGGACCAATATGCCTTTGCTCATTCATTAGAGCTACAGGACAAATGGAGTAAAATATAAGAACTTTGTTTGTGCCTAACCGAAGTAGACACTTCCGGGTCACACCGCGGGACAAGGGGGTAATGAGCACTTGTCGCTGGCACGGGGACGCTTTGATGGCAGGACGATCGCGTCGCGGCAATGGTAACGATGGTTACTGTGATGCCGGACCACAGGCGATGCTGAGCTGCGCTGAGGTTGAGCTAACGTGGTTAGCTGCTAGTTGAGATAGTGTATTACGAGCCCTATTCCCAGATGTAGGAAGTAGAACCGCGGAGTTAAGAGGTGTGTTGATAACTGATTTATTCTTCATTTGATACCTGCTTATATACTACTTGGAACACGGAAGTTTAGTGGAATGATTAGTGAAGTGCGCTATATTCTAAAGTAGGTAGGTAGGTCAGGGAGTTTTGATTATGGTAGCAGTTTGTGTGGTTAGCTCGGCAGACACTGCAAAATGTGCTGACTGCATTGGCCGGTCAGTGTGCCGTTGAGTCGGTGAGACGGTGAGTTAGTGAGACATATAATATGCTGATCAGCCATTCTCATATGCAGTGGGTGCTACTGAGCGCCTGGTACTGTTCCCAACTTGGCTACTGCTTGATTTGTTGGGTGTGGTCATGTTGAGTACCTTTGGGTACGAACATTCTCCCCCCCATTGAGGGGTACCCTCAATTAGGTCGTGATGTCGGTCAGCCCTTGACCGAATTGTATCGGAAGAACCTAACAAATCATTGACCAAGGTGGATCTTTCCTTCAACTGCGGTTTGTGATTCAGGTCCTTCACATCTTCTTGATGCTGCTTAACACTCCCCTTTGCGATAAAATTGACATTACCGTGGGGACTGAAATTGTGCTCTCGTAGAACTTGATCATTTGGCACGTCTATGGTATGTGGACATTCTGCAATAAAACTAAGATATTTCTTGGTTAGGTTTGGACATGTTGAACCAAAGTCAGCCTTCTTGTAGGTTTTAGATTGATGAGAAGTCGGTTCTATATTCATCGGATTTTTATCTTTTGTTGGCTCATAAGCAGCGTTCGGTCCTGCAAAATCACCTCTGCCTTCTACCAGATTAGTGTTGATTTCCGTATCAGATGAGGTTTCTTTATTGAGATAACCTGTGATTACATAACCAAGCCTAGTGCCTTGTGCCAAAGGTTTATTAGGTCCTAGTTCAAGAAGTTCACCGGTTATTACTCGAGAATACACCTCAGCCCCTAAGGTTAGGTCAATGGGTCCAGGTTGCCGAAAGTCAGGATCTGCTAATGGCAGTCCCTCGGGAATATTAAGATCGGTTGTAATCGGTACTGACGGTTGGTCTGTAATGACTGTGGGCATAATAAATACCTCTAATAGTTTTTCAAACCCTGATGTACATGATGAGAGCTTCAGTGTTGATCTAATTGCTGTTGATATCTTTCCTCCGATTCCAGATATTTCAATCGATGACCTTTCCTTAAGAGATAGCAGATCTGCCATTCTCCTTGAGATAAGATTCACCTGTGATCCACCATCTATTACAGCGCGACATGTTTGTAATTGACCGTTTGGCCCTTGTAATGAGACCTTGGCGGTCGCGAGCAGAGTATATCCTCCTCCGTCGTCGTAGCCTGCAATGGTTACTGCCCCGGCCACTGGATTGCTAGTTGGTCCTTTGTGTAACAGTGAATGATGCCGTTGCTGGCAGACTCGACAATGGGTCGGTGATCCACAGTTTTCAACCATATGAGCTGTAGACAAACAATTTGTGCATGCTCCTATTTGAATAATGGCTTGGCGCCGTGTTTTGGGGTCCATTTCCTGGAAACGGCTACATGCTCTAAGATTATGTGGTCCTAGGTGACAAATCTTACAGCTCTCTTCGTTGTGAACTGACTGATGTCGTAGTGTTGCTGTAGGTTGAGCGCTTATCGTCTCCAGCATGCAAGCGCGCCGCTCAATAAACGTCAGTACACTCCATAACGTTGGAATTTCCGTTGGTGCATCTGCTGAATTTTCTAGAGCAGCTAGAGACTGCTGGTCTAGTTTTCTTCTGATAAGAAAACACAGGATTGGATCCCAGGATTTTGTGCTGATATCGAGGTTTTGAAGAGTACTCATTGAGTTTTTTATAGTGTCATGTAAGGCCCTTAGTTGGCGCGAGGAACCGTCTATAGGCGTATGGTCAATAATTTTTGCAACGGCGGTGAATACTAGTATTTTTCCGTTCTGGTACCTGGCCTTTAAACGCAACCAGGTGTCGTCATAGCCACCCTGTGAGAAGGCTGTGTCTGTCAAGACGTTTCTCGCTTCACCACGAAGCGAACTCTGTAGAATATGTAGTTTTTGACTGGCCGAATATGATTTATTATGTACTAATTCCACAAAGAGATCATGGAACCGTGGCCAGTCTAGATACTCGCCGTTGAACTCCGGAATGCTAATTGGCGGTAGTGCCAAGTTTAGGCTCACTGGCGAGTCGTTTTCTCGAAGCAGGTTCATTTCGTATTCCTCGTATAATGTGTGGAACTGAGCTAGCTCTGCTTCTGCCAGGGCTGCGGCTCCAGGTGTGCTGTCCAATTCGTCGTGGGCTTGCCTCAGCAACGCCCAATGGAGATCCAGGTGCCTTTGTAGGGCTGGGGTGACGGTTGGGGCGTTCGATGCTAATGTTAATGATGACTCCAATTCGTTGCATCTTCTCTGCAACTGTCGGATCACCGTGTCAGTTGCGGAATCTCCTTTGACTTGATCTCTTGTTGTGATCTTGATGTTGGCCGACGTTCGTCTCGGGGCCTTCGGAAGCCCGCTTCCAGTCGGCATGTTGTCCAGAAAGATATTCTGATATTTTTCGACCAGCTCCTTAAGTGCTAGTAATCGTGAAGAGTACTCACTTCCAGTGGGTAATGCCGCTTGCTGGACTTCTTCATCTAGGTCGCAAAACTGCTGCCAGAGATCGTTTAACTGATTTAGCTTACCGGAATAATAGCCGTCTCGGTGGCGTCGGTCGGCAGAATCCTTGCCATAATTCTTAATGAGCTGTTGGATTTTCCCTTGCAGCTCGTTTCGGGTGTCTAGTAATCGATTGTGTAAATCGATTCTTGTGTGACTTGTTTCCTCAATGAATGAAGTAGACATATTGTGTGTCTTGGAAACAAAGAATCTTGTGAAGCTGGATGAAGCTGAAGTTCCTGTGACGCTGGAAGAAGAAGCGTATCCTGTGAAGCTGGATGAAGCTGAAGTTCCTGTGACGCTGGAAGAAGAAGCGTATCCTGTGAAGCTGGACTAAGCTGAAGTTCCTGTGACGCTGGAAGAAGAAGCGTATCCTGTGAAGCTGGATTAAGCTGAAGTTCCTGTGACGCTGGAAGAAGAAGCGAATCCTGTGAAGCTGGATGAAGCTGAAGTTCCTGTGACGCTGGAAGAAGAAGCGAGTCCTGTGAATCTGGATGAAGCTGAAGTTCCTGTGACGCTGGAAGATGAAGCGAATCCTGTGAAGCTGGATTAAGCTGAAGTTCCTGTGACGCTGGAAGACGAAGCGTATCCTGTGAAGCTGGATTAAGCTGAAGTTCCTGTGACGCTGGAAGAAGAAGCGAGTCCTGTGAAGCTGGATGAAGCTGAAGTTCCTGTGACGCTGGAAGAAGAAGCGAATCCTGTGAAGCTGGATTAAGCTGAAGTTCCTGTGACGCTGGAAGACGAAGCGTATCCTGTGAAGCTGGATTAAGCTGAAGTTCCTGTGACGCTGGAAGAAGAAGCGTATCCTGTGAAGCTGGATAAAGCTGTGAGTCCTTTAGTGGGAAGGGGGTTGCTTGAGTGTGATCGTTTGTTGTTAAAGGATCACGTCGGGGTCACCAATGTTTGTGCCTAACCGAAGTAGACACTTCCGGGTCACACCGTGGGACAAGGGGGTAATGAGCACTTGTCGCTGGCACGGGGACGTTTTGATGGCAGGACGATCGCGTCGCGGCAATGGTAACGATGGTTACTGCGATGCCGGACCACAGGCGATGCTGGAGCTGCGCTGAGGGTGAGCTAACGTGGTTAGCTGCTAGTTGAGATAGTGTATTACGAGCCCTATTCCCAGATGTAGGAAGTAGAACCTCGGAGTTAAGAGGTGTGTTGATAACTGATTTATTCTTCATTTGATACCTGCTTATATACTACTTGGAACACGGAAGTTTAGTGGAATGATTAGTGAAGTGCGCTATATTCTAAAGTAGGTAGGTAGGTCAGGGAGTTTTGATTATGGTAGCAGTTTGTGTGGTTAGCTCGGCAGACACTGCAAAATGTGCTGACTGCATTGGCCGGTCAGTGTGCCGTTGAGTCGGTGAGACGGTGAGTTAGTGAGACATATAATATGCTGATCAGCCATTCTCATATGCAGTGGGTGGTACTGAGCGCCTGGTACTGTTCCCAACTTGGCTACTGCTTGATTTGTTGGGTGTGGTCATGTTGAGTACCTTTGGGTACGAACAAACTTATTTAATGCATTTTGTTGCCACTCCATGGGGAAAAATGTACAATAACACCAAATAGAATTGAGAATTGACTTTATTTCCATATAAACTCTGACTTTTCACTTTTTTTTAGCCAAGAACCAATTATAGAGTCAAATGGAAACAATTTATAAAATTGTGTTGTCGTGCCGACAATTTTACACATGCTTATTCTTTTGCGATGGGCGAATCGATCCCGTGATAGACTTAAATATATCGATAGCAGGACTCATAAGTTTGAGGTGGATTGGTGGTTTTATGAACCACCAATACATTTTGTTTGATTTCATGCATTTTTCGTCCTACGAATTATTTCAGCACCTTTCTAAGAATAACGCTTCTACTTTTTGTTTCAAACAATGGCTCGTGCAAGGCTCTAGCACATATTTTATGTGAAACGAAAGTTTGTCACGCCCACAAAGTGCAAAAGTTCACATTTTTGAAGACTTTTTTATTTACGCAAGCACGGTCCTGAAAGGGCCGCATCCCGAACTAGGGATGTCGGGTGGCAGAGAGCAAGGCGCAAATGGCTCAGCGACGGGCGCTTCTGCGCCTAAAACAGTGGTAAGGATAGCCAAGGCGATCGGGCCACCCGCTGGCGCAAATAAATACACATACGCGGAAAGGCGGACTGACGCCCAGACTCTGCGCTCTCATGCTAGGAGCAACATTGCCACCCCTTCGCCTGAATGGCTGAAAAAGGTAGAATGGGCAAGGAAGGTGCTTCCTAACTACGGGCAGGATACCCAGAAATAAGTGGAAGGCAGTGGAGTCCCAGCTTTCCCTCATTTCCGAGAAATGACAGGTTCATCGCCCTGCTGCATGGAAGCGGGCTGGTACCAGGGCAGTGTCAAAGTGGTGGCCTGTGATAGTCAGCGGTCTGCTGACTTATAAAAGCAGGCGACGAGCAAGCTCGGCGAGGTCTACGAAGGGCCGAACATTGTAGGCCCCCGATCTTGGATTTGGCTCCCAGCGGCGATTAAGGCGCTCTACATGCTGCAGGAACGCAACCCGCACCTCCCATGAAGGACTGGAAAGTCGTCAAAGTGGAGGAGCATGAAGGGAATGTTAACCAGGCGGTGTTGGTCGTAAATAAGAAGTCGGTTGCTCCAATCGAGGCTGCTCGAAGAGTGCTGAACTTCGGTTTTAGTGCCATACACATCAATATATACAAGGGCGACTCCAACGCCGCTGTAAGCTTTGCTGGGAACCCAGCCGAACAGGTGCTTGCTGAGGAGTTGGAGGCACCTGGTGGGCCGATTCCTCGCTGAGCAGAGGACGCTTCCTTCTGCCTGTTACATACTTTCCGACGAATCTAGTATATCCTTTTACTCTTTTTCTTTCGCTTGACTCTGACAGGCCCGCCGGGCAATTCGTCAGCGTGTGTGGTCTTGACTTAGCCGTGTGGTGCCTTCCGGACCTCAGCCACTTGTGTCTCAATTCGGAGATTCCTGGTGTCCCAATCCCGAACGTCTCGACGTGGCGATGCTTCCGACCATCTGTTGCTGCTGTTGCTAAGATTTGTGGGGAGCTATTCAACTCCTCACATTAATAATAACAAAATCTCTCGGGTTTTAGCGTTATGGGCTATTCAGTGAGCGTGGCTCCGCGCTGAAACAAACTTGCGCTGCGAAGAAAGAACCTATACGCCAAGTCCCAACATTTTACGGACAAACGGACATAGCTAGATCGACTCGGCCAGTGATGTTGATCAAGAAAATCTATACTTTATGGGGTCGGATTCGCTTCCTTCTACCTGTTACATACTTTCCAACGAATCTAGTATACCCTTTTACTCTACGAGTAACGGGCATAATAAAAGGGCACTGAAAACGGGAACGAAAATAAAAAACAGTATTTTAATCTATCTGTAGTTTTTATATGAGCTAAGACCATTTAAAAATACTAAAAAAAACAAGAAAGGAAGCTAACTTCGGCAAGCCAAAGTTTACATTCCCATATACAAACTACAAACTACAAAAACTATTTTTTAAGTTGAGATAGAAAGCGAGTTCATTTCTCATTATAAAAACCGGTTTCCGATACTATTAAAAAATTAATTTTTTCGATTGTAATCTCACATTTGAAAGTACCCATTTCTTTGCACTGTTGACCTTAGATGTAAAGTAGACTTTTATTTAAAATGACTATTAAGGTAAGCCGCTAACATTGACCAATTTAACCGAACTTTAGCTGTTGTAAAAGAAAACAAGGAAGAACGCTATAGTCGAGTACCTCGACTATCAGATACCCGTTACTCAAAGGGAAATGGAGATATGCAAGCAGCAAAGCGAAATTAAAATGCGCCACCTACCGGCGGTAGACAGAATTAAGCGTTATGAGCGTTAGAGTGGGCGTGGCAAATTTATTTTTGGATCAATCGATAGGTAGTGACGACACCAATACATTTCAGTTAAAATTTTTCATCTAGCATCCAAATTGTGGGCGTCACAGGTTTTCGCGGTTTGTGGGCGTTTAAGTGGGCGTGGCAAACTTTTTTTTAGGTCAATCGATAGGTATTGATGAGAACAATACATTTCAGTTAAAATTTTCTATCTAGCATCAAAACTGTAGGAGTTTCGGTTTTGGGCGGCTTGTGGGCGTTAGAGTGGGCGTGGCAGTCTACTGAAACAAACTTGCGCTGCGTAAGAAGCTCAGGAATCTGTACGCCAAATCTCAATAGCCTAACTCTCATAGTTTCCGAGATCTCAGCGTTCATCCGGACAGACAGACGGACAGACGGTCAGACGGACAGACGGACAGACGGACAGACAGACATGGCTAGATGGACTCGGCTAGTGATCCTGATCAAGAATATATATACTTTATGGGGTCGGAAACGCTTCCTTCTGCCTGTTACATACTTTCCGACGAATCTAGTATACCCTTTTACTCTACGAGTAACGGGTATAAACATCGCTAAAAAAAATGATAGAAATGTGAAGTAAACTCTAAGCATTTTTGGTTTCTATAACAACTTTAAGATATATTCTTCTGATTTATTTCAAATTTGTAATATTGTTTTCATATCATATTAAAACGGTACTTTCAAAGTTGTATGCAATTATCTCTGAAAGCAGCCAAGTTGATCTGATCACTTCTATGAATGTTTTATGATAAATTGTAAGATCCGTCGTGATTAAACACAACGACTTTGCCGAGTTGTAGCTCACAATATACTCAATGTATGCTATTCATTTACTCGGGAAAATTAAAGGGTGACATTATAGTTGTAAGCTTAAACATACATTATCTTAATTGGTCAGGCGCATCTCAAGATAAAAAAAATGTCTTTAAAAAAAATTAATCCATTTAAAAATTGTAGGTCTTCTTTTTTGCGATCTTGGTGTCCAACTCAACCAGGAACTACCATCATTCTTCTTGGGGCATTCGGGCTGTAATCTACTGTTATCAAAACAGAAACTAAGTTAAGTTTTTCGAATAATTTGCAAACGTTTCTTATATTTTCACAATCAAGATTAGAATTACATTTTTTTGATATAAAAAATTTAATTTATATTGTATATGGTAAATCGAAATTTTGTATATAATGAATGGCGGTTCATTAATAAGTATGACTTATAAGTTAAGTCCGGGGAAAGATCCGAAATGAAATTGTTCGTCAGACTCTTGGCATTTAGGAAGTTCCAAGTGCTTTTGCCTTTTGTCGGCTATAATAAAATCGTCTTCCTCTATTATTTCAGAGTCAACACGTTTTCTAGAAAGGGGCTCGTTGGTAGAGCCATCCATATAGTCATCCTTATCATTGCACTGGTAAACCATGTAATTGTTCTTAATATACTTGTTTGATCTTAAAATACAAAAGATCCATTATATTTAGACATGGTAATATTTCATGGATACTCACAGCTTTAGCAAATAAGGATCAAATGGGAAAAACGATTCCAGCGTCTCCTCGGGCATACATTTGTCGTGGCCGTATACTGTGGCTAGTTTTCGCCGAGCGTTGCGCTCCAAAACAGTATGGCAGTAGGCAAGCTGGTAAGTTCTCGTAACACCAGCAAATGCTGTAGCCACTGGGGCTAGACAATATCGCAGAGGATTTAAATGACACATAGCGAGGCGAGATAGTTGAAGGGACTGAAGGAAGAGCAAATCTAAAAAAGATTTGAAAAAATTACAGTCAAAAAATTTACCCACTAAATCTTAAGCTGTAAAAAAAAGCTTAAAACAATCTTTGAAAAATCACTAAAAACCAATTTGGTCATCTTTCATCTGAGAAAAATCTTTGTTTCACAACACTGATGGAAAAATAAGTTGACAAATGAGAGTTCCAACAAGAACTATCGCATAATCCCTGAACAACCAGAAAAACTCAGACTGGCAATTATAATTATTAGAAATGTAATTTCTAAAACTCAAGGCTAGCTGCCTGTGCCAACAAATGTATAACGACTTTCTAGGTTGCAAACCTGTGCATTAAGAAAAAACGCCATTTAATTAAAATTGTATTTTTGAGCGATTTTCTTGAGTGTATTGTCTGAAAAATGTTGCCGCGCTCAACGCCAACAAACCGCCAAAATCGTTTATATTCCACATTTTTTACAAGACGCGTACGAACATGTCATTGAGAAAGAACTTCTTCTATACACAATTTCGATAAAAAAAAAAGAATACAATGCATTGCAATGGTGGGAGAAATGAATGGAATGCGAATTGAGTTTCACAAAATAACAAATCAATTTTCTTTTTTGTTTATCATAATAAAAAAACATTTTTTTTAATTTTCAACCAGCAGTGCGTCTTTCGCTTGACTCTGACAGGCCCGCCGTGCAATTCGCCAGCGTGTGTGGTCTTGACTTAGCCGTGTGGTGCCTTCCACAGCCACTTGTGTCTCAATTCGGAGATTCCTGGTGTCCCAATCCCGAACGTCTCGACGTGGCGATGCTTCCGGCCATCTGTTGCTGCTGTTGCTAAGATTTGTGGGGAGTTATTCAACTCCTCACATTAATAATAACAAAATCTCTCGGGTTTTAGCGTTATGGGCTATTCAGTGAGCGTGGCTCCGCGCTGAAACAAACTTGCGCTGCGAAGAAAGAACCTATACGCCAAGTCCCAACATTTTACGGACAAACGGACATGGCTAGATCGACTCGGCCAGTGATGTTGATCAAGAAAATCTATACTTTATGGGGTCGGATTCGCTTCCTTCTACCTGTTACATACTTTCCAACGAATCTAGTATACCCTTTTACTCTACGAGTAACGGGCATAATAAAAGGGCACTGAAAACGGGAACGAAAATAAAAAACAGTATTTTAATCTATCTGTAGTTTTTATATGAGCTAAGACCATTTAAAAATACTAAACAAAACAAGAAAGGAAGCTAGCTTCGGCAAGCCAAAGTTTACATTCCCATATAGGTTGTTCCTTTGCGTTATCGGGAAATTTTCTGGTCAGGCCATTTTTTAATAGTTGTTAAAACAAAAGTGTGTTTTTTGGAATACTTTAACCAATATTCAATGTTATGCTTAAGAAATTTTAAGAGAAGCAGCTGTTGTATCAGCTGTTAAAAGATTCATTCTCAGGCTCTCAAAAATCGACGTAAGGCTAAAACTTTAAAATTTCAAAAAGTGAGAATTTTAAAGCATTTAAAGTGGAGTGAAGTGCCAATGAATTTAAAGGATGATGGTCTGCACTAAGTGTTTATACAAACATTGAAATCGTGTTGTTCTTTTAATCGAGAGTTAAAGTGAGCGGTCTAACACGAATGTTTTTTAAAAAACTATTTTTTAAGTTGAGATAAAAACCGAGTTCATTTCTCATTATAAAAACCGGTTTCCGATACTATTAAAAAACAAGGGAGAACGCTATAGTCGAGTACCTCGACTATCAGATACCCGTTACTCAGCTAAATGGAGATATGCAAGCAGCAAAGCGAGATTAAAATGCGCCACCTACCGGCGGTATACAGATTTAACCGTTATGGGCGTTAGAGTGGGCGTGGCAAATTTTTTTTTTGGATCAATCGATAGGTATTGACGAGACCAATACATTTCAGTTAAAATTTTTTATCTAACATGAAAATTGTGGGCGTCACAGGGTTTTGCGGTTTGTGGGCGTTAAAGTGGGCGTGGCAAACTTTTTTTTGGGTCAATCGATAGGTATTGATGAGAACATTACATTTCAGTTAAAATTTTCTATCTAGCATCAAAACTGTAGGAGCCACAGTTTTGGGCGGTTTGTGGGCGTTAGAGTGGGCGTGGCAGTCTACTGAAACAAACTTGCGCTGCGTAGGAAGCTCAGGAATCTGCGCGCCAAATCTCAATAGCCTAGCTCCCATAGTTTCCGAGATCTCAGCGTTCATCCGGACAGACGGACATGGCTAGATCGACTCGGCTAGTGATCCTGATCAAGAATATATATACTTTATGGGGTCGGAAACGCTTCTTTCTGCCTGTTACATACTTTCCGACGAATCTAGTATACCCTTTTACTCTACGAGTAACGGGTATAATTAATTTTTTCGATTGTAATCTCAAATTTGAAAGTACCCATTTCTTTGCACTGTTGGCCTTAGATGTAAAGTAGACTTTTCTTTAAAATGACTATTAAGGTAAGCCGAAAACACCTAGCGCTAACATAGCGAGGCGAGATAGTTGAAGGGACTGAAGGAAGAGCAAATCTAAAAAAGATTTGAAAAAATTACAGTCAAAAAATGTACCCACTAAATCTTAAGCTGTAAAAAAAAGCTTAAAACAATCTTTGAAAAATCGCTAAAAACCAATTTGGTCATCTTTCATCTGAGAAAAATCTTTGTTTCACAACGCTGATGGAAAAATAAGTTGACAAATGAGAGTTCCAACAAGAACTATCGCATAATCCCTGAACAACCAGAAAAACTCAGACTGGCAATTATAATTATTAGAAATGTAATTTCTAAAACTCAAGGCTAGCTGCCTGTGCCAACAAATGTATTGCGACTTTCTAGGTTGCAAACCTGTGCATTAAGAAAAAACGCCATTTAATTAAAATTGTATTTTTGGGCGATTTTCTTTGAGTGTATTGTCTGAAAAATGTTGCCGCGCTCAACGCCAACAAACCGCCAAAATCGTATTTATTCCACATTTTTTACAAGACGCGTACGAACATGTCATTGAGGAAGAACTTCTATACACAATTTCGATAAAAAAAAGAATACAATGCATTGCAATGGTGGGAGAAATGAATGGAAAGCGAATTGAGTTTCACAAAATATCAAATCAATTTTCTTTTTTGTTTATCATAATAAAAAAAAAAAAAATTTTTTAATTTTCAACCAGCAGTGCGTCGACGGAAAAGGCATTCTCACACGCTCGACAGCTTTTTTCGGGAAAGGGGTCCGCAATTTTATTTTTTGGTCTTTAAAAATTTTTTTGATAATTATAATTTAATACTTGGACCAATATGCCTTTGCTCATTCATTAGAGCTACAGGACAAATGGAGTAAAATATAAGAACTTATTTAATGCATTTTGTTGCCACTCCATGGGAAAAATGTACAATAAAACCAAATAGAATTGAGAATTGACTTTATTTCCATATAAACTCTGACTTTTCACTTTTTTTTAGCCAAGAACCAATTATAGAGTCAAATGGAAACAATTTATAAAATTGTGTTGTCGTGCTGACAATTTTACACATGCTTATTCTTTTGCGATGGGCGAATCGATCCCGTGATAGACTTAAATATATCGATAGCAGGACTCATAAGTTTGAGGTGGATTGGTGGTTTTATGAACCACCAATACATTTTGTTTGATTTCATGCATTTTTCTTCCTACGAATTATTTCAGCACCTTTCTAAGAATAACGCTTCTACTTTTTGTTTCAAACAATGGCTCGTGCAAGGCTCTAGCACATATTTTATGTGAAACGAAAGTTTGTCACGCCCACAAAGTGCAAAAGTTCACATTTTTGAAGACTTTTTTATTTACGCAAGCACGGTCCTGAAAGGGCCGCATCCCGAACTAGGGATGTCGGGTGGCAGAGAGCAAGGCGCAAATGGCTCAGCGACGGGCGCTTCTGCGCCTAAAACAGTGGTAAGGATAGCCAAGGCGATCGGGCCACCCGCTGGCGCAAATAAATACACATACGCGGAAAGGCGGACTGACGCCCAGACTCTGCGCTCTCATGCTAGGAGCAACATTGCCACCCCTTCGCCTGAATGGCTGAAAAAGGTAGAATGGGCAAGGAAGGTGCTTCCTAACTACGGGCAGGATACCCAGAAATAAGTGGAAGGCAGTGGAGTCCCAGCTTTCCCTCATTTCCGAGAAATGACAGGTTCATCGCCCTGCTGCATGGAAGCGGGCTGGTACCAGGGCAGTGTCAAAGTGGTGGCCTGTGATAGTCAGCGGTCTGCTGACTTATAAAAGCAGGCGACGAGCAAGCTCGGCGAGGTCTACGAAGGGCCGAACATTGTAGGCCCCCGATCTTGGATTTGGCTCCCAGCGGCGATTAAGGCGCTCTACATGCTGCAGGAACGCAACCCGCACCTCCCATGAAGGACTGGAAAGTCGTCAAAGTGGAGGAGCATGAAGGGAATGTTAACCAGGCGGTGTTGGTCGTAAATAAGAAGTCGGTTGCTCCAATCGAGGCTGCTCGAAGAGTGCTGAACTTCGGTTTTAGTGCCATACACATCAATATATACAAGGGCGACTCCAACGCCGCTGTAAGCTTTGCTGGGAACCCAGCCGAACAGGTGCTTGCTGAGGAGTTGGAGGCACCTGGTGGGCCGATTCCTCGCTGAGCAGAGGACGCTTCCTTCTGCCTGTTACATACTTTCCGACGAATCTAGTATATCCTTTTACTCTTTTTCTTTCGCTTGACTCTGACAGGCCCGCCGGGCAATTCGTCAGCGTGTGTGGTCTTGACTTAGCCGTGTGGTGCCTTCCGGACCTCAGCCACTTGTGTCTCAATTCGGAGATTCCTGGTGTCCCAATCCCGAACGTCTCGACGTGGCGATGCTTCCGACCATCTGTTGCTGCTGTTGCTAAGATTTGTGGGGAGCTATTCAACTCCTCACATTAATAATAACAAAATCTCTCGGGTTTTAGCGTTATGGGCTATTCAGTGAGCGTGGCTCCGCGCTGAAACAAACTTGCGCTGCGAAGAAAGAACCTATACGCCAAGTCCCAACATTTTACGGACAAACGGACATAGCTAGATCGACTCGGCCAGTGATGTTGATCAAGAAAATCTATACTTTATGGGGTCGGATTCGCTTCCTTCTACCTGTTACATACTTTCCAACGAATCTAGTATACCCTTTTACTCTACGAGTAACGGGCATAATAAAAGGGCACTGAAAACGGGAACGAAAATAAAAAACAGTATTTTAATCTATCTGTAGTTTTTATATGAGCTAAGACCATTTAAAAATACTAAAAAAAACAAGAAAGGAAGCTAACTTCGGCAAGCCAAAGTTTACATTCCCATATACAAACTACAAACTACAAAAACTATTTTTTAAGTTGAGATAGAAAGCGAGTTCATTTCTCATTATAAAAACCGGTTTCCGATACTATTAAAAAATTAATTTTTTCGATTGTAATCTCACATTTGAAAGTACCCATTTCTTTGCACTGTTGACCTTAGATGTAAAGTAGACTTTTATTTAAAATGACTATTAAGGTAAGCCGCTAACATTGACCAATTTAACCGAACTTTAGCTGTTGTAAAAGAAAACAAGGAAGAACGCTATAGTCGAGTACCTCGACTATCAGATACCCGTTACTCAAAGGGAAATGGAGATATGCAAGCAGCAAAGCGAAATTAAAATGCGCCACCTACCGGCGGTAGACAGAATTAAGCGTTATGAGCGTTAGAGTGGGCGTGGCAAATTTATTTTTGGATCAATCGATAGGTAGTGACGACACCAATACATTTCAGTTAAAATTTTTCATCTAGTATCCAAATTGTGGGCGTCACAGGTTTTCGCGGTTTGTGGGCGTTTAAGTGGGCGTGGCAAACTTTTTTTTAGGTCAATCGATAGGTATTGATGAGAACAATACATTTCAGTTAAAATTTTCTATCTAGCATCAAAACTGTAGGAGTTTCGGTTTTGGGCGGCTTGTGGGCGTTAGAGTGGGCGTGGCAGTCTACTGAAACAAACTTGCGCTGCGTAAGAAGCTCAGGAATCTGTACGCCAAATCTCAATAGCCTAACTCTCATAGTTTCCGAGATCTCAGCGTTCATCCGGACAGACAGACGGACAGACGGTCAGACGGACAGACGGACAGACGGACAGACAGACATGGCTAGATGGACTCGGCTAGTGATCCTGATCAAGAATATATATACTTTATGGGGTCGGAAACGCTTCCTTCTGCCTGTTACATACTTTCCGACGAATCTAGTATACCCTTTTACTCTACGAGTAACGGGTATAAACATCGCTAAAAAAAATGATAGAAATGTGAAGTAAACTCTAAGCATTTTTGGTTTCTATAACAACTTTAAGATATATTCTTCTGATTTATTTCAAATTTGTAATATTGTTTTCATATCATATTAAAACGGTACTTTCAAAGTTGTATGCAATTATCTCTGAAAGCAGCCAAGTTGATCTGATCACTTCTATGAATGTTTTATGATAAATTGTAAGATCCGTCGTGATTAAACACAACGACTTTGCCGAGTTGTAGCTCACAATATACTCAATGTATGCTATTCATTTACTCGGGAAAATTAAAGGGTGACATTATAGTTGTAAGCTTAAACATACATTATCTTAATTGGTCAGGCGCATCTCAAGATAAAAAAAATGTCTTTAAAAAAAATTAATCCATTTAAAAATTGTAGGTCTTCTTTTTTGCGATCTTGGTGTCCAACTCAACCAGGAACTACCATCATTCTTCTTGGGGCATTCGGGCTGTAATCTACTGTTATCAAAACAGAAACTAAGTTAAGTTTTTCGAATAATTTGCAAACGTTTCTTATATTTTCACAATCAAGATTAGAATTACATTTTTTTGATATAAAAAATTTAATTTATATTGTATATGGTAAATCGAAATTTTGTATATAATGAATGGCGGTTCATTAATAAGTATGACTTATAAGTTAAGTCCGGGGAAAGATCCGAAATGAAATTGTTCGTCAGACTCTTGGCATTTAGGAAGTTCCAAGTGCTTTTGCCTTTTGTCGGCTATAATAAAATCGTCTTCCTCTATTATTTCAGAGTCAACACGTTTTCTAGAAAGGGGCTCGTTGGTAGAGCCATCCATATAGTCATCCTTATCATTGCACTGGTAAACCATGTAATTGTTCTTAATATACTTGTTTGATCTTAAAATACAAAAGATCCATTATATTTAGACATGGTAATATTTCATGGATACTCACAGCTTTAGCAAATAAGGATCAAATGGGAAAAACGATTCCAGCGTCTCCTCGGGCATACATTTGTCGTGGCCGTATACTGTGGCTAGTTTTCGCCGAGCGTTGCGCTCCAAAACAGTATGGCAGTAGGCAAGCTGGTAAGTTCTCGTAACACCAGCAAATGCTGTAGCCACTGGGGCTAGACAATATCGCAGAGGATTTAAATGACACATAGCGAGGCGAGATAGTTGAAGGGACTGAAGGAAGAGCAAATCTAAAAAAGATTTGAAAAAATTACAGTCAAAAAATTTACCCACTAAATCTTAAGCTGTAAAAAAAAGCTTAAAACAATCTTTGAAAAATCACTAAAAACCAATTTGGTCATCTTTCATCTGAGAAAAATCTTTGTTTCACAACACTGATGGAAAAATAAGTTGACAAATGAGAGTTCCAACAAGAACTATCGCATAATCCCTGAACAACCAGAAAAACTCAGACTGGCAATTATAATTATTAGAAATGTAATTTCTAAAACTCAAGGCTAGCTGCCTGTGCCAACAAATGTATAACGACTTTCTAGGTTGCAAACCTGTGCATTAAGAAAAAACGCCATTTAATTAAAATTGTATTTTTGAGCGATTTTCTTGAGTGTATTGTCTGAAAAATGTTGCCGCGCTCAACGCCAACAAACCGCCAAAATCGTTTATATTCCACATTTTTTACAAGACGCGTACGAACATGTCATTGAGAAAGAACTTCTTCTATACACAATTTCGATAAAAAAAAAAGAATACAATGCATTGCAATGGTGGGAGAAATGAATGGAATGCGAATTGAGTTTCACAAAATAACAAATCAATTTTCTTTTTTGTTTATCATAATAAAAAAACATTTTTTTTAATTTTCAACCAGCAGTGCGTCTTTCGCTTGACTCTGACAGGCCCGCCGTGCAATTCGCCAGCGTGTGTGGTCTTGACTTAGCCGTGTGGTGCCTTCCACAGCCACTTGTGTCTCAATTCGGAGATTCCTGGTGTCCCAATCCCGAACGTCTCGACGTGGCGATGCTTCCGGCCATCTGTTGCTGCTGTTGCTAAGATTTGTGGGGAGTTATTCAACTCCTCACATTAATAATAACAAAATCTCTCGGGTTTTAGCGTTATGGGCTATTCAGTGAGCGTGGCTCCGCGCTGAAACAAACTTGCGCTGCGAAGAAAGAACCTATACGCCAAGTCCCAACATTTTACGGACAAACGGACATGGCTAGATCGACTCGGCCAGTGATGTTGATCAAGAAAATCTATACTTTATGGGGTCGGATTCGCTTCCTTCTACCTGTTACATACTTTCCAACGAATCTAGTATACCCTTTTACTCTACGAGTAACGGGCATAATAAAAGGGCACTGAAAACGGGAACGAAAATAAAAAACAGTATTTTAATCTATCTGTAGTTTTTATATGAGCTAAGACCATTTAAAAATACTAAACAAAACAAGAAAGGAAGCTAGCTTCGGCAAGCCAAAGTTTACATTCCCATATAGGTTGTTCCTTTGCGTTATCGGGAAATTTTCTGGTCAGGCCATTTTTTAATAGTTGTTAAAACAAAAGTGTGTTTTTTGGAATACTTTAACCAATATTCAATGTTATGCTTAAGAAATTTTAAGAGAAGCAGCTGTTGTATCAGCTGTTAAAAGATTCATTCTCAGGCTCTCAAAAATCGACGTAAGGCTAAAACTTTAAAATTTCAAAAAGTGAGAATTTTAAAGCATTTAAAGTGGAGTGAAGTGCCAATGAATTTAAAGGATGATGGTCTGCACTAAGTGTTTATACAAACATTGAAATCGTGTTGTTCTTTTAATCGAGAGTTAAAGTGAGCGGTCTAACACGAATGTTTTTTAAAAAACTATTTTTTAAGTTGAGATAAAAACCGAGTTCATTTCTCATTATAAAAACCGGTTTCCGATACTATTAAAAAACAAGGGAGAACGCTATAGTCGAGTACCTCGACTATCAGATACCCGTTACTCAGCTAAATGGAGATATGCAAGCAGCAAAGCGAGATTAAAATGCGCCACCTACCGGCGGTATACAGATTTAACCGTTATGGGCGTTAGAGTGGGCGTGGCAAATTTTTTTTTTGGATCAATCGATAGGTATTGACGAGACCAATACATTTCAGTTAAAATTTTTTATCTAACATGAAAATTGTGGGCGTCACAGGGTTTTGCGGTTTGTGGGCGTTAAAGTGGGCGTGGCAAACTTTTTTTTGGGTCAATCGATAGGTATTGATGAGAACATTACATTTCAGTTAAAATTTTCTATCTAGCATCAAAACTGTAGGAGCCACAGTTTTGGGCGGTTTGTGGGCGTTAGAGTGGGCGTGGCAGTCTACTGAAACAAACTTGCGCTGCGTAGGAAGCTCAGGAATCTGCGCGCCAAATCTCAATAGCCTAGCTCCCATAGTTTCCGAGATCTCAGCGTTCATCCGGACAGACGGACATGGCTAGATCGACTCGGCTAGTGATCCTGATCAAGAATATATATACTTTATGGGGTCGGAAACGCTTCTTTCTGCCTGTTACATACTTTCCGACGAATCTAGTATACCCTTTTACTCTACGAGTAACGGGTATAATTAATTTTTTCGATTGTAATCTCAAATTTGAAAGTACCCATTTCTTTGCACTGTTGGCCTTAGATGTAAAGTAGACTTTTCTTTAAAATGACTATTAAGGTAAGCCGAAAACACCTAGCGCTAACATAGCGAGGCGAGATAGTTGAAGGGACTGAAGGAAGAGCAAATCTAAAAAAGATTTGAAAAAATTACAGTCAAAAAATGTACCCACTAAATCTTAAGCTGTAAAAAAAAGCTTAAAACAATCTTTGAAAAATCGCTAAAAACCAATTTGGTCATCTTTCATCTGAGAAAAATCTTTGTTTCACAACGCTGATGGAAAAATAAGTTGACAAATGAGAGTTCCAACAAGAACTATCGCATAATCCCTGAACAACCAGAAAAACTCAGACTGGCAATTATAATTATTAGAAATGTAATTTCTAAAACTCAAGGCTAGCTGCCTGTGCCAACAAATGTATTGCGACTTTCTAGGTTGCAAACCTGTGCATTAAGAAAAAACGCCATTTAATTAAAATTGTATTTTTGGGCGATTTTCTTTGAGTGTATTGTCTGAAAAATGTTGCCGCGCTCAACGCCAACAAACCGCCAAAATCGTATTTATTCCACATTTTTTACAAGACGCGTACGAACATGTCATTGAGGAAGAACTTCTATACACAATTTCGATAAAAAAAAGAATACAATGCATTGCAATGGTGGGAGAAATGAATGGAAAGCGAATTGAGTTTCACAAAATATCAAATCAATTTTCTTTTTTGTTTATCATAATAAAAAAAAAAAAAATTTTTTAATTTTCAACCAGCAGTGCGTCGACGGAAAAGGCATTCTCACACGCTCGACAGCTTTTTTCGGGAAAGGGGTCCGCAATTTTATTTTTTGGTCTTTAAAAATTTTTTTGATAATTATAATTTAATACTTGGACCAATATGCCTTTGCTCATTCATTAGAGCTACAGGACAAATGGAGTAAAATATAAGAACTTATTTAATGCATTTTGTTGCCACTCCATGGGAAAAATGTACAATAAAACCAAATAGAATTGAGAATTGACTTTATTTCCATATAAACTCTGACTTTTCACTTTTTTTTAGCCAAGAACCAATTATAGAGTCAAATGGAAACAATTTATAAAATTGTGTTGTCGTGCTGACAATTTTACACATGCTTATTCTTTTGCGATGGGCGAATCGATCCCGTGATAGACTTAAATATATCGATAGCAGGACTCATAAGTTTGAGGTGGATTGGTGGTTTTATGAACCACCAATACATTTTGTTTGATTTCATGCATTTTTCTTCCTACGAATTATTTCAGCACCTTTCTAAGAATAACGCTTCTACTTTTTGTTTCAAACAATGGCTCGTGCAAGGCTCTAGCACATATTTTATGTGAAACGAAAGTTTGTCACGCCCACAAAGTGCAAAAGTTCACATTTTTGAAGACTTTTTTATTTACGCAAGCACGGTCCTGAAAGGGCCGCATCCCGAACTAGGGATGTCGGGTGGCAGAGAGCAAGGCGCAAATGGCTCCGCGACGGGCGCTTCTGCGCCTAAAACAGTGGTAAGGATAGCCAAGGCGATCGGGCCACCCGCTGGCGCAAATAAATACACATACGCGGAAAGGCGGACTGACGCCCAGACTCTGCGCTCTCATGCTAGGAGCAACATTGCCACCCCTTCGCCTGAATGGCTGAAAAAGGTAGAATGGGCAAGGAAGGTGCTTCCTAACTACGGGCAGGATACCCAGAAATAAGTGGAAGGCAGTGGGGTCCCAGCTTTCCCTCATTTCCGAGAAATGACAGGTTCATCGCCCTGCTGCATGGAAGCGGGCTGGTACCAGGGCAGTGTCAAAGTGGTGGCCTGTGATAGTCAGCGGTCTGCTGACCTATAAAAGCAGGCGACGAGCAAGCTCGGCGAGGTCTACGAAGGGCCGAACATTGTAGGCCCCCGATCTTGGATTTGGCTCCCAGCGGCGATTAAGGCGCTCTACATGCTGCAGGAACGCAACCCGCACCTCCCATGAAGGACTGGAAAGTCGTCAAAGTGGAGGAGCATGAAGGGAATGTTAACCAGGCGGTGTTGGTCGTAAATAAGGAGTCGGTTGCTCCAATCGAGGCTGCTCGAGGAGTGCTGAACTTCGGTTTTAGTGCCATACACATCAATATATACAAGGGCGACTCCAACGCCGCTGTAAGCTATGCCGGCAGCCCAGCCGAACAGGTGCTTGCTGAGGAGTTGGAGGCACCTGGTGGGCCGATTCCTCGCTGAGCAGAGATGCGAGCGCTTGGACCGGCAATCGAGGACGTGGACCTGAGTGATACAGAGGAGGCCGATGTCACTGCGGTGGAGGTTGCAGCTGTAGATGTCAATAAGACTTCTGCAAATCAACATACACCACAGTAAAGTAGCGTCTGCTGCACTATTGCTTCCCCTGACCAAAGGTGGAGCCGAACTGGTCATGGTACAGGAATCTTGGGTAGTAGGAGGCAAGGTTGCTGGACTAGTAACAAAGGAATACAAGCTTATGCTTGACCACAAAGAAGGTAAAATTCGAACCTGAATATTAGCCAGAAGGCATCTTAGTATATTTCTGTTTCGCAATTACAGCAACGGAGACAACACCGCAGTAAGCCTGAAGCTGCAAAGTGGCTTTATACGGGTCCTATTGGCCTACTTGAAAAGGAAAACCCCCCAGATGCGCTGGTCAGAGGACTGGCAGAGGAATGCGAAAAGCTCAAGAAAGGATTAATAATACACACCCAGTGGGGTTGCCCAAAAAATAACGATAGAGGTGAGTCTTTATTTGATTTTATTCTAAATTCGATCCTATTTTAATGCAACAGGAGCAATGTCCGTACCTTTAACCAAAACCTGCCAAACGATCATAGATTTAATGTTGGTATCAGATTCACTTGTAAACGCAGTCAAAAACTGGGCAGTCTCTGACGAGCACTCCATTTCGGACCATAGATTCATAGAAACCGTATTGTCCCTTGATTCGCCCTTGCCGGTCAGCTTCGCTAACCCTAGACGACGACTGGCACACGTATATAGAAGTTCTGACGAATATCCTCCCCATGGAACTATCAGAAAGCACCACAGGAGCTGGACAGAACAGTAAATAAATTCACAGAAGCATGAAACACTGCCTTCAAAGTTGCATGCCCCACAGGGAAACCAAGGGGAAGGAAAAAACCCCCCGACTGATGCCGCAAGGCTCAGGAAAATACTCTCTAAGACAGCCGCGCCTTTGGGCAGTCTATAGAAGGCAAATGGATCATGGTCAGACTCCAGTAGAGTCCTTGGACCTGCTCCTAGACGCTCACTTTTCAGGAAGCCAACAAACAGGTCACCCGCCAGAAAAGGAATCAAATTAGATGTCCGCCTATCAGACCACAACATGTAATGGTCCATTCAGAGTTTTGAACCATACAAACCGCCGGGACCGGACGGGATAAGACCGGCACACATCCAACAAGCAGGACAATTAGCAATACACTGGTTGAAAAAAATCTTCCGCTCCATCCTGGCGGTAGGAGAACTACCAAAAGCATAGCAGGGAGGGACTCCCAAGGCAGGGAAGGCCACTCACACCACAGCAAAGGATTTTAGTCCAATAAGCCTAACATCATTCCTGCTTAAGAGCCTTGAAAGAATGATAAGCCTACACATAAGGGCCACTATCGACCCGACACAAATATCAGAGGCACAACACGCAAGGGTAAGTCAACCGAATCGGCGCTACACTTGGTGGTAAGCAGCATCGAGAAGTCACTCAGCATCAAGGAATACACACTGATCGCCTTCCTGGACATAGAGGGAGCCTTCAATAACGTGCTTCCCATTACTATAACAGAATCTCTCACAGAGCTAGGGATTGAGCCGCCAATGGTGCTGATAAGCAGAATGGTCACAGCCACACTAGGGACCTCAACCCAGACTAGACTAGTGAACAGAGGCACCCCGCAAGGAGGTGTACTATCACCCCTCCTGTGGAATATCGCAGTAAATAAACTACTGCGGGTACTGGAAGGAGGAGGTTGTAAGGTAGTGGCATACGCAGACGACGTCGCCATCATCTTTAATGGAAAATATCCACAAACACTTTGCGATCTTATGACCGCTAAACTAAAAATACTATCAGAATGAACGATAGAGAACCGACTTGGGGTAAGTCCCTCAAAAGCGGAACTTGATCTTTTTACAAATAGGTACAAAATTCCACAACTCAACCTACTTATTCTAAACAATTGTAATCTCTCTTTTAGCGATCACGCCAGATAATTGGGATTAGTATTAGATAAGCGCCTCAAATGGGGCTTAAATAACCAAGAGAGAAACAAGAAAGCGACAATTGCACTTTACTCCTGTAAAAAAGCCATTGGGGTAAGATGGGACATGTCCCCTAGAATAGTCAACTGGATATACACAGCGGTAGTCAAGCCAATCCCATTATACGAAGTGGCTCTGTTGTGTACCGCTCTACACAAACAATGCCTATTGACTCCCCTAAACAAAGAACAGCGAATGGCGGCTTTGTGTATTAGTAGAGCCCTTCGAAGTCTGAACTTAGCAGGCATGGAAAGAGCCAAATCGACAGCTATCCGACTGAGGGATACCGGGCAGTGGAAATCCCAATTTTATGGTCACGCTAAAATTCTCAAGCGTGATAAATCGACTCTGAAGAAAACGGATCTATGCAAATCTCTGGAATACAGTCACACATCCTTTTAGGCCCTGGTTATATATTGTATATTGTTGAACGTTGAATGCACTAAGAGCAGTACAAACAAGTGGCCCAAACGACACCAAGCACGTGCTTGTTACGCGCGGTCCCATTTTTATTTCGGGCGAATACGGTTCGCGAGGAAGGTACATAGAACAAATAAAGACAGGACTAAAATTACATGGACATCGTGGCAAGTTGATAGGATAGTAGTTTCGCATTAGTCTAACAGGAACATTGAAAGTTAGGTGGCTTACCAAACCTACAGAATCAATATCGCCTCTGACAAGATTGTTCATAAAAATAGTACCAAGGATAGTTCTACGGTTTACTAGAATAGGCAAATTAATTAATAGCAATCTACTCGAGTAAGAAGGCAACCTGACGTTTTGATCCCAGTTCAAACCACGTAAGGCAAAAAGAAGAAATTGTTTCTGTACGGACTCTATACGGTCAATGTGCACTTGATACAGAGGACTCCGAACGGAAGAGGAAATTAGGACGGACAAGGGAGGTAAATAATAATTTGGTAGTGTATAGGTCATCAAATTTTTTAGATTAACGCTTTATAAACCCAAGAACACTCATAGCTTTATTTACAGTAGAGGTTATGTGGGAGTCAAACTTAAGTTTAGGATCTAGGAGAACACCTAAATCGTTTACTGGGTATATTCGGTCCAGGGACATGTTCTGAAGAGAATAACCCAATATTATTATATGATAAACAAAGCTTAACATCATCAGCATACATTAATACACGAGAGTGAGTTACGATAGAGGGAAGATCATTTATAAACAGAGTAAACAGCAAAGGACCTAAATGACTGCCCTGAGGCACTCCAGATGTCGCGTTGATCATCTTGGAAACAGCGTTTTTGAATAAAACTTTCTGAGATCTACCATTCAAACAACTTGAAATCCAAGTTAACAGATTATTCGTAGACCCGAGCTGATCTAATTTGAATAAAAGAAGAGAGTGGTTTACAGAGTCAATGGCTTTACTAAAATCTTTATATATAACGTCTGTCTGCCATTTTTTGTTAAATCCATCTGTTACAAAAGATGTCAATTCGAGCAGGTTAGTGGTGGTCGATCTACGCTTAACAAAACCATGTTGACACGGCGATATTAAAGAGGAGCACAAATGTTGCAACTAAGAGGTAATATGGCGTGCAAATGTTTTATGAATTGCAGACAATTTGGTGATTCCTTTATAGTTCGTGCATATTTCTGAGCTTCTTACGCAACGCAAGTTTGTTTCAGCAAAGTGCCACGCCCACTCTAACGCCCACAAACCGCCCAAAACTGTGGCTCTTACAGTTTTGTTGCTAGAATAAAAATTTTGACTGAAATGTATTGTTCTCATCAGTACCTATCGATTGACCCAAAAAAAAGTTTGCCAGTTCGATTGACCCAAAAAAAAGTTTAACGCCCACAAACCGCCCAAGCCTGTGACGCCCACAATTTTCATGCTAGATAAAAAATTTTAACTGAAATGTATTGGTCTCGTCAATACCTATCGATTGATCCAAAAAAAAAAATTGCCACGCCCACTCTAAAGCCCATAACGCTTAAGTCTGTCTACCGCCAGTATGTGACGCATTTTAATCTCGCTTTGCTGCTGGCATATCTCCATTTCCCTTTGGTCCCATTAGCTGACAGACAGACAGACGGGCATAGCTAGATCGACTCGGCTAGTGATCCTGATCAAGAATATATATACTTTATGGGGTCGGAAACGCTTCCTTCTGCCTGTTACATACTTTCCGACGAATCTAGTACACCCTTTTACTCTACGAGTAACGGGTATAAAAAATGATGCACCGTTAGCGTGAAAAGTTCGTAATAATCAACCATAATTAACATCTCGACAAAGGTGAATAACTCTATAAAAATCTAAAATAAAATAAATCTAAAATTTGAATAATTAAACACAATCCAAGTAAAGAACCAAAATTTCATCATCTTGAAATATTAATTGGAGCTGGTAAGTCTACTAAAGCATTATTAGCAATTTTAAATAAAGGGTGAAAAGTTTGTAAAGGCTTATTCATTAATTATGATATTATTCGAATAGGTCCTTTAAATAATTTAGTAATTTTTACTATTACAATAAAAGTGATCAATAAGTAATTTATTACTAAAATTGTAATAAAATTAGAAGGAAAATGATATAATTCATTTAATGATAAAGAATTTTCTGTAAAATATGAACTTAGTTTAATAATAGATTCTATTTCGTTTTTTATTAAAAATAATGGGATAGTCGTTTTGTCAGTAATAAAAGATAAAATTAATATAATAAATAAAATTAACACAGAAAATAAAGTAAGTTTAATAGATAAATTAAATATTTCATTTGAAGCTAATGATGTTACATAAATAAATAATACAAGTATACCTCCTAAAAAAAATTAAAAATAAAATATATGAGTATCAAAAACTTGTAGTTATTAAACCTGAAATTAAACAAACAAAAATTGTTTGAATTAATAAAGTTAAACCTAAAGCTAATGGGTGGATATTTAAAAAAATAATAGAAGTATTAATAATTAAAGAATATAATGCTAATTTAATAATTTCAAGAACTAGTTTGTTTAAAATATTAATTTTAGGGATTAATGAAAAAGAAATTTATTTTCCCTTGAAGTTTTAAAAGACAAAATCTTATTTTTAAATTACATGATCAATGTTTTTATTAAACTATTAAAACTAATGATTATAATTATACCCGTTACTCGTAGAGTAAAAGGGTATACTAGATTCGTCGGCAAGTAATATATTTTTGATCAGGATCACTAGCCGAGTCGATCTAGCCATGTCAGTCTGTCTGTCTGTCCGTCCGTCCGGATGAACGCTGAGATCTCGGAAACTATAAGAGCTAGGCTATTGAGATTTGGCATGCAGATTCCTGAGCCTCTTACGCAGCGCAAGTTTGTTTCAGCAATGTGCCATGCCCACTCTAACGCCCACAAGCCGCCCAAAAATGTGGCTCCTAAAGTTTTGTTGCTAGAATAAAAATTTTAACTGAAATGTATTGTCCTTATCAACACCTATCGATTAACCCCAATTTGCCACGCCCACTTTAACGCTCACAAGCTTCAAAAAATCGTAAATATGAACGCGAATATCTCAGAAACTATAGAAGATAGGGAATTGGGATTTTAGATTTAGATTCCGTATCCTTGTACGCAGTACAAGTTTGCAACGCGAAGATGCCACGCCCACAAAATCTATGGTTCCCACAATTTTTATGCTAGATACAAAATGTTAACTGAAATGTATGTCTTGTTAATATCTATCGATTGATCAAAAAAAAAGTTTTCCACGCTCACTCTAACGTCCACAAACCGCCTAAGCCCGTGGCGCCCACAATTTTCATGCTAGAAAAAAATGTTAATTGAAATGTCTCGTCAATACCTATCGATTGTTTGTTTGCTACGCCCACTCTAACGGCCATAACGCCTAAATCGGTCTACCGCCCACATAACCATATATTGAGATCGCGGGTAGGTGGCGCATTTCGATCTCGCTTTGCTGCTTGCATATCTCCGTTTCCCTTTGGTCCCTTTAGCTGAGTAACGGTTACCTGATAGTCGAGGTACTCGACTATAGCGTTCTTCCTTGTATAAATTTATAGTGGCCGGTGAAGATGATTGTCCCAGTTTACTTTAACAATTGTCTTCTTGTCCCATGAAACCTAAATTGTTATTCCCAAACTTTTCTAAATTAACATTTTCGTCCCTTTGTCATTTTGTGGCAGTCAAGTTGGTGTTTTACGATCCTGTTTTCACTTTGGTTTTGTTAAGCGGCTCAATGACTAGATTTCTATTCCAACTTTTTCTAAACACGACCTCATCTTTTTAAGATACATCTTTGAACTTGAGCCCGCAAAAGGAGATTATTCCACGTCATTGCTCGGCTCATTCATTAGAGGCTTAGAAGGAGACAATTATATATGACATTTAATGGGATTTGTTTGGATAAGATGGCATGGTTCCTTTAGCCTTTGAACGTTAACTTTAAACTTTATAACTCAAATAACTTAACTAATGTTTGAAGCTTTAAAAATTAACTTTAAAATAGGTATAAAGTGATCGGCAAATGAAGTGTGTTTTGCGTTAAAATCAGACACTTTAATACGACTTTAAAATATTTTGGTGCTGAAAGAAGCTTGTGAATGGTTTTATCATCTTCGGCAGAATTTCTTTAAAAAACCTCAGCGTTTTGTTTCTGAACGCTATCATATAGTTCTGTCTTTATTTATAAGTAGCAGCGTTAATTTTTGGTCGCAACGGACGCTAAAATAATACATTTGTTTTTATTCGTTTATAGCACTGAATTGGCCCATTCCCTATCCCATTTTTACTGCAACTCGAGTGAATAAGCAAAGTTACACTTTTTAGATACAGTTTTCATCATTGACCTTTCGGTCCAAGCGTTAAATAACAAAGAGATTTTTTATTACCAGAATTGTCTGCCTTGCTTGCACTTACATAAAATCATATATCCTGAGACTTTAGAAATATTAACTATTCTAGACTTAATAACGATTGCAGCCTCTGTGACAATATATTTTACTTAGCAGCAGTAGATAAACAACTGCAACTACTTAACATGCCTTTTTAATACACATGGACCCGTCGACGGCCTCGACTAACAAAAAAGCGCCACCTATCGTTCATTCCTATCGGCTGTTTTCGAGATTTCACTAACACGCCACATAACGTGAATCCTAGGTAGCGCTAGTGGAACTTCGTAAGCAGTCAATTTTTGGTGTGAACATATCTTCACCACTTCCGCACTCTATTGAGTTTCCTTATTACACTAATCTACATAAAAATATATCTTTTCACTAAAATGTGCATGCACTCGATTTATAAATTTTGTTGTTTGCGGAAGATACATATTAGGCGGCAGAAATTGCAGTACACTTTTTTTTTAAAAAATTTGTTAAATTTTTTTTTAAGGTATTAAAACTTAAAAGAAAACTAGCTATTTAAGAAAGAGGCTAGGAAATGTACATTATTGTAAATTTTTTAGTTAATAATTCCGTTAATTGGAGGCCGATTCCAACAAGGAAAGGTACATCTATCTACTTTCAGATTGTGTTAACTGCGGCAGGAATCTTTGGAATAATTGTGAGCCAAGCAATTGGAGCTGTACTTATAGATATGTACTTCCTGAAGCCGTTCTTGGGCGCTAAGCCGCAGAAAGTGGTGGAACCTCTGTAGAGGATGGATCTTTTGGCAGATTCGGCATTGGTAAAACTTAATACCTCGAGTACGTCTGCCATCCTAGGCGGGATTTGGGACCGAATATTCGGATGGATTATTCGTAGGAGGGAATTTTTGTACGTGGTACAGAGCGAATAACTTGGAAGGATCATGTGGTCTGGAAACTTGCCCTTATTAGGACGAAATTGGGTGTGGAATTGAGGTGGATCCCAGCCTTGGAGCGTCGGATAAAATCGGCGTAATAGTAGGATCCAATGAAACAACGTAAGATGCCGATCTTGGCAAGTGAAACAGTTTAGCGCTTGTGCAATCCCGGAATTGATGGTTGCTTGCAACGCAGTTAAAGCTCAACTGTTTCCTATGAATAGGCTAGGCGATCGTCTACCGTCATTTGTAGGAAGCGTGGACATGCGCACGGGGTGTTTCTTCTCTGAACACAGATCGCAACGGAATTTTTGTACGTGGTACAGAGCGAATAACTTGGAAGGATCATGTGGTCTGGAAACTTGCCCTTATTAGGACGAAATTGGGTGTGGAATTGAGGTGGATCCCAGCCTTGGAGCGTCGGATAAAATCGGCGTAATAGTAGGATCCAATGAAACAACGTAAGATGCCGATCTTGGCAAGTGAAACAGTTTAGCGCTTGTGCAATCCCAGAATTGATGGTTGCTTGCAACGCAGTTAAAGCTCAACTGTTTCCTATGAATAGGCTAGGCGATCGTCTACCGTCATTTGTAGGAAGCGTGGACATGCGCACGGGGTGTTTCTTCTCTGAACACAGATCGCAACGTAATGTCTGTATTCAAAAAATATATCAACGTCGACTTATTTTTACTATTAAGCATTTTTTAAAACGTCAAAGTAAGAAGTAGGTGAAAACAACGGCGGGCGAAACACATATTTCGCTGTAGGTTTCAAAATGTTGTGTAACCGAATTTCTAATAAAACGATACGCAGTGTTATAGTATAGTATAGTATAATCGTTGTACAAATTAATTATAAATAAGTTGTATCTTTTATATTCCTTTTTTTTGTCTGCGTCAGCTGAAAACATTCTTGATAACATGCATGTAAAGGTAAAACTTTGTTTAGTTATTGCTTCCTTTTAGGAGTTAACAGAGGACAGAGTCACAAGACTCCAAATTCTTGGGTTTTATTGGAGATAGTGTCAACATTGCTTATGGATTTACTCGTGACCGCGGTCTTGTAGCCACTACTTGTTGAGACCTGGCAACAGAATTGAATGCCCATGTACATTGAAAATGATAGGTCCGAGCCTTTTTCTATGACCTTGCTATAAACACCAATACAGTCGCAACTTTAATCTGGGGGGAGATAGCAGACTTCGGGATGTGCTACCCGATCAAATGAAAGACCACCATAAAATATGTTAAGCCGATCGATTATCGTACTTGGACATATTAAACAAATCAAGATTTAAAATATGGTGCTAAAGTGAGTACATGTTTGAAAAATTTTGATTGTAGTCCGCTCAAAAAGGTTATTATCAACGCAATGGAACCCAATTTTTATATGTATTTTTTTATATATTCATCATCATGATTTCAAAAGCGCTGTAAAAGTACAAACAAATCTCAGTTTTCCTTTTTTATAAACCTCTACAATTTTTAAGTTCAAAAATTTTTTTTTATACAGGAGTAATCATTTGACTATGTGGAACTGTACCCTGCAGTTTGAACATTTGACCTTTTTTTGTTTTAATAACGAAAAATTTAATTTATTTATTGTTCAGTTGCCAAAAGTTTAAAACTTAAGGTGCAGGGAGGAATCGGCCATAGCTGCTATGACTTTCGGACCGAAAAATTTAATATTTTTGTATTTCTTATATAAAAGTTTAATTTTTTTTCAAAATCGGACGGCTGTACTGTCTACACAGTCTACTTGCACGCAGGTTTATTCGGCACCATCAAGGCCTTTTATGTATTATGATAAATAATTTTATAGCATACCTTTTGAACTAGCAGTCAAATCTCTGGCGCGAAACGCAATCAAGTAGAACACGGCTTGGCAGATAGAGTAAAAAACCAAGTGAGCCTTCAAAGAGCAAGTCTGGTTATATTCACCCGAGTCGTCTATGTAGTTATGAGCCCACTTGCTCAACTCTTTTAAATAGAATATAACCATTCTAAAAATAAGTAACAAACTGAAATCTTATATAGATTAGATAAATCTTACAAATTCTCTTACCTAAGTGGCAAAAATCTGGCGCGAGATAAAAAGCTAGCCATGTATCCTACCGCAGCATGGCGAATAATGACCGATATATTGGGATTTTGAACCTTTTTCCAAAGCAAATCAAGAAAAGCCTCCGAATACGCCAACCGAATACTAGTTACATAAAATAAGACGAATTGCACATGATGGGTGTTGTGGCTGGGTAACAGAACTTCGTCGAATATATGAAGTAACATTTTAAATAAACGATTTGCAGTCCAGCGCTGTTGGTCGTTACTATTTTGGTGAATGCGACATTTGCCTTCAAAAAACCTATAAAGCATGAGAAGGCCTATATCCAAGGTTTTGCCGATAGGATGCTTAAGAGTTCTTCCAGTCCCAGCCAAGGTGTCGGCGGATAAATCGTCTATTTGAAGCAAGGGATCTGCCTTCATTTTGTCATCCTCATCATCTATTTCTGAGCCAATTTCATCGCGTGGAGCGTTAACATCTAATACTAAAAGTCTAAGTAACATAAAAAGAAAACGCCAAGTATATCAGAAGTGCTGTCTTCAAAAGGGGTGAGCAATTCTTAACTCATTCTATATCCCTGTCTCTAAATCACAACGTGCCACCAGAAACGGCTCGGAAAACCCTCGATATACGAAGCAAAGGCAGAGGCCGCTATGCACTTGGTCTGCCAACACGAAAGCAGCAGTGGGCTCAAAAAAATGATTCTGCTTGCGAACTCTGCTATAAATCGTTATGGTTAAAGAAAATAAGATAGTTCCCTATAATCGAAGGATTCGACTATCAGTCACCCGTTTTTCAAATAACCAACTTTTAAACAAGCAAGTGTTTTGTTTGTTGTCCAGTTTTAAAATAAAATTAAATTGAATATATTTTGCAGCGGCACCTAGCGGATGGTAGTCTTACTTGGTAATTCAAAACTTTTTAAATAATATTAATATTGTTTTGATTATTGGAATGTGGATGGGAATTGATTAATAAAAACAATTTCAAATAAGGCCAAAGCAACATCTTAAATGTGAGCGCTAGGTAGACATTAGCGTTATGGGCTTCAGTGTACGAGGCACTCCAGAGAAAAAAACTTGCGCTGCTTGACAGCACCTACAGTCTGCATGCTTAATCATAGCTTCATTTTAAGCTTTTATATTACTCAGCGTTCATACGGACGGAAAAGCAGACATTCTACCGCCGTTCCTTCTACCTCTACACCTACTTTCCGACAATTACAATATATTATATACTCTAATAAGCTATAGTCGTGTTTCCAGTGGCTGTAACGGCTTCACATTGGCCTGCTTGCTTGCCAAGATACATTTTGGATATTCCGGTTGACGAGCATTTGGACTTAAGTACATGTGGCAGAAACCAGGTGCGCTCGGTTCCAGTTCTAATTTATAGTTTTGTGTGTAAGAATTTTTTTCGCCCGAATTCAACCCTGATCGATTTCTGTGGCACTTTCCTTCTACCTGCTACATATTTTTGCTTGAGTACTGTATACACCCTTACGAGTTTAGTTGGTTGAATAATCACTAAAGTAAAGTATTTACTTTTGCACAACCAGCTGCAAAATTAGTTCCTCAAATATCGGCTTGTACTCGATTATCCAGAGCACGTTAAATAGATAACCAGAGGTCACATGGGCTGGTTTTTTAAAATACGGAAACTTAGCGGATATGGCATCAATGACTAAATCAAATGCCATTGGAACTGCTGTTAAAATGCGATTCAGTACTTCATGAATGGGTTTCAATACAAGTCTCGTACGTTCCGAAGGACATCCATTGACCCAGTCGGACTCATCCAAATCGTCAGGAATCCAGTGTACAATTAATTTAGATATTCCTATAGGTAAATATATATTGTGGGTAACCATTATATCTATATAAAATTCGGTATAAGCTTCGATTATTTCGAAACTTCTGTTCTTCCAGTTGAGGGACAGCAAACACTCGATAACATGAACAAAATCGGGAGTCAAGCTGTGTACAACTCTTTTAGCATCCTTTACAATCAACAAAAATTCGTCATCCTTAAAAAAGAAAAGTATTAATTAGTTAAAATAAAATTAAAACCGAGAACGGAAGCTAACTTCGGCAAGCCGAAGCTTTTTTACGCTAGCAGATTGTATGAATTAAAATTTGATTAAAATAAGATAACTATAAAATATAAAACAGTTGATAGGAAATATCTTGAAAAAATAGATTTTGTAGCTATTTTAGGCTGTGGCTCACTTTGTAGCTATAGGACATAGTCGCCCGATCGAAGAAACTTTTTGTCCTGATCTGGGTATACAGTGACTGTAGCTTAAATGATGCAGTGCATACTTTAAACTTTAAAGCGGTGGATTTAAAAGAAATATTTGAATGACCAAAGTATAAAATGAAAGATTTTCTAAAATAGCATTTACCTATTACTTATATTAAATACTGTTTTAAACGCTAAACAGAAAATACAGTTTTTTTTTTACATCACAGCTTATTTAAAATTAAAAATTTTGTTCTTTTATGAGTACTAGGTATGAAACCCCTGGGGTATACGGTATAGTTTCCACTATTCGTTCTTGGGCTGCTTCAATCAATCAATATAAATCTCTTTTTGGGTACATTTCCGGAAATATCTATTTTTGTATAATTTTTTTTCCAATTGATGTCAGGAAGCTGACCATGGAATCCATTCAATAGGCTCCCTGCAATTTTTTCTGGGTAATAAGGAAAATTAATATTTTAGTCTAGGATTTTTAAGCTACAAAATAAAATTTTTCAAGAAAAACATTGGAGTTTATATTTGTAAAAAAGTATTCATTTAAGAATTTTAGGAATACCTGCGTCAATGTTAAACGTATGCCACTGTATATAAATATATGCGATTTGCATAGTTTCATATTGCTAGCTTTTAAGCTGCTCAATTCCGTCCACTTTCTTGGTAAAGCAAGGTATGTATAAAAAATATGATTTCCAAAGTTTCATGTCAATAGCTCTTACACTGCCCAATATTCCGATAAAAAACTCAGAAATTTTACATGTTTAAGCCGTCCCAACCGGAGCTATACAGCTATATAGGAGCTATATACACGTCGGGCGGATTTCAAACTAGTTCTGCGTGTACATATTTTATATCATTGCGAAAGTTTCAAAACGCCACTTTCTAAAATTAACACGCAAACGGTAATAAAAGTCACACGGGAATTGCTATATCGTCCTGTCTAGTGATGGGGAAAGGTATTGACAAATCGCAATAATTTATGAAATTATTAACAAGAAAACGCGTTCAGCATTGTATGTAGAGCTTTCCAATTTGTAAATAAATAAAATCGTACTACAATTTACTACCGTATATAGACATATACCGAACTACCCGATTGTTCCTATGGCAACTAAATGATAAAGTAGTTCGATTTTCTTAAAATTTTATTCTGCTATATTAAAAAAATGTTATTCCCAAGAGTAGAATTTAATATTAGGTTGTCAAAAAAGTCTTGCGGTATTTTCACTAGTTGTCGCTGCAAACGCGTAGTTCTAGTTTTATTCGTCGCATCGGGTCATGCGATACCTTTTTGGAAAGCTCTTTTAGTCGATCGTGAGTTATAGCGTCGCAAACATGGATCAAAATAAAGAGAAAATACGGCATATTTTACAGTATTACTACTATGAAGCCAAAAATGCACCTCAAGCCGCAAATAAAATTTGTGCAGCTTATGGACCCGATACAGTTTCCATTTCCACCGTTCATTTTCGTTTTCATTCTGTTGTAGAGGTGGTCGTAGAGGTGTCGTCGAATATTGCGATAAAATCGCTGAATTGGTCGAGAGAGACCGGCATAGTAGCAGCCGTAGCATCGTCCAAGAGCTGCGCAAGTTACGTATAACCCCACTTCACTTCCCACATATGTCCAAAACCCAATTTCTTCTTTACCACCTCTTAATAATAAAGTACAAGAATTGCTTAACTCATTAAATGCTAAATAAACAATATATTAAAGTAATACAGCAAACAGGAAATGCACAGGTTAACGATCTGGCACATGCCAATCAAAATAAGTTCTAAGAAAATATAAAATCCAAATAAGCAATATAACACAGTAAACAGGAAATGCATAGTTCATCGATCGTTATTAAATTCAGGCTAACTAGAGGCCAACGATCTTACACATGTCGACCAGAATAATTCGTAAGAAAACCTAAAAAGCACTTCTGTAAACCTAAATCAAGTTTTCTTTAAAACATTATCAATAAAGAATATTCAGTTGATTTTTGCCCACCAAACCCGCTTGACGTGTTTTACTTACAAATAATTTATTTTTTTTAAAACTTCGCAACTCCTTAAACAAAATTGGCGCAGCCGGTAGGATCCTTTTTAATTAAAGAAATCGAACTTAACGTAAAGAAAAAAAATATAACAAAAATTTTTTGTGATAAATAAAAAAAAAAAAAGTCAGCGAACAGAAGCGAACTAAAAATCAGTCCGCTAAGTGAACGTGGTGCAGTGCATAGAAAAGTGCATTGATCAAAGCAAAACCAGACCAAGCAGCGCAACAGCATTAAATCCAACTAAAAATCAGTGGATTAATGCCTGTAGAGATCGAACTAAAATCGACTTAGACAGCGTTAAGAAGGAAATCAACTCAACCTGGATATAAGAAGGCAGCGAAGGATCGCTTCATACGACAATAGCAGGATGGCTCACGATAACGGCCAGATGCCCCAAGCGGATCTTTTGGAACAATTGGTCATAAGGGAAAGACAGCTGGAGCAACTGCAACAAGCGTATGTACAGCTCCAAGGAAATGGAAACAACCCAGCCCAACAAGAGCGGTTGTTCAAAAACATCAATCGTTTGGCAACCTTTACGGGAACCGGGGAAATCTCCATCAACTCCTTCTTCAGTAGCGTGGAGTACCTGTTACAGACGGTAGAGGACCCACAACTCAAGAGAGAAGCCACAAGGACAATATTCTACAGGACAATTCAGGGTCAAGCAAAGGATGCAGTAATAAATATCCCGGAGCCGGACAACTGGGACCTGATAAGAGCCACCTTGAAGTTAAGGTACAGACCAAATTTACAAGAGGATATGTGACCTGAGAGTAAATTCGGTGAGCGAGCTTGCAGTAGAAATTCAAAATATAAAATATAAAAATGATGAATTAATTGTGTATCATATGAATGATAATTTTATAGATTTAAGTAATGTCGAAAGTTTATTAGTTAACACAGCCAAAGAAATGACACAAGGCACTTTACTAGACAAGATCTACGAAGTCAGAGATTTAAGCACTATATTAAAGATAATGATGCAACGCAGATATGAGAATAGTTGCATTAGGTATCAGTATAGGAAAGGTAGACCTAATCAAAACCATTACAGGAACAACAACCAGAATACCAATCAACAATATAATCAGCAAAACAATACAATGCAAAATGCACATCAAAATAAGAATACCAATCAACAATATAATCAGCAAAACAATACAATGCAAAATGTACATCGAAATTATCAGAGCAACAATTCAGGACAAGTTAGACAGAACAATACCCTTCAGAATTTTAGAGGCAATAACTCCGGACAAAGTAGACGATATCAAAATAATCAGTGGAATCAACAAGCAGGATCACATTAGTCTAGGCAAAATAGGCCAGCGAATGTGGTACCTATGGAAGTAGATAACATAGAAGCCAACCAACACCAAAACACAATACCGACCAAAGCAGATACGAAAATGACAACTACAACAGTGACCATAACTCGAACAGTAAACACGATAATAATCAAATGGAAAACTATCCACAGGCATAATTCAATAATACGGTTTTTTTTACGAAGCCGCCTCGGATGGGTTACCACTAATAGAACTTAACATAGACAATCAAAAATACGTGGCCTTAATAGACACAGGAGCCACCTTGAGTTTAGTTAGCGACCAGATTAACGGTTACAGAAAAATGAGACTAAATACGCCCACACCATACACTACAATTAACAGCAAAGACGTAATAGCGTACGAAATTCATACCACAGCCCCAAAAGAATTTAGCTTACCAAATAACGCAAGAGTACGATGGAAATTAGCCCCGCTTAAGGGAAGAAAATACAATTTTATCATAGGGATAGACCTCCTAAATTTTTTGAATGCATTTATAAATATTGAGAGGAAGGTTTTAATTTTAAATCAAAAAGAAAACGTAATTATAAACAATCCATATCAATACGAAGAAGTTTCCGTATTAGAAAGTAGCAGTAAAAACTTAGAGAATTTGAAACTCGACCACTTAAATGAAGAAGAAGTCAGAGAAATTAAAGTCATTGTACAACGATTTAGCAAACTTTTTTTTAAGGAGGGAGACCAACTAACTAGTACGACAGAAATTGAACACGAAATACGGACCAATACAGAGGAACAGTTAAACTCAAAACTTTATAGATACCCACCACAACACGAGGAAGAAGTTAGGAAACAAATAAAAGAAATGGAAGAACAGGGTATAATTAGAAAGAGTAATTCAAGATACTCTAGCCCACTTTTAGTAATCCCGAAGAAGATCGACAACTCAGGAAATAAAAAGTTTAGGATAGTAATAGACTACAGGAAGTTAAATGAAATAACCATAGACGACAAATTTCCGATTCCGAACATTAATTCTATTTTGGATAAACTAGGAAGAGCTCAATACTTCACTACAATAGATTTAGCCAAAGGCTACCATCAGATCTTAGTCCGAGAATCAGACAGAAAAAAAAGGGCATTCGTAACGCCACATGGACTATATGAGTTTATAAGAATGCCATTTGGGTTGAAAAATGCCCCTGCCACATTCCAAAGACTTATGAATGAAATACTTAGGGATCACATTAATAAAAAATGCGTCGTGTATCTAGACGATATACTTATTTTCAGCACCTCATTAAAAGAACATATTCAAGCTATTAACGAAATATTCCAAATATTAGAAAAGAAAAATTTAAAACAAGGAAGAACGCTATAGTCGAGTACCTCGACTATCAGATACCCGTTACTCAAAGGGAAATGGCGATATGCAAGCAGCAAAGCGAGATTAAAATGCGCCACCTACCGGTGGTAGACAGATTTAAGCGTTATGGGCGTTAGAGTGGGCGTGGCAAATTTGTTTTTGGATCAATCGATAGGTATTGACGACACCAACACATTTCAGTTAAAATTTGTTATCTAGCATGCAAATTGTGGGCATCACAGGTTTTCGCGGTTTGTGGGCGTTTAAGTGGGCGTGGCAAATTTGTTTTTGAATCAATCGATAGGTATTGACGACACCAACACATTTCAGTTAAAATTTGTTATCTAGCACGCAAATTGTGGGCGTCACAGGTTTTCGCGGTTTGTGGGCGTTTAAGTGGGCGTGGCAAACTTTTTTTTAGGTCAATCGATAGGTATTGATGAGAACAATACATTTCAGTTAAAATTTTCTATCTAGCATCAAAACTGTAGGAGTTACAGTTTTGGGCGGTTTGTGGGCGTTAGAGTGGGCGTGGCAGTCTACCGAAACAAACTTGCGCTGCGTAAGAAGCTCAGGAATCTGTACGCCAAATCTCAATAGCCTAGCTCTCATAGTTTCCGAGATCTCAGCGTTCATCCGGACAGACAGACGGACAGACGGACATGGCTAGATCGGCTAGTGATCCTGATCAAGAATATATATACTTTATGGGGTCGGAAACGCTTCCTTCTGCCTGTTACATACTTTCCGACGAATCTAGTATACCCTTTTACTCTACGAGTAACGGGTATAAATACAGATTGACAACTTCATGAAAAAGGAAACTGAATTTCTAGGACATATCCTTACAAAAGAGGGCATTAAGCCAAATCCAAATAAGATCGCAATCATAGAAAAATTACTGTTACCACGAACAGAGAAGCAAATAAAAAGCTTCTTAGGTATAACAGGTTATTACAGAAAATTTATAAAAGATTATGCTAAAGTAGCACAGCCAATAACCCCAAGTATTTGAAAAAAATGTTAAAATAAATCTAAAAGACCCCACCTATGTCGAAGCATTTGAAAAATTAAAACATTTAATCAGTTCTCACCCAATTTTAAGATATCCCAATTTTGAAAAAAAATGTACATTAACTACAGATGCATCAAATTATGCAATTGGATCTGTCCTATCTCAAGACGGTCATCCAATCTGCTTTGCATCAAGAACGCTAAACAATCATGAAAAAAATTACTCAGCAACAGACAAAGAATTCCTAGCAATACTATGGAGCGTCAATTATTTCAGACCATACCTTTACGGGAATAAATTCAAAATATTAACTGACCACCAGCCAATAAAATTCTTACACTCAAAACATAAAGGTAAAGATATTTCACCCAGACACCAGAGATGGTTATTAAAATTAGGAGAATATCAATTTGAGATAGATTACTTGAAAGGAAAATAGAACAGAGTGGCAGATTTTCTTAGCAGACTGGAAGACAGCGACCTCACGAACAAAACCGAAAACGAAAGAGACAATGAATACAAAGATAATATTTCAGACATAAACATGATAGCAAACATTGAAGATAATCTCTCAACATCAACAGTACACTCAGCCGAAGAAAATTTACACAATCATTTTTATATAAAAGAGGAAATAGTTAACAAATATAAAACACAAATAATTATTACAGACAGTAAAACAGACGAGTATAAAACAAGACATGGAAAATCAATAATATTTATAGCAAAACATGACTTTCCAACAATGGGAGATATTTTCAGGAAATATATACACAAAGGAAAAGTCGGAATCTATTCAGAATTATCGTATCAAGAGTATAACATAGTACAAGAAAACTAATAGAAATGTTTTCAGACAACAAACAATTAGAATTCATAAAATGCACACTCAGAGCTCAAGATATTGAACATGAAACAGAAGCAGTAAGACAAATTTCGTTTTATCATGTAAGAGAAAGTATGCACTCAGGAATTCAGGAAACATATAACCAATTGAAAAACAAGATTTACTTTCCAAAATTGTTAGAGTTGGTGCAAATGGTTATAAATCAATGCGATTTTTGCAAAGAAATAAAATATGATAGAAATCCTATTAAAAATAAATTCAGTAAAACGGAAACCCCATCAGATAAAAATCAGATAATACACTTGGATACATATGTAATAAAAAATACACATTTTTTAACGACCATAGATAAATTTTCAAAGTTCGCAGCAGTATACCCATTAAATGATAGAAATCATATCACTATAGTAGAACAATTGGAGGAACATTTTACGAAAATAGGCAAACCAGGTAAAATAATAGCTGATAACGAATTTGATTCATTCAGGATTAAAGAACTACTAAGACAAGAAGGGATAGAATTACACTTAACAAAACCGAATAGTCACACTGGCAATTCAGATGTAGAAAGACTACACAATTCACTAGCAGAAAAGTTTAGAATAACATATAAAACGGAAGCGTCGAATATGTCAGTAAAACAAATTATGCAGAGAGCAGTGAGAAATTACAATGAAAGATATCACTCCACAATCAAATGTACCCCCAGCGAAGCCCACAACAATAAGATAGAATTGACAAAAATAAAAGAAAATATAGATAGCGCTAAACAAAAAATGTTAGAAAAGCACAACGGCAACAGGGAGCATTATGAAGAAAAACGAGAAGAGGGTTTTATAAAGAACTACAAGGCAGTCAGACACAAAGAAGCTCAGAAATTCAAAAAAGCAAATCTCGGTAATATTGACCCAATAAATATTAAACGCCCTTATAAATTTACAGAAAATACTAACGACGACTATGTTGCTGACGACAATACTAATGACAATGGCAATAACAACAACAGCGGGAACACTAACGATTCAAGAAATACCTGATCAGGACGGGTATGCGAGAGATGTAAAATCAAGATATAATTATCACAACAGATATAGTAGTACATATAATAAACTTAAAAGATGTTGACAATATTTTGAACGAAATAGGAAAAAACATAGAAATGACAAACAATGACAACAAACACATATTACAATCGGAACTAACTGAAACAAAAAACAAATTGTATACCCTATATGGAAACCACAATCGCGAAAGAAGAGGATTAATTAATGTAGTAGGTAGTTCAGCAAAATGGTTGTTTGGAACAATGGACGATGAAGACAGGAAAGAAGTTGAGAATCATATCTCTACATTTAAAGAAAACATGCAGGAAACAGATGAAGCATTAAACAAGCAAATTTACATAAATACGTATTTCAATGATACAATAAAATACATTGAACAAATAGTTAAATCAGATAGAGAGGCAATAGAGAGACAATTGAATGCAATTGAATGCAATTAGCAAATTCGAAAATAACAGATACCAGGAGAACTTATATTACGACCAACAGATAAAAATTCAGTTAATAAAAAATAAGATTGAACATTTGCAGGATAACGTTGCTTCTGCTAGATACAATATATTACATCCCAGCATATTAACAGATCACGAAATAAAAAAATACAATATCGATTTCAACAAACTAAACCATATAAAGTTAGCTACGGCTATGTTCAGAAATAATCTTTTAGTATTCGCAATAGAAATACCAAAAAACTTTATAACAGTAAAAATACAACAGATAATACCGATGCCTAATGAAGAAAACTTTAAAAAGGTCAGGAATCAGAACTGATATTTAACTATAAAAATTCAACATACACCTATAAAACAAATAAAAAATTAAAAGAAATGCGAAAAAGTAAACATTGTGTATTTAAGAAAAATTGCAAACTGATACAAAGAAATGAAATGCAAATATTAGAACTAGACGAAGAAACCGTAGTAATTAAGAATGCTAAAAATGAAACATTATATCAAAATTGTAATAGCAATGAAATTAAAATGAAAAAAAAATATTCTAATACACTTTACAAATTGTACAATAGGTATAGAAAATAATTATTTTACAAATTCATACGAATTAGATAAGAAAAGAATTTTATATGAGAAATCAAATCAAACTCAAAATTTTACTAAACAAATCACTTTTGAGAAAATATTGGAAAATAATAAGAATAACTGGTCGAACATAAGAAAATTAAAAACACATAAAGACATAAATTATTTTTTTAATGCAACCATACTTTTGTCAATAATTGTATTAATTGCTTACATTGTTTTAAAACACAAGAAAATTAAAATTCAGCTCAATAACAATAGAATTCAGGAGAATTCTTATCTAAAAGGGGGAGAAGTTACGTATAACCCCACTTCACTTCCCACATATGTCCAAAACCCAATTTCTTCTAATTGGGTGGTAATCTTAATAATAAAGTACAAGAATTGCTTAACTCAGTAAATGCTAAATAAACAATATATTAAAGTAATACAGCAAAAAGGAAATGCACAGGTTAACGATCTGGCACATGCCAACCAAAATAAGTTCTAAGAAAATATAAAATCCAAATAAGCAATATAACACAGTAAACAGGAAATGCATAGTTCATCGATCGTTATTAAATTCAGGCTAACTAGAGGCCAACGATCTTACACATGTCGACCAGAATAATTCGTAAGAAAACCTAATAAGCACTTCTGTAAACCTAAATTAAGTTTTCTTTAAAACATTATCAATAAAGAATATTCAGTTGATTTTTGCCCACCAAACCCGCTTGACATGTTTTACTTACAAATAATTTATTTTTTTTAAAACTTCGCGACTCCTTAAACAAAATTCGCGCAATGGTCAGGTCGGATTCCGAGGAGCGACGACGAGAGCAGTCGCGAAACACTGCTGATCATGCTACCTGGAGATAGATTGGGGAAAATCGAGGACCCGAGCGCGCACGGGACGCTGTAGCGCGCGCAATGGTCAGGTCGGATTCCGAGGAGCGACGGCGAGAGCAGTCGCGAAACACTGCTGACTATGCTACCTGGAGATCGATCGAGGAAAATCGAGGACGCGAGCGCACACGGGACGCTGCAGCGCACGCAAGCGCCAGGTCGAATTCCGAAGAGCGACGACGACAGCAGGTGCAAAACACTGCTGATCATGCTACCTGGAGATCGATTGAAGAAAATCGAGGACCCGAGCGCGCACGGGACGCTGTAGCGCGCGCAATGGTCAGGTCGGATTCCGAGGAGCGACGACGAGAGCAGTCGCGAAACACTGCTGATCATGCTACCTGGAGATCGAGTGAGGAAAATAGAGGACTCGAGCGTTTACGGGACGCAGCAGCTCATAGGATCACCAGGAACAACCATATCACTGGACACAGGAGCAAAAGGACCAACACAGTGCATCATCGGAACACAAGACTTCAGCAAAGATTTCGGGAGCAACAAATTCAGGAAATGGCTGACGAGCGACTTCTCACATACAGGTCGAGTTCACAAAATCGACAGGCGGAATCTTCCAGACAGTCACAGCGCAATATTGCTGCAAGAGCACAACTTTCAGAGGATGAACGAGAGGATCAACGGGAACGCCAGCGACGGAGGAGTCGAGCTACTGCAAGGGAACAATATCTTCGTAACATTAAGGACGGACCAACTAAGTTTTGTACGTGCTGCGGAGGAACGTGGTTTCCATCTCAGGTTAGTGGTTTGAACATACGTACTATTTCTTCTAAATACCCCAATTTTAGTCTAGACAATGCCTTTTATTTAAGCAGAAAGTTTCCGAGTCCGTCCGGCAAATATCAATTTTGCAGTACATGTCGTCAAGGCGTTTCCAAAGGTAGGATACCATCCCTTTGTCTCTCTAATGGCTTCGACTTTCCAGAGATACCTGAATGCCTTAAAAACTTGACATGTCTTGAGGAGCGCCTTATTTCTCCTCGAATTCCCTTCATGCGCATTATATCCCTTGGATATGAAAGGCAATGCGGAATAAGAAGCGCTGTAGTCAATGTTCCAATTTCAGTACCTGATACTGTAAGCGTACTCCCACGCACCTTTGATTCGACCCATGTAATCCAGGTTCATTTAAAAAGAAGGTTAGAATATTCCCATAATTTCATGACGGAAACTATTCGACCCGGTCGGGTTATTCAAGCTGTGCGATACTTGGTTAACACTGAGCTCTACAGAAAGCACAACATTTCCTTTGACGGTGATTGGCTCAATCAAATGGGAGCCGAAGAAGAGATACCTTTCATCGCAGATGAATCTGACCGAGAAGTCGTAGAAGAGCTTCTTCGTTAACATTCTCATTCTCAATCAAATGACGCGCAAGAAGGTGATTTAAATCCCGGAGGTCATGAAACCCTATTAGAAAACGATGATATTGGACTTCAGCGTATTGCTATGGCTCCCGGAGAAGGCCGCATTCCAACAAATTTAACCCTTGACGACGACGCAGAAGAACTTTCCTTCCCAACTATTTCTTGCGGCGAAATATTTAAGGGGAATTCGACCTATGCAAAAAAAGCAAGATCGCAAATTCGCTTTTACGACCGTCGTTGCGCAGTAGTGCCCAAAGGACTTTGTATGTATGTATGTACAAATTTTATGAAATGCTCTCTCTGCTGCTGAATCTAAATGGAACGAACTCTTAGTTATTCTATCTCTTTTATTGGATAGCAGAGACATTACTGAGGAAGAGGCAGCAGAAAAAGCTAGATTAATTCGATCGGACCCAGTAACGTGCTCCCTGTACTTCGACTACAGGTTCCTGCAATTAATGAAATTATTTAAAAGCTTCGAGATATTTGGTGGGTTAAGACTCGTCCATTATTAATGGATGATCGAATTCCAGCACAGAGGATCGCCGCACTCTCATGGCATGTATTGGTTTTCTGGTGCCCCAAAGCTAGAAGGACCCGATAACGCCGAAGAGGTCACCCGCTTTATTGATCGTTTCATTACTACCAGCACCATAAGCACAGCGCTTCATGTTTAAGGGAACTGCGAGGACAACAATTCTGTCGTTTTAATATGTCATACCCACCAATGCCTGAAACTCTGGTTTTGTATCCATTTGAAGAAAACGAATCCAACGTTGAAGAATATAAAGAAATATTTAAAAAAGTTAAAGAGCTCCTAAAGTCAGTTTCCGAAGAAGAATCGGCCATGTTTAATAATTTTGCTTACGCCTGTTGTAGTTATATAATTAACTACATAAATAAATCCAACCGTGGCGTGTCGCAACTGCTTCGAGAAGCAATGACAGAAATAAGCCATGGAAGTGTTTCCGTCAAAAGAAACTTTCAGCATTTAGGGAGCAAGTTTATTAACGCTACAGAAATATCTGCCCAAGAAGCTGCATACAACATTTTAGGTTTGTACTTGTCTGAGGCTAGTGAAGGGAATGTTTTTATTAACACTTGCCATCCAGATAAAAGGGTCCGGATAGTCCGATCTAACAGAGAATTAGAACAGCTTCCCGCAAACTCAACAGATATTTTTGAGCGAAATTTACTTGATCGATACGTGCAAAGACATGAACAGCTAGAATCGTTATGACTTGCGGAATTTGCGGCTTAGTTCAAATTCTCCAAGCTAAATGCACGGTCAGAACAGTCAAACGAAGAATATGACGAATCAATCGACTTTGATGCAGATGAAGAAAATAACGGACTGGTTGGTTAAAAAGACGTAATCATGCCCTAATTCTTAGGTGGGTTCGCTTCAGTTTAAGCTCTTCTCCATCAGATTATTTTAGAGAGCACGTTATGCTCTTTTTCCCATGGAGAAGTGAAGAGACGGAACTCATTGCAAACGACAATGAAAGCACATTTAGAAATAATTTTGAAATTATTAAACGCAATAAAGAGTAGTATGATGTGTTTGACGACATGGAGTTAGAAAGAGTTCTTCAAGATCTGCAAAATGTGGATAGAGAAGAAAACGGCCCCCTTCCCGAAGGGCCAGCCTCTCAATACCTTGATGAAGAGTTCAGAGCTTTGGCAGTCCCCGACGTCGGCCAAAACGTAAATGTACTCCAAGATGAAAATGATTCAAATGGCGAACTTCCTCTTATAAGACTTCCTCCGATAGTATCTGACGATAATTTTTGCTCGCTTACCCGGTCTCTCAACTTTAAGCAACGCCAGTATTACGCCCACGTAATGTATAATGTTGCAGACAAAAAAACATTTTATGAATATGTTGGTGGAGGGGCCGGAGTGGGAAAAAGCAGATTGATTTCTACAATATTTCAGTCTATAACTTGGCGAGCAAATAATCTTCCTGGGGCAACAGATTCCGCAAAGGTTTTACTTTGTGCTCCTACTGGAAAAGCAGCTTTTGGGATTGGGGGACAATGCATTGTAAGTTGATTGATATCCAATTAATTATTATAGATGAGATCTCGATGGTCGGATCAAAAATGCTTTGACTTTGACTTGACTTTGTCAAATTTTTAGAAGTCAATATGTAAGTTTTGGGGGCAAGTCTATAATAGTGTTTGGAGATCTGAAGCAGCTTAGCCCAGTTGGAGATCGTTGGATATTCGCAGAAAATACATCTAATCCCTATAATATTCTGGCAGGAGCTAACCTTTGGAATAACTTTAAGTTTTTCGCGCTAACGGAAATAATGCGGCAACGTGACGACCACGCTTTTGCTTTGGCTTTGAATAATATGTCTGAAGCCAACATGACAAATGCAGATATTGAGCTTTTCAGGACAAGAGTTCTTCCAGTAACCGATGTTCCTGACGATGCAATTCACTTATTCTGTTCTAATGCTGACGTAAACCATTACAACTCCCTAAAACTTGCCCAAATTAGAACTGAAGAATTTGTGTAGACTGCAGTAGATACGGTTAAGTCAACTAATATGTCTGAAAGAAGTCGAGAATCAACTCTTAGGCATGCCCAAAACATGAAGATCTCTGAAACTCAGGGTCTACCATATATTTTACACCTGAAGACTACTGCAAAATATATGGTTACCGTCAATATTGACACAAATGATGGACTTGTAAATGGGGCAACTGGTCAATTAATGCGAATTGACAACTGTATGGTTAACGGCTCATTATTAGTTACTGGACTGTGGATTAAGTTTACAGATGCCACTGTCGGTACTATACACAAATGATGGACTTGTAAATGGGGCAACTGGTCAATTAATGCGAATTGACAACTGTATGGTTAACGGCTCATTATTAGTTACTGGACTGTGGATTAAGTTTACAGATGCCACTGTCGGTACTATAGCTAGGCCAAAAGTTCGAGGAAATGATCACCCAGACTGGACTCCAATTTATAAAACAGCCCGAGTATTCCAATGCGGAAATTCGGGACATTCTTCTATTGATCGAAAACAATTTCCAGTTGTTCCTGCTGAGGCTATTACCATCCATAAGAGCCAAGGAGCAACCTACAGCAAAGTCGCAGTTCATCTTAAAAGAGGCATTAAGCGAGCTTCGTTGTACGTAGGTTGCAGCAGAGCAACTAGCGCATTGGGCCTTTTTCTTTTAGGAGACTTTGTCCCTCCAACTAGATTTGGAGCTACAAATGTCCAAGTAGAACTTGAACGTTTAAGAGGGGAAAAGGCTTTGACTACGCATTATGAATTTTTGGTCAATGAAAATGAGGATATCTCTTTATATTACCACAACGTGGAATCTCTTCGCGCTCATCGCGAAGATGTTGCCAACGACAATATTATTTGTTCTGCCAACTTTTTATGTTTTGTTGAAACCTGGACTCTTCCACAAGAGGAGTACACTTTAAGGGATTTCGACATTATAAGAAGAATAGATTGCAATCGTTTGAATGGTATTGGGAAGAACGGAATATTTATTTATGCTAAACAAAACATTTCGCAAAATGCATTCTTTCTGTTTGAGACAAAGAAGTCCACAAACACAAGGGCAACGTATCAATCGATTGCATTTAAATATCTTGACACGTCATTTATAATTCTTTATAGGAGTCCCGGATTTCCTATTGCAAGATTTCGAAATGAAATTAAAGCTGATGTGGAAAAAGTGCGTAGAATGGATAGTACTAAAGTAGTAATATTAGGAGATTTTAATATTTGCAGATCCACAGGGACTGATATTCTGGAGGAACACTTGAATGCCTATAACCTCTTTTCAATCAATCATTCTCCCACAACAAAACAAATAACACAAATTGATTGGATATTTTCAGATTCTCGAATTCCACAAGCTCTTGCCATTACTTATGAGACACCATATAGCCACCACAATGGAATTTTTTTTAAGTATAGCTTGTAGTAGGTAATATAATTAAATATATAAATTGTAAAAATTGTAATAGGTTAGAAAAAATAATAAATTGTATATAGCATATTGTATATATGTATTTTTATGGTATTATTATTTTATTTATTTCTATCTATCAGCGTAGTTTTCAAAATTGTATATATATATATAAATGATAATATTTTCCCCCTCGTGGATTGTGACCTTGACGTGGTGTGGGGGCTGAGTACGTGAAATTGTTTTAATATCACTGAAGCTAGCAACAGTCCTTAAGATGTAACATAGTGTTACTAACATTGATTTTTTTCCTATAACTGCAAGGGTATTCAAACTTCGGCTTGCCGAAGTTAACTTCCTTTCTCGTTTTAAAAGTGTTACGTCCCAAAATAGGACTACGTGTGTCCGCGAGTGGGCAGCGCCGGCTAGCTCTTGAGCACTTGGGGTGTGGGTACTCTAACCCTGCCCACACACGCGCAACAATAAAGAAACATATGTTTGTACTTTACAACACTTCACGCTGCAACAGCTGTCTTACTGCTGGGCCAAAAAATCGACGAAATGTGAGTAACTATAAGACTAACAAAACATGTGATTATCACAAAACTAACTCCCCCACTTGTTCCCTTCTAGGTCACAGGACACCATCGGATATATTGTGGGCTTTTGGGGGCAAACCCAAAGCCTCTGCGCTCCCACCCAACCGTAGCAGCCGTAGATGTCTCCGACTGCCCCTTCGACCGGTCACCGTAGGATACCTTGGGACTGTCTACATGTTCCCTCCCCTCTGAAAGATAGTTCTACTCCATATTCATACTATTACAATTTATTCACTTAGATTATTAACAGAACTTCTTTAGCTTTCTGTAAGGAAACCCATCAACCCGCCCGCCGGGTGCAACAGTCCCACACAGGGATTTCTGTAGACGATTCTATCCGTCTATCCGTCTGTTTTCTTTCTTTCGGTCCCTACCTAAAAGAGCTCTCTTGAGTGGAACCCAGACTTAACGATAATACGCGACCTATTCGACGCGGTCACTGGAGAGGATTCCCCGTGGGATTAACAAGTGTCCCGCGGATACAATTGCGGTTAAGTTTGTTTTTTTGTTTGGTTTATTGTTCTTCGGCTTTGATGATTTAAATCTTAATTCATTCTGAATTTCGAATTTAATTTTATCAAAATCGGACGACTATATCATATAACTGCCAAAGGAACGATCGTAAAATTGGAAATAAAATTTTTAATTAACTCTGAATTTTTTTAAATTTAATTTTATCAAAATCGGACGACTATATCATATAGCTGCCATAGGGCATAATATGAAACAAATTATAGCTTCGGTGTTTTTTTTTAGCATAAAACCTCTTAAGCTTGGAAATGACATTTTTTTAATTAGTTTTGAATTTCGAATTAAGTTTTATTAAAATCGGACGACTACATCATATAGCTGCTATAGGAACGATCAGAAAATTGGTGGGAAAATAATATGAAACAAATTATAGCTTCGGTGTTATTTGATATATTATCTTATACTATTGGAAATAACATTTTGTGTATTTTTAAGAATTTCGAATTATATTTAATACAAATCGGACGACTCTAACATATAGCTGTCAAAGAAACGGTCAGCGAAATAATGAAATATTTATTATACCCTTGCATTTATAATTTGTATATTATTTTTTTGTAATTGATTTTTTTAGCCATGTCCATCTGAAACTTTTCCAAAAGTCTTCTTACTTATGCAGAAAGTATATAAGTCGGAAGCAGCCTGATCGGACAACTGTATCTTATAGCTCCCATAGGAATAATCGGAAAAAATTGTTTTTATTATATCTAAGGTGTTTTTTATTTTTAGCATATAACCTCCTTCGCTTGGAAATAACATTTTTTAATTAGTTTTGAATTTCGAATTAAGTTTTATTAAAATCGGACGACTACATCATATAGCTGCTATAGGAACGATCAGAAAATTGGTGGGAAAATAATATGAAACAAATTATAGCTTCGGTGTTATTTGATATATTATCTTATACTATTGGAAATAACATTTTGTGTATTTTTAAGAATTTCGAATTATATTTAATACAAATCGGACGATTTTAACATATAGCTGTCAAAGAAACGGTCAGCGAAATAATGAAATATTTATTATACCCTTGCATTTATAATTTGTATATTATTTTTTTGTAATTGATTTTTTTAGCCATGTCCATCTGAAACTTTTCCAAAAGTCTTCTTACTTATGCAGAAAGTATATAAGTCGGAAGCAGCCTGATCGGACAACTGTATCTTATAGCTCCCATAGGAATAATCGGAAAAAATTGTTTTTATTATATCTAAGGTGTTTTTTATTTTTAGCATATAACCTCCTTCGCTTGGAAATAACATTTTTTAATTAGTTCTGAATTTCGAATTTAAAATTTAAAAATAAAATGAAACAAATTATAGCTTCAGTGTTTCCTGGCATATTATTATCTTATGCTATTGGGAATAACATTTTTTGTATTTTTAAGAATTTCGTATTTAAATTTAATAAAAATCGGACGACTCTAACATATAGCTGTCAAAGAAACGGTCAGCGAAATAATGAAATAATTATTTAAAAAAAATATGTTGCTTTGTTGATTTTGGTCGTATTTTCCTTTACTCTGGGTATAGAATATTTTAACTTTTCAGAATTACGAAATTAATTTTACACAAAAAACTGACGACTATAATATTTTGCTGAATGGGGTGGTGTTAGGACACGAATAACATGGATACAGGTGTCCAAATTATAAGGTAGGATACCTAGGTATACCCGTTTTTCCTATTTTAGATTACAGAAATAACCTTAACAATGTTGCCACGAAGCTAGATTACAGGTAATAATGCAGTTATTACGCAATCCTTAAATTAGGTAATCAACTTGGCTTACCTAATTTACCTACGAATTGTCCCTAAAATCAGGCATTGTCCGCCATCGAAAGGGTTATATGAAGGTTATGATTCAGGTATGATTCAAACCTATATATTGACTCGTAATCCTAATCCCCGGATTAGTCTGTGAAAACCAGTTGCCGAGTGACAACGTATACATTGTTGTGTGTATCTTTTATATTCAATTAATATAAACACACCGAAAGTATAAGGTGAAAAGTGAATGAAAATCCACCAAAAAGTACAATGTGAATATAAGCCCATAAAAAAGTAAAAGGTGAAAAGTTATTAAAAATCCACCAAAAGGTATAAGGTGAAAAGTGAAAAAAGTGTGTAACAAAATAATAAAGTATTATTATATTTTTTTCCTTTGGTAAGTATTTCTATAAAGTAAAACAGGATTCGTAAATTCGTATCACATAAGTCTCTTCTGGTGAAATTCAGGTGGAACATCAATAAATATTTACCAGAATCCCGACCAAAGAGATTTTGAAAATCTCTGACAAATTATAACCCCTTAACTTTTATACAGTTATTTTTTAACAGCAAAATAAAGAGAATGTCGCGCATATCATCTTTATCTCAAGAGCACCGCCGCCAAGCTGCGCTTAGACGAAGCCGAGCCCAATATGCTCAAAATGCGTCACAAATAAGGACCCGTAATGCGCACCACATTGCCTTGGCCCGTACAAGTAATTTGGAGGTAGCAGAAGAAGCTCGCTCGCGAAATTCCGCTGCTCGCTCTCAGAGAACGAGAAGCGAAAGAATTCGAGCCAGCTAACGATTGAGGTACACTGACAATCGCGCTACCTGGAGAGCGAACGAGGAAAATCGAGGACTCGAGCGCACACGGGACGCTGAAGCGCACGCAAGCGCCAGGTCGAATTCCGTAGAGCGACGACGACAGCAGGTGCAAAATACTGCTGACCATGCTACCTGCAGAACGATCGGGGAAAATGGTCAGGTCGCGCGCAATGGTCAGGTCGGATTCCGAGGAGCGACGACGAGAGCAGTCGCGAAACACTGCTGATCATGCTACCTGGAGTTCGATTGGGGAAAATCGAGGACCCGAGCGCGCACGGGACGCTGCAGCGCGCGAGTTACGTATAACCCCACTTCACTTCCCACATATGTCCAAAACCCAATTTCTTCTTTACCACCTCTTAATAATAAAGTACAAGAATTGCTTAACTCATTAAATGCTAAATGCAATATATTAAAGTAATACAGCAAACAGGAAATGCACAGGATAACGATCTGGCACATGCCAACCAAAATAAGTTCTAAGAAAATATAAAATCCAAATAAGCAATATAACACAGTAAACAGGAAATGCATAGTTCATCGATCGTTATTAAATTCAGGCTAACTAGAGGCCAACGATCTTACACATGTCGACCAGAATAATTCGTAAGAAAACCTAATAAGCACTTCTGTAAACCTTAATTAAGTTTTCTTTGAAACATTATCAATAAAGAATAAATATAAATAAATATAAACCATTTGAAGAAGCTTGGAGTCACTAAGAAGCTCGATGTATGGGTGCCACACGAATTGACGCAAAATAACATCTTTGACCGTATCGGCGCATACGAATCGCTTCTGAATCGCATCAAAATCGACCCGTTTTTGAAGCGTATGGTGACTGGCGATGAAAAGTGGGTCACTTACGACAACGTAAGACGCAAACGGTCGTGGTCGAAAAGCGGCCCAGACGGTGGCCAAGTTCAAAGTTCTTCTGTGTGTTTGGTGGGATTGGCAGGGAATCATCCACTATGACCTGTTCCCCTATGGCCAAACGCTCAATTCGGACCTGTACTGCCCTAAACAGGGCCGCTTGAAGGCAGCATGCAGGAGAGGCCATCTTTGATCAACAGAGGCCAAATTATCTTCCATTAGAACAACGGCAGGCCACACACATCTTTAGTGACGGGAGCTCGGTTGGGAGGTTCTTTTGCATCCACCGTATGTTTCGGATCTCACTCCAAGTGATTACCGCCTGTTTCTGTCCATGGCGAACGCGCTTGTTAGTCTGAAGTTGCCCACAAGAGAGTACTGTGAATATTGGCTTTCCGAGTTTATTGGCCAATAGGGAAGCGAGCTTCTATAAGAGGGGCATTATGAAGTTGGCATTTCGTTGGGAAGGCGTCATCGAACAAAAGGGCGCATATTTGACTTGAATAGCATTATTGTAACCTATTTTATGAACAATTGAAAATTCAATACATATACCGAAGGACTTTTTTGACAACCTAACATGTTATAAAACATCGGTGTTATAATTTTTTTTGACATATAGAAAAATATTTTTTCTATGATTCCTTTGGGAGCTGTAGGATTAAGTTGTCCAATCCGGCTCGTTATATACTACCTACAATAGAATAATAAGACTTTTGGAAAGGTTTAATCCGCATAGCTATTAAACTGAGAGACTAGTTAGCGTAGAAACGGACAGACGGACATGGCTAGATCGACTCGTCTAGTGAATATAATATATATACTTTATGGAGTCGGAACCGTCTCCTTCACTGCGATGTATATTACTGACTGAAATCATTATACCCTCTGCAAGGGTATACAAACATGGGCGCTAAACAGTCTTTAGCGTTATGAGGTTCGTATGCATACGAGTGAGCGCCCCCTCCGCTGAAACCAACCTACGCTGCTTAACCCCAACTTTCTAGCTTTTATAGTTTCCGAGATCTCTGCGTTCATACAGACAGACGGGCATGGCTAGATCCACTCGTCTAATGATGCTGATCAAGAATACAATATATACCATATAGTGTCAGAAACATCTTCAATGCATTGCAAACTTTTGACTGAAATTATAGCACCCTCTCTGCCAGAGTATACAAATTACGCTTAATAAACACACATACATTAATTTCTGCTTGACGGATAAAGTTTGTGAATTCCTTAACCGGGTGGAAATTCCCCTCTTCTAGGGCCACGCGTACAGATTCTGCGAGTCCCCTTTCTTTTGGACTGGAAAATCGAACTTTATTGGCGGTCACTGATGTGGCTCGATAGCCTTCCGCACTAGAAAAGGGCTTTAAAATGGAGGTCACAACCGACATGCTCGTGTGTAAGGACATGTTGACGTGCACGAATAGAAAGTACCCAAAGTGTATGTCTCAACGATAAGATACTTAAAAATGTTTTTGAAGCCCAGATACACAGTAATGTTTAATAAGCCACTTATAGATCTTTTAAATTTAATAAGAGAACATGCTCTTCAAATTAAAGATTAGTTACAACAAAACACGTTGTTGTGTGACTACGACCCACTGACATAAAAATACGTAAACAGCGTGACCGCACCGATTACGATCAAAAATACTATCAGCGTGACCGCGCCGAACAAATCAAAAAATACCATTTATCCGTCAAAAATATTGTAAAATATACTATTTCATGTTTCAGAATATAGCCTAGTACTCAGATCGACGGAAACCGCGAGCTAACCATAGGAGTGAGCGAGAGGCAAACAGGCGGCTAAAGGTTTTCGTCGGGTCTGTTTTTGAGCGCGGTACTCAGATGTGCTAAGGAAGTACCAGACAAAATACCATATTTCGCGAGTGAATTTTCGATGAACGCCGTTAGCCGCGACCCAAAGAATAAGAAATTTAATCTTTGGCGGTGTTCGTGCAAAGGCGATGTGGAAACTAAATATTAAAATGAAAGGAAAACCCCAAAATATGATGCAGGAGGTCAGTGCAGATGAAATAGAACGCCTAATCCAAGCTGTTGCCCTTTATTGTGGGATTTCACCGGCAGGAAGCAAAACAACAGTGGCAAATCTGCAGAATTGTTGAAGTGCTGGAGGAGATCCACTAGAGAATACCAGTGGGAAGGAATATGCCCGTTGGGACTTGGCTCTCTACATGGACATCCTGCCGGGCGTCTCCTCGCAAAGAAAGTGAATTCCGACGACCTCTCCATTAGTACTCCGTACACCACCACCACCAGCTACTTGGCAGCTTGAGCGGAGCTGAAAGACCCGCTGGCCTCCATAGGGAGGAGGAAAATGTAGCGCCCGCTAAGGAACAGTTGGAGAAGCCTTAGCCAGCCACTGCCAGGATGCTGGGCGACTTCCTGCAGCATCAGCGGATCAACCCCGTTCCCAATCCGGCTCCCACTTCCTCAAGGTCCAATATGCCTATTGGGACTCGGAGCTGAACTGCGGTGGAGCGGGAAAGACGGCGCAGCATCCGTGGGACGAGAAGGAAGCTTTAAACTACTAATTTAGATAAATAAAAACATTCGTTGAACGTTCCATTTATTTTTATTTTCATTTAATTGTGTACCAGCAGACTCCTCCTTTTTAAAGTTCAATATCAAACCAAACTGCTTGACAGTAAGACCGTAACACATGCATTGCGGGTGAACTTTGAAAACTTCGGTCACACTACAAAGAATACGATTTTTCGACTAGTGAAACTCTTAGCCGATCTGAGTACTATGCTTATATTACTAAACTACCATTAAAAATGTTAGTTAAAACGCCTGAATATCTGAATAAGGTACATAAATATATACATAATATAAATATAAATATAAATATATAAATTTAAAATTCTATTTTGTATATCAAACCCAATATTTGGATTCACTTTCTTAAAATTATGAAAGTTCTTAAAAATAATTAGAGTATCATTTATATTCTTACTTTTATTCTAAAAAAGTCGAGTTTCTAGATTAACTAAGTATTTAACACATAATAACAAAAAGCATAAAAAGAGTAAGCGAGAAGCTAACACGCGGCTAACGCTTTTCGTCGGGTCTGATTTTCAGCACGTTACTCAGATGAGCTAAGGAAATATCAGAAAAATACCAGATTTACCAAGTGAATTTTCGATGAACGCCGTTAGCCGCGGCCCAAGGAACAAGAAAGTTCATCTTTGGCGGTGTTCGTGCAAAGGCGATGTGGAAACTAAAAACTAAAAATGGGAGGAAAACCCCAACACCTGCAAGAGGTCAGTGCTGATGACAAAAGACACATAATCCAAGCTGTTGCCCATTATTGTGGGACTTCACCGACAGGAAGCAATACCACAACAGGGCATATACGCAGATTAGTTGAAGTGCTGGAGGAGAGAATCCCAGTGGGAAGGAACATGCCGAGTGGGTCTTCGCGCGACTCCACCTTCACCAGCTACTTGGCAGATAAAGCGGTGATGGAGGACGCACCGGCCTCTATAGGGAGGAGGAAATAAGGTTGGCCGCTAAAGCCTAGTACTCAGATCGGCTAAGAGTTTCACTAGTCTAAAAATCGTATTCTTGGTAGTGTGACCGAAGTTTTTAAAGTTCACCCGCAATACATGTAGCATGGTCCTACTGTCAAGCAGCTGGGTTTGTTGCCAAACGGAAAACAAATGAATTGGAGAAATTTAAAAAGATGGAGTCTGCTGTTACGCAAAGAAATTTAAATAAAAATGGAATGTTCAACGAATGTTTTCATTTATGTAAATTAGTAGTTTAAAGCTTCCTTCTCATCCCACGGTTGCTTCGCCATCTTTCCCGCTCCACCGCAGTACAGCTCCGAGTCCCAATAGGCATATTGGATCTTGTGGAAGTGGGAGAACAGGGCTGATCCGCTGATGCTGCAGAAAGTCGCCCAGCATCCAGGCAATGGCTGGCTATGGCTTCTCAAACTGTTCCTTAGCGGGCGCTCTATTTTCCTCCTCCCTATAGAAGCCAGCGGGTCCTCCAGCTCCGCTTAAGCTGCCAAGTAGCTGGTGGTGGTAGTGTTCGGAGGCCTAATGGAGAGGTCGGTCGGAGATCGTAGTACTGGTGGTTCCTCAAAAAATATACTTCTATTAGTACAACGAACCAAAAAATTTATTGGACGGATCTTACTTTCTTTGTGAGGATGCGCGCGGCGCGATGTCCATGTAGAGATCGAAGTCCCACTCGGGACTCCTCCATCACAGCTTTAGCTGCCAAATAGCTGGTGGAGGTGGAGTCCAGTGGTTCTTCAATGGAGAGCTCTTCGAAGATCGCGCGAAGTCCCACTCGGCATGTTCCTTCCCACTGGGATTCTCTCATGGATCTCCTACAGCACTTCAACTATTCTGCGAAGTTGCCCCTTTTGTGGAATTGCTTCCTGTCGGTGAAATCCCACAACAAATGGCATAAGCTTGGATTTGGCGTCCTATTTCATCTGGGGTTTTCCTTCCATTTTTAATTTTTAGTTCCCACATCGCCTTTGCCCGAACACCGCCAAAGATTAAATTTCTTATTCTTTGGGCCGCGGCTAACGGCGTTAATCGAAAATTCACTCGAGAAATCTGGTATTTTTTCTGGTATTTGTTTAGCTCATCTGAGTACCGCGCTGAAAAACAGTCCCGACAAAAAGCCTCTCGCTCACTCCTATGGCTAGCTCGCGGTCTTCGTCGATCTGAGTACTTGGCTTAAGGACCAGCTGGAGGAGCCATCACCAGCCATTAGCAGGATGTTGGGCGACTATATGCAGCATCAGGCGGAACAATCCCGTTCCGACTTCCACTTCCTCAAGGTCCAATATGCCTATTGGGATTCGGAGCTGGACTACAGATGGCGCGGGAAACATGGCGAAGCATCCGTGGGACGGGAAAAAGCTTTATACGACTAATTTACATAAATAAAACATTCGTTGAACATTCTATTTATATATATGTTTATTTCCTTGTGCACCAGTAGACTCTTCTTTTTTAAATTGCTCCAGTTGATTTGTTTTCCGTTCAAAAAACGAAGCTGCTTGACAGAAAGACCATGATACATGCATTGCGGGTGAACTTTGAAAACTTGGGTCACACTACAAAGAATATGATCTTTCGACTAGTGAAACTCTTAGCTGATCTGAGTACTGGGCTTTAACTTTAAACTTTATATTTTAAATAACAAATATGCTTAATTTCATGTTACAAACGTCTAGATAGGTAAACAATTGTCGGAAATTGATAGTGTGACTTACAGTAAAATAAGACATATTTAATACAACTTCAATATAAAGCCTAGTACACAGATCGGCTAAGAGTTTCACTAGTCGAAAAATCTAATACTTTGTAGTGTGACAGAAGTTGTCAAAGTTCACCCGCAATGCATGTGGTATGGTCGAACTGTCAAGCAGCTGGGCTTGTTGCCAAACGGAAAACAAATCAATTGGAGCAATTTAAAAAAAAGAGTCTGCTGGTGCACAAAGAAATTAAAATAAAATTAAATAAAATATTTAACGAATGTTTTTATTTATGTAAATAAGAAAATTAAGGCTTCCTTCTCGTCCCACGGATGCTTCGCCATCTTTCCCGAGCCATCTGTAGTCCAGCACCGAGTCCCAATAGGCTGCCCAATAATAGCTGGTGATGTCCCTTAGCGGGCGACCTTATTTTCTCCTCCCTATAGAAGCCAGCGCGTCCTCCTTCTCCGCTTTACCTGTCAAGTAGCTAATGGAGGTGGAGTCCTCGATGGAGAGCTCGTCGGAGATCGAGCGATGTCCCATGTTCCATCCCACTGGGATTCTCTAGGGGATCTTCTAAACCGCTTCAATTATTCTGCGGATTTGCCCCGCAGTGGTATTGCTTCCTGTCGGTGAAGTCCCCCAATAATGGGCAACAGCTTGGATTAGGCGTCCTTTTTCATTTGCACTGACCTCCTTTAGCCGTTTTTGGTGTTTTTCTACCATTTTTAATTTTTAAATTCCCCACCGCTTCTGCACGAACACCGCCAAAGATTAAATTTATTATTCTTTGGGCCGCGGCTAACGGGGTTCATCTAAAATTCACTCGCGATATTTGGTATTTTTTCTGGTATTTCCATAGCTCATCTGAGTATCGCGCTGAAAAACAGACCCGACGAAAAACTTTAGCCGCCTGTTTGCCTCTAGCTCACTCCTATGGTTAGGTCGCGGTTTTCGTCGATGTGAGTACTAGGCTTAACTTAAGACAATTCATTTTTATTTCTGAATGCTATTTATACAGTTATATGCAATTTTTTTATATTTTGTTCTAAACTTATTAGTGGCAGCATTGTTTTTAGATCGCAAGGCACTAATTAAGTTCCTTTAATATAAGTTACGTTTATTTTATTTGCTTGCAGCACTTTATTGCATGTGAAAAACTAAAAAAATTAAGAATAAAGCATTGGTTGCGTCCAGCAGAACAACATGATAACTGATTACTGATCCATCAGTAATCAGTAATAAAGTGATTGTTGCACTACGACCAATTTAAAAAGACATTTAAATTGCATGATTGAATTGAGAACTGATGGATCAGTACAGATACATAACGAAGTTAAAAGTAAAACAAATGAGCTGAAAAACTCCACTATGCAATTTAAATGTCTTTTTAAATTGGTCGTAGTGCAACAATCACTGTTTATATATATATACTTAAATGCTTTTATAAAAACGAAATCGGTTGCTACGCAACTGTAACACTGCACACAGTAATCGAGGACACGTAAAAAAGGCCTGAACAGTTGTACAGAACGTAGCTTACTTCATGGTTTTTTAATAATAATTATGTTAATTCTTATCGATATTTTACTCATCGATACACGGAGGTGCAATGTATGATGTATCACGAAAAAGTAGCGCACTTTTTTTTTACCGATCATGATGCAAGAATTTTTGCATCATGAGTAGTATTCATGTGCGTTCAGCAGAATTATCGTATGAATTCCATCCATCAGTGATCAGGTATCATGTTGTTCTGCTGGACGCGGCCATTGAATTGGGGTTTGTACATGATTTCATCTTTATTGCAGCTCTAATGATTGGGCAGAATTGTACTTTTTTGGTAAAATCTTGTTCATTGCCTTGTTCGTCCAAGATAGAGCGGCCCTAGACCGCCAGGAGCTTATACCGGCAGTTAATGATGGGTTGTGCCTCCTAGACGTCCCAAGGGGCACCAACGGAAGGGTGGGGGATTTCTTTTACTTTTACGTTATTTTTATACAGTGGGTATAATGATTTCAGTCAGAAGTTCGCAACGCAGTGAAGGAGTAGATCTGGATTCCGATTCGATCTCGATTCGACTTAATCGATTCTTTACCCCAGACCAAACAATCGATTCTTTTTTTTTGGGAATCGATTCTTTTGGCCATGCTACATTGGAACTTGTTGTGAAATTCGATGTGACACGTCTTAAAACGAAGTTTGTAGTCGAAATATTTATATTTTTTGTCTATTATTTATTTACAATTTGTTTCTTTTAAATTATATAGGTTGCTAGTTGGTGGCAGGACTGTGAATGTGTATATGATCTCTAAAAAAACAGAATGATCTATTTTTAAATACAATATCAAAACATTATTTTATTATTATTTTTAAGAAAATAAGATTTGTAAGCCTTTTTTCTCTTTTGTTTTTAATTCAACCATTTAAGTTCTATTAATCGATTAAATCCATTTTTGGAAGCGAAAAGATCGAATGGATCGATTGTGTAAAGTAAATAGAATATTAAAATATACTCTTGGAAGTATCATGTTTTAATGTATCAGAAAAAAAAAAATTTTTTTAAATGACTTAATGTGGAATACTGAACAATATTACTCAAATGTTTAATATGAATTCCAGTCTGTGTGGTTTGTATTATGTGTTTGTAATCTTACCCTGTAAAAAAGCTCGTGTTGTCTTCTTGATAGAGCCAACACGTAAGTAGCCTTGCAAATGAATATATTTTATAAAGTCTCATCTTCTAAAAGGGATTTTTTGGTGAGTCCAGAAGAGTCCATCAAGATCTAGAGAAACTCTAATTGTTAGGACATAACCTTAAAATGGATAAAGAAGATTTATTTGGCAAATGATACTGTGTTCAGGCCCACTGTCCGGCGAATCTGGCCCCGCTATCCAATTGCACCGCTCTCCTACTGCACCGCTCTCTCGCTCTGCCGGTCTGCCGCGGAACTACGCTTAGACTTAATCAGTTAAGTTAGATTCTGGCAGTACATAAGAATAAACCGCGGTCGCTCCCCCGCCTATTTTGTAAAGTGAACACTTTGCGTAATTTCTTTCGGTCAACGGGGCACTTCGCGTATCGTGTGGTTTCTCCCCTACAGCTCGACGCAGTCCAGTTCCCACCGCCGCCTCCCACGCCATTCAACCAGCGCCGACGGTACCCCACTACCCATCCAGCGTACATTTTGGTCCTTCAAGCCGGATCTTGAAACAAGATAAGTAAAGCTTTGTCATCTTATTAATTGCCGGTCTGCAGTCAGCCACTCGAAAATATAATTCGTTTGACTTTCTGTATGATATGTCCAAAATCCAAGTCCGATTAAATCCGACAACGGCAATTAATAAATTACTTCGCCATTTTTTCTTCGATTTTCCTTTTGCTACGTGCGGCCATATTTTCCGATTCCTTTTCTTATTGCATTTTGCGGCTCATCCATACATACAAACACTTATATAAAATCAAGAAAAAAAATTCCAAGCTTAGAAAAAATATTGTGCAAATATATGCCAAGCATACAGTGAGAATTATTTAATTTCCAGTGTTCTGCCAATTCAGGCACCCAATACTTTCCAAGTTTTTCTCACTGTATATCCGCAGCCTCTAAAGCACTTTCACATATTCTTTTCGTTTTTCCAAATACAGTCCACATACAAATAAATCGAAAACGTCCACCACAACACATACCCGCCGGCAATAATTAAGTAATAAATTTAAAACCTTCGAACATATCTACATACATACATATTTACATACATATAAATGTCTACATACATATCCATATCTACATACATATCCATATCTATATACATAAATACCTACCTACATATCCATACCCTTCAGTTCTGCAGTAGGGACGCGGTGACATGGCTCAAGGCAAAAAGCTTTTTTTGTGCCTAAAACGCTGTGCCGCTGTTGACGTCAGCAGAGCAGTCGGCGCAGCGTAGAAGACTGCCCACGAAAACGATCGTGCAACAAAGAGAGGCAGATATTCGGATATTTCCCTCTCTTTCTTGTCTTATAATCTGCCTGCACTCCGCGCTCGCAGAGACAAATTTCGGCTGGTCCGTTATTTTTTTTGCGTCTCTCCGTTATGTTCGGCTAGCGACTAATATTTCGGCGGAAAAATTTTCGTGAAGAAGCGACATGTGAATGCCCTAATATTCTAGGAGCATTATTGTGTATCGAAAAAAACAACTAATATTGTTTTATAAAAGTAAACTATTTGATTATAGTAAAATTTAGTAAATTGAATTTACTTATAATGTTATATTTACTTATTATACATTCTTATTACAATATAATTTTATAGTTAAGTTATAGAAATTTAGTCCGTTAAAATTGATTTCAGTATTTAAAACATTTAAGTATTAACATTTAAAAAAAAATCGTATTGTATTTTTTACTCAAGAAGTAAAAACTATATAGTCGGATATATTTTACTTTAGAAAGGGTATAGGTGCAGTGGCACGCGCCAACAGCGAAGAGAAAACAAAAGAAATCTAGTAAAGGGGTGAGAAGACTTGGTGCATTCTGTTTGAGTGATTGAAAGGGAAGCATCCATTTTAATGGTGCGCAGCAGAGTTACTTTAATCGTTTAGTTAATATAATAAAGTCAGGTAAGTGCTACATTAAGTTTAAGATGTTGTGCATTGATCTTAGTTTAAAGTACGTAAATTTTGAAGGTATTCAATGGGTTCCGTTAGCCGAAAGTGGATGACGAAATGTTTTGTGCCAATAAAAATTCTGCAACAAGCTATAAAAGGTAAATATACAATTAAACAAATAAAACGCATTTTTTAAACATATGTTTTTTCAGGAGCGTTGGCCAAGGATTCAGAGGACCCGGACAAAGGTTTAAGAACGGCGATGTCTAACGTTAAAAATAAGCTTACGAAGCAAAAAAACAGAAACAATAATTGTACAATTTTTGAAAATCTAAATAGTACCATATAATTAAAATGAATTAAAATGAAATGAATTAAATTCTATATTTTTTTAATTGAAAACTCAAGGAAAAATTCTGATTTTCACAAGTGATTCACTTGGGACGTGTCCCTTGCAAGTGATTTCACAAGTGAAAACTCAAGGAAAAATTATGATTTTCCCAAGTGTTTCACTTGGGACGTGTCCCTTGCAAGTGATTTCACAAGTGAAAACTCAAGGAAAAATTCTGATTTTCCCAAGTGATTCACTTGGGACGAGTCACCGGCACGTGACAGGCCATACGAAAAATGAGTATAAGGAACAAGTGAATTCCCGTAGGACTTCGAAAAATTTTCATTTGAATTTTCACTTGTGAAAATGCGGACATCCCATACAATTTTCTATATGGAGCGTCACTTGTTCTTCACTTGTGCAAGAGGACATGTCCCACGGGATTCACAAGGTGATTCACAAGTGAAACTTTTTTTTTGGAACTGAAGGGTATCTACATACACACATACCTACATACATTCACATATAATTTTATTTTTCACCGTCCCTAATTAAAGTTTTCCGTCGGCCATCCGGTTAAATATAATAAAAAAAAATTACACCAACCGACATGAACATTTTTTTTGGCTTTTGTTTTATTTAACAATCACAAAAATATTTAGTATTTACTTGGTACTTGGTATTTACTACGTAAAAATTATTTTATCGATCCACCAATATTTTTTTTTGTATATTTTAGAATTTTTTCCCTCGGAATATTAAATAAAATAAAAAGAATACAGTAGTACTAAAAAGTCAACAAATAACATCCTCCGGCCAACATCTTACTGTCATACTTTGGTATTTTTCTTCACTCAAAAGTTTAAATAACGGCGGATTATAATACATATTAACACATATTTGGTATTTTCCCCCCTCAATTTATTTCAAAGGCAAAAATAATACCAGCACTAAAAAAAACCAAACATGATCCCAATTATACAATATTGAAATATACATATACCAAAAAGTTTAATTACCATAGTATTTTTTCTCCAAGGGTGATATACGAACTCCTTACTCACCGTTCCTAATCCGTATCATTGGGGTTAATTCCACAAAGTAACCAGTTCGGTACGTGCTCCAATTTCTATTTCTCCGATCCACGACTTTTTTAGGTCGACACCTCGTTCCACTGTTTCAGAAGTGGGCCAGTTTTCCTATTTATTCGACATTAACAAAGGCGAGCAGATTCTGACCCAAAAATGGTCAATTTTTTAAAAGGTCCGTTGGAAGTGATAATAACAAGTTGTCTATTCCACCTGCAGTAGTCCCAGGCATATCCGTAGATCCGCCCGCACCCGAACTAACACACACACTACACAGAGGCAACTCCTCCCCATCGCCTTTGAATCCCTCCCCGAGACATAGATCAAGACCAAATACACCAGTTGCCACCGCTACCGGGTTCACTGACTCTACAGTCCAAAATACTTCGCGACGGGGTATAGATCCGTCTTGCTGGGCACCGCCATAATTGACATATGTCACATTCGCATTTTAAAGCTCGTGCCTTGATAGATTCAGGATCGGAGGCAACCTTTATTTCTGAGCGGCTGTTCAAATTAATTAGGTTGTCTCACCAAGTAATCCGAGTCCAAGTATCGGGCTTAAACCAGACAGTATCCGCTGAATCCAAAAAGCTCTGTCAGTTTACTATCCGTTCTCCAACCAGGCCTGGCTTGCAAATAAACACGACGGCCTATGCTCTTCCTCAATTAGCCGGAAACCTCCCATCTTGTCCGATTCCGCAACAGTTTCTGCGGGATCTTTCTGAACTGCGACTAGCGGATCCAAAGTTCTACGAGAGCGCACAGATAGATATTCTGGTCGGAGCCGACGTACTGCCATCCATTCTCCTAAGCGGCAGCCGGCCGAACATTTGTGGCTCTCTCCTCGGTCAAGAAACCATTTTCGGGTGGATCCTAACAGGACCCGTTCCCGCTCCAAGGGAAAATCAGATTTCCGTTTTTTCCACACGAATCTCCCACACGGTTGACACGTCCCTGGATAAACTTCTCACCAAATTTGGGAGGTGGAGGATCTGCCAGTAAAAGTGACAAAATCTTCCGATTTGACATGTAAGGAAAATTTTCTCCGAACGACTACGAGAGACGATAACGACAGGTAACGTCGTAAGTCTTCCGTTTCGTTATCCTAAAAACGTAAAATCCGCCCTCGGTCACTCCAGATCCTTCGCGTTGTCGTAGTTTCTAAGAACCGAGCAACGCCTAAAGAGGGACAGTCAGCTGAAAACCGGACAGTACAACCAACAAACTGCGTGTGGTTTTCAATGCCTCCAGCCATTCAGAGAATGGGGTCAGTTTAAATGCTGGCCCAGTCTTACAGTCCGATCTAACTATCCAGATCCTGAAGTGGCGATATTTCCGTTACGTCTACAGTGCCGATATCGAGAAAATGTATCGACAGATATGAGTAGATCCGAAGATCCGGAGATTTCGAATTACAGAGGTAACTTTTGGAGTCAATTGCGCGCCATTCCTGGTCATTCGAGTCCTGCAACAGCTGGCAACTGACGTGCAGCTCAGCCATCCAAGAGCGAGCAACGTCATGCCAAATCATATGTATGTAGATGATGTACTTTCGGGAGCTGACTCCGCCGAGGACGCTAAGCTCGTTGTTCGCGAGCTACAAAGTGGTCTAGGTTCCGAGGACTTTCCATGGAGTAAATGGACCTCCAACCACAAAGAAGTATTAGCTCATATCCAAAGCGATCATCTTCTGACAACAGACTTTCTCGAGATCGACACTGAGAGCACAGCCAAAACTCTCGGCGTACGATGGAAGACGACGTCCGATGAGTTCTTCTTCGTCCCACAAGACTTAGCAACGGAAATCACCCCCACGAAACACCAAGTATGTTCCCAAATTGCCAAGCTGTTTGATTCAGCAGGCTGGCTCGCTCCATTTGTTGTGTGTGCCGAAATCTTTTTGCAAGAGATTCGGCTTCAGGATCTAGGTTGGGACGATATACTTCCAATTGAGCTGTGCCAAAGGTGGAACAGCTTTCTCCCGAGCTATTCGGTCCTAGACCAGGTCAGAATAGCCAGATGGGTTTCCTTACGTCCAGAGCATCACGGATTCTGTGACGCCTCGCAATAGGCATACGGAGCTGCGATCTATGTGCGCGTAGAGGTGGGACATAAGACGATGGTACACGGCCAAGACGCGTGTGGCGCCAGTCACAGTTTGATGAACGACATTACATAATACTACCGTACGAATGTGCACTCTCGCGGCTTCTGGTAAAATTTACGCATCTCATTTTATTACATGGTGGTAATCAGTTAGTGGTGCGTCACACCCGGTCCAGATACTAGGTTCCGAGAATAAACAATTTAGTGAAGGCAGTGGTTAACTCCTGCTAGGTCTGCGTTTGATATAAAAATTTATACCGGAAGAGCTTGTCTCATTAAAAAGGGGTATGTGTTGGTTTTCGTTTGTTTTTCTACCAAGGCCATCCATCTAGAGCCTACATCCGACTTAACGACTGAAAAGTTTCTGGCCGCTTTCGCTCGTTTCGTCTCTAGAAGAGGGTGTCCTCGCCAAGTCCAATCCGACAATGGAAAGACCTTCGTCGGCGCCTCCACCGTGCTTTCCCGAGACTTCCTCCAAGCCGTTAAAGAGTCTGTGACCGATGCGTATAGTCATCAGCACCTGGCAATTAATTCCTCCTGGGGCTCTCCATATGGGCGGCCTATGGGAAGCTGGTGTCAAGAGCTTCAAGACCTTGTTTTACAAGTCTACCGCTACACGGAAGGACACCTTTGAAGAGCTGTGCACCCTCCTAGCGAGAATCGAGGCTTGTCTGAATTCCAGACCGCTATCTCCCACGTCCGAGGATCCAATTGATATCTTAGCGTTGACACCAGGGCACTTTCTTGTCGGTGGACCTCTTCTATCCATAGTAGAACCTAAAGGATGAGTACCTTTAGGAGCTCCACAAGCGCAACAAGTGGCAAGCTCCCACAGAAACTCTGCGCGTCGGCGACATGGTCGTCATTAAGGATGACAATTTGCCCTCAAATGAGTGGCGACTCGGAAGAATAAACTCCGTTTTTCCGGGAACCGATGGCAATGTCCGCGTTGTCGACATTCGTCACTGTCGTACCAAGGTGGTTCTTCTTCCAAGAGAGCCGTTCTAAAACACCTTAGTTCGTAGCCATTATCCACGTCATTGTTAATCAGCCCTGTTTGTTTTTTCCTTATCCATACCCTACCCAGTAAAATGGCTCCCCGTCCACGTAGCACTCAGGCATTGGATAGCAGACGTACGAGAGATATTCAACCCATCCTCTTCGGAAGTGTCAGAGGTTCCTAAAGCTAAGCGCAGAGAAGCGGCTGCGGGCAGTTCTTATAAACAAGTACTGCGCAAACTGTCTCGCACACGAGCACTCCACTGGGAGCTGTCGTAGCGGTGACCTGTGCAGAACGTGCGTCCGGAACCATCACACGCTGCTCCACATGCACAAACTCGTTTCCCGGAAAAAGTCCGGCTCCCAACAGACCGCTTCTCCGCAGCGTTCGCGCCGGCAAGATCCGCCTACTCGCCAAACGCTTTCCCCTCCACCGCGCTCAGCATCCTCGACACCAGCTCCTCCCGACTGCTTTGGTGATCGTCGAGACCGGGGAGAAGACGTTCGACGCCGCCGCACTCATCGATGCGTGCACCCCGACAAGAAGAGAGCATCTGCATGGCGACTATTCGGTTGAAGGTCGACGAGGCAATCAAGCTGGAGGTGGTCCTTAAGATCGAGCCGAACGTGCGCATCCGCACCACCATCCGCTCAGTGAGAGCGTAATAAAGAAGTTTAAGCAGCTACCGGTCGCGGACTAGCGGTTCCATCGGCCAGCCACCATTTCCCTGATCCTGGGCGCTGCTGGACTGCCAGTAGCCCAGAAGACGGTGTTCGGGTGGATCCTCTCCGGCGCCTATACGCAGGCTTAAGGCGACTGGCCGAGGTTCCGTCTCTTTTTGCAACGCTAGCGATTGCAAGGGGGGCGGATTGTTCAGGCCCACTGTCCGGCGAATCTGGACCCCGGCCCCGCTATCCAATTGCACCGCTCTCCTACTGCACCGCTCTCTTGCTCTTCCGCTCTGTTCCCAGCTCCCCTCCGTGAAGTCTCCGCTGCGCTTTGGAGCGCGGATATCAGCTTAGACTTAAGCAGTTCGATTCTGGCAGTTCATAAGAATAAACCGCGGTCAGTCCCCCGCCTATTTTGTAAAGTGAACATTTTGCGTAATTTCTTTCGGTCAACGGGACACTTCGCGTATCGTGTGGTTTCTCCCCTACAGCTCGACGCAGTCCGCCGCATCCGACGTACGCCAGCCGCTCTAGCAGCAAACCGCCGAAGCCCAGCGCAGTAACCCGACGACGTAGCCAGTTCCCGCCGCCGCCGCCTCCCACGCCATACTACCAGCGCCGACGGTACCCCGTTCCCCCCCGGCGAACATACTGTGTTTTATTTTATGAAAGCTGCCTTCTCAGAAGTGGAGTTTGAACAGCACAGTGATATTATAGACCAAGCGAGTAAAAAATGTTTCTACCGCTTGACGCAAATGTGGAAGAGTTCTTATGGTAATTTAAGTCAGTTGCAAGTTTGGCTGCAAGAAAAAAAACTTGCTGATTTTGCTAGTATTCTCAAACTTCTTTCAATATGCGCCGAAAAAGCTAAGTAAATGTGCCAATCAATTATGGCACCGATCAAAAATCACGAAGCTCTCTCCTCTAATAAGGCACTTGCACTTCTTTTGGATCAAAATTATACAAAGGAGCAATACTTTGTTATATGTGAGCAATAAAAAGCAATGTAATATGTATTCAATATACTAGACGTAATAAGAAGTAATAACAAAGCTATAGTACCGCTGCAGTCTTATTAGTTATTATGGAAAAACCGCACCCCAGGATACGATTTGCACCGGCAGAGGGCGAAACATCTGTGATTGTTGGTAGGATGGAAGGGTTTTGATTGTTATTTATTTACTTTAACGTAACAGTTTTTTTGTTTTGTTAATAAAGTTCTTTGTGTTTCAGTAGGTGTTGATCCTTAGTTTTGGTTTCGTGGGTGGGTTTGGAAACAAATAATGCAGGACTCAGCGAGCGGCCGATGTCCTTAAGTGGTGACAATTAACCTAGGTCGTTGATAGCCAGTTCAATTGACGAGCGCAGTCAAGTTTTCGGAACAGAGACCACTGGCGGGTAATTGGTTCCATCTTCCCTGATTTGAACCTGAAAATAGAAGGAAAGAGAAGGGATAAAGAAATCGATATAAATAAATGGTATTAACAATTGTGAATTTGGGAGGATTCGCGAGTAATATTCGTTTATTTATGTACCTATATATATTTATTAATTTATTTGTTTATATTTATTTATTTTTATTTCAATGCATGTTAATTTATATTATTATTGATTGTTGGAGATATGCAATTTTTGGCGTGTTTAGTTTTGTTGTCTTTGGTGTTAGGTTTATTTTTGTATAACTTGGCAAAAGATAGCGAGGTAGGGAACAAGCACGGATATGGGCTTCGTTCTGTGGTTCCTTAATCCGGGAAAGACGAGGTTTTGTGGTCCATTGAAGAAGAGAGCGATTTGTTTGCCGAGGACTCAGCAAGGCCGGTAGTGGAAAAAGCAGGAGCGTGAGTGAGTGATTTTCGCGGAAACAAAATTGGTGCATTGGGATGGCATTATATGACAGTAGTTGCTGCTTAACATGATTCAGGAGCAGCTTTTCAAAAATCTTTGATAGGCACGGCATGAGACTGATTGGCTTTTATGATGAAGGCTGGAACTTGTCCTTTCCGGCTTTATGGATCATGAGGGGGTAGTATGGCGGGGTAGCTTTTAGTATGATGTACATGTTTGGGAAGCTATCAATATGGGTTCTTACATAATTTCTGTATTTAAGCCAACCTGCTTTACTATTTAAAGAGTTATACAGCATAATGTCAAAAAGAATCTGGGAACAGCATGTGAGAGATGCCGCCAACGGTATGGGGTCAAACCATCTTGGTCAAACCAAGTCAGGAACCTCCAGAACTCGTCCTCAGTGACTTTGGGAAGTCCTCCAACGCCAAGTTCGCCAGGAAACTCGTAAAAGCTTGAGTGGTTAATGCGGTCGGCAACAACGCCTACGAGTTGGAAGACTTGCAACTACGTCATCTGGGAGTTTACCACGCCAAAGATAACCGTGTGTTTCCTAGAAGGAGGCAAAAAATAAACCAGGGCACGTTACAACAATGTGGACATACTTCCCGGCAAAAGTGGGCCCCGCGTTGAGTGCCGTATGAAACTGCTAGTATGGTGACTGACCAGGATCCATCAGGAAATTATTTAATTGCTCCCAATGATTTTGTCGATTCGGGCCAAGAGAGTTTAGACAAGGAGAAGTTTAAGAGAGTTTAGACAATGACAGTTTGGAGAACGAGAGGTTGGAGAAAGAGAGTTCGGAGATCGAGAGGTTGGAGAGCGAGAGAGTGGAGACTTCGATGGCAGGGCGAGGGTGCCGCGTGCGAAAGGAAATAAGGATAAGGACCAGGAGAAGAAGTGCCACATCTCAGCAGCGGGACGGCGGGCCTGCGTTCCACATGCCACAGGACGATCAGCAGGACAGTGCCAAGACATAGGACTCCAGGTGGTAGCTGTGGGTCTAGGACAAAGAGGCCAAACAGGATCCGAGGACTTTGGACCTGGAGTCGATGACCCGTTTTTGAGAGCACCAGGCTTCGAAAATTCGAAGGGAGACTGTAGCTGCCATATTGGGGATCAGAAACGATCTCATTAAAATCACGCTTGTGCTGAAAATTAAATAAAGTGTGTTACTGGTAAAAGCTAGTTTCATTTTTTTCAAGTGTGTGTCTTTAGGTCAACCGAAACATTTTTTTGCGGATGCATTTTTTCATTTGCGGTTGTTCCAGTGTAAGGCAAATTCATTTTATATTAGAGAAAAGCATGCGTATGAATTAATGCAGATTTTCCCTTTTCCTTTTCAGTCAAAATCTGGTTGCAGTAATTCGCAAATCGCAAGACAATTGCAACGCACACATAACTGTTTATTATCGGTGAAAAAATCTCCGTCTGGGCTAATGCCAGTCGTTAAATGAAACCCTGATTTCTTTGGACTTTGATTCTATGACCAGTACAAACAAGTGGCCCTACGACACCAAGCAACGCTTGTTACGCGCGGAGGCCTATTCCCTTTTGGGCGTAAGAAACGAAATCACGGACATAAAAAAAGACAATATATCCATAGACAATGAAAATACATGCAGGAAAAAAATAGACCTACAATGATTTATAACTAGTGGAATATAGTTTCTAGTGAATATATCTAGCACATTAAAATACAGGCGACAGAGTAACTCGGGACTGTCCACTTGGCTAATGAGGGTAAGTTGATTAAAAGAAGTCTGCTGAAGTAAGGCGGTAGTATTAGGCTTGAATCCAGTTAAGGCAAATATCAGAAAGATTTTGTGTACAAACTCAATCCGGTCTATATGTATCCTGTATTGGGGCTCCAGACGGGAGCGCAGTATTCAAGAATTGGCCGGACTAATGAAATGAACAAGTTTTTTGTTACGTAAGGGTCACTAAATTCTTTGGACCACCTGTTATAAATAAAATAGTTATAACAAAATAGTAATGTGGTCAGAAAATTTAAGTTTGAGATCCATTTAGACGCCAAGGTCATCAACATGCGTTATCCTGTCCAACTCATAGCCTCTTAAAGTATAATCGGTGAAGTATGGGTTTACACTAATGAAGGTGATTACTTTGCTCTTAGAGATTTAAGATTATTTTTTTATCATTGCATAAAGTTTGAAATGCATCAAGATCAGATTGTAAAGAGAAGCTTCATCAGCGTACATAAGTGCACGTTACTTTGTTTGGACTAGAGGAAAAGGAGCGGACCAAGGTGACTTCCTTCTGTTTCACCTGAAGTACCTCAAATTATGGATGAAAAAGAGTTTTGAAAAATGACTCTTTGTATCCTGTCATTCACATAACTTTAGGTCCACTTAAGGAGATCACACGGTAACACTAATTGGTCAAATTTTGGAACTAGAAGCGGATGATTTACAGAGTCAAACGTTTTACTAAAATCAGTGTAAACCAGTCAATCTGAAAAATTTTCCTGAATCTATCGCTGCCGTTGACCGATGTTTTAGAAATCTGTGTTGGCATGAGAAAATATGAGACCTACAACTATGCTGCTATTGGGATGTAATAATGTTTTCAAACAGCTACGGTATTGCTGACAGCTTTGGGTGACTGTAACGAAATGATTTTAATGGTCTGCACGCTACGTGATTCGTGGGGCTAGCTCAGTAGATTGTGTGTTCGTCCCACCAAATTTATATGACGTGACTGCCCCTAAGATCAGGATTCAAGTAATAACAACAGTGGGTTTATTTTCGATCTACTTGTTACAGCGGTGGGTGGCTCGGTTGGTCTCGGTGTCGTCTCGCGTTGATTCCAATGGCTGCTGATACTGGTCGTACTAGCTCGTCGACGCGTTGACTCGGTGATCGCTGACTCCTTCCTGTATCTCGGGATGATCGTAGTGTCCCTTGCCTCTGCTCTGCGGGCTTAGGGAAACGTCACCGTTCTCAGACTAGGGGGAACAGGTGCCTCGCTTTCCAGGCCACCGCCTTTTGAGACAATGACTTCCTGTCCCTTTCTCTGTCCCGGACGGTCCCACTAGGGTTTCGCTTAGTTCGCGCTGACAGTCAATGCTAATGCCAGGAAGCTGCATAGCAGTCGACTTCGCTTTACGCCTAGCGCAGACGAACGTTTCACGATAGCCTCACCCTGGTTCTCTGGCACTCTAGTTTCGGTCAGTTGCTGTTCCGGGACTTTGCCGGTAATCGCTGGGCTCTCCAGTACAACGCCTTTTGAAACCAGAAATCGATCGACCACTCGTTCTTCGCGCCAGATCTTGCTCAGACGGGCAGGGCCCACTGGGTCTAGACAACTCATCGCAGGACTCTATTGCTCGCCTCTGAAGGACACGCCGGGCGATGTGCCAGGGTGTGGACGTGACAAAGTACGAAAGAAATCGTCTTGAGTTAGCCGTTTTATGTTCTCTGGCCCTCAGCTACCTGTGCCTCAATTCGGAGATTCCTGATGTCCCAATCCCGAAAGTCTCGACGTAGCGATGTTGCTCCATGTAGGCTTCCCACGACGCTGCTTTCGTCGACTCGATTTGGTGTTGTTGACTTGTTGTTCAAGTGCTGCTGGTTGACTTGGTACTACTTTGATTCCTGACTGAACTTTTTGGATTGACTCCTCATGATCGACTGATTAAGCTCCCAGTGCCCTGCGGTTTTATTTATTTATTCAGTTGGTTAACAATTATCTGCTAACATTTGCTTAACTATAAATAAAGTAGGGTACAGTGAATGAGTATAGTGATTCAAGATATCTTAATATATTAATCGGAAGAGTACCAATAGGTATTTCAAATGACAATATAGCGCTCGAAAAGGTTCATGTTGGGCATAATAAGACCTGCCCAAAGGCAAGCGCAAATTGCAGAGTAAGTGCATAAATCTTGATGAAACGTTTAAATCTATGTAGGAAAGAAGTGATTCAGAGTCAACGAGAAACAAAAGAAGCTTATGAACAAACATTATGGCTTTGCAAGTTCTACGGTGTTGTAATGACGACAAGGCGATTAATTTAAGTCTGCATCGATAAGATGGTAGTCTATCGGAATCTCAGCCAAGATTACGACGTGCACAGATAAAAATTTTTTTTTGTACAGATTCGATAATGATTTGAGGCTCCTTTAACTGTGGACTCCTCACACAGGAACAATATTCCAGTATATTACATATACAGTATACTACATACAGTGTTTTGGTAGTGTACGGGTCATCAAATTCTTTGGACTATCGCTTTAAAAAAGCTAAGACACCCTTGGCTTTGTTTACCATTGAAGTAATATGGCTATTGAAGCATAGTCTATGATCGAAAAGGACTCCAAAGTCTATGTTGTGGTTACCAAGGCTATAGGAGTCAAGGTGCGGGGAGGAACGGTAGAAAGTCATAAGCTTGCATTTTGCATGGTTTAGGAAAAGGAGATTACTGTAGCACCACTTATGAAATTCGCTGAGGTGAAATTGAAGGTGTGAATGAAGGTACCAATCAGAATAGGAGAAACAAATTTTAACCTCATCTGCGTACTTACAAATCGAGGAGAAATATATAACTTGACGTAGATCGATTATAATAAGTTTAAAAAGCCAAGGTGCAAGGTGGCTGCTTTGGGGAACACCAGAATTAACATCAACAGTATGAGATAGCTAATTCATACCAAGAACTCGTTGGGTGCGCTCTTTCCACTTTAGAAGGTTATTTGGCAATCCCAAATAAGAAAGTTTAGGTAGAAGCTGTAAATGATTTACCGAATCGAAAGCCTTGCTGAAATCTGTGAATAAAACATCGGCTTGTACACTGTACTGAAACCCTCTATTAATAAAGTATAAGAATTAAACAATTTTGTTTGTCGTTGATCGATGCCTAACAAACCCGTGCTGAGAGGGGGATATTAGGGAACTGCAGAGGTGTTGCAGTTAAAGAGTAGTAAAGTGTTTCAGAAGTTTAGGAATATCTTATAGCTTGGCAATGCCTCGGAAATTTTCAATGTATACTCCATAAACTTTTTTATGATGAGGATTTATGTAGGACTAATTCCAGATTCAAGACAGGAAAGACAAAGAGTTAAAAAGATATGTAATCGGAAATAACAGATTCTGCGCACAGTGTTTTGAAATGCAGCTTGGCACCTTATCAAGACCTATAGACATTACTTCCAAAACGATGCTCTCTTGGAAAGGGAAAAGAATATGTTATTTGCGTGCGGTTTATAATAGGGATACGGTGTAGTAGTGTTTAGGGTGTAGAAGAATAAGTTGACTGGAAAAAAATGCAAATAAGTTTTAAATCTCGGGAGCAGAACTTTCTGTTTTATTGAGATTGCGAAGTGACGGAAGTGGAAATGCGTTAGAATTCGTTTATTCGTTTATTTATTTACCTATATTTATTTATTTATTTATGTATTTATATTTATTTATTTTTATGTCAATACATTTTAATTTATATTATTGTTGATTGTTGGAGATATACAATTTTTTGCGTGTTTAGTTTTGCTTTCTTAGGTGTTATGTTTATTTTTGTATAACTTGGCAAAAAATAGCGAAGTAGGGAACAAGCACGGGTATGGGCTTCGTTATGGGTTTAACATGATTCACGAGCAGCTTTTCAAAAATCTTTGATAGGCACGGCATGAGACTTATTGGCCTTTATGATGAAGGAACTTGTCCTTTCCGGCTTTATAGATCATGAAGGGGTAGGATGATGTACATGTTTGGGAAGCCATCAATATGGGTACTTACATAATTTCAGTATTTAAGCCAATCTGCTTTACTATTTAAAGAGTTATACAGCATAATGTCAAAAAGAATCTGGGGACAGCATGTGAGAGATGCCGCCAACGGTATGGGGTCAAACCATCTTGGTCAAACCAAGTCAGGAACCTCCAGAACTCGTCCTCAGTGACTTTGGGAAGTCCTCCAACGCCAAGTTCGCCAGGAAACTCGTAAAAGCTTGAGTGGTTAATGCGGTCGGCAACAACGCCTACGAGTTGGAAGACTTGCAACCGTGTGTTTCCTAGAAGGAGGCAAAAAATAAACCAGGGCACGTTACAACAATGTGGACATACTTCCCGGCAAAAGTGGGCCCCGCGTTGAGCGCCGTATGAAACTGCTAGTATGGTGACTGACCAGGCTCCATCAGGAAATTATTTAATTGCTCTTAATGATTTTGTCGATTCGGGTAAAGAGAGTTTGGAGAAGGAGAAGTTGAAGGTGAAGTTGAAAAGAGTTTAGAGAAAGGGAGTTTGGAGAACGAGAGGTTGGAGAAAGACAGTACGGATATCGAGAGGTTGGAGAGAGAGAGAGAGGAGACTTCGATGGCAGGGTGAGGGTGCCGTGTGCGAAAGGAAATAAGGATAAGGACCAGGAGAAGAAGTGCCACATCTCAGCAGCGGGACGGCGGGCCTGCGTTCCACATGCCACAGGACGATCAGCAGGACAGTGCCAAGACATAGGACTCCAGGTGGTAGCTGTTCCAGTGTAAGGAAAAATGTATTTTATATTAGAGAAAGCATGCGTATGAATTAATGCAGATTTACCCTTTTCTTTTTCAGTCAAAATCTGGTCGCAGTAATTCGCAAATCGCAAGATAATTGCAGCGCACACATAACTGTTTATTATCGGTGAAAAAATCTCCGTCTGGGCTAGTGCCAGTCGTTAAATGAAACCCTGATTTCTTTGGACTTTGATGCTATGACCAGTACAAACAAGTGGCCCTACGACACCAAGCAACGCTTGTTACGCACGGAGCCCTATTCCCTTTTCTGCGTAAGAAACGAAATCATGGACATTAAAAAAGACTATATATCCATAGACAATGAAAATACATGCAGGAAAAAAATACAGTTACAATACAAAGAACTCTATGAGGATCATGCATTTCGTAATTGGACCTACAATGATTTATAACTAGTGGAATATAGTTTCTAGTGAATATATCTAGCACATTAAAATACAGCCGACTCAGTAACTCGGGACTCTCCACTTGGCTAATGAGGGTAAGTTGATTAAAAGAAGTCTGCTAAAGTAAGGCGGTAGTATCAGGCTTGAATCCAGTTAAGGCAAATATCAGAAAGATTTTGTGTACAAACTCAATCCGGTCTATATGTACCCTGTATTGGGGCTCCAGACGGGAGCGCAGTATTCAAGAATTGGTCGGACTAATGAAATGAACAAAGTTTTTGTTACGTAATTCTTTGGACCACCTGTAATAAATAAAATAGTTATAATGAAATAGTAATGTGGTCAGAAAATTAAAGTTTGAGATCCATGTAGGCACCAAGGTCATGTTGATGTCCTGTCCAACTCATAGCCACTTAGAGTATAATCGGTGAAGTATGGGTTTACACGAAAAAAGGTGATTATTTTGCTCTTAGATTCATTTAAGATTATTTTTTATCCTTGTACAAAGTTTGAAATGCTTCAAGATCAGATTGTAAAGAGAAGCTCTGCACGGGCTCATTATATTGCTGGCCCAGCCTAACATCATCAGCGTACATAAGTACACGTTACTTTGTTTGGACTAGAGGAAAATCATTAATGAAATGAGCGGACCAAGGTTACTTCCTTGTGTTTCACCTGAAGTACCTCAAATTAGGGATGAAAAAGAGTTTTTTAAAATGACTCTTTGTGTCCTGTCATTCACATAACATTAGGTCCACTTAAGGAGATCACACGGTAACCCTAATTGGTCCAATTTTGGAACTAGAAGCGGATGATTTACAGATTCAAACGTTTTACTAAAATCAGTGTAAACCAGTCAGTCTGAAAAATTTTCCTGAATCTATAATGATTTGATTTCGATAATGATTTGAGGCTCCTTTAACTGTGGACTCCTCACACAGGAACAATATTCCAGTATATTACATATACAGTATACTACATACAGTGTTTTGGTAGTGTACGGGTCATCAAATTCTTTGGACTATCGCTTTAAAAAAGCTAAGACACCCTTGGCTTTGTTTACCATTGAAGTAATATGGCTATTGAAGCATAGTCTATGATCGAAAAGGACTCCAAAGTCTATGTTGTGGTTACCAAGGCTATAGGAGTCAAGGTGCGGGGAGGAACGGTAGAAAGTCATAAGCTTGCATTTTGCATGGTTTAGGAAAAGGAGATTACTGTAGCACCACTTATGAAATTCGCTGAGGTGAAATTGAAGGTGTGAATGAAGGTACCAATCAGAATAGGAGAAACAAATTTTAACCTCATCTGCGTACTTACAAATCGAGGAGAAATATATAACTTGACGTAGATCGATTATAATAAGTTTAAAAAGCCAAGGTGCAAGGTGGCTGCTTTGGGGAACACCAGAATTAACATCAACAGTATGAGATAGCTAATTCATACCAAGAACTCGTTGGGTGCGCTCTTTCCACTTTAGAAGGTTATTTGGCAATCCCAAATAAGAAAGTTTAGGTAGAAGCTGTAAATGATTTACCGAATCGAAAGCCTTGCTGAAATCTGTGAATAAAACATCGGCTTGTACACTGTACTGAAACCCTCTATTAATAAAGTATAAGAATTAAACAATTTTGTTTGTCGTTGATCGATGCCTAACAAACCCGTGCTGAGAGGGGGATATTAGGGAACTGCAGAGGTGTTGCAGTTAAAGAGTAGTAAAGTGTTTCAGAAGTTTAGGAATATCTTATAGCTTGGCAATGCCTCGGAAATTTTCAATGTCTACTCCATAAACTTTTTTATGATGAGGATTTATGTAGGACTAATTCCAGATTCAAGACAGGAAAGACAAAGAGTTAAAAAGATATGTAATCGGAAATAACAGATTCTGCGCACAGTGTTTTGAAATGCAGCTTGGCACCTTATCAAGACCTATAGACATTACTTCCAAAACGATGCTCTCTTGGAAAGGGAAAAGAATATGTTATTTGCGTGCGGTTTATAATAGGGATACGGTGTAGTAGTGTTTAGGGTGTAGAAGAATAAGTTGACTGGAAAAAAATGCAAATAAGTTTTAAATCTCGGGAGCAGAACTTTCTGTTTTATTGAGATTGCGAAGTGACGGAAGTGGAAATGCGTTAGAATTCGTTTATTCGTTTATTTATTTACCTATATTTATTTATTTATTTATGTATTTATATTTATTTATTTTTATGTCAATACATTTTAATTTATATTATTGTTGATTGTTGGAGATATACAATTTTTTGCGTGTTTAGTTTTGCTTTCTTAGGTGTTATGTTTATTTTTGTATAACTTGGCAAAAAATAGCGAAGTAGGGAACAAGCACGGGTATGGGCTTCGTTATGGGTTTAACATGATTCACGAGCAGCTTTTCAAAAATCTTTGATAGGCACGGCATGAGACTTATTGGCCTTTATGATGAAGGAACTTGTCCTTTCCGGCTTTATAGATCATGAAGGGGTAGGATGATGTACATGTTTGGGAAGCCATCAATATGGGTACTTACATAATTTCAGTATTTAAGCCAATCTGCTTTACTATTTAAAGAGTTATACAGCATAATGTCAAAAAGAATCTGGGGACAGCATGTGAGAGATGCCGCCAACGGTATGGGGTCAAACCATCTTGGTCAAACCAAGTCAGGAACCTCCAGAACTCGTCCTCAGTGACTTTGGGAAGTCCTCCAACGCCAAGTTCGCCAGGAAACTCGTAAAAGCTTGAGTGGTTAATGCGGTCGGCAACAACGCCTACGAGTTGGAAGACTTGCAACCGTGTGTTTCCTAGAAGGAGGCAAAAAATAAACCAGGGCACGTTACAACAATGTGGACATACTTCCCGGCAAAAGTGGGCCCCGCGTTGAGCGCCGTATGAAACTGCTAGTATGGTGACTGACCAGGCTCCATCAGGAAATTATTTAATTGCTCTTAATGATTTTGTCGATTCGGGTAAAGAGAGTTTGGAGAAGGAGAAGTTGAAGGTGAAGTTGAAAAGAGTTTAGAGAAAGGGAGTTTGGAGAACGAGAGGTTGGAGAAAGACAGTACGGATATCGAGAGGTTGGAGAGAGAGAGAGAGGAGACTTCGATGGCAGGGTGAGGGTGCCGTGTGCGAAAGGAAATAAGGATAAGGACCAGGAGAAGAAGTGCCACATCTCAGCAGCGGGACGGCGGGCCTGCGTTCCACATGCCACAGGACGATCAGCAGTACAGTGCCAAGACATAGGACTCCAGGTGGTAGCTGTTCCAGTGTAAGGAAAAATGTATTTTATATTAGAGAAAGCATGCGTATGAATTAATGCAGATTTACCCTTTTCTTTTTCAGTCAAAATCTGGTCGCAGTAATTCGCAAATCGCAAGATAATTGCAGCGCACACATAACTGTTTATTATCGGTGAAAAAATCTCCGTCTGGGCTAGTGCCAGTCGTTAAATGAAACCCTGATTTCTTTGGACTTTGATGCTATGACCAGTACAAACAAGTGGCCCTACGACACCAAGCAACGCTTGTTACGCACGGAGCCCTATTCCCTTTTCTGCGTAAGAAACGAAATCATGGACATTAAAAAAGACTATATATCCATAGACAATGAAAATACATGCAGGAAAAAAATACAGTTACAATACAAAGAACTCTATGAGGATCATGCATTTCGTAATTGGACCTACAATGATTTATAACTAGTGGAATATAGTTTCTAGTGAATATATCTAGCACATTAAAATACAGCCGACTCAGTAACTCGGGACTCTCCACTTGGCTAATGAGGGTAAGTTGATTAAAAGAAGTCTGCTAAAGTAAGGCGGTAGTATCAGGCTTGAATCCAGTTAAGGCAAATATCAGAAAGATTTTGTGTACAAACTCAATCCGGTCTATATGTACCCTGTATTGGGGCTCCAGACGGGAGCGCAGTATTCAAGAATTGGTCGGACTAATGAAATGAACAAAGTTTTTGTTACGTAATTCTTTGGACCACCTGTAATAAATAAAATAGTTATAATGAAATAGTAATGTGGTCAGAAAATTAAAGTTTGAGATCCATGTAGGCACCAAGGTCATGTTGATGTCCTGTCCAACTCATAGCCACTTAGAGTATAATCGGTGAAGTATGGGTTTACACGAAAAAAGGTGATTATTTTGCTCTTAGATTCATTTAAGATTATTTTTTATCCTTGTACAAAGTTTGAAATGCTTCAAGATCAGATTGTAAAGAGAAGCTCTGCACGGGCTCATTATATTGCTGGCCCAGCCTAACATCATCAGCGTACATAAGTACACGTTACTTTGTTTGGACTAGAGGAAAATCATTAATGAAATGAGCGGACCAAGGTTACTTCCTTGTGTTTCACCTGAAGTACCTCAAATTAGGGATGAAAAAGAGTTTTTTAAAATGACTCTTTGTGTCCTGTCATTCACATAACATTAGGTCCACTTAAGGAGATCACACGGTAACCCTAATTGGTCCAATTTTGGAACTAGAAGCGGATGATTTACAGATTCAAACGTTTTACTAAAATCAGTGTAAACCAGTCAGTCTGAAAAATTTTCCTGAATCTAATTATCACAAATGAAGTAAACTTTAAAAGGTTCGCTGCCGTTGACCGATGTTTTAGAAATCCGTGTTGGCATGAGAAAATATGAGACCTACAACAATGCTGCTATTGGGATGTAATAATGTTTTCAAACAGCTTCGGTATTGCTGATAGCTTTGGGTGACTGTAACGAAATGATTTTGTTGGTCTAGGATTCTAGTAATAACAACAGTGGGTTTATTTTCAATCTACTTATTACAGCGGTGGGTGGCTCGGTTGGTCTCGGTGTCGTCTCGCGTTGATTCCAATGGCTGCTGATACTGCTCCTACTAGCTCGTCGACGCGTTGACTCGGTGATCGCTGACTCCTTCCTGCTGGATGATCGCAGTGTCCCTTGCCTCTGCTCTGCGGGCTTAGGGAAACGTCACCGTTCTCAGACTAGGGAGAACAGGTGCCTCGCTTTCCAGGGCAATAATGTTTTCAAACTGCTTCGGCTTTGCTGATAGCTTTGGAAGACTGTAACGAAATGATTTTGTTGGTCTAGGATTCTAGTAATAACAACAGTGGGTTTATTTTCAATCTACTTATTACAGCGGTGGGTGGCTCGGTTGGTCTCGGTGTCGTCTCGCGTTGATTCCAATAGCTGCTAATACTGCTCGTACTAGGATGTCGACGCGTTGACTCGGTGATCGCTGACTCCTTCCTGCTGGATGATCGCAGTGTCCCTTGCCTCTGCTCTACGGGCTTAGGGAAACGTCACCGTTCTCAGACTAGGGGAAACAGGTGCCTCGCTTTCCACGGCAATAATGTTTTCAAACAGCTTCGGTTTTGCTGATAGCTTTGGGTGACTGTAACGAAATGATTTTGTTGGTCTAGGATTCTAGTAATAACAACAGTGGGTTTATTTTCAATCTACTTATTACAGCGGTGGGTGGCTCGGTTGGTCTCGGTGTCGTCTCGCGTTGATTCCAATGGCTGCTGATACTGCTCGTACTAGAACGTCGACGCGTTGACTCGGTGATCGCTGACTCCTTCCTGCTGGATGATCGCAGTGTCCCTTGCCTCTGCTCTGTGGGCTTAGGGAAACGTCACCGTTCTCAGACTAGGGGGAACAGGTGCCTCGCTTTCCAGGGCAATAATGTTTTCAAACAGCTTCGGTTTTGCTGATAGCTTTGGGTGACTGTAAAGAAATGATTTTGTTGGTCTAGGATTCTAGTAATAACAACAGTGGGTTTATTTTCAATCTACTTATTACAGCGGTGGGTGGCTCGGTTGGTCTCGGTGTCGTCTCGCGTTGATTCCAATGGCTGCTGATACTGCTCGTACTAGGACGTCGACGCGTTGACTCGGTGATCGCTGACTCCTTCCTGCTGGATGATCGCAGTGTCCCTTGCCTCTGCTCTGCGGGCTTAGGGAAACGTCACCGTTCTCAGACTAGGGGGAACAGGTGCGTCGCTTTCCACGGCAATAATGTTTTCAAACAGCTTCGGTTTTGCTGATAGCTTTGGGTGACTGTAACGAAATGATTTTGTTGGTCTAGGATTCTAGTAATAACAACAGTGGGTTTATTTTCAATCTACTTATTACAGCGGTGGGTGGCTCGGTTGGTCTCGGTGTCGTCTCGCGTTGATTCCAATGGTTGCTGATACTGCTCGTACTAGGACGTTGACTCGTTGACTCGGTGATCGCTGACTCCTTCCTGCTGGATGATCGCAGTGTCCCTTGCCTCTGCTCTGTGGGCTTAGGGAAACGTCACCGTTCTCAGACTAGGGGGAACAGGTGCCTCGCTTTCCAGGGCAACGCCCTTTGAGGCAATGACTTCCTGTCCCTTTCTCTGTCCCGGACGGTCCCACTAGGGTTTCGCTTAGTTCGCGCTGACAGTCAAGGCTAATGCCAGGAAGCTGCCTAGCAGTCGACTTCGCTTTACGCCTAGCGCAGACGAACGTTTCACTATAGCCTAACCCTGGTTCCCTGGCACTCGAGTTTCGGTCAGTTGCTGTTCCGGGACTTCGCCGGTAATCGTGGGCTCTCCAGTACTACGCCTTTTGAAACCAGAAAACGATCGACCGCTCGTTCTTCGCGCCAGGTCTTGCTCAGACGGGCAGTCTAGACAACTCATCGCAGGACTCTATTGCTCGCCTCTGAAGGACACGCCGGGCGATGTGCCGGGTTATGGTCGTGACAAAGTACGAAAGAAATCGTCTTGAGTTAGCCGTTTATGCTCTCTGGCCCTCAGCTACCTGTGCCTCAATTCGGAGATTCCTGATGTCCCAATCCCGAACGTCTCGACGTAGCGATGTTGCTCCATGTAGGCTTCCCACGGCGCTGCTTTTGTTGACTCCATTTGGTGTTGTTGTTCACGTGCTGCTGGTTGACTTGGTACTATTTTGATACCTGACTGAACTTTTTGGATTGACTCCTCATGATCGACTGATTAAGCTCCCAGTGCCCTGCGGTTTTATTTATTTATTCAGTTGGTTAACAATTATCTGCTAACATTTGCTTAACTATAAATAAAGTAGGGTACAGTGAATGAGTATAGTGATTCAAGATATCTTAATATATTAATCGGAAGAGTACCAATAGGTATTTCAAATGACAATATAGCGCTCGAAAAGGTTCATGTTGGGCATAATAAGACCTGCCCAAAGGCAAGCGCAAAGGGCGGAATAAGTGCATAAATCTTGATGAAACGTTTAAATCTATGTAGGAAAGAAGAGATTCAGAGTCAACGAGAAACAAAAGAAGCTAATGAAGAAACATTATGGCTTTGCAAGTTCTACGGTGTTGTAATGACGACAAGGCGATTAATTTAAGTCTGCATCGATAAGATGGTAGTCTATCGGAATTCCTGAATCGATTATAAAAAGTTTAAAAAGCAAAGATGCAAGGTGGCTGCTTTGGGGAACACCAGAATTAACATCAATAATATGAGATAGCTCATTCATACCAAGAACTCGTTGGGTGCGCTCTTTCCACTTTAGAAGGTTATTTGGCAATCCCAAATAAGAAAGTTTAGGTAGAAGCTGTAAATGATTTACCGAATCGAAAGCCTTGCTGAAATCTGTGAATAAAACATCGGCTTGTACACTGTACTGAAACCCTCTATTAATAAAGTATAAGAATTAAACAATTTTGTTTGTCGTTGATCGATGCCTAACAAACCCGTGCTGAGAGGGGGATATTAGGGAACTGCAGAGGTGTTGCAGTTAAAGAGTAGTAAAGTGTTTCAGAAGTTTAGGAATATCTTATAGCTTGGCAATGCCTCGGAAATTTTCAATGTCTACTCCATAAACTTTTTTATGATGAGGATTTATGTAGGACTAATTCCAGATTCAAGACAGGAAAGACAAAGAGTTAAAAAGATATGTAATCGGAAATAACAGATTCTGCGCACAGTGTTTTGAAATGCAGCTTGGCACCTTATCAAGACCTATAGACATTACTTCCAAAACGATGCTCTCTTGGAAAGGGAAAAGAATATGTTATTTGCGTGCGGTTTATAATAGGGATACGGTGTAGTAGTGTTTAGGGTGTAGAAGAATAAGTTGACTGGAAAAAAATGCAAATAAGTTTTAAATCTCGGGAGCAGAACTTTCTGTTTTATTGAGATTGCGAAGTGACGGAAGTGGAAATGCGTTAGAATTCGTTTATTCGTTTATTTATTTACCTATATTTATTTATTTATTTATGTATTTATATTTATTTATTTTTATGTCAATACATTTTAATTTATATTATTGTTGATTGTTGGAGATATACAATTTTTTGCGTGTTTAGTTTTGCTTTCTTAGGTGTTATGTTTATTTTTGTATAACTTGGCAAAAAATAGCGAAGTAGGGAACAAGCACGGGTATGGGCTTCGTTATGGGTTTAACATGATTCACGAGCAGCTTTTCAAAAATCTTTGATAGGCACGGCATGAGACTTATTGGCCTTTATGATGAAGGAACTTGTCCTTTCCGGCTTTATAGATCATGAAGGGGTAGGATGATGTACATGTTTGGGAAGCCATCAATATGGGTACTTACATAATTTCAGTATTTAAGCCAATCTGCTTTACTATTTAAAGAGTTATACAGCATAATGTCAAAAAGAATCTGGGGACAGCATGTGAGAGATGCCGCCAACGGTATGGGGTCAAACCATCTTGGTCAAACCAAGTCAGGAACCTCCAGAACTCGTCCTCAGTGACTTTGGGAAGTCCTCCAACGCCAAGTTCGCCAGGAAACTCGTAAAAGCTTGAGTGGTTAATGCGGTCGGCAACAACGCCTACGAGTTGGAAGACTTGCAACCGTGTGTTTCCTAGAAGGAGGCAAAAAATAAACCAGGGCACGTTACAACAATGTGGACATACTTCCCGGCAAAAGTGGGCCCCGCGTTGAGCGCCGTATGAAACTGCTAGTATGGTGACTGACCAGGCTCCATCAGGAAATTATTTAATTGGTCTTAATGATTTTGTCGATTCGGGTAAAGAGAGTTTGGAGAAGGAGAAGTTGAAGGTGAAGTTGAAAAGAGTTTAGAGAAAGGGAGTTTGGAGAACGAGAGGTTGGAGAAAGACAGTTCGGATATCGAGAGGTTGGAGAGAGAGAGAGTGGAGACTTCGATGGCAGGGTGAGGGTGCCGTGTGCGAAAGGAAATAAGGATAAGGACCAGGAGAAGAAGTGCCACATCTCAGCAGCGGGACGGCGGGCCTGCGTTCCACATGCCACAGGACGATCAGCAGGACAGTGCCAAGACATAGGACTCCAGGTGGTAGCTGTTCCAGTGTAAGGAAAAATGTATTTTATATTAGAGAAAAGCATGCGTATGAATTAATGCAGATTTACCCTTTTCTTTTTCAGTCAAAATCTGGTCGCAGTAATTCGCAAATCGCAAGATAATTGCAGCGCACACATAACTGTTTATTATCGGTGAAAAAATCTCCGTCTGGGCTAGTGCCAGTCGTTAAATGAAACCCTGATTTCTTTGGACTTTGATGCTATGACCAGTACAAACAAGTGGCCCTACGACACCAAGCAACGCTTGTTACGCACGGAGCCCTATTCCCTTTTCTGCGTAAGAAACGAAATCATGGACATTAAAAAAGACTATATATCCATAGACAATGAAAATACATGCAGGAAAAAAATACAGTTACAATACAAAGAACTCTATGAGGATCATGCATTTCGTAATTGGACCTACAATGATTTATAACTAGTGGAATATAGTTTCTAGTGAATATATCTAGCACATTAAAATACAGCCGACTCAGTAACTCGGGACTCTCCACTTGGCTAATGAGGGTAAGTTGATTAAAAGAAGTCTGCTAAAGTAAGGCGGTAGTATCAGGCTTGAATCCAGTTAAGGCAAATATCAGAAAGATTTTGTGTACAAACTCAATCCGGTCTATATGTACCCTGTATTGGGGCTCCAGACGGGAGCGCAGTATTCAAGAATTGGTCGGACTAATGAAATGAACAAAGTTTTTGTTACGTAATTCTTTGGACCACCTGTAATAAATAAAATAGTTATAATGAAATAGTAATGTGGTCAGAAAATTAAAGTTTGAGATCCATGTAGGCACCAAGGTCATGTTGATGTCCTGTCCAACTCATAGCCACTTAGAGTATAATCGGTGAAGTATGGGTTTACACGAAAAAAGGTGATTATTTTGCTCTTAGATTCATTTAAGATTATTTTTTATCCTTGTACAAAGTTTGAAATGCTTCAAGATCAGATTGTAAAGAGAAGCTCTGCACGGGCTCATTATATTGCTGGCCCAGCCTAACATCATCAGCGTACATAAGTACACGTTACTTTGTTTGGACTAGAGGAAAATCATTAATGAAATGAGCGGACCAAGGTTACTTCCTTGTGTTTCACCTGAAGTACCTCAAATTAGGGATGAAAAAGAGTTTTTTAAAATGACTCTTTGTGTCCTGTCATTCACATAACATTAGGTCCACTTAAGGAGATCACACGGTAACCCTAATTGGTCCAATTTTGGAACTAGAAGCGGATGATTTACAGATTCAAACGTTTTACTAAAATCAGTGTAAACCAGTCAGTCTGAAAAATTTTCCTGAATCTAATTATCACAAATGAAGTAAACTTTAAAAGGTTCGCTGCCGTTGACCGATGTTTTAGAAATCCGTGTTGGCATGAGAAAATATGAGACCTACAACAATGCTGCTATTGGGATGTAATAATGTTTTCAAACAGCTTCGGTATTGCTGATAGCTTTGGGTGACTGTAACGAAATGATTTTGTTGGTCTAGGATTCTAGTAATAACAACAGTGGGTTTATTTTCAATCTACTTATTACAGCGGTGGGTGGCTCGGTTGGTCTCGGTGTCGTCTCGCGTTGATTCCAATGGCTGCTGATACTGCTCCTACTAGCTCGTCGACGCGTTGACTCGGTGATCGCTGACTCCTTCCTGCTGGATGATCGCAGTGTCCCTTGCCTCTGCTCTGCGGGCTTAGGGAAACGTCACCGTTCTCAGACTAGGGAGAACAGGTGCCTCGCTTTCCAGGGCAATAATGTTTTCAAACTGCTTCGGCTTTGCTGATAGCTTTGGAAGACTGTAACGAAATGATTTTGTTGGTCTAGGATTCTAGTAATAACAACAGTGGGTTTATTTTCAATCTACTTATTACAGCGGTGGGTGGCTCGGTTGGTCTCGGTGTCGTCTCGCGTTGATTCCAATAGCTGCTAATACTGCTCGTACTAGGATGTCGACGCGTTGACTCGGTGATCGCTGACTCCTTCCTGCTGGATGATCGCAGTGTCCCTTGCCTCTGCTCTACGGGCTTAGGGAAACGTCACCGTTCTCAGACTAGGGGAAACAGGTGCCTCGCTTTCCACGGCAATAATGTTTTCAAACAGCTTCGGTTTTGCTGATAGCTTTGGAAGACTGTAACGAAATGATTTTGTTGGTCTAGGATTCTAGTAATAACAACAGTGGGTTTATTTTCAATCTACTTATTACAGCGGTGGGTGGCTCGGTTGGTCTCGGTGTCGTCTCGCGTTGATTCCAATGGCTGCTGATACTGCTCGTACTAGAACGTCGACGCGTTGACTCGGTGATCGCTGACTCCTTCCTGCTGGATGATCGCAGTGTCCCTTGCCTCTGCTCTGTGGGCTTAGGGAAACGTCACCGTTCTCAGACTAGGGGGAACAGGTGCCTCGCTTTCCAGGGCAATAATGTTTTCAAACAGCTTCGGTTTTGCTGATAGCTTTGGGTGACTGTAAAGAAATGATTTTGTTGGTCTAGGATTCTAGTAATAACAACAGTGGGTTTATTTTCAATCTACTTATTACAGCGGTGGGTGGCTCGGTTGGTCTCGGTGTCGTCTCGCGTTGATTCCAATGGCTGCTGATACTGCTCGTACTAGGACGTCGACGCGTTGACTCGGTGATCGCTGACTCCTTCCTGCTGGATGATCGCAGTGTCCCTTGCCTCTGCTCTGCGGGCTTAGGGAAACGTCACCGTTCTCAGACTAGGGGGAACAGGTGCGTCGCTTTCCACGGCAATAATGTTTTCAAACAGCTTCGGTTTTGCTGATAGCTTTGGGTGACTGTAACGAAATGATTGGTCTAGGATTCTAGTAATAACAACAGTGGGTTTATTTTCAATCTACTTATTACAGCGGTGGGTGGCTCGGTTGGTCTCGGTGTCGTCTCGCGTTGATTCCAATGGTTGCTGATACTGCTCGTACTAGGACGTTGACTCGTTGACTCGGTGATCGCTGACTCCTTCCTGCTGGATGATCGCAGTGTCCCTTGCCTCTGCTCTGTGGGCTTAGGGAAACGTCACCGTTCTCAGACTAGGGGGAACAGGTGCCTCGCTTTCCAGGGCAACGCCCTTTGAGGCAATGACTTCCTGTCCCTTTCTCTGTCCCGGACGGTCCCACTAGGGTTTCGCTTAGTTCGCGCTGACAGTCAAGGCTAATGCCAGGAAGCTGCCTAGCAGTCGACTTCGCTTTACGCCTAGCGCAGACGAACGTTTCACTATAGCCTAACCCTGGTTCCCTGGCACTCGAGTTTCGGTCAGTTGCTGTTCCGGGACTTCGCCGGTAATCGTGGGCTCTCCAGTACTACGCCTTTTGAAACCAGAAAACGATCGACCGCTCGTTCTTCGCGCCAGGTCTTGCTCAGACGGGCAGTCTAGACAACTCATCGCAGGACTCTATTGCTCGCCTCTGAAGGACACGCCGGGCGATGTGCCGGGTTATGGTCGTGACAAAGTACGAAAGAAATCGTCTTGAGTTAGCCGTTTATGCTCTCTGGCCCTCAGCTACCTGTGCCTCAATTCGGAGATTCCTGATGTCCCAATCCCGAACGTCTCGACGTAGCGATGTTGCTCCATGTAGGCTTCCCACGGCGCTGCTTTTGTTGACTCCATTTGGTGTTGTTGTTCACGTGCTGCTGGTTGACTTGGTACTATTTTGATACCTGACTGAACTTTTTGGATTGACTCCTCATGATCGACTGATTAAGCTCCCAGTGCCCTGCGGTTTTATTTATTTATTCAGTTGGTTAACAATTATCTGCTAACATTTGCTTAACTATAAATAAAGTAGGGTACAGTGAATGAGTATAGTGATTCAAGATATCTTAATATATTAATCGGAAGAGTACCAATAGGTATTTCAAATGACAATATAGCGCTCGAAAAGGTTCATGTTGGGCATAATAAGACCTGCCCAAAGGCAAGCGCAAAGGGCGGAATAAGTGCATAAATCTTGATGAAACGTTTAAATCTATGTAGGAAAGAAGAGATTCAGAGTCAACGAGAAACAAAAGAAGCTAATGAAGAAACATTATGGCTTTGCAAGTTCTACGGTGTTGTAATGACGACAAGGCGATTAATTTAAGTCTGCATCGATAAGATGGTAGTCTATCGGAATTCCTGAATCGATTATAAAAAGTTTAAAAAGCAAAGATGCAAGGTGGCTGCTTTGGGGAACACCAGAATTAACATCAATAATATGAGATAGCTCATTCATACCAAGAACTCGTTGGGTGCGCTCTTTCCACTTTAGAAGGTTATTTGGCAATCCCAAATAAGAAAGTTTAGGTAGAAGCTGTAAATGATGTACCGAATCGAAAGCCTTGCTGAAATCTGTGAATAAAACATCGGCTTGTACACTGTACTGAAACCCTCTATTAATAAAGTATAAGAATTAAACAATTTTGTTTGTCGTTGATCGATGCCTAACAAACCCGTGCTGAGAGGGGGATATTAGGGAACTGCAGAGGTGTTGCAGTTAAAGAGTAGTAAAGTGTTTCAGAAGTTTAGGAATATCTTATAGCTTGGCAATGCCTCGGAAATTTTCAATGTCTACTCCATAAACTTTTTTATGATGAGGATTTATGTAGGACTAATTCCAGATTCAAGACAGGAAAGACAAAGAGTTAAAAAGATATGTAATCGGAAATAACAGATTCTGCGCACAGTGTTTTGAAATGCAGCTTGGCACCTTATCAAGACCTATAGACATTACTTCCAAAACGATGCTCTCTTGGAAAGGGAAAAGAATATGTTATTTGCGTGCGGTTTATAATAGGGATACGGTGTAGTAGTGTTTAGGGTGTAGAAGAATAAGTTGACTGGAAAAAAATGCAAATAAGTTTTAAATCTCGGGAGCAGAACTTTCTGTTTTATTGAGATTGCGAAGTGACGGAAGTGGAAATGCGTTAGAATTCGTTTATTCGTTTATTTATTTACCTATATTTATTTATTTATTTATGTATTTATATTTATTTATTTTTATGTCAATACATTTTAATTTATATTATTGTTGATTGTTGGAGATATACAATTTTTTGCGTGTTTAGTTTTGCTTTCTTAGGTGTTATGTTTATTTTTGTATAACTTGGCAAAAAATAGCGAAGTAGGGAACAAGCACGGGTATGGGCTTCGTTATGGGTTTAACATGATTCACGAGCAGCTTTTCAAAAATCTTTGATAGGCACGGCATGAGACTTATTGGCCTTTATGATGAAGGAACTTGTCCTTTCCGGCTTTATAGATCATGAAGGGGTAGGATGATGTACATGTTTGGGAAGCCATCAATATGGGTACTTACATAATTTCAGTATTTAAGCCAATCTGCTTTACTATTTAAAGAGTTATACAGCATAATGTCAAAAAGAATCTGGGGACAGCATGTGAGAGATGCCGCCAACGGTATGGGGTCAAACCATCTTGGTCAAACCAAGTCAGGAACCTCCAGAACTCGTCCTCAGTGACTTTGGGAAGTCCTCCAACGCCAAGTTCGCCAGGAAACTCGTAAAAGCTTGAGTGGTTAATGCGGTCGGCAACAACGCCTACGAGTTGGAAGACTTGCAACCGTGTGTTTCCTAGAAGGAGGCAAAAAATAAACCAGGGCACGTTACAACAATGTGGACATACTTCCCGGCAAAAGTGGGCCCCGCGTTGAGCGCCGTATGAAACTGCTAGTATGGTGACTGACCAGGCTCCATCAGGAAATTATTTAATTGCTCTTAATGATTTTGTCGATTCGGGTAAAGAGAGTTTGGAGAAGGAGAAGTTGAAGGTGAAGTTGAAAAGAGTTTAGAGAAAGGGAGTTTGGAGAACGAGAGGTTGGAGAAAGACAGTTCGGATATCGAGAGGTTGGAGAGAGAGAGAGTGGAGACTTCGATGGCAGGGTGAGGGTGCCGTGTGCGAAAGGAAATAAGGATAAGGACCAGGAGAAGAAGTGCCACATCTCAGCAGCGGGACGGCGGGCCTGCGTTCCACATGCCACAGGACGATCAGCAGGACAGTGCCAAGACATAGGACTCCAGGTGGTAGCTGTTCCAGTGTAAGGAAAAATGTATTTTATATTAGAGAAAAGCATGCGTATGAATTAATGCAGATTTACCCTTTTCTTTTTCAGTCAAAATCTGGTCGCAGTAATTCGCAAATCGCAAGATAATTGCAGCGCACACATAACTGTTTATTATCGGTGAAAAAATCTCCGTCTGGGCTAGTGCCAGTCGTTAAATGAAACCCTGATTTCTTTGGACTTTGATGCTATGACCAGTACAAACAAGTGGCCCTACGACACCAAGCAACGCTTGTTACGCACGGAGCCCTATTCCCTTTTCTGCGTAAGAAACGAAATCATGGACATTAAAAAAGACTATATATCCATAGACAATGAAAATACATGCAGGAAAAAAATACAGTTACAATACAAAGAACTCTATGAGGATCATGCATTTCGTAATTGGACCTACAATGATTTATAACTAGTGGAATATAGTTTCTAGTGAATATATCTAGCACATTAAAATACAGCCGACTCAGTAACTCGGGACTCTCCACTTGGCTAATGAGGGTAAGTTGATTAAAAGAAGTCTGCTAAAGTAAGGCGGTAGTATCAGGCTTGAATCCAGTTAAGGCAAATATCAGAAAGATTTTGTGTACAAACTCAATCCGGTCTATATGTACCCTGTATTGGGGCTCCAGACGGGAGCGCAGTATTCAAGAATTGGTCGGACTAATGAAATGAACAAAGTTTTTGTTACGTAATTCTTTGGACCACCTGTAATAAATAAAATAGTTATAATGAAATAGTAATGTGGTCAGAAAATTAAAGTTTGAGATCCATGTAGGCACCAAGGTCATGTTGATGTCCTGTCCAACTCATAGCCACTTAGAGTATAATCGGTGAAGTATGGGTTTACACGAAAAAAGGTGATTATTTTGCTCTTAGATTCATTTAAGATTATTTTTTATCCTTGTACAAAGTTTGAAATGCTTCAAGATCAGATTGTAAAGAGAAGCTCTGCACGGGCTCATTATATTGCTGGCCCAGCCTAACATCATCAGCGTACATAAGTACACGTTACTTTGTTTGGACTAGAGGAAAATCATTAATGAAATGAGCGGACCAAGGTTACTTCCTTGTGTTTCACCTGAAGTACCTCAAATTAGGGATGAAAAAGAGTTTTTTAAAATGACTCTTTGTGTCCTGTCATTCACATAACATTAGGTCCACTTAAGGAGATCACACGGTAACCCTAATTGGTCCAATTTTGGAACTAGAAGCGGATGATTTACAGATTCAAACGTTTTACTAAAATCAGTGTAAACCAGTCAGTCTGAAAAATTTTCCTGAATCTAATTATCACAAATGAAGTAAACTTTAAAAGGTTCGCTGCCGTTGACCGATGTTTTAGAAATCCGTGTTGGCATGAGAAAATATGAGACCTACAACAATGCTGCTATTGGGATGTAATAATGTTTTCAAACAGCTTCGGTATTGCTGATAGCTTTGGGTGACTGTAACGAAATGATTTTGTTGGTCTAGGATTCTAGTAATAACAACAGTGGGTTTATTTTCAATCTACTTATTACAGCGGTGGGTGGCTCGGTTGGTCTCGGTGTCGTCTCGCGTTGATTTCAATGGCTGCTGATACTGCTCCTACTAGCTCGTCGACGCGTTGACTCGGTGATCGCTGACTCCTTCCTGCTGGATGATCGCAGTGTCCCTTGCCTCTGCTCTGCGGGCTTAGGGAAACGTCACCGTTCTCAGACTAGGGAGAACAGGTGCCTCGCTTTCCAGGGCAATAATGTTTTCAAACTGCTTCGGCTTTGCTGATAGCTTTGGAAGACTGTAACGAAATGATTTTGTTGGTCTAGGATTCTAGTAATAACAACAGTGGGTTTATTTTCAATCTACTTATTACAGCGGTGGGTGGCTCGGTTGGTCTCGGTGTCGTCTCGCGTTGATTCCAATAGCTGCTAATACTGCTCGTACTAGGATGTCGACGCGTTGACTCGGTGATCGCTGACTCCTTCCTGCTGGATGATCGCAGTGTCCCTTGCCTCTGCTCTGCGGGCTTAGGGAAACGTCACCGTTCTCAGACTAGGGGAAACAGGTGCCTCGCTTTCCACGGCAATAATGTTTTCAAACAGCTTCGGTTTTGCTGATAGCTTTGGGTGACTGTAACGAAATGATTTTGTTGGTCTAGGATTCTAGTAATAACAACAGTGGGTTTATTTTCAATCTACTTATTACAGCGGTGGGTGGCTCGGTTGGTCTCGGTGTCGTCTCGCGTTGATTCCAATGGCTGCTGATACTGCTCGTACTAGAACGTCGACGCGTTGACTCGGTGATCGCTGACTCCTTCCTGCTGGATGATCGCAGTGTCCCTTGCCTCTGCTCTGTGGGCTTAGGGAAACGTCACCGTTCTCAGACTAGGGGGAACAGGTGCCTCGCTTTCCAGGGCAATAATGTTTTCAAACAGCTTCGGTTTTGCTGATAGCTTTGGGTGACTGTAAAGAAATGATTTTGTTGGTCTAGGATTCTAGTAATAACAACAGTGGGTTTATTTTCAATCTACTTATTACAGCGGTGGGTGGCTCGGTTGGTCTCGGTGTCGTCTCGCGTTGATTCCAATGGCTGCTGATACTGCTCGTACTAGGACGTCGACGCGTTGACTCGGTGATCGCTGACTCCTTCCTGCTGGATGATCGCAGTGTCCCTTGCCTCTGCTCTGCGGGCTTAGGGAAACGTCACCGTTCTCAGACTAGGGGGAACAGGTGCGTCGCTTTCCACGGCAATAATGTTTTCAAACAGCTTCGGTTTTGCTGATAGCTTTGGGTGACTGTAACGAAATGATTTTGTTGGTCTAGGATTCTAGTAATAACAACAGTGGGTTTATTTTCAATCTACTTATTACAGCGGTGGGTGGCTCGGTTGGTCTCGGTGTCGTCTCGCGTTGATTCCAATGGTTGCTGATACTGCTCGTACTAGGACGTTGACTCGTTGACTCGGTGATCGCTGACTCCTTCCTGCTGGATGATCGCAGTGTCCCTTGCCTCTGCTCTGTGGGCTTAGGGAAACGTCACCGTTCTCAGACTAGGGGGAACAGGTGCCTCGCTTTCCAGGGCAACGCCCTTTGAGGCAATGACTTCTTGTCCCTTTCTCTGTCCCGGACGGTCCCACTAGGGTTTCGCTTAGTTCGCGCTGACAGTCAAGGCTAATGCCAGGAAGCTGCCTAGCAGTCGACTTCGCTTTACGCCTAGCGCAGACGAACGTTTCACTATAGCCTAACCCTGGTTCCCTGGCACTCGAGTTTCGGGCAGTTGCTGTTCCGGGACTTCGCCGGTAATCGCAGGGCTCTCCAGTACAACGCCTTTTGAAACCAGAAAACGATCGACCGCTCGTTCTTCGCGCCAGGTCTTGCTTTGATGGGCAGGGCCCACTGGGTCTAGACAACTCATCGCAGGACTCTATTGCTCGCCTCTGAAGGACACGCCGGGCGATGTGCCAGGGTGTGGTCGTGACAAAGTACGAAACAAATCGTCTTGACTTAGCCGATTTATGCCCTCTGGCCCTCAGCTACCTGTGCCTCAATTCGGAGATTCCTGATGTCCCAATCCCGAAAGTCTCGACGTAGCGATGTTGCTCCATGTAGGCTTCCCACGGCGCTGCTTTTGTCGACTCGATTTGGTGTTGTTGACTTGTTGTTCACGTGCTGCTGGTTGACTTGGTACTACTTTGATACCTGACTGAACTTTTTGGATTGACTCCTCATGATCGACTGATTAAGCTCCCAGTGCCCTGCGGTTTTATTTATTTATTCAGTTGGTTAACAATTATCTGCTAACATATGCTTAACTATGGATAAAGTAGGGTACAGTGAATAAGTATAGTGATTCAAGATACCTTAATATATTAATCGGAAGAGTACTAATAGGTTTTTTAAATGATAACATTTTATATAGGCTTTTGTAGTTGCGACATAGCGCTCGAAAAGGTTCATGTTGGGCATAATAAGACCTGCCCAAAGGCAAGCGCAAAGGGCGGAATAAGTGCATAAATCTTGATGAAACGTTTAAATCTATGTAGGAAAGAAGTGATTCGGAGTCAACGAGAAACAAAAGAAGCTAATGAAGAAACATTATGTCTTTGCAAGTTCTACGGTGTTGTAATGACGACAAGTCGATTAATTTAAGTCTGCATCGATAAGATGATAGTCTACCGGAATCCCAGCCAAGATTACGCAGTGCACAGATCAAAAATTATTTTTGTACAGATTCGATAATGATTTGAGGCTTCTTTAACTGTCAAGAGAGGAATCAAGATGCGGGGAGGAACGGTAGAAAGTCATAAGCTTGCATTTTGCATGGTTTAGGAAAAGGAGATTACTGTAGCACCACTTCTGAAACTCGCTGAGGTCAAATTGAAGGAGTGAATGAAGGTACCAATTAGAATAGAAGAAACAAATTTTAATGTCATCGGCATACATACAAATAGAAGAGAAATATATAACTTGACGTAGATCGATTATAAAAAGTTTAAAAAGCAAAGGTGCAAGGTGGCTACTTTGGGGAATACCAGAATTAACATCAACAATATTAGATAGCTCATTCATACCAAGAACTCGTTGGGTGCGCTCTATCCACTTTAGAAGGTTATTTGGCAATCCCAAATAAGAAAGTTTATGTAGAAGCTGATATTGGAATCGAAAGCCTTGCTAAAATCTGTGAATAAAACATGGGCTTTTAGACTGTACTGAAACCCTCTATTAATCAAGTATAAGAATTAAATAATTTTGTTTGTCGTTGATCAATGCCTAACAAACCCATGCTGAGAGGGGGATATTAGGGAACTGCAGAGGTTTTGCAGTTGAAGGGTGATAAGGTGTTCCAGAAGTTTAGGAATAGCTAATAGCTTGGCAATGCCTCGGTAATTTTCAATGTCTACTCGATAACCTTTTTTAATGATGAGGATTTATGTAGGACTCAAGTAATTGATAAGTTGAAAAGATATGTAATCGGAAATAACAGATTCCGCGCACAGTGTTTTAAAATGCAGTTTGGCACCTTATAAGGACGTCTATAGAGGACATTCCTTCCAAAACGACGCTCTCTGTGAAAGGGGAAAAGAATATGTTATTGGCGTGCGGTTTATAATAGGGATACGGTGTTATAGTGTTTAGGGTGTAGAAGATTAAGTTGACTGGAAAAAAATGCAAATAAGTTTTAAGTCTCGGGAGCAGAATTTTCTGTTTTATTGAGATTGCGAAGTGACGGAAGTGAAAATGCGTTAGAATTCTTTTGTTTATGTACCTATATTATGTACCAGATTAAAAATGCTTATAGTATCTAAACAACTAGTGCTACAGAAACGTGCTATATATCTCTGAAAAAATAATTTAACTTGCTAAATACCCTTCATATAGTAAAGTTGTATGAATATAATAGATTTTGATTTATGACAAAAAGTTTTTTTTTAAAACCACTTGTTGACTATTTTCTCAAAATTGAGTCTACCGATTTCTTTTTAAATTTCAAATCATATAGCCCTTGAAATTCCTCAACTTTTGATGTACAATACTTTTTGACCTAAAAATGACCGTTTGGATGATATTAAGCGATAAAAAGTGCAAAGTGAGTTCCGTAAACGAAATATTTCATATTTATTGGAATAAACAAGAAAAAAACCAATTTGATGAAAATTATTCTTATTAGCTCTTTTCAAACGGAAAATCTGTTATGGTTTAAGGGTCCTTTACTTGCATGAAGCTAATCGAAATAGGAAACTTGATCTATTTGTTCTACCACTTTGGAAAAACCCGCTAGTTCGGCGGGAAATATAAGAAACGACAGGTTTCTCTTGGAATCTGAAACTATACAGCCCTTGTGCTATTAAAATAGGTAATCGAAGCGATAAAACTTGTTATTAAAAAGTTTAATATTCGTGGGGACGACTCCTAGTCATGGTATTGGGGTACTTAAACTCTTGTGCAAAAAAAAAACTTCTGATATCAAACGCAAACACCTCTTAACGAGGTAAAAAGTAGTGGCAAACGCGCATTAAACAAAAATTTCTGATATCAACAATTGTGACGAAAAATGATATTACATTCGATAAAATAAATAAACTATATTACATTTATGTGTTCGGCACGCTACAACGCGTTCGCCACTACTTTTTACCTCGTTAAGAGGTGTTTTTGTTTGATTTTATATTAGAGAAAAGCATGCGTATGAATTAATGCAGATTTACCCTTTTCTTTTTCAGTCAAAATCTGGTCGCAGTAATTCGCAAATCGCAAGACAATTGCAACGCACACATAACTGTTTATTATCGGTGAAAAAATCTCCGTCTGGGCTAATGCCAGTCGGTAAATGTATGACGAACCCGCCTAGAAGGCGCGTGCGCCACAATCATTATTATTTTCTTTATAATAGCTTTAAGAGAAATACCGTGAATTACAATAAATAATAAGTCGAATTAAGAATAAATAAGTTATAGCTAAGTTCAGAACCCGGAGTGGCAACGCCAACCGATAGTTCATTAACACATGTTAAATACTAGAAAAGAAAAGGAGCTAAAATACCAGTAGTAGGAAATACTAGATATCCTGATTGCAAGAAAAGAGCGGAAAATGGAAGGCGGTCACGCAGCGATCGTGGCGTGACTCTTCTCTCGGGATAGCGGAACGGGTAACACGTGTCATTTGGGCACGGCTTAGCGAGGTTTCGGAAGTCGCGTGTGCTATTCGAGTTCGACATGCGAGGGCGAGCAAGTTTTATGCGGTAGTTACGCGGACGATTTCAAGACACACATTTATATCTAAACAAGTCAGCTGAGGTTAGTACGACCAGATTCTCATGTGCACAAAACGGAAAAGAATATATAATTGCACCTCTCGATCGCGTGTTTCCTTCTCGTAGTCAGGCACCAAGTCTAACCTAACCTTACCCCGTTCACATTGCTACTTCGGACCTGAATGTGGACCCCCTTCCCGTTCGGTCCGGTAGTTTTCCTACCTCTGTAGCTTTTGGGATTTGTGCGTGGACACCCTTCCCGCCTTATCCGCAAGCCTAGTTTTCCTACCTCTTCCGTGGTTTTGGGATTTGCGCGTGGACACCCTTCCCGCCTTATCCGAAATCCTGGTTTTTCCTACCTCTTCCGTAGTTTTGGGATTTGCGCGTGGACACCCTTCCCGCCTTATCCGCAATCCTAACTCCTTCGTCGTTCTGGGGCTCCTGCGCGGCCCCGCCCTCGTGCTACCTAACGCCCGCAAAGTATTCTCCCGGCTTGGCCTCGCCCGAAGGTTCAGCCCGGTGGATTTTTCGCCTCCGACGCGAGACCGAAGACTTACGCCCGCAAAGTATTCTCCCGGCTAGGCCTCGCCCGAAGGTCCAGCCCGGTGGATTTTTCGCCTCTGACACGAAGTACAAGACTTCGGCTAGCCCGTTAGGTCGTAGCCCAGGAATTGGACTCTGCATAACCAACGTCATCTGCCTTCTCCTCGACGTAAATAAGGACCTCCGGTGAAGACTCCACTCAAAGCTACCCGTTACCCTGTGGAGTGGAACCCTCTAGTCCGGAGTTTCGATGATTTACAAATTTTCCTGTAAAGGACTCTTGGATTCCACTGAGATCTGTACCCCGGCCGAGAAAGCATCCCTACAAGTGGCGCCCGAACAGGAACTCCGAGACTAGCTAGGGATTTATCCAAGTGGCCTAAGGACCCACTTTGAAAAAGGAAGAGTCGCCCGGAGAGTCGAGACGCAACGACGGCCCCTACCCAGCGTCAGGAAGAAATAGGAGGATTTAAGAAGAAAGCCCGCACAGGAAAATAAGACGATAAGTACTCCTAAGGAATCAGACGGTGAGTACGAAGAAGCCGAATTTAACGGAAACCCTTGTGAAGGAGTTCGCTGGATATATGCTCGTTGAGTTTGGCTTTAAAGCCGTCGAAAAGGCCAGGAAGGCGCAGGATCCTTCCCACAACGGGTGTGGAACCGACTAGCTCAGTTGCAGAAACAGAACAGCTGTCAAGCCCCGAGTCCCAACCCTGCAGGGAAGGACCACGAGATGGGAGTCCCTCCGGATCCCCGTCGGCTCTGACGCTGCGCCGATCGAGGTTCCAACTCGTCATCGAGGGTTACATCCAGGAACGACACACGGCGTCTGGGTGCCGCCAGTAGATGTTCGCTCAGCCACTGGCCTGCAGGAACAGAATGTTCGGAGTAATACGACTCCCACTCAGCGTTTGCTCTCAAAGATTAGAAGATGAGGATAGGAGAGCCTTTCAAAACATACCTGATCGAGCTCAGAACGAAAATGCATCAGGCCGGGTACCGAGAAGAGGAAGAGTTATACCGAACATACGGAAACATGGATCCAGAGTATCGGCTGTACATCAAGCGGATCGAATTCGCGACGTCGAAGCAGCTGACCCACATGTTTACCGAGTGCGAGAGTGTCAAACAACTCGAGTCGATTCGATGTGGAACCCCAGGGGTGACTTGCGGAAACCACGAGGGATCGCAATTTCGACAGTCGCCGAACCCCTTTCGGAACTCGGAGAGTACTACACAGGCAGGACACGTGACCCACCGCATGGAGTGCTGCCGTCGGGATGCCTCGGGAAACGGGGGACGTCTCCGCCGGAACCCCCAACAAACCCCCCGTTAAGGGTACACGGTCTGCTAATCACGGCAGCGATAGAAGTCGGAGGAAGATGGGTGGACGTCACCGTTGATACCGGGACATCGAGGAGTTTCGCCAATGAAAGTTTTACAAGCCTAGTCGCCCGCGCCGTCGAGGTTCTAAAATAGTGTCATGATTCCCCGACCGCAGGACACTTGGGGGTCCGAAAGACGATTACCCGCCTGTCATAAATATATTTCTGGCCCGGCATGTACCGCGACGCAAAACACTGCGTTCGGCGCTGTTAGTCGTGCCAGAAATTTAAGACTGTTGAGACCAAAGCAGCAGGGGAAATGCTAACCCACGCCGTAAGCGAACCCTTCGGCATTCTTTGTGCTGACTTCGTAGGTCCACTGCCCCGTTCGAAACAATGAAACTCTATGCTTCTTGTTTTCCACGACGTGTTCTCCAAATGGGTAGAGTTGATCCCACTCCGGAAAGCCACCACCGCTGTAGTACAGAACGCACACTCGGGCGAGTGGGCATCCCCCGAAAGTTCGTGTGCGGCAATGGAACCCAATTCACATGTCGGGCCCTAAAAGACTACTTTACTAAACTCGGCGTGGAAGTCCAGTACACGGCTCAGTATTGTCCTCAGGAGAATCCCACCGAGAGGTCCAACCGTACTGTGAAAACGCTGATATCTCAGCTGTCGGAAGACGACGAAAGTTCTTGGGATAGTATGTTGCCGGAAATTTCCCTCCCTATCAATAGTAGCATATCGGACTCGACGGGGTATACTCCCGAATTTCTCACTCAGGGACGGGAGCTACGCTTGCCTGCGATGCTGTACGACGAACTTACCCAGGACGTACATACAGGTCCTGAAGACAAGTCGTTGCATCTCAAAGGAATTTTCGACATCGTACGATCGAATCTTCAACGTGCATCTCTAGAGCAGGCAAGGCTCGAATGGAGACCAACGCTCGGGAGTCAAGTGTGGCTGCGACAACATCCCTTAACAAAAGCGGCTGAGGGATTCGCCGCCAAACTCGCTCCCAAAACGACGGTCCCTATACCGTCGCGAAGTTTACGTCTCCAAACATGGTACGCCTGCGGCGTCCGGGAGACCGACGGCGACGGATCGCCAATATATCGCAGCTTAAACCCTACTATGCGGTGGACACCCGCTCAAGGTACGGTTATACCAATAAGTGTAGACTAATATTCCAGATGGACGAGGTAATCATGGTATCCGACGACTCCGACGACACCGAGGCCTTCTACCCGGGGGCAAATTACGGGGACGGCCGCGAATAAGGAGTTCCCCACCTCCGGAGGTGAAGCCGAGGGCAGCTCAATGGGAATGGACGGCGACGATTCCCAGGATCCCGGCGACCCACACTTTGCTGGACTTCGCGGAGGTCTGTGAAGTCCCCGACCTAGGGAGTCGCGATGATGCTACCAGCCAACGTCGCCCCCACCAGCCTCGTACCGCCTCGACGACGACGAGGATAACGCCAGCGACCACGACTCTGACCGATTCAGTCGACCCCCACGCTCTGGATACAGCTCACTGCACGGTCATCCCCAAGGACAACGGCCAGGGGAGCCGTACTACGCCGAGTCGCGACAATCCGAATCAGAGGAGGACTGTCCGTGGATTAGGTGCGATCCCCGGGCCGGCCATCCGCGGTATAAATTAAACCTCTGCTTTCTTTTGACTTTGATGTTATGACCAGTACAAACAAGTGGCCCTACGACACCAAGCAACGCTTGTTACGCGCGGAGCCCTATTCTCTTTTGGGCTTAAGAAACGAAATCACGGACATTAAAAAAGATTATACATCCATAGACAATGAAAATACATGCAGGAAAAAAATACAAATACAATACAAAGAACTCTATAAGGTTCATGCATATCGTAACTAGTGGAATATAGTTTCTAGTGAATATATCTGGCACATTAAAATACAGGCGACTGAGTAACTCGGGAGTCTCCTTTTGGCTAATGAGGGAAAGTTGATTAAAAGAAGTCTTCTAAAGTAATACGGTAGTATTAGGCTTTAATCCAGTTAAGGCAAATTTCAGACAGATTTTGTGTACAAACTGAATCCAGTCTATATGTACCCTGTATTGGGGCTCCAGACGGGAGCGCAGTATTCAAGAATTGGTCGGACTAATGAAATGAACAAGGTTTTTGTTACGTAAGGGTCGCTAAATTCTTTGGACCACCTGTAATAAATAAAATAGTTATAATAAAATAGTAATGTGGTCAGAAAATTAAAGTTTGAGATCCATGTAGGCACCAAGGTCATGTTGATGTCCTGTCCAACTCATAGCCACTTAGAGTATAATCGGTGAAGTATGGGTTTACAGGAAAAAAGGTGATTACTTTGCTCTTAGAGCAATTTAAGATTATTTTTTTATCATTGTACAAAGTTTGAAATGCATGAAGATCAGATTGTAAAGAGAAGCTCTGCACGGGCTCATTATATTGCTGGCCCAGCCTAACATCATCAGCGTACATAAGTACACGTTACTTTGTTTGGACTAGAGAAAAATCATTAATGAAATGAGCGGACCAAGGTTACTTCCTTGTGTTTCACCTGAAGTACCTCAAATTAGGGATGAAAAAGAGCTTTTAAAAATGACTCTTTGTGTCCTGTCATTCATATAACTTTAGGTCCGCTTAAGGAGATCACACGGTAAACCTAATTGGTCCAATTTTGGAAATAGAAGCGGATGTAATAATGTTTTCAAACAGCTTCGGAATTGCTGATAGTTTTGGGTGACTGTAACGAAATGATTTTGTTGGTCGTGCGGCTAGCTTAGTAGATTGTGTGTTCGTCCCACCAAATTTATATGACGTGACTGCCCCTTAGATCAGGATTCAAGTAATAACAACAGTGGGTTTATTTTCGATCTACTTATTACAGCGGTGGGTGGCTCCGTTGGTCTCGGTGTCGTCTCGCGTTGATTCCAATGGCTGCTGATACTGCTCGTACTAGCTCGTCGACGCGTTGACTCGGTGATCGCTGACTCCTTCCTGTATCTCGGGATGATCGTAGTGTCCCTTGCCTCTGCTCTGCGGGCTTAGGGAAACGTCATCGTTCTCAGACTAGGGGGAACAGTTGCCTCGCTTTCCAGAGCAACGCCTTTTGAGACAATGACTTACTGTCCCTTTCTCTGTCCCGGACGGTCCCACTAGGGTTTCGCTTAGTTCGGGCTGACAGTCAAGGCTAACGCCAGGAAGCTGCCTAGCAGTCGACTTCGCTTTACGCCTAGCGCAGACGAACGTTTCACGATAGCCTCACCCTGGTTCTCTGGCACTCTAGTTTCGGGCAGTTGCTGTTCCGGGACTTCGCCGGTAATCGCAGGGCTCTCCAGTACAACCCCTTTTGAAACCAGAAATCGATCGACCGCTCGTTCTTCGCACCAGGTCTTGCTCAGACGGGCAGGGCCCACTGGGTCTAGACAACTCATCGCAGGACTCTATTGCTCGCCTCTGAAGGACACGCCGGGCGATGTGCCAGGGTGTGGTCGTGACAAAGTACGAAACAAATCGTCTTGACTTAGCCGATTTATGCCCTCTGGCCCTCAGCTACCTGTGCCTCGATTCGGAGATTCCCGATGTCCCAATCCTGAAAGTCTCGACGTAGCGATGTTGCTCCATGTAGGATTCCCACGGCGCTGCTTTTGTCGACTCGATTTTGTGTTGTTGACTTGTTGTTCACGTGCTGCTGGTTGACTTGGTACTACTTTGATATCTGACTGAACTTTTTGGATTGACTCCTCATGTTCGACTGATTAAGCTCCCAGTGCCCTGCGGTTTTATTTATTTATTCAGTTGGTTAACAATTATCTGCTAACTTATGCTTAACTATAAATAAAATAGGGTACAGTAAATGAGTATAGTGATTCAAGATATCTTTATATATTAATCGGAAGAGTACTAATGGGTTTTTTAAATGATAACATTTTATATAGGCTATTGTAGTTGCGACATAGCGCTCGAAAAGGTTAATGTTGGGCATAATAAGACCTGCCCAAAGGCAAGCGCAATGGGCGGAATAAGTGCATAAATCTTGATGAAACGTTTAAATCTATGTAGGAAAGAAGTGATTCGGACTCAAAGAGAAACAAAAGAAGCTAATGAACAAACATTATGGCTTTGCAAGTTCTACGGTGTTGTAATGACGACAAGTCGATTAATTTAAGTCTGCATCGATAAGATGATAGTCTACCGGAATCCCAGCCAAGATTACGCAGTGCACAGATCAAAAATTATTTTTGTACAGATTCGATAATGATTTGAGGCTCCGTTAACTGTCAAGAGAGGAATCAAGATGCGGGGAGGAACGGTAGAAAGTCATAAGCTTGCATTTTGCATGGTTTAGGAAAAGGAGATTACTGTAGCACCACTTCTGAAACTCGCTGAGGTCAAATTGAAGGTGTGAATGAAGGTACCAATCAGAATAGGAGAAACAAATTTTAATGTCATCGGCGTACATACAAATAGAAGAGAAATATGTAACTTGACGTAGATCGATTATAAAAAGTTTAAAAAGCAAAGGTGCAAGGTGGCTGCTTTGGGAAACACCAGAATTAACATCAACAATATGAGATAGCTCATTCATACCAAGAACTCGAACACTTTAGAAGGTTATTTGGCAATCCCAAATAAGAAAGTTTAAGTAGAAGCTGTGAATGGTTTACCGAATCGAAAGCCTTGCTAAAATCTGTGAATAAATCATGGGCTTTTAGACTGTACTGAAACCCTCTATTAATCAAGTATAAGAATTAAGTAATTTTGTTTGTCGTTGATCGATGCCTAACAATTTAATGCTGAGAGGGGGATATTAGGGAACTGCAGAGGTGTTTCAGTTGATGAGTAATAAGGTGTTCCAGAAGTTTAGGAATAGCTAATAGCTTGGCAATGCCTCGGTAATTTTCAATGTCTACTCGATAACTTTTTTTAATGATGAGGATTTATGTAGGACTCAAGAGATTGATAAGTTAAAAAGATATGTAATCGGAAATAACAGATTCTGCGCACAGTGTTAAAAATGCAGCTTGGCACCTTATCAGGACGTCTATAGGAGACATTCCTTCCAAAACGACGCTCTCTGTGAAAGGGGAAAAGATAATAGGGATACGGTGTAGTAGTGTTTGGGGTGTAGAAGAATAAGTTGACTGGAAAAAAAATGCAAATAAGTTTTAAATCTCGGGAGCAGAACTTTCTGTTTTATTGAGATTGCGAAGTGGCGGAAGTGAAAATGCGTTAGAATTCGTTTATTCGTTGTACCTATATTTATTTATTTATTTATATTTTTATATTTATTTATTTTTATTTCAATACATGTTAATTTATATTATTGTTGATTGTCTGAGATATGCAATTTTTGGAGTGTTTAGTTTAGTTTTTTTAGGTGTTAGGTTTATTTTTGTATAACTTGGCAAAAGATAGCGAAGTAGGAAACAAGCACGGGTACGGGCTACGTTCAGTGGTTCCTTAATCCGGGAAAGACGAGGTTTTGCAGGAGCGTGAGTGAGTGATTTTCGCGGAAACCAAATAAGTGTATTGGGATGGCATAATGGGACAGTAAAATCTTTTATAGGCACGGCATGAGACTTATTGGCTCTTATGAGGAAGGCTGGAACATGTCCTTTCCGGCTTTGTGGATCACGAGGGGGTAGTATGGCGGGATAGCTTCTAAGATGATGCACATGTTTGGGAAGCCATCAATATGGGTACTTACATCATTTCTGTATTTAAGCCAATCTGTTTTACTGTTTACCGAGTTATACAGCAAAATGTCAAAAAGAATCTGGTATGGGGTATGGGGTCAAACCATCTTGGTCAAACCAAGTCAGAAAGTATACCGCCAGAACTCGTCCTCAGTGACTTTGGGAAGTCCTTCGACGCCAAGTTCGCTAGGAAACGGTCGGCAGCAGCGCCTACGAGTTGGAAGACTTGCAAGGACGTCATCTGGGAGCATATCACGCCAAAGATATCCGTGTGTTACCTAGAAGAAGGCACAAAATAAACAAGGGCAAGTTACAACAATGTGGACATACTTCCCGGCAAAAGTGGGCCCCGCGTTGAGCGCCGTATGAAACTGCTAGTAGGGTGACCGACCAGGCTCCATCAGGAAATGATTTAATTGCTCCCAATGATTTTGTCGATTCGGGTAAAGAGAGTTTAGAGAAGGAGAAGTTGAAGAGAGTTTAGAGAAAGAGAGTTTGGGGAACGAGAGGTTGGAGAAAGAGAGTTCGGATATCGAGAGTTTGTAGAGAGAGAGTGGAGACTTCGATGGCAGGGTGAGGGTGCCGCGTGCGAAAGGAAATAAGGATAAGGACCAGGAGAAGAAGTGCTACATCTCAGCAGCGGGACGGCGGGCCTGCGTTCCACATGCCACAGGACGATCAGCAGGACAGTGCCAAGACATAGGACTCCAGGTGGTAGCTGTGGGTCTAGGACAAAGAGGCCAAACAGGATCCGTGGACTTTGCACCTGGAGTCCAATGACCCATTTTTGAGAGAACCAGGCTTAGAAAATACGAAGGGAGACTGTAGCTGCCATATTAGGGATCAGAATCGATCTCATTAAAATCACGCTTGTGCTGAACATTAAATAAAGTTTGTTACTGGTAAAAGCTAATTTAATTTTTTTGAATTCAAGTGTGTGTCTTTAAGCCATCCGAAACATTTTTTTGCGGATGCATTTTTTCATTTGCGGTTGTTCCAGTGTAAGGCAAATTCATTTTATATTAGAGAAAAGCATGCGTATGAAATAATGCAGATTTTCCCTTTTCCTTTTCAGTCAAAATCTGGTCGCAGTAATTCGCAAATCGCAAGACAATTGCAACGCACACATAACTGTTTATTATCGGTGAAAAAATCTCCGTCTGGGCTAATGCCAGTCGTTAAATGAAACCCTGCTTTCTTTGGACTTTGATGCTATGACCAGTACAAACAAGTGGCCCAAGCAACGCTTGTTACGCGCGGAGCACTATTCCCTTTTAGGCGTAAGAAACGAAATCACGGACATTAAAAAAGACTATATATCCATAGACAATGAAAATAATGTAGGAAAAAAATACAAATACAATACAAAGAACTCCATAAGATTCATGCACATCGTAATTGGACCTACAATGATTTATAACTAGTGGAATATAGTTTCTAGTGAATATATCTAGCACATTAAAATACAGCCGACTCAGTAACTCGGGACTCTCCACTTGGCTAATGAGGGTAAGTTGATTAAAAGAAGTCTGCTAAAGTACGGCGGTAGTATTAGGCCTGAATGCAGTTAAGCCAAATATCAGAAAGATTTTGTGTACAAACTCAGTCCGGTCTATATGTACCCTGTATTGGGGCTCCAGACGGGAGCGCAGTTTTCAAGAATTGGTCGGACTAATGAAATGAACAAGGTTTTTGTTATGTAAGGGTCACTAAATTCTTTGGACCACCTGTCATAAATAAATAGTTATAATAAAATAGTAATCAGAAAATTTAAGTTTGAGATCCATATAGACACCTAGGTCATCAACATGCGTTATCCTGTCCAACTCATAGCCACTTAAAGTATAATCGGTGAAGAATGGGTTTAGACGAATGAAGGTGATTACTTTCCTCTTAGAGCAATTTAAGATTATTTTTTTTATCATTGCACAAAGTTTGAAATGGATCAAGATCAAGATCAAGATGCTGGCCCAGCCTAACATCATCTGCGTACATAAGTACACGTTACTTTGTTTGGACTAGAGGAAAATCATTAATGAAAGGAGCGGACCAAGGTGACTTCCTTGTGTTTCACCTGAAGTACCTTAAATTAGGGATGAAAAAGAGTTTTAAAAATGACTCTTTGTGTCCTGTCATTCACATAACATTAGGTCCACTTAAGGAGATCACACGGTAACCCTAATTGGTCCAATTTTGGAAATAGAAGCGTATGATTTACAGAGTCAAACGTTTTACGAAAGTCAGTGTAAACCAGTCAGTCTGAAAAATTTTCCTGAATCTAATTATCACAAATGAAGTAAACTTCAAAAGGTTCGCTGCCGTTGATTGATGTTTTAGAAATCTGTGTTGGCATGAGAAAATATGAGACCTACAACTATGCTGCTATTGGGATGTAATAATGTTTAAAAACAGCTTCGGAATTGTTGATAGTTTTGGGTGACTGTAACGAAATGATTTTGTTGGTCGTGCGGCTAGCTCAGTAGATTGTGTGTTCGTCCCACGAAATTTATATGACGTGACTGCCCCTTAGATCAGGATTCAAGTAATAACAACAGTGGGTTTATTTTCGATCTACTTATTACAGCGGTGGGTGGCTCCGTTGGTCTCGGTGTCGTCTCGCGTTGATTCCAATGGCTGCTGATACTGCTCGTACTAGCTCGTCGACGCGTTGACTCGGTGATCGCTGACTCCTTCCTGTATCTCGGGATGATCGTAGTGTCCCTTGCCTCTGCTCTGCGGGCTTAGGGAAACGTCATCGTTCTCAGACTAGGGGGAACAGTTGCCTCGCTTTCCAGAGAAACGCCTTTTGAGACAATGACTTACTGTCCCTTTCTCTGTCCCGGACGGTCCCACTAGGGTTTCGCTTAGTTCGGGCTGACAGTCAAGGCTAACGCCAGGAAGCTGCCTAGCAGTTTAAATCTATGTAGGAAAGAAGTGATTCGGACTCAAAGAGAAACAAAAGAAGCTAATGAACAAACATTATTGCAAGTTCTACGGTGTTGTAATGACGACAAGTCGATTAATTTAAGTCTGCATCGATAAGATGATAGTCTACCGGAATCCCAGCCAAGATTACGCAGTGCACAGATCAAAAATTATTTTTGTACAGATTCGATAATGATTTGAGGCTCCGTTAACTGTCAAGAGAGGAATCAAGATGCGGGGAGGAACGGTAGAAAGTCATAAGCTTGCATTTTGCATGGTTTAGGAAAAGGAGATTACTGTAGCACCACTTCTGAAACTCACTGAGGTCAAATTGAAGGTGTGAATGAAGGTACCAATCAGAACAGGAGAAACAAATTTTAATGTCATCGGCGTACATACAAATAGAAGAGAAATATGTAACTTGACGTAGATCGATTATAAAAAGTTTAAAAAGCAAAGGTGCAAGGTGGCTGCTTTGGGAAACACCAGAATTAACATCAACAATATGAGATAGCTCATTCATACCAAGAACTCGAACACTTTAGAAGGTTATTTGGCAATCCCAAATAAGAAAGTTTAAGTAGAAGCTGTGAATGGTTTACCGAATCGAAAGCCTTGCTAAAATCTGTGAATAAAACATGGGCTTTTAGACTGTACTGAAACCCTCTATTAATCAAGTATAAGAATTAAATAATTTTGTTTGTCGTTGATCGATGCCTAACAATTTAATGCTGAGAGGGGGATATTAGGGAACTGCAGAGGTGTTTCAGTTGATGAGTAATAAGGTGTTCCAGAAGTTTAGGAATAGCTAATAGCTTGGCAATGCCTCGGTAATTTTCAATGTCTACTCGATAACTTTTTTTAATGATGAGGATTTATGTAGGACTCAAGAGATTGATAAGTTAAAAAGATATGTAATCGGAAATAACAGATTCTGCGCACAGTGTTTAAAAATGCAGCTTGGCACCTTATCAGGACGTCTATAGGAGACATTCCTTCCAAAACGACGCTCTCTGTGAAAGGGGAAAAGATAATAGGGATACGGTGTAGTAGTGTTTGGGGTGTAGAAGAATAAGTTGACTGGAAAAAAAATGCAAATAAGTTTTAAATCTCGGGAGCAGAACTTTCTGTTTTATTGAGATTGCGAAGTGGCGGAAGTGAAAATGCGTTAGAATTCGTTTATTCGTTGTACCTATATTTATTTATTTATTTATATTTTTATATTTATTTATTTTTATTTCAATACATGTTAATTTATATTATTGTTGATTGTCTGAGATATGCAATTTTTGGAGTGTTTAGTTTAGTTTTTTTAGGTGTTAGGTTTATTTTTGTATAACTTGGCAAAAGATAGCGAAGTAGGAAACAAGCACGGGTACGGGCTACGTTCAGTGGTTCCTTAATCCGGGAAAGACGAGGTTTTGCAGGAGCGTGAGTGAGTGATTTTCGCGGAAACCAAATAAGTGTATTGGGATGGCATAATGGGACAGTAAAATCTTTTATAGGCACGGCATGAGACTTACTGGCTCTTATGAGGAAGGCTGGAACATGTCCTTTCCGGCTTTGTGGATCACGAGGGGGTAGTATGGCGGGATAGCTTCTAAGATGATGCACATGTTTGGGAAGCCATCAATATGGGTACTTACATCATTTCTGTATTTAAGCCAATCTGTTTTACTGTTTACCGAGTTATACAGCAAAATGTCAAAAAGAATCTGGTATGGGGTATGGGGTCAAACCATCTTGGTCAAACCAAGTCAGAAAGTATACCGCCAGAACTCGTCCTCAGTGACTTTGGGAAGTCCTTCGACGCCAAGTTCGCTAGGAAACGGTCGGCAGCAGCGCCTACGAGTTGGAAGACTTGCAAGGACGTCATCTGGGAGCATATCACGCCAAAGATATCCGTGTGTTACCTAGAAGAAGGCACAAAATAAACAAGGGCAAGTTACAACAATGTGGACATACTTCCCGGCAAAAGTGGGCCCCGCGTTGAGCGCCGTATGAAACTGCTAGTAGGGTGACTGACCAGGCTCCATCAGGAAATGATTTAATTGCTCCCAATGATTTTGTCGATTCGGGTAAAGAGAGTTTAGAGAAGGAGAAGTTGAAGAGAGTTTAGAGAAAGAGAGTTTGGGGAACGAGAGGTTGGAGAAAGAGAGTTCGGATATCGAGAGTTTGTAGAGAGAGAGTGGAGACTTCGATGGCAGGGTGAGGGTGCCGCGTGCGAAAGGAAATAAGGATAAGAACCAGGAGAAGAAGTGCTACATCTCAGCAGCGGGACGGCGGGCCTGCGTTCCACATGCCACAGGACGATCAGCAGGACAGTGCCAAGACATAGGACTCCAGGTGGTAGCTGTGGGTCTAGGACAAAGAGGCCAAACAGGATCCGTGGACTTTGCACCTGGAGTCCAATGACCCATTTTTGAGAGAACCAGGCTTAGAAAATACGAAGGGAGACTGTAGCTGCCATATTAGGGATCAGAATCGATCTCATTAAAATCACGCTTGTGCTGAACATTAAATAAAGTTTGTTACTGGTAAAAGCTAATTTAATTTTTTTGAATTCAAGTGTGTGTCTTTAAGCCATCCGAAACATTTTTTTGCGGATGCATTTTTTCATTTGCGGTTGTTCCAGTGTAAGGCAAATTCATTTTATATTAGAGAAAAGCATGCGTATGAAATAATGCAGATTTTCCCTTTTCCTTTTCAGTCAAAATCTGGTCGCAGTAATTCGCAAATCGCAAGACAATTGCAACGCACACATAACTGTTTATTATCGGTGAAAAAATCTCCGTCTGGGCTAATGCCAGTCGTTAAATGAAACCCTGCTTTCTTTGGACTTTGATGCTATGACCAGTACAAACAAGTGGCCCAAGCAACGCTTGTTACGCGCGGAGCACTATTCCCTTTTAGGCGTAAGAAACGAAATCACGGACATTAAAAAAGACTATATATCCATAGACAATGAAAATAATGTAGGAAAAAAATACAAATACAATACAAAGAACTCCATAAGATTCATGCACATCGTAATTGGACCTACAATGATTTATAACTAGTGGAATATAGTTTCTAGTGAATATATCTAGCACATTAAAATACAGCCGACTCAGTAACTCGGGACTCTCCACTTGGCTAATGAGGGTAAGTTGATTAAAAGAAGTCTGCTAAAGTACGGCGGTAGTATTAGGCCTGAATGCAGTTAAGCCAAATATCAGAAAGATTTTGTGTACAAACTCAGTCCGGTCTATATGTACCCTGTATTGGGGCTCCAGACGGGAGCGCAGTTTTCAAGAATTGGTCGGACTAATGAAATGAACAAGGTTTTTGTTATGTAAGGGTCACTAAATTCTTTGGACCACCTGTCATAAATAAATAGTTATAATAAAATAGTAATCAGAAAATTTAAGTTTGAGATCCATATAGACACCTAGGTCATCAACATGCGTTATCCTGTCCAACTCATAGCCACTTAAAGTATAATCGGTGAAGAATGGGTTTAGACGAATGAAGGTGATTACTTTCCTCTTAGAGCAATTTAAGATTATTTTTTTTATCATTGCACAAAGTTTGAAATGGATCAAGATCAAGATCAAGATGCTGGCCCAGCCTAACATCATCTGCGTACATAAGTACACGTTACTTTGTTTGGACTAGAGGAAAATCATTAATGAAAGGAGCGGACCAAGGTGACTTCCTTGTGTTTCACCTGAAGTACCTTAAATTAGGGATGAAAAAGAGTTTTAAAAATGACTCTTTGTGTCCTGTCATTCACATAACATTAGGTCCACTTAAGGAGATCACACGGTAACCCTAATTGGTCCAATTTTGGAAATAGAAGCGTATGATTTACAGAGTCAAACGTTTTACGAAAGTCAGTGTAAACCAGTCAGTCTGAAAAATTTTCCTGAATCTAATTATCACAAATGAAGTAAACTTCAAAAGGTTCGCTGCCGTTGATTGATGTTTTAGAAATCTGTGTTGGCATGAGAAAATATGAGACCTACAACTATGCTGCTATTGGGATGTAATAATGTTTAAAAACAGCTTCGGAATTGTTGATAGTTTTGGGTGACTGTAACGAAATGATTTTGTTGGTCGTGCGGCTAGCTCAGTAGATTGTGTGTTCGTCCCACGAAATTTATATGACGTGACTGCCCCTTAGATCAGGATTCAAGTAATAACAACAGTGGGTTTATTTTCGATCTACTTATTACAGCGGTGGGTGGCTCCGTTGGTCTCGGTGTCGTCTCGCGTTGATTCCAATGGCTGCTGATACTGCTCGTACTAGCTCGTCGACGCGTTGACTCGGTGATCGCTGACTCCTTCCTGTATCTCGGGATGATCGTAGTGTCCCTTGCCTCTGCTCTGCGGGCTTAGGGAAACGTCATCGTTCTCAGACTAGGGGGAACAGTTGCCTCGCTTTCCAGAGAAACGCCTTTTGAGACAATGACTTACTGTCCCTTTCTCTGTCCCGGACGGTCCCACTAGGGTTTCGCTTAGTTCGGGCTGACAGTCAAGGCTAACGCCAGGAAGCTGCCTAGCAGTTTAAATCTATGTAGGAAAGAAGTGATTCGGACTCAAAGAGAAACAAAAGAAGCTAATGAACAAACATTATTGCAAGTTCTACGGTGTTGTAATGACGACAAGTCGATTAATTTAAGTCTGCATCGATAAGATGATAGTCTACCGGAATCCCAGCCAAGATTACGCAGTGCACAGATCAAAAATTATTTTTGTACAGATTCGATAATGATTTGAGGCTCCGTTAACTGTCAAGAGAGGAATCAAGATGCGGGGAGGAACGGTAGAAAGTCATAAGCTTGCATTTTGCATGGTTTAGGAAAAGGAGATTACTGTAGCACCACTTCTGAAACTCACTGAGGTCAAATTGAAGGTGTGAATGAAGGTACCAATCAGAACAGGAGAAACAAATTTTAATGTCATCGGCGTACATACAAATAGAAGAGAAATATGTAACTTGACGTAGATCGATTATAAAAAGTTTAAAAAGCAAAGGTGCAAGGTGGCTGCTTTGGGAAACACCAGAATTAACATCAACAATATGAGATAGCTCATTCATACCAAGAACTCGAACACTTTAGAAGGTTATTTGGCAATCCCAAATAAGAAAGTTTAAGTAGAAGCTGTGAATGGTTTACCGAATCGAAAGCCTTGCTAAAATCTGTGAATAAAACATGGGCTTTTAGACTGTACTGAAACCCTCTATTAATCAAGTATAAGAATTAAATAATTTTGTTTGTCGTTGATCGATGCCTAACAATTTAATGCTGAGAGGGGGATATTAGGGAACTGCAGAGGTGTTTCAGTTGATGAGTAATAAGGTGTTCCAGAAGTTTAGGAATAGCTAATAGCTTGGCAATGCCTCGGTAATTTTCAATGTCTACTCGATAACTTTTTTTTAATGATGAGGATTTATGTAGGACTCAAGAGATTGATAAGTTAAAAAGATATGTAATCGGAAATAACAGATTCTGCGCACAGTGTTTAAAAATGCAGCTTGGCACCTTATCAGGACGTCTATAGGAGACATTCCTTCCAAAACGACGCTCTCTGTGAAAGGGGAAAAGATAATAGGGATACGGTGTAGTAGTGTTTGGGGTGTAGAAGAATAAGTTGACTGGAAAAAAAATGCAAATAAGTTTTAAATCTCGGGAGCAGAACTTTCTGTTTTATTGAGATTGCGAAGTGGCGGAAGTGAAAATGCGTTAGAATTCGTTTATTCGTTGTACCTATATTTATTTATTTATTTATATTTTTATATTTATTTATTTTTATTTCAATACATGTTAATTTATATTATTGTTGATTGTCTGAGATATGCAATTTTTGGAGTGTTTAGTGTAGTTTTTTTAGGTGTTAGGTTTATTTTTGTATAACTTGGCAAAAGATAGCGAAGTAGGAAACAAGCACGGGTACGGGCTACGTTCAGTGGTTCCTTAATCCGGGAAAGACGAGGTTTTGCAGGAGCGTGAGTGAGTGATTTTCGCGGAAACCAAATAAGTGTATTGGGATGGCATAATGGGACAGTAAAATCTTTTATAGGCACGGCATGAGACTTACTGGCTCTTATGAGGAAGGCTGGAACATGTCCTTTCCGGCTTTGTGGATCACGAGGGGGTAGTATGGCGGGATAGCTTCTAAGATGATGCACATGTTTGGGAAGCCATCAATATGGGTACTTACATCATTTCTGTATTTAAGCCAATCTGTTTTACTGTTTACCGAGTTATACAGCAAAATGTCAAAAAGAATCTGGTATGGGGTATGGGGTCAAACCATCTTGGTCAAACCAAGTCAGAAAGTATACCGCCAGAACTCGTCCTCAGTGACTTTGGGAAGTCCTTCGACGCCAAGTTCGCTAGGAAACGGTCGGCAGCAGCGCCTACGAGTTGGAAGACTTGCAAGGACGTCATCTGGGAGCATATCACGCCAAAGATATCCGTGTGTTACCTAGAAGAAGGCACAAAATAAACAAGGGCAAGTTACAACAATGTGGACATACTTCCCGGCAAAAGTGGGCCCCGCGTTGAGCGCCGTATGAAACTGCTAGTAGGGTGACTGACCAGGCTCCATCAGGAAATGATTTAATTGCTCCCAATGATTTTGTCGATTCGGGTAAAGAGAGTTTAGAGAAGGAGAAGTTGAAGAGAGTTTAGAGAAAGAGAGTTTGGGGAACGAGAGGTTGGAGAAAGAGAGTTCGGATATCGAGAGTTTGTAGAGAGAGAGTGGAGACTTCGATGGCAGGGTGAGGGTGCCGCGTGCGAAAGGAAATAAGGATAAGAACCAGGAGAAGAAGTGCTACATCTCAGCAGCGGGACGGCGGGCCTGCGTTCCACATGCCACAGGACGATCAGCAGGACAGTGCCAAGACATAGGACTCCAGGTGGTAGCTGTGGGTCTAGGACAAAGAGGCCAAACAGGATTCGTGGACTTTGCACCTGGAGTCCAATGACCCATTTTTGAGAGAACCAGGCTTAGAAAATACGAAGGGAGACTGTAGCTGCCATATTAGGGATCAGAATCGATCTCATTAAAATCACGCTTGTGCTGAACATTAAATAAAGTTTGTTACTGGTAAAAGCTAATTTAATTTTTTTGAATTCAAGTGTGTGTCTTTAAGCCATCCGAAACATTTTTTTGCGGATGCATTTTTTCATTTGCGGTTGTTCCAGTGTAAGGCAAATTCATTTTATATTAGAGAAAAGCATGCGTATGAAATAATGCAGATTTTCCCTTTTCCTTTTCAGTCAAAATCTGGTCGCAGTAATTCGCAAATCGCAAGACAATTGCAACGCACACATAACTGTTTATTATCGGTGAAAAAATCTCCGTCTGGGCTAATGCCAGTCGTTAAATGAAACCCTGCTTTCTTTGGACTTTGATGCTATGACCAGTACAAACAAGTGGCCCAAGCAACGCTTGTTACGCGCGGAGCACTATTCCCTTTTAGGCGTAAGAAACGAAATCACGGACATTAAAAAAGACTATATATCCATAGACAATGAAAATAATGTAGGAAAAAAATACAAATACAATACAAAGAACTCTATAAGGTTCATGCACATCGTAATTGGACCTACAATGATTTATAACTAGTGGAATATAGTTTCTAGTGAATATATCTAGCACATTAAAATACAGCCGACTCAGTAACTCGGGACTCTCCACTTGGCTAATGAGGGTAAGTTGATTAAAAGAAGTCTGCTAAAGTACGGCGGTAGTATTAGGCCTGAATGCAGTTAAGCCAAATATCAGAAAGATTTTGTGTACAAACTCAATCCGGTCTATATGTACCCTGTATTGGGGCTCCAGACGGGAGCGCAGTTTTCAAGAATTGGTCGGACTAATGAAATGAACAAGGTTTTTGTTATGTAAGGGTCACTAAATTCTTTGGACCACCTGTCATAAATAAATAGTTATAATAAAATAGTAATCAGAAAATTTAAGTTTGAGATCCATATAGACACCTAGGTCATCAACATGCGTTATCCTGTCCAACTCATAGCCACTTAAAGTATAATCGGTGAAGAATGGGTTTAGACGAATGAAGGTGATTACTTTCCTCTTAGAGCAATTTAAGATTATTTTTTTTATCATTGCACAAAGTTTGAAATGGATCAAGATCAAGATCAAGATGCTGGCCCAGCCTAACATCATCTGCGTACATAAGTACACGTTACTTTGTTTGGACTAGAGGAAAATCATTAATGAAAGGAGCGGACCAAGGTGACTTCCTTGTGTTTCACCTGAAGTACCTTAAATAAGGGAAGAAAAAGAGTTTTAAAAATGACTCTTTGTGTCCTGTCATTAACATATTTTTGGGTCCACTTAAGGGTGGCATGAGAAAATATAAGACCTACAACTATGCTTCAAACAGCTTCGGTATTGCTGATAGCTCTGGGTGACTGTAACGAAATGATTTTGTTGGTCGTGCGGCTAGCTCAGTAGATTGTGTGTTCGTCCCACCAAATTTATATGACGTGACTGCCCCTTAGATCAGGATTCATGTAATAACAACAGTGGGTTTATTTTCGATCTACTTATTACAGCGGTGGGTGGCTCGGTTGGTCTCGGTGTCGTCTCGCGTTGATTCCAATGGCTGCTGATACTGCTCGTACTAGCTCGTCGACGCGTTGACTAGGTGATCGCTGACTCCTTCCTGTATCTCGGGATGATCGTAGTGCCCCTTGCCTCTGCTCTGCGGGCTTAGGGAAACGTCACCGTTCTCAGACTAGGGGGAACAGTTGCCTCGCTTTCCAGGCAACGCCTTTTGAGACAATGACTTACTGTCCCTTTCTCTGTCCCGGACGGTCCCACTAGGGTTTCGCTTAGTTCGGGCTGACAGTCAAGGCTAACGCCAGGAAGCTGCCTAGCAGTCGACTTCGCTTTACGCCTAGCGCAGAGGAACGTTTCACGATAGCCTCACTCTGGTTCTCTGGCACTCGAGTTTCGGGCAGTTGCTGTTCCGGGACTTCGCCGGTAATCGCAGGGCTCTCCAGTACAACGCCTTTTGAAACCAGAAAACGATCGACCGCTCGTTCTTCGCGCCAGGTCTTGCTCAGACGGGCAGGGCCCACTGGGTCTAGACAACTCATCGCAGGACTCTATTGCTCGCCTCTGAAGGACACGCCGGGCGATGTGCCAGGGTGTGGTCGTGACAAAGTACGAAACAAATCGTCTTGACTTAGCCGATTTATGCCCTCTGGACCTCAGCTACCTGTGCCTCAATTCGGAGATTCCTGATGTCCCAATCCCGAAAGTCTCGACGTAGCGATGTTGCTCCATGTAGGCTTCCCACGGCGCTGCTTTTGTCGACTCGATTTGGTGTTGTTGACTTGTTGTTCACGTGCTACTGGTTGACTTGGTACTACTTTGATATCTGACTGAACTTTTTGGATTGACTCCTCATGATGGACTGATTAAGCTCCCAGTGCCCTGCGGTTTTATTTATTTATTCAGTTTGTTAACAATTATCTGCTAACATATGCTTAACTATAAATAAAGTAGGGTACAGTAAATGAGTATAGTGATTCAAGATTTCTTTATATATTAATCGGAAGAGTACTAATAGGTATTTCAAATGATAACATTTTATAAAGGCTATTGTAGTTGCGACATAGCGTTCGAAAAGGTTCATGTTGGGCATAATATGACCTGCCCAAAGGCAAGCGCAAAGTGTATAAATCTTGATGAAACGTTTAAATCTATGTAGGAAAGAAGTGATTCAGAGTCAACGAGAAACAAAGAAGCTTATGAACAAACATTATGGCTTAGCAAGTTCTACGGTGTTGTAATGACGACAAGGCGATTAATTTAGGTCTGCATCGATAAGATGGGGAGGAACGGTAGAAAGTCATAAGCTTGCATTTTGCATGGTTTAGGAAAAGGTGATTACTGTAACACCACTTCTGAAACTCGCTGAGGTCAAATTGAAGGTGTGAATAAAGGTACCAATCAGAATAGGAGAAACAAATTTTAACGTCATCGGTGTACATACAAATAGAAGAGAAATATATAACTTGACGTAGATCGATTATAAAAAGTTTAAAAAGCAAAGGTGCAAGGTGGCTGCTTTGGGAAACACCAGAATTAACATCAACAATATGAGAAAGCTCATTCATACCAAGAACTCGTTGGGTGCGCTCTATCCACTTTAGAAGGTTATTTGGCAATCCCAAATATGAAAGTTTAAGTAGAAGCTGTGAATGGTTTACCGAATCGAAAGCTTTGCTAAAATCTGTGAATAAAACATGGGCTTTTAGACTGTACTGAAACCCTCTATTAATCAAGTATAAGAATTAAATAATTTTGTTTGTCGTTGATCGATGCCTAACAAACCCATGCTGAGAGGGGGATATTAGGGAACTGCAGAGGTGTTGCAGTTGAAGGGTGATAAGGTGTTCCAGAAGTTTAGGAATATCTAATAGCTTGGCAATGCCTCGGTAATTTTCAATGTCTACTCGATAACCTTTTTTAATGATGGTGTAGGACTCAAGTAATTGATACGTTAAAAAGATATGTTATCGGAAATAACAGATTCTGCGCACAGTGTTTTAAAATGCAGTTTGGCACCTTATCAGGACGTCTATAGAGGACATTCCTTCCAAAACGACGCTCTCTGTGAAAGGGGAAAAGAATATGTTATTGGCGTGCGGTTTATAATAGGGATACGGTGTTGTAGTGTTTAGGGTGTAGAAGAATAAGTTGACTGGAAAAAAATGAAAATAAGTTTTAAATCTCGGGAGCAGAATTTTCTGTTTTATTGAGATTGCGAAGTGACGGAAGTGAAAATGCGTTAAAATTCGATTATTTATGTACCTATATTTATTTTTTAATTTATTTGTTTATATTTATTTATTTTTATTTCAATACATGTTAATTTATATTATTGTTGATTGTTGGAGATATGCAATTTTTGGCGTGTTTAGTTTTGTTTTCTTAGGCGTTAGGCTTACTTTGTATAACTTGGCAAAAGATAGCGAAGTAGGGAACAAGCACGGATATGCGCTTCATTCGGTGGTTTCTTAATCCGGGAAAGACGAGTTTTTGCAGGAGTGTGAGTGAGTGATTTTCGTGGAAATTAAATTAGTGCATTGAGATGGCATTATGGGACATTAAATGTTGCTTAACATGATTCACGAGCAGCTTTTCAAAAATCTTTGATAAGCACGGCATGAGACTTATTGGCTTTTATGATGAAGGCTTGAACTTGTCCTTTCCAGCTTTATGGATCATGAGGGGGTAGTATGGCGGTGTAGCTTCTAGGATGATGTACATCCATCAGCCATCAATATGTGTACTTACATAATTTCTGTATTTAAGCCAATCTGTTTTACTGTTTACCGAGATATACAGCAAAATTTCAAAAAGAATCTGGGGACAGCATGTGAGAGAAGCCGCCAACGGTATGGAGTCAGTGACTTTGGGAAGTCCTACGACGCCAAGTTCGCCAGGAAACTCGAACAACCTTGAGTGGTTAACGCGGTCGGCAACAACGCCTACGCACAAAATAAACAAGGGCAAGTTACATCAATGTGGACATACTGCTAGTAGGGTGACTGACCAGGCTCCATCAGGAACTGATTTAATTGTTCCCAATGATTTTGTCGATTCGGGTAAAGGCAGTTTGGAGAAAGAGAAGTTGAAGAGAGTTTAGAGAAAGAGAGTTTGGAGAAGGAGAGGTTGGAGAAAGAGAGTTCGGAGATCGAGAGGTTCGAGAGAGAGACTTCGATGGCAGGGTGAGGGTGCCGTGTGCGAAAGGAAATAAGGATAAGGACCAGGAGAAGAAGTGCCACATCTCAGCAGCGGGACGGCGGGCCTGCGTTCCACATGCCACAGGACGATTAGCAGGACAGTGCCAAGGCATAAGACTCCAGGTGGTAGCTGTGGGTCTAGGACAAAGAGGCCAAACGGGATCCGTGGACTTTGGACATGGTGTCCAATGACCCGTTTTTGAGAGCACCAGGCTTAGAAAATTCGAAGGGAGACTATAGCTGCCATATTAGGGATCAGAAACGATCTCATTAAAATCACGCTTGTGCTGAAAATTAAATAAAGTGTGTTACTGGTAAAAGCTTATTTAATTTTTATACCCGTTACTCGTAGAGTAAAAGGGTATACTAGATTCGTCGGAAAGTATGTAACAGGCAGAAGGAAGCGTTTTCGACCCCATAAAGTATATATATTCTTGATCAGGATCACTAGCCGAGTCGATCTAGCCATGTCCGTCTGTCCGTCTGTCTGTCCGTCCGGATGAACGCTGAGATCTCGGAAACTATGAGAGCTAGGCTATTGAGATTTGGCGTGCAGATTCCTGAGCTTCTTACGCAGCGCAAGTTTGTTTCAGTAGAGTGCCACGCCCACTCTAAAGCCCACAAACCGCCCAAAACTGTGGGTCCTACAGTTTTGATGCTAGAATAAAAATTTTAGCTGAAATGTAATGTTATCATCAATACCTATCGATTGACCCAAAAAAAAGTTTGCCACGCCCACTTTAACGCCCACAAACCGCAAAAACTTGTGACGCCCACAATTTTCATGCTAGATAAAAAATTTTAACTGAAATGTATTGGTCTCGTAAATACCTATCGATTGATCCAAAAAAATTTGCCACGCCCACTCTAACGCCCATAACGCATAAATCTGTATACCGCCGGTAGGTGGCGCATTTTAATCTCGCTTTGCTGCTTGCATATCTCTATTTAGCTGAGTAACGGGTATCTGATAGTCGAGGTACTCGACTATAGCGTTCTTCCTTGTTTTAATTCAAGTGTGTGTCTTTAGGCCATCCGAAATATTTTTTGCGGATGTCTTTTTTCATTTGCGGTTGTTCCAGTGTAAGGCAAATGCATCACTGTGGACGGCAGTACACGTAGTGGCGAAACGCGAAAGAGAGCGTGCGAAGACAACTACTATATTTAGCCGCAGAATTGAAAATCTGCCATTATGGTCCGATCCGTATCGAAAGATATCGCACTTACTAACAAGATTGCATACCAAGACTTTCGAAATATAGATTTGTTTGGGAGAAAAAGCGGTGAAAGTGTAAAAGTAAAAATTTAGAAAATTGGAGCTGCTGGATACGGTGGAGATAATAACCGTCTGCTGTTTAGCTAGTTTTATTCTTATTGAGAATACGCGTCGAATGACACCTCATTTGTTAAAATCCGATGTTCCGGTTAAAAGTAATTCAAAAACAAGGTTTTCTTCTTCTTCCCAAAGTGAAAATGTTTGTCCCTTTGTTTGTGGGTTTGTATGCATCCCATCTTAGTTTTAGAGTTTTGGAAACCCTACGGGTGTATAAAGTAGCTTGAATTGGAAAACGTTTGTTCCACGACTTTTGGAAAAACCCGCTAGTTTAGCGGAAAATAAAAAAAAGCCAGATTTAAAATGCTTTTATTATCTAAACAACTAGTCCAACAGAAACGTGCTATATATCTCTGAAAAGATAATTTAACTTGCTAAATACCCTTCATATAGTAAAGTTGTCTGAATATAATAGATTTTGAGTTATGACAAAAAGTTATTTTTTAAAACCCCTTTTTGACTATTTTCTCAAAATTGAGTCTACCGATTTCTTTTTAAATTTCAAATCATAAAGCCCTTGAAATTTCTCAACTTTTTATGTATAACACTTTTTGCCCTAAAAATTACCGTTTTACCGAAAATATTAAGCGATAAAAAGGGCAACTCGTTTGAGTTCCGTATACGAAATATTTCATACTTATTGGAATAAACAAGAAAAAAACCAATTTGATGAAAATTATTCTTATTAGCTTTTTTCAAACGGAAAATCTGTTATGGTTTTAGGGTCCTTTACTTGCATGAAGCTAATCGAAATAGGAAACTTGATCTATTTGTTCTACCACTTTGGAAAAACCCGCTAGTTTGGCGGGAAATATAAGAAACGACAGGTTTATCTTGGAATCTGAAACTATACAGCCCTTGTGCTATTAAAATAGGCAATCGAAGCGATAAAACTTGTTATTAAAAAGTTTAATATTCATGGGGACGACTCCTAGTCAAGGTATTGGGGTACTTAAACTCTTGTGCAAAAAAAAACTTCTGATATCAAACACAAACACCTCTTAACGAGGTAAAAAGTAGTGGCAAACGCGCCTTTAACAAAAATTTCTGATATCAACAATTGTGACGAAAAATGATATTAAAAATGGTATACATAAATAAACTATATTACATTTATGTATACGGCACGCTACAACAGAAAACTTACGTGTAGGGGAATAAATATTTACTGTTGCGGGCCGAAATCATAAATTTAATATAGTTTATTTATTTTATCGAATGTAATATAATTTTTCGTCACAATTGTTGATATCAGAAATTTTGGTTAAAGGCGCGTTCGCCACTACTTTTTACCTCGTTAAGAGGTGTTTTTGTTTGATTTTATATTAGAGAAAAGCATGCGTATGAATTAATGCAGATTTACCCTGTTCTTTTTCAGTCAAAATCTGGTCGCAGTAATTCGCAAATCGCAAGAAAATTTCAACGCACACATAACTGTTTATTATCGGTGAAAAAATCTCCGTCTGGGCTAATGCCAGTCGTTAAATTTCAAGACACACATTTATATCTAAACAAGTCAGCTGAGGTTAGAACGACCAGATTCTCATGTGCTCAAAACGGTGTAGCGGACCCGAGTGAAGATAAATTGAATAAACGGAAAAGAATATATAATTGCACCTCTCGATCGTGTGTTTCCTTCTCGTAGTCAGGCACCAAGTCTAACCTAACCTTACCCCGTTCACATTGCTACTTCGGACCTGAATGTGGACCCCTTCCCGTTCGGTCCGGTAGTTTTCCTACCTCTGTAGCTTTTGGAATTTGTGCGTGGACACCCTTCCCGCCTTATCCGCAAGCCTAGTTTTCCTACCTCTTCCGTGGTTTTGGGATTTGCGCGTGGACACCCTTCCCGCCTTATCCGGAATCCTGGTTTTTCCTACCTCTTCCGTAGTTTTAGGATTTGCGCGTGGACACCCTTCCCGCCTTATCCGCAATCCTAACTCCTTCGTCGTTCTGGGGCTCCTGCGCGGTCCCGCCCTCGTGCTACCTAACGCCCGCCAAGTATTTTCCCGGATTGGCCTCGCCCGAAGGTCCAGCCTGGTGGATTTTTCGCCCCCGACGCGAGACTCAAGACTTACGCCCGCAAAGTATTCTCCCGGCTTGGCCTCGCCCGAAGGTTCAGCCCGGTGGATTTTTCGCCTCCGACGCGAGACCCAAGACTTACGCCCGCAAAGTATTCTCCCGGCTAGGCCTCGCCCGAAGGTCCAGCCCGGTGGATTTTTCGCCTCTGACACGAAGTACAAGACTCCGGCTAGCCCGTTAGGTCGTAGCCCAGGAATTGGACTCTGCATAACCAACGTCATCTGCCTTCTCCTCGACGTAAATAAGGACCTCCGGTGAAGACTCCACTCAAAGCTACCCGTGGAGTGGAACCCTCTAGTCCGGAGTTTCGATGATTTACAAATTTTCCTGTAAAGGACTCTTGGATTCCACTGAGATCTGTACCCCGGCCGAGAAAGCATCCCTACAAGTGGCGCCTGAACAGGGACTCCGAGACTAGCTAGGGATTTATCCAAGTGGCCTAAGGACCCACTTTGAAAAAGGAAGAGTCGCCCGGAGAGACGAGACGCAACGACGGCCCCTACCCAGCGTCAGGAAGAAATAGGAGGATTTAAGAAGAAAGCCCGCACAGGAAAATAGGACGATAAGTACTCCTAAGGAATCAGACGGTGAGTACGAAGAAGCCGATTTTATCGAAAACCCTGGTGAAGGAGTTCGCTGGATATATGCTCGTTGAGTTTGGCTTTAAAGCCGTCAAAAAGGCCAGGAAGGCGTTTGCTAACCTAGTCAGCGCAGGATCCTTCCCATAACGGGTGTGGAACCGACTAGCTCAGTTACAGAAACAGAACAGCTGTCGGGCCCCGAGCCCCAACCCTGCAGGGAAGGACCACGAGATGGGACAATTTGTGGAGTCCCTCCGGATCCCCGTCGGCTCTGACGCTGCGCCGATCGAGGTTCCAACTCGTCATCGAGGGTTACATCCAGGAACGACACACGGCGTCTGGGTGCCGCCAGGTGATGTTCGCTCATCCACTGGCCTGCAGGAACAGAATGTTCGGAGTAATACGACTCCCACTCAGCATTTGCTCTCAAAGATTAGAAGATGAGATTCGGACTCACGTGCTGAGGAAAGGGGAGCTTTTCAAAACATACCTGATCGAGCTCAGAACGAAAATGCATCAGGCCGGGTACCGAGAAGAGGAAGAGTTATACCGAGCATACGAAAACATGGCTCCAGAGTATCGGCTGTACATCAAGCGGAGCGAATTCGCGACGTTGAAGCAGCTGACCCACATGGCTACCGAGTGCGAGAGTGTCAAACAACTCGAGTCGATTCGATGTGGAACCCCAGGGGTGACTTGCGGAAACCACGAGGGATCGCAACTTCGACAGTCGCCGAACCCCTTTCGGAACTCGGAGAGTACTACACAGGCAGGACACGTGACCCACCGCATGATCGGGCCTTCGACCGCTGCGGTCAGAACGGACACTTTCGTCGAGACTATCCCAACCACGCCGCGACTTCTGTTGGGATTGTGGCCGAGTAGGAGTGTTAGCCATAGAGTGCTGCCGTCGGGATGCCTCGGGAAACGGGGGACGTCTCCGCCGGAACCCCCAGCAAACCCCCCGTTAAGGGTACACGGTCTGCTAATCACGGCAGCGAAAGAAGTCGGAGGAAGATGGGTGGACGCAACCGTTGATACCGGGGCATCGAGGAGTTTCGCCATTGAAAGTTTTACAAGCCTAGTCGCCCGCACCGGCGAGGTTCGGGATGTGGTCACTAGAATAGCGTTGGCCGATCGGTCATTTCTGGACGCGACGAAATTGTGGCGAACTCTGGTCACGTTGGCGGGCACCACAGTACTCTTACCCATGTTGGTGATGCCCACCATGTTGGATCGAGTGATATGGGATGGATTTCCTCAAAACGGCAAGAACGCGCGTGTGTTGTGGGCATGCCACCCTTGACTTACAGCCTGAGCCCCAAGCAGTAGGAGATCCGTTGTTACTCCCAGTACTTATACTACCGAGGGATGATCGAGGAGAAGCGTTACGCCCCGTCGAGTTTAAGGTAAAATTGGGGACTGAAAGACATGGTACACGACGAGCCAGAGAAGTTTGCGGACTATACGCTAGAGAACGGCCACCTATACAGGAACATGGGTCACCGAACTGACGACGAGGACTACTTCCCGTGGAAACTCTGTGTACCCACTCCCCATAGAGCCCGCGTCTAATATGAGTGTCATGATTCCCCGACCGCAGGACACTTGGTGGTCCGAAAGACGATTACCCGCCTGTCCCAAAGATATTTCTGGCCCGGCATGTACCGCGACGCAAAACACTACGTTCGGCGCTGTGAGTCGTGCCACAAATTTAAGACTGTTCAGACCAAAGCAGCAGGGGAAATGCTAACCCACGCCGTAAGCGAACCCTTCGGCATTCTTTGTGCTGACTTCGTAGGTCCACTGCCCCGTTGATAAAATGAAACTCTATGCTTCTTGTTTTCCACGACGTGTTCTCCAAATGGGTAGAGTTGATCCCACTCCGGAAAGCCACCACCGCTGTAGTACAGAACGCATACTCGGGCGAGTGGGCATCCCCCGGATGTTCGTGTGCGACAATGGAACCCAATTCACATGTCGGGCCCTAAAAGGCTACTTTACTAAACTCGGCGTGGAAGTCCAGTACACGGCTCCGTATTGTCCTCAGGAGAATCCCACCGAGAGGACCAACCGTACTGTGAAAACGCTGATATCTCAGCTGTCGGAAGACGACGAAAGTTCTTGGGATAGTATGTTGCCGGAGATTTCCCTCGCTATCAATAGTAGCATATCGGACTCGACGGGGTATACTCCCGAATTTCTCACTCAGGGACGGGAGCTACGCTTGCCTGCGATGCTGTAAGACGAACTTACCCAGGACGTACATACAGGGCCTAAAGACAAGCCGTCGCATCTCAAAGGAATTTTCGACATCGTACGATCGAATCTTCAACGTGCATCTCTAGAGCAGGCGAGGCACTATAACCTTCGAAGGCGCGAATGGAGTCCAACGCTCGGGAGTCAAGTATGGCTGCGACAACATCCCTTATCAAAAGCGGCTGAGGGATTCGCCGCCAAACTCGCTCCCAAAACGACGGTCCCTATACCGTCGCGAAGTTTACGTCTCCAAACATGGTACGCCTGCGGCATCCGGGTGCAGGAAAGAAATACAAATACAATACAAAGAACTCTATAAGGTTCAAGCATATCGTAACTAGTGGAATATAGTTTCTAGTGAATATATCTGGCACATTTAAATACAGGCGACTGAGTAACTCGGGACTCTCCACTTGGCTAATGAGGGTAAGTTGATTAAAAGAAGTCTTCTAAAGTAATACGGAAGTATTAGGCCTGAATCCAGTTAAGGCAAATATCAGACAGCTTTTGTGTACAAACTCAATCCAGACGGGAGCGCAGTATTCAAGAATTGGTCGGACTAATGAAATGAACAAGGTTTTTGTTACGTAAGGGTCGCTAAATTCTTTGAACCACCTGTTATAAATAAAATAGTTATAATAAAATAGAAATGTGGTCAGAAAATTAAAGTTTGAGAACAATGAAGACACCAAGGTCATCAACATGCATTATCCTGTCCAACTCATAGCCACTTAAAGTATAATCGGTGAAGTATGGGTTTACAGGAAAAAAGTTGATTACTTTGCTCTTAGAACAATTTAAGATTATTTTTTTTTATCATTGCACAAAGTTTGAAATGCATCAAGATCAGATTGTAAAGAGAAGCTCTGCACGGGCTCATTATATTGCTGGCCCAGCCTAACATCATCAGCGTACATAAGTACACGTTACTCTGCTTGGACTAGAGGAAAATCATTAATGAAAGGAGCGGACCAAGGTTTCACCTGAAGTACCTTAAATTAGGGATAAAAAAAAGTTTTTAAAAATGACTTTTTGTGTCCTGTCATTAACATAACTTTAGGTCCACTTAAGGAGATATCACGGTAACCCTAATTGGTCCAATTTTGGAACTAGAAGCGGGTGATTTACAGAGTCAAACGTTTTACTAAAATCAGTGTAAACCAGTCAGTCTGAAAAATTTTCCTGAATCTAATTATCACAAATGAAGTAAACTTCAAAAGGTTCGCTGCCGTTGACCGATGTTTTAGAAATCTGTGTTGGCATGAGAAAATATGAGACCTACAACTATGCTGCTATTGGGATGTAATAATGTTTTCAAACAGCTTCGGTATTGCTGATAGCTTTGGGAGACTGTAACGAAATGATTTTGTTGGTCGTGCGGCTAGCTCAGTAGATTGTGTGTTCGTCCCACCAAATTTATATGACGTGACTGCCCCATAGATCAGAATTCATGTAATAACAACAGTGGGTTTATTTTCGATCTACTTATTACAGCGGTGGGTGGCTCGGTTGGTCTCGGTGTCGTCTCGCGTTGATTCCAATGGCTGCTGATACTGCTCGTACTAGCTCGTCGACGCGTTGACTCGGTGATCGCTGACTCCTTCCTGTATCTCGGGATGATCGTAGTGTCCCTTGCCTCTGCTCTGCGGGCTTAGGGAAACGTCACCGTTCTCAGACTAGGGGAACAGTTGCCTCGCTTTCCAGGGCAACGCCTTTTGAGACAATGACTTACTGTCCCTTTCTCTGTCCCGGACGGTCCCACTAGGGTTTCGCTTAGTTCGGGCTGACAGTCAAGGCTAACGCCAGGAAGCTGCCTAGCAGTCGACTTCGCTTTACGCCTAGCGCAGACGAACGTTTCACGATAGCCTCACCCTGGTTCTCTGGCACTCTAGTTTCGGGCAGTTGCTGTTCCGGGACTTCGCCGGTAATCGCAGGGCTCTCCAGTACAACCCCTTTTGAAACCAGAAATCGATCGACCGCTCGTTCTTCGCACCAGGTCTTGCTCAGACGGGCAGGGCCCACTGGGTCTAGACAACTCATCGCAGGACTCTATTGCTCGCCTCTGAAGGACACGCCGGGCGATGTGCCAGGGTGTGGTCGTGACAAAGTACGAAACAAATCGTCTTGACTTAGCCGATTTATGCCCTCTGGCCCTCAGCTACCTGTGCCTCGATTCGGAGATTCCCGATGTCCCAATCCTGAAAGTCTCGACGTAGCGATGTTGCTCCATGTAGGCTTCCCACGGCGCTGCTTTTGTCGACTCGATTTGGTGTTGTTGACTTGTTGTTCACGTGCTGCTGGTTGACTTGGTACTACTTTGATATCTGACTGAACTTTTTGGATTGACTCCTCATGATGGACTGATTAAGCTCCCAGTGCCCTGCGGTTTTATTTATTTATTCAGTTTGTTAACAATTATCTGCTAACATATGCTTAACTATAAATAAAGTAGGGTACAGTAAATGAGTATAGTGATTCAAGATATCTTTATATATTAATCGGAAGAGTACTAATAGGTATTTCAAATGATAACATATTATATAGGCTATTGTAGTTGCGACATAGCGTTCGAAAAGGTTCATGTTGGGCATAATAAGACCTGCCCAAAGGCAAGCGCAAAGTGTATAAATCTTGATGAAACGTTTAAATCTATGTAGGAAAGAAGAGATTCAGAGTCAACGAGAAACAAAAGAAGCTTATGAACAAACATTATGGCTTAGCAAGTTCTACGGTGTTGTAATGACGACAAGGCGATTAATTTAAGTCTGCATCGATAAGATGGTAGTCTATCGGAATTTCTGAATCGATTATAAAAAGTTTGAAAAGCAAAGATGCAAGGTGGCTGCTTTGGGGAACACCAGAATTAACATCAATAATATGAGATAGCTCATTCATACCAAGAACTCGTTGGGTGCGCTCTATCCACTTTAGAAGGTTATTTGGCAATCCCAAATAAGAAAGTTTAAGTAGAAGCTGTGAATGGTTTACCGAATCGAAAGCCTTGCTAAAATCTGTGAATAAAACATGGGCTTTAAGACTGTACTGAAACCCTCTATTAATCAAGTATAAGAATTAAATAATTTTGTTTGTCGTTGATCGATGCCTAACAAACCCATGCTGAGAGGGGGATATTAGGGAACTGCAGAGGTGTTGCAGTTGAAGGGTGATAAATTGTTCCAGAAGTTTAGGAATAGCTAATAGCTTGGCAATGCCTCGGTAATTTTCAATGTCTACTCGATAACCTTTTTTAATGATGAGGATTTATGTAGGGCTCAAGTAATTATCTTACCTTATCAGGACGTCTATAGAGGACATTCCTTCCAAAACGACGGTCTCTGTGAAAGGGGAAAAGAATATGTTATTGGCGTGCGGTTTATAATAGGGATACGGTGTTGTAGTGTTTAGGGTGTAGAAGAATAAGTTGACTGGAAAAAAAATGCAAATAGGTTTTAAATCTCGGGAGCAGAACTTTCTGTTTTATTGAGATTGCGAAGTGGCGGAAGTGAAAATGCGTTAGAATTCGTTAATTCGTTTATTTATGTACCTATATATATTTATTTATTTATATTTTTATTTTTATTTTTTTTTTATTTCAATACATGTTAATTTACATTATTGTTGATTGTTGGAGATATGCAATTTTTGACGTGTTAAGTTTTGTTTTCTTAGGTGTTAGGTTTATTTTTGTATAACTTGGCAAAAGATAGCGAAGTAGGGAACAAGCACGGTCTCGGTGACGTCTCGCGTTGATTCCAATGGCTGCTGATACTGCTCGTACTAGCTCGTCGACGCGTTGACTCGGTGATCGCTGACTCCTTCCTGTATCTCGGGATGATCGTAGTGTCCCTTGCCTCTGCTCTGCGGGCTTAGGGAAACGTCACCGTTCTCAGACTAGGGGAACAGTTGCCTCGCTTTCCAGGGCAACGCCTTTTGAGACAATGACTTACTGTCTCTAACTCTGTCCCGGACGGTCCCACTAGGGTTTCGCTTAGTTCGGGCTGACAGTCAAAGCTAACGCCAGGAAGCTGCCTAGCAGTAGACTTCGCTTTACGCCTAGCGCAGAGGAACGTTTCACGATAGCCTCACTCTGGTTCTCTGGCACTCGAGTTTCGGGCAGTTGCTGTTCCGGGACTTCGCCGGTAATCGCAGGGCTCTCCAGTACAACGCCTTTTGAAACCAGAAAACGATCGACCGCTCGTTCTTCGCGCCAGGTCTTGCTCAGACGGGCAGGGCCCACTGGGTCTAGACAACTCATCGCAGGACTCTATTGCTCGCCTCTGAAGGACACGCCGGGCGATGTGCCAGGGTGTGGTCGTGACAAAGTACGAAACAAATCGTCTTGACTTAGCCGATTTATGCCCTCTGGCCCTCAGCTACCTGTGCCTCAATTCGGATATTCCTGATGTCCCAATCCCGAACGTCTCGACGTAGCGATGTTGCTCCATGTAGGCTTCCCACGGCGCTGCTTTTGTCGACTCGATTTGGTGTTGTTGACTTGTTGTTCACGTGCTGCTGGTTGACTTGGTACTACTTTGATATCTGACTGAACTTTTTGGATTGACTCCTCATGATGGACTGATTAAGCTCCCAGTGCCCTGCGGTTTTATTTATTTATTCAGTTTGCTAACAATTATCTGCTAACATATGCTTAACTATAAATAAAGTAGGGTACCGTAAATGAGTATAGTGATTCAAGATATCTTTATATATTAATCGGAAGAGTACTAATAGGTATTTCAAATGATAACATTTTATATAGGCTATTGTAGTTGCGACATAGCGTTCGAAAAGGTTCATGTTGGGCATAATAAGACCTGCCCAAAGGCAAGCGCAAAGTGTATAAATCTTGATGAAACGTTTAAATCTATGTAGGAAAGAAGAGATTCAGAGTCAACGAGAAAAAAAAGAAGCTTATGAACAAACATTATGGCTTAGCAAGTTCTACGGTGTTGTAATGACGACAAGGCGATTAATTTAAGTCTGCATCGATAAGATGGTAGTCTATCGGAATTTCTGAATCGATTATAAAAAGTTTAAAAAGCAAAGATGCAAGGTGGCTGCTTTGGGGAACACCAGAATTAACATCAATAATATGAGATAGCTCATTCATACCAAGAACTCGTTGGGTGCGCTCTATCCACTTTAGAAGGTTATTTGGCAATCCCAAATAAGAAAGTTTAAGTAGAAGCTGTGAATGGTTTACCGAATCGAAAGCCTTGCTAAAATCTGTGAATAAAACATGGGCTTTTAGACTGTACTGAAACCCTCCATTAATCAAGTATAAGAATTAAATAATTTTTTTTGTCGTTGATCGATGCCTAACAAACCCATGCTGAGAGGGGGATATTAGGGAACTGCAGAGGTGTTGCAGTTGAAGGGTGATAAGGTGTTCCAGAAGTTTAGGAATAGCTAATAGCTTGGCAATGCCTCGGTAATTTTCAATGTCTACTCGATAACCTTTATTAATGATGAGGATTTATGTAGGACTCAAGTAATTGATAAGTTAAAAAGATATGTAATCGGAAATAACAGATTTTGCGCACAGTGTTTTAAAATGCAGTTTGGCACCTTATCAGGACGTCTATAGAGGACATTCCTTCCAAAACGACGCTCTCTGTGAAAGGGGAAAAGAATATGTTATTGGCGTGCGGTTTGTAATAGGGATACGGTGTTGTAGTGTTTAGGGTGTAGAAGAATAAGTTGACTGGAAAAAAAATACAAATAAGTTTTAAATCTCGGGAGCAGAACTTTCTGTTTTATTGAGATTGCGAAGTGGCGGAAGTGAAAATGCGTTAAAATTCGTTAATTCGTTTATTTATGTACCTATATATATTTATTTATTTATATTTTTATTTTTATTTTTTTCTTATTTCAATACATGTTAATTTACATTATTGTTGATTGTTGGAGATATGCAATTTTTGACGTGTTAAGTTTTGTTTTCTTAGGTGTTAGGTTTATTTTTGTATAACTTGGCAAAAGATAGCGAAGTAGGGAACAAGCACGGTCTCGGTGACGTCTCGCGTTGATTCCAATGGCTGCTGATACTGCTCGTACTAGCTCGTCGACGCGTTGACTCGGTGATCGCTGACTCCTTCCTGTATCTCGGGATGATCGTAGTGTCCCTTGCCTCTGCTCTGCGGGCTTAGGGAAACGTCACCGTTCTCAGACTAGGGGGAACAGTTGCCTCGCTTTCCAGGGCAACGCCTTTTGAGACAATGACTTACTGTCCCTTTCTCTGTCCCGGACGGTCCCACTAGGGTTTCGCTTAGTTCGGGCTGACAGTCAAGGCTAACGCCAGGAAGCTGCCTAGCAGTCGACTTCGCTTTACGCCTAGCGCAGAGGAACGTTTCACGATAGCCTCACTCTGGTTCTCTGGCACTCGAGTTTCGGGCAGTTGCTGTTCCGGGACTTCGCCGGTAATCGCAGGGCTCTCCAGTACAACGCCTTTTGAAACCAGAAAACGATCGACCGCTCGTTCTTCGCGCCAGGTCTTGCTCAGACGGGCAGGGCCCACTGGGTCTAGACAACTCATCGCAGGACTCTATTGCTCGCCTCTGAAGGACACGCCGGGCGATGTGCCAGGGTGTGGTCGTGACAAAGTACGAAACAAATCGTCTTGACTTAGCCGATTTATGCCCTCTGGCCCTCAGCTACCTGTGCCTCAATTCGGAGATTCCTGATGTCCCAATCCCGAAAGTCTCGACGTAGCGATGTTGCTCCATGTAGGCTTCCCACGGCGCTGCTTTTGTCGACTCGATTTGGTGTTGTTGACTTGTTGTTCACGTGCTGCTGGTTGACTTGGTACTACTTTGATATCTGACCACTTTTTGGATTGACTCCTCATGATGGACTGATTAAGCTCCCAGTGCCCTGCGGTTTTATTTATTTATTCAGTTTGTTAACAATTATCTGCTAACATATGCTTAACTATAAATAAAGTAGGGTACAGTAAATGAGTATAGTGATTCAAGATATCTTTATATATTAATCGGAAGAGTACTAATAGGTATTTCAAATGATAACATTTTATATAGGCTATTGTAGTTGCGACATAGCGTTCGAAAAGGTTCATGTTGGGCATAATAAGACCTGCCCAAAGGCAAGCGCAAAGTGTATAAATCTTGATGAAACGTTTAAATCTATGTAGGAAAGAAGAGATTCAGAGTCAACGAGAAACAAAAGAAGCTTATGAACAAACATTATGGCTTAGCAAGTTCTACGGTGTTGTAATGACGACAAGGCGATTAATTTAAGTCTGCATCGATAAGATGGTAGTCTATCGGAATTTCTGAATCGATTATAAAAAGTTTGAAAAGCAAAGATGCAAGGTGGCTGCTTTGGGGAACACCAGAATTAACATCAATAATATGAGATAGCTCATTCATACCAAGAACTCGTTGGGTGCGCTCTATCCACTTTAGAAGGTTATTTGGCAATCCCAAATAAGAAAGTTTAAGTAGAAGCTGTGAATGGTTTACCGAATCGAAAGCCTTGCTAAAATCTGTGAATAAAACATGGGCTTTAAGACTGTACTGAAACCCTCTATTAATCAAGTATAAGAATTAAATAATTTTGTTTGTCGTTGATCGATGCCTAACAAACCCATGCTGAGAGGGGGATATTAGGGAACTGCAGAGGTGTTGCAGTTGAAGGGTGATAAATTGTTCCAGAAGTTTAGGAATAGCTAATAGCTTGGCAATGCCTCGGTAATTTTCAATGTCTACTCGATAACCTTTTTTAATGATGAGGATTTATGTAGGGCTCAAGTAATTATCTTACCTTATCAGGACGTCTATAGAGGACATTCCTTCCAAAACGACGGTCTCTGTGAAAGGGGAAAAGAATATGTTATTGGCGTGCGGTTTATAATAGGGATACGGTGTTGTAGTGTTTAGGGTGTAGAAGAATAAGTTGACTGGAAAAAAAATGCAAATAGGTTTTAAATCTCGGGAGCAGAACTTTCTGTTTTATTGAGATTGCGAAGTGGCGGAAGTGAAAATGCGTTAGAATTCGTTAATTCGTTTATTTATGTACCTATATATATTTATTTATTTATATTTTTATTTTTATTTTTTTTTTATTTCAATACATGTTAATTTACATTATTGTTGATTGTTGGAGATATGCAATTTTTGACGTGTTAAGTTTTGTTTTCTTAGGTGTTAGGTTTATTTTTGTATAACTTGGCAAAAGATAGCGAAGTAGGGAACAAGCACGGTCTCGGTGACGTCTCGCGTTGATTCCAATGGCTGCTGATACTGCTCGTACTAGCTCGTCGACGCGTTGACTCGGTGATCGCTGACTCCTTCCTGTATCTCGGGATGATCGTAGTGTCCCTTGCCTCTGCTCTGCGGGCTTAGGGAAACGTCACCGTTCTCAGACTAGGGGAACAGTTGCCTCGCTTTCCAGGGCAACGCCTTTTGAGACAATGACTTACTGTCTCTAACTCTGTCCCGGACGGTCCCACTAGGGTTTCGCTTAGTTCGGGCTTACAGTCAAAGCTAACGCCAGGAAGCTGCCTAGCAGTAGACTTCGCTTTACGCCTAGCGCAGAGGAACGTTTCACGATAGCCTCACTCTGGTTCTCTGGCATTCGAGTTTCGGGCAGTTGCTGTTCCGGGACTTCGCCGGTAATCGCAGGGCTCTCCAGTACAACGCCTTTTGAAACCAGAAAACGATCGACCGCTCGTTCTTCGCGCCAGGTCTTGCTCAGACGGGCAGGGCCCACTGGGTCTAGACAACTCATCGCAGGACTCTATTGCTCGCCTCTGAAGGACACGCCGGGCGATGTGCCAGGGTGTGGTCGTGACAAAGTACGAAACAAATCGTCTTGACTTAGCCGATTTATGCCCTCTGGCCCTCAGCTACCTGTGCCTCAATTCGGAGATTCCTGATGTCCCAATCCCGAAAGTCTCGACGTAGCGATGTTGCTCCATGTAGGCTTCCCACGGCGCTGCTTTTGTCGACTCGATTTGGTGTTGTTGACTTGTTGTTCACGTGCTGCTGGTTGACTTGGTACTACTTTGATATCTGACTGAACTTTTTGGATTGACTCCTCATGATGGACTGATTAAGCTCCCAGTGCCCTGCGGTTTTATTTATTTATTCAGTTTGTTAACAATTATCTGCTAACATATGCTTAACTATAAATAAAGTAGGGTACAGTAAATGAGTATAGTGATTCAAGATATCTTTATATATTAATCGGAAGAGTACTAATAGGTATTTCAAATGATAACATTTTATAAAGGCTATTGTAGTTGCGACATAGCGTTCGAAAAGGTTCATGTTGGGCATAATATGACCTGCCCAAAGGCAAGCGCAAAGTGTATAAATCTTGATGAAACGTTTAAATCTATGTAGGAAAGAAGTGATTCAGAGTCAACGAGAAACAAAAGAAGCTTATGAACAAACATTATGGCTTAGCAAGTTCTACGGTGTTGTAATGACGACAAGGCGATTAATTTAGGTCTGCATCGATAAGATGGTAGTCTATCGGAATCCCAGCCGAGATTACGCGGTGCACAGATCAAAAATTGTTTTTGTACAGATTCGATAATGATTTGAGGCTCCTTTAACTGTCAAGGGAGAAATCAAGATGCGGGGAGGAACGGTAGAAAGTCATAAGCTTGCATTTTGCATGGTTTAGGAAAAGGTGATTACTGTAACACCACTTCTGAAACTCGCTGAGGTCAAATTGAAGGTGTGAATGAAGGTACCAATCAGAATAGGAGAAACAAATTTTAACGTCATCGGTGTACATACAAATAGAAGAGAAATATATAACTTGACGTAGATCGATTATAAAAAGTTTAAAAAGCAAAGGTGCAAGGTGGCTGCTTTGGGAAACACCAGAATTAACATCAACAATATGAGATAGCTCATTCATACCAAGAACTCGTTGGGTGCGCTCTATCCACTTTAGAAGGTTATTTGGCAATCCCAAATAAGAAAGTTTAAGTAGAAGCTGTGAATGGTTTACCGAATCGAAAGCCTTGCTAAAATCTGTGAATAAAACATGGGCTTTTAGACTGTACTGAAACCCTCTATTAATCAAGTATAAGAATTAAATAATTTTGTTTGTCGTTGATCGATGCCTAACAAACCCATGCTGAGAGGGGGATATTAGGGAACTGCAGAGGTGTTGCAGTTGAAGGGTGATAAGGTGTTCCAGAAGTTTAGGAATAGCTAATAGCTTGGCAATGCCTCGGTAATTTTCAATGTCTACTCGATAACCTTTTTTAATGATGAGGATTTATGTAGGACTCAAGTAATTGATATGTTAAAAAGATATGTAATCGGAAATAACAGATTCTGCGCACAGTCTTTTAAAATGCAGTTTGGCACCTTATCAGGACGTCTATAGAGGACATTCCTTCCAAAACGACGCTCTCTGTGAAAGGGGAAAAGAATATGTTATTGGCATGCAGTTTATAATAGGGATACGGTGTTGTAGTGTTTAGGGTGCAGAAGAATAAGTTGACTGGAAAAAAATGAAAATAAGTTTTAAATCTCGGGAGCAGAATTTTCTGTTTTATTGAGATTGTGAAGTGACGGAAGTGAAAATGCGTTAAAATTCGATTATTTATGTACCTATATTTATTTATTAATTTATTTGTTTATATTTATTTATTTTTATTTCAATACATGTTAATTTATATTATTGTTGATTGTTGGAGATATGCAATTTTTGGCGTGTTTAGTTTTGTTTTCTTAGGCGTTAGGCTTACTTTGTATAACTTGGCAAAAGATAGCGAAGTAGGGAACAAGCACGGGTATGGGCTTCATTCGGTGGTTTCTTAATCCGGGAAAGACGAGTTTTTGAGTGAGTGATTTTTGCGGAAATTAAATTAGTGCATTGAGATGGCATTATGGGACATTAAATGTTGCTTAACATGATTCACGAGCAGCTTTTCAAAAATCTTTGATAGGCACGGCATGAGACTTATTGGCTTTTATGATGAAGGCTTGAACTTGTCCTTTCCGGCTTTATGGATCATGAAGGGGTAGTATGGCGGTGTAGCTTCTAGGATGATGTACATCCATCAGCCATCAATATGGGTACTTACATAATTTCTGTATTTAAGCCAATCTGTTTTACTGTTTACCGAGTTATACAGCAAAATTTCAAAAAGAATCTGGGGATAGCATGTGAGAGAAGCCGCCAACGGTATGGAGTCAGTGACTTTGGGAAGTCCTACGACGCCAAGTTCGCCAGGAAACTCGAACAACCTTGAGTGGTTAACGCGGTCGGCAACAACGCCTACGCACAAAATAAACAAGGGCAAGTTACATCAATGTGGACATACTGCTAGTAGGGTGACTGACCAGGCTCCATCAGGAACTGATTTAATTGTTCCCAATGATTTTGTCGATTCGGGTAAAGGCAGTTTGGAGAAAGAGAAGTTGAAGAGAGTTTAGAGAAAGAGAGTTTGGAGAAGGAGAGGTTGGAGAAAGAGAGTTCGGAGATCGAGAGGTTCGAGAGAGAGACTTCGATGGCAGGGTGAGGGTGCCGTGTGCGAAAGGAAATAAGGATAAGGACCAGGAGAAGAAGTGCCACATCTCAGCAGCGGGACGGCGGGCCTGCGTTCCACATGCCACAGGACGATTAGCAGGACAGTGCCAAGGCATAGGACTCCAGGTGGTAGCTGTGGGTCTAGGACAAAGAGGCCAAACGGGATCCGTGGACTTTGGTCATGGTGTCCAATGACCCGTTTTTGAGAGCACCAGGCTTAGAAAATTCGAAGGGAGACTATAGCTGCCATATTGGGGATCAGAAACGATCTCATTTAAATCACGCTTGTGCTGAAAATTAAATAAAGTGTGTTACTGGTAAAAGCTAATTTAATTTTTTTAATTCAAGTGTGTGTCTTTAGGCCATCCGAAATATTTTTTGCGGATGTCTTTTTTCATTTGCGGTTGTTCCAGTGTAAGGCAAATTCATCATTGTGGACGGCAGTACACGTAGTGGCGAAACGCGAAAGAGAGCGTGCGAAGACAACTACTATATTTAGCCGCAGAATTGAACATCTGCCATTATGGTCCGATCGTAACGAGTGATACACCAATCGAAAGATATCGCACTTACTAAGAAGATTGCATACCAAGACTTTCGAAATATAGATTTGTTTGGGAGAAAAAGCGGTGAAAGTGTAAAAGTAAAAACTTAGAAAATTGGAGCTGCTGGATACGGTGGAGATAATAACCGTCTGCTGTTTAGCTAGTTTTATTCTTATTGAGAATACGCGTCGAATGACACCTCATTTGTTAAAATCCGATGTCCCGTTCAAAAGTAATTCAAAAACAAGGTTTTCTTCTTCTTCCCAAAATGAAAATGTTTGTCCCTTTGTTTGTGGGTTTGTATGCATCCCATCTTAGTTTTAGAGTTTTGGAAACCCTATGGGTGTATAAAGTAGCTTGAATTGGAAAACGTTTGTTCCATGACTTTTGGAAAAACCCGCTAGTTTAGCGGAAAATAAAAGAAAGCCAGATTTAAAATGCTTTTATTATCTAAACAACTAGTCCTACAGAAACGTGATATATATTTCTGAAAAGATAATTTAACTTGCTAAATACCCTTCATATAGTAAAGTTGTATGAATATAATAGATTTTGATTTATGACAAAAAGTTTTTTTTTAAAACCACTTGTTGACTATTTTCTCAAAATTGAGTCTACCGATTTCTTTTTAAATTTCAAATCATAAAGCCCTTGAAATTTCTCAACTTTTTATGTATAACACTTTTTGCCCTAAAAATTACCGTTTTACCGAAAATATTAAGCGATAAAAAGGGCAACTCGTTTGAGTTCCGTATACGAAATATTTCATACTTATTGGAATAAACAAGAAAAAAACCAATTTGATGAAAATTATTCTTATTAGCTTTTTTCAAACGGAAAATCTGTTATGGTTTTAGGGTCCTTTACTTGCATGAAGCTAATCGAAATAGGAAACTTGATCTATTTGTTCTACCACTTTGGAAAAACCCGCTAGTTTGGCGGGAAATATAAGAAACGACAGGTTTATCTTGGAATCTGAAACTATACAGCCCTTGTGCTATTAAAATAGGTAATCGAAGCGATAAAACTTGTTATTAAAAAGTTTAATATTCATGGGGACGACTCCTAGTCAAGGTATTGGGGTACTTAAACTCTTGTGCAAAAAAAAACTTCTGATATCAAACACAAACACCTCTTAACGAGGTAAAAAGTAGTGGCAAACGCGCCTTTAACAAAAATTTCTGATATCAACAATTGTGACGAAAAATGATATTAAAAATGGTATACATAAATAAACTATATTACATTTATGTATACGGCACGCTACAACAGAAAATTTACGTGTAGGGGAATAAATATTTACTGTTGCGGGCCGAAATCATAAATTTAATATAGTTTATTTATTTTATCGAATGTAATATAATTTTTCGTCACAATTGTTGATATCAGAAATTTTGGTTAAAGGCGCGTTCGCCACTACTTTTTACCTCGTTAAGAGGTGTTTTTGTTTGATTTTATATTAGAGAAAAGCATGCGTATGAATTAATGCAGATTTACCCTGTTCTTTTTCAGTCAAAATCTGGTCGCAGTAATTCGCAAATCGCAAGACAATTTCAACGCACACATAACTGTTTATTATCGGTGAAAAAATCTCCGTCTGGGCTAATGCCAGTCGTTAAATTTCAAGACACACATTTATATCTAAACAAGTCAGCTGAGGTTAGAACGACCAGATTCTCATGTGCTCAAAACGGTGTAGCGGACCCGAGTGAAGATAAATTGAATAAACGGAAAAGAATATATAATTGCACCTCTCGATCGTGTGTTTCCTTCTCGTAGTCAGGCACCAAGTCTAACCTAACCTTACCCCGTTCACATTGCTACTTCGGACCTGAATGTGGACCCCCTTCCCGTTCGGTCCGGTAGTTTTCCTACCTCTGTAGCTTTTGGGATTTGTGCGTGGACACCCTTCCCGCCTTATCCGCAAGCCTAGTTTTCCTACCTCTTCCGTGGTTTTGGGATTTGCGCGTGGACACCCTTCCCGCCTTATCCGGAATCCTGGTTTTTCCTACCTCTTCCGTAGTTTTAGGATTTGCGCGTGGACACCCTTCCCGCCTTATCCGCAATCCTAACTCCTTCGTCGTTCTGGGGCTCCTGCGCGGTCCCGCCCTCGTGCTACCTAACGCCCGCCAAGTATTTTCCCGGATTGGCCTCGCCCGAAGGTCCAGCCCGGTGGATTTTTCGCCCCCGACGCGAGACTCAAGACTTACGCCCGCAAAGTATTCTTCCGGCTTGGCCTCGCCCGAAGGTTCAGCCCGGTGGATTTTTCGCCTCCGACGCGAGACCCAAGACTTACGCCCGCAAAGTATTCTCCCGGCTAGGCCTCGCCCGAAGGTCCAGCCCGGTGGATTTTTCGCCTCTGACACGAAGTACAAGACTCCGGCTAGCCCGTTAGGTCGTAGCCCAGGAATTGGACTCTGCATAACCAACGTCATCTGCCTTCTCCTCGACGTAAATAAGGACCTCCGGTGAAGACTTCACTCAAAGTTACCCGTGGAGTGGAACCCTCTAGTCCGGAGTTTAGATGATTTACAAATTTTCCTGTAAAGGACTCTTGGATTCCACTGAGATCTGTACCCCGGCCGAGAAAGCATCCCTACAAGTGGCGCCTGAACAGGGACTCCGAGACTAGCTAGGGATTTATCCAAGTGGCCTAAGGACCCACTTTGAAAAAGGAAAAGTCGCCCGGAGAGTCGAGACGCAACGACGGCCCCTACCCAGCGTCAGGAAGAAATAGGAGGATTTAAGAAGAAAGCCCGCACAGGAAAATAAGACGATAAGTACCCCTAAGGAATCAGACAGTGAGTACGAAGAAGCCGATTTTATCGAAAACCCTGGTGAAGGAGTTCGCTGGATATATGCTCGTTGAGTTTGGCTTTAAAGCCGTCGAAAAGGCCAGGAAGGCGTTTGCTAACCTAGTCAGCGCCGGATCCTTCCCACAACGGGTGTGGAACCGACTAGCTCAGTTGTAGAAACAGAACAGCTGTCGGGCCCCGAGCCCCAACCCTGCAGGGAAGGACCACGAGATGGGACAATTTGCGGAGTCCCTCCGGATCCCCGTCGGCTCTGACGCTGCGCCGATCGAGGTTCCAACTCGTCATCGAGGGTTACATCCAGGAACGACACACGGCGTCTGGGTGCCGCCAGGTGATGTTCGCTCATCCACTGGCCTGCAGGAACAGAATGTTCGGAGTAATACGACTCCCACTCAGCATTTGCTCTCAAAGATTAGAAGATGAGATTCGGACTCACGTGCTGAGGAAAGGGGAGCTTTTCAAAACATACCTGATCGAGCTCAGAACGAAAATGCATCAGGCCGGGTACCGAGAAGAGGAAGAGTTATACCGAGCATACGAAAACATGGCTCCAGAGTATCGGCTGTACATCAAGCGGAGCGAATTCGCGACGTTGAAGCAGCTGACCCACATGGCTACCGAGTGCGAGAGTGTCAAACAACTCGAGTCGATTCGATGTGGAACCCCAGGGGTGACTTGCGGAAACCACGAGGGATCGCAACTTCGACAGTCGCCGAACCCCTTTCGGAACTCGGAGAGTACTACACAGGCAGGACACTTGACCCACCGCATGATCGGGCCTTCGACCGCTGCGGTCAGAACGGACACTTTCGTCGAGACTATCCCAACCACGCCGCGACTTCTGTTGGGATTGTGGCCGAGTAGGAGTGTTAGCCATAGAGTGCTGCCGTCGGGATGCCTCGGGAAACGGGGGACGTCTCCGCCGGAACCCCCAGCAAACCCCCCGTTAAGGATACACGGTCTGCTAATCACGGCAGCGAAAGAAGTCGGAGGAAGATGGGTGGACGCAACCGTTGATACCGGGGCATCGAGGAGTTTCGCCAATGAAAGTTTTACAAGCCTAGTCGCCCGCACCGGCGAGGTTCGGGATGTGGTCATTAGAATAGCGTTGGCCGATCGGTCATTTCTGGACGCGACGAAATTGTGGCGAACTCTGGTCACGTTGGCGGGCACCACAGTACTCTTACCCATGTTGGCGATGCCCACCATGTTGGATCGAGTGATATGGGATGGATTTCCTCAAAACGGCAAGAACGCGCGTATGTTGTGGGCATGCCACCCTGTACTTACAGCCTGAGCCCCAAGCAGTAGGAGATCCTTTGTTACTCCCAGTACTTATACTACCGAGGGATGATCGAGGAGAAGCGTTACGCCCCGTCGAGTTTAAGGTAAAATTGGGGACTGAAAGACAAGGTACACGACGAGCCAGAGAAGTTTGCGGACTATACGCTAGAGAACGGCCACCTATACGGGAACATGGGTCACCGAGCTGACGACGAGGACTACTTCCCGTGAAAACTCTGTGTACCCACTCCCCATAGAGCCCGCGTCTAATATGAGTGTCATGATTCCCCGACCGCAGGACACTTGGTGGTCCGAAAGACGATTACCCGCCTGTCACAAAGATATTTCTGGCCCGGCATGTACCGCGACGCAAAACACTACGTTCGGCGCTGTGAGTCGTGCCACAAATTTAAGACTGTTCAGACCAAAGCAGCAGGGAAAATGCTAACCCACGCCGTAAGCGAACCCTTCGGCATTCCTTGTGCTGACTTCGTAGGTCCAATGCCCCGTTCGAAACAATGAAACTCTATGCTTCTTGTTTTCCACGACGTGTTCTCCAAATGGGTAGAGTTGATCCCACTCCGGAAAGCCACCACCGCTGTAGTACAGAACGCATACTCGGGCGAGTGGGCATCCCCCGGAAGTTCGTGTGCGACAATGGAACCCAATTCACATGTCGGGCCCTAAAAGACTACTTTACTAAACTCGGCGTGGAAGTCCAGTACACGGCTCCGTATTGTCCTCAGGAGAATCCCACCGAGAGGACCAACCGTACTGTGAAAACGCTGATATCTCAGCTGTCGGAAGACGACGAAAGTTCTTGGGATAGTATGTTGCCGGAGATTTCCCTCGCTATCAATAGTAGCATATCGGACTCGACGGGGTATACTCCCGAATTTCTCACTCAGGGACGGGAGCAACGCTTGCCTGCGATGCTGTAAGACGAACTTACCCAGGACGTAACTACAGGGCCTGAAGACGAGCCGTCGCATCTCAAAGGAATTTTCGACATCGTACGATCGAATCTTCAACGTGCATCTCTAGAGCAGGCGAGGCACTATAACCTTCGAAGGCGCGAATGGAGACCAACGTTGGGAAGTCAAGTGTGGCTGCGACAACATCCCTTATCAAAAGCGGCTGAGAGATTCGCCGCCAAACTCGCTCCCAAAACGACGGTCCCTATACCGTCGCGAAGTTTACGTCTCCAAACATGGTACGCCTGCGGCGTCCGGGAGCAGGAAAAAAATACAAATACAATACAAAGAACTCTATAAGGTTCAAGCATATCGTAACTAGTGGAATATAGTTCCTAGTGAATATATCTGGCACATTTAAATACAGGCGACTGAGTAACTCGGGACTCTCCACTTGGCTAATGAGGGTAAGTTGATTAAAAGAAGTCTTCTAAAGTAATACGGAAGTATTAGGCCTGAATCCAGTTAAGGCAAATATCAGACAGCTTTTGTGTACAAACTCAATCCAGACGGGAGCGCAGTATTCAAGAATTGGTCGGACTAATGAAATGAACAAGGTTTTTGTTACGTAAGGGTCGCTAAATTCTTTGAACCACCTGTTATAAATAAAATAGTTATAATAAAATAGAAATGTGGTCAGAAAATTAAAGTTTGAGAACCATGAAGAAACCAAGGTCATCAACATGCGTTATCCTGTCCAACTCATAGCCACTTAAAGTATAATCGGTGAAGTATGGGTTTACAGGAAAAAAGTTGATTACTTTGCTCTTAGAGCAATTTAAGATTATTTTTTTTTATCATTGCACAAAGTTTGAAATGCATCAAGATCAGATTGTAAAGAGAAGCTCTGCACGGGCTCATTATATTGCTGGCCCAGCCTAACATCATCAGCGTACATAAGTACACGTTACTCTGCTTGGACTAGAGGAAAATCATTAATGAAAGGAACGGACCAAGGTTTCACCTGAAGTACCTTACATTAGGGATAAAAAAAGTTTTTAAAAATGACTTTTTGTGTCCTGTCATTAACATAACTTTAGGTCCACTTAAGGAGATCACACGGTAACCCTAATTGGTCCAATTTTGGAACTAGAAGCGGGTGATTTACTGAGTCAAACGTTTTACTAAAATCAGTGTAAACCAGTCAGTCTGAAAAATTTTCCTGAATCTAATTATCACAAATGAAGTAAACTTCAAAAGGTTCGCTGCCGTTGACCGATGTTTTAGAAATCTGTGTTGGCATGAGAAAATATGAGACCTACAACTATGCTGCTATTGGGATGTAATAATGTTTTCAAACAGCTTCGGTATTGCTGATAGCTTTGGGTGACTGTAACGAAATGATTTTGTTGGTCGTGCGGCTAGCTCAGTAGATTGTGTGTTCGTCCCACCAAATTTATATGACGTGACTGCCCCATAGATCAGGATTCATGTAATAACAACAGTGGGTTTATTTTCGATCTACTTATTACAGCGGTGGGTGGCTCGGTTGGTCTCGGTGTCGTCTCGCGTTGATTCCAATGGCTGCTGATACTGCTCGTACTAGCTCGTCGACGCGTTGACTCGGTGATCGCTGACTCCTTCCTGTATCTCGGGATGATCGTAGTGTCCCTTGCCTCTGCTCTGCGGGCTTAGGGAAACGTCACCGTTCTCAGACTAGGGGGAACAGTTGCCTCGCTTTCCAGGGCAACGCCTTTTGAGACAATGACTTACTGTCCCTTTCTCTGTCCCGGACGGTCCCACTAGGGTTTCGCTTAGTTCGGGCTGACAGTCAAGGCTAACGCCAGGAAGCTGCCTAGCAGTCGACTTCGCTTTACGCCTAGCGCAGAGGAACGTTTCACGATAGCCTCACTCTGGTTCTCTGCCACTCGAGTTTCGGGCAGTTGCTGTTCCGGGACTTCGCCGGTAATCGCAGGGCTCTCCAGTACAACGCCTTTTGAAACCAGAAAACGATCGACCGCTCGTTCTTCGCGCCAGATCTTGCTCAGACGGGCAGGGCCCACTGGGTCTAGACAACTCATCGCAGGACTCTATTGCTCGCCTCTGAAGGACACGCCGGGCGATGTGCCAGGGTGTGGTCGTGACAAAGTAAGAAACAAATCGTCTTGACTTAGCCGATTTATGCCCTCTGGCCCTCAGCTACCTGTGCCTCAATTCGGAGATTCCTGATGTCCCAATCCCGAAAGTCTCGACGTAGCGATGTTGCTCCATGTAGGCTTCCCACGGCGCTGCTTTTGTCGACTCGATTTGGTGTTGTTGACTTGTTGTTCACGTGCTGCTGGTTGACTTGGTACTACTTTGATATCTGACTGAACTTTTTGGATTGACTCCTCATGATGGACTGATTAAGCTCCCAGTGCCCTGCGGTTTTATTTATTTATTCAGTTTGTTAACAATTATCTGCTAACATATGCTTAACTATAAATAAAGTAGGGTACAGTAAATGAGTATAGTGATTCAAGATATCTTTATATATTAATCGGAAGAGTACTAATAGGTACTGAAGAGATTCAGAGTCAACGAGAAACAAAAGAAGCTTATGAACAAACATTATGGCTTAGCAAGTTCTACGGTGTTGTAATGACGACAAGGCGATTAATTTAAGTCTGCATCGATAAGATGGAAGTCTATCGGAATTCCTGAATCGATTATAGAAAGTTTAAAAAGCAAAGATGCGAGGTGGCTGCTTTGGGGAACACCAGAATTAACATCAATAATATGAGATAGTTCATTCATACCAAGAACTCGTTGGGTGCGCTCTATCCACTTTAGAAGGTTATTTGGCAATCCCAAATAAGAAAGTTTAAGTAGAAGCTGTGAATGGTTTACCGAATCGAAAGCCTTGCTAAAATCTGTGAATAAAACATGGGCTTTTAGACTGTACTGAAACCCTCTATTAATCAAGTATAAGAATTAAATAATTTTGTTTGTCGTTGATCGATGTCTAACAAACCCATGCTGAGAGGGGGATATTAGGGAACTGCAGAGGTGTTGCAGTTGAAGGGTGATAAGGTGTTCCAGAAGTTTAGGAATAGCTAATAGCTTGGCAATGCCTCGGTAATTTTCAATGTCTACTCGATAACCTTTTTTAATGATGAGGATTTATGTAGGAATCAAGTAATTGATAAGTTAAAAAGATATGTAATCGGAAATAACAGATTCTGCGCACAGTGTTTTAAAATGCAGTTTGGCACCTTATCAGGACGTCTATAGAGGACATTCCTTCCAAAACGACGCTCTCTGTGAAAGGGGAAAAGAATATGTTATTGGCGTGCGGTTTATAATAGGGATACGGTGTTGTAGTGTTTAAGGTGTAGAAGAATAAGTTGACTGGAAAAAAAATGCAAATAAGTTTTAAATCTCGGGAGCAGAACTTTCTGTTTTATTGAGATTGCGAAGTGGCGGAAGTGAAAATGCGTTAGAATTCGTTAATTCGTTTATTTATGTACCTATATATATTTATTTATTTATATTTATATTTTTAATTTTTTTTTATATCAATACATGTTAATTTACATTATTGTTGATTGTTGGAGATATGCAATTTTTGACGTGTTAAGTTTTGTTTTCTTAGGTTTTAAGTTTATTTTTGTATAACTTGGCAAAAGATAGCGAAGTAGGGAACAAGCACGGTCTCGGTGACGTCTCGCGTTGATTCCAGTGGCTGCTGATACTGCTCGTACTAGCTCGTCGACGCGTTGACTCGGTGATCGCTGACTCCTTCCTGTATCTCGGGATGATCGTAGTGTCCCTTGCCTCTGCTCTGCGGGCTTAGGGAAACGTCACCGTTCTCAGACTAGGGGAACAGTTGCCTCGCTTTCCAGGGCAACGCCTTTTGAGACAATGACTTACTGTCCCTTACTCTGTCCCGGACGGTCCCACTAAGGTTTCGCTTAGTTCGGGCTGACAGTCAAGGCTAACGCCAGGAAGCTGCCTAGCAGTAGACTTCGCTTTACGCCTAGCGCAGAGGAACGTTTCACGATAGCCTCACTCTGGTTCTCTGGCACTCGAGTTTCGGGCAGTTGCTGTTCCGGGACTTCGCCGGTAATCGCAGGGCTCTCCAGTACAACGCCTTTTGAAACCAGAAAACGATCGACCGCTCGTTCTTCGCGCCAGGTCTTGCTCAGACGGGCAGGGCCCACTGGGTCTAGACAACTCATCGCAGGACTCTATTGCTCGCCTCTGAAGGACACGCCGGGCGATGTGCCAGGGTGTGGTCGTGACAAAGTACGAAACAAATCGTCTTGACTTAGCCGATTTATGCCCTCTGGCCCTCAGCTACCTGTGCCTCAATTCGGAGATTCCTGATGTCCCAATCCCGAAAGTCTCGACGTAGCGATGTTGCTCCATGTAGGCTTCCCACGGCGCTGCTTTTGTCGACTCGATTTGGTGTTGTTCACGTGCTGCTGGTTGACTTGGTACTACTTTGATATCTGACTGAACTTTTTGGATTGACTCCTCATGATGGACTGATTAAGCTCCCAGTGCCCTGCGGTTTTATTTATTTATTCAGTTTGTTAACAATTATCTGCTAACATATGCTTAACTATAAATAAAGTAGGGTACAGTAAATGAGTATAGTGATTCAAGATATCTTTATATATTAATCGGAAGAGTACTAATAGGTATTTCAAATGATAACATTTTATAAAGGCTATTGTAGTTGCGACATAGCGTTCGAAAAGGTTCATGTTGGGCATAATATGACCTGCCCAAAGGCAAGCGCAAAGTGTATAAATCTTGATGAAACGTTTAAATCTATGTAGGAAAGAAGTGATTCAGAGTCAACGAGAAACAAAAGAAGCTTATGAACAAACATTATGGCTTAGCAAGTTCTACGGTGTTGTAATGACGACAAGGCGATTAATTTAGGTCTGCATCGATAAGATGGTAGTCTATCGGAATCCCAGCCGAGATTACGCGGTGCACAGATCAAAAATTGTTTTGTACAGATTCGATAATGATTTGAGGCTCTTTTAACTGTGGATTCCTCACACAGGAACAATATTCCAGTATCAGACGTACTAAAGCTACATACAGTGTTTTGGTAGTGTACAGGTCGTCAAATTCTTTGGACTATCGCTTTATAAAAGCTAAGACACCCTTGGCTTTGTTTACCATTGAAGTAATATGGCTATTGAAACATAGTTTACGATCGAAAAGGACTCCAATGTTGTGAAAAACTCCTTGTGTTGGTAGTTTTATTATTCCGTATCCATTTATTGAGAACACATCTTTTGGTAGTTATTAAGATTCTTTATTTATTTAGTTTTTATATTTAAGAGCAGCGTTAATGCCGCTTCCAACGTCAAGTTGTTTCTGATTTTACAATTTGCTTAGGATCTAAGTAAGCCTAATTCTATTAGCTGCGCTGCTTACAGTTGGGCGGCAGAGAGACGGCTATGTATATCTTATGTATATAAAGTGTATTTAACTATGCTCTCTTTGGCTGGAGCGCGAGGGCATGTGTATGTACTTGAGTTTGGCTGAGCGGCCGGCGTGTGCAACAGAATGCTGACACTTGCACTTTCTTTGAGCGCGCCGATCGACTCATGTTTCGGCCACTTAGGTTTTTGACCGAGCCTTTTGTTTATATAAACACTGCAACAAAGTGTTACAGTGTGTTTGTTTCAAGTACTCTTGGTACAGTAGATATTCGATATAAGTGCATACTATATCTCCCTCCTTTTGAAAAATAACGTAATATTATGAAGTTATTTTGTTAGTATATTTTACTTAAAGGAATAATTATTTTTTTGTTTTTAATTTTTTTTTAAATTTCTTATTTTTTTTTTTTTAAAGAGAATGGAATTGGGAATAATATACGTATTAAAAGAAAAAGTATTTTTAAAGCATGGAGTGTAAAAGTATTTCTAAACATGGCCATGCTAAATGCAATTATGAAATAAACATTTTTAATCTATCTTTATGTACTATTTGTTTTTTATTTTTGTTATTTATTATAGTTATGTTATTTCTATTTCCCATTTGTTCTACCCTATAAGGACCTGTATATTTCGAATCTAACTTATGTCCTGTTTCATTTTTCAATAAAACCTGATCTCCTATTTTTAAATCGTAATTGTCGTTTTGTCGTAACTAATTTTCTGTTTTAGTTTATGAGACTAGCATTAGTCTAGCTCTCTTAATTGCCTGTTCTAATCTAAATTTGGATTCCTTAGCATAATCTTCTATATTATAAAGTGGTTTTATTTTATCTATGCTATTAAAGTGTTTTGGTAGATTTGAAGTTTTACCGAAAACTAGCTCATATGGACAATAGTCATGTGCCATAGATGGGGTTGTATTAAAACAATAGACGAAGTATCGTAGCCATACATCCCAATCTGTTTTGTCAACTGAGATGTATGAACGAATGAACTCATTTAGTGTTCTGTGGCTTCGCTCCACGGTACCTACAGTCTGGTGGTGGTGTGCAGTTGAAGTTATGTTTTTAATATGTAAGTATTCACATAGATCTTCAATAATTGAATTTTTATATTCTGTTCCCATGTCCGTAATGAACGTCTTCATTGAACCGTTCTTTAGAATAAAATCTTCAAGTATAGCTTTTGCTACTGTATTTGCACTTTTATTTGGTATAGGTATAGCTACTAGGTATTTAGTTAAATCGCAGATGAGTGTTACTGCGTATTCGTTTCCATCATTAGATTTTGGAAGTGGACCAATAGTATCTACAATTACTATATCAAAAGCTCTTTGTGGAGTTTCGGTTATAGTTAGTGGGGTCTTAGTATGTTTAGTCGTTTTCGACTTTTGGCATTTAGGACATTTCTTTATGTACTCTTTTATGTCTTTGGACATATTTTTCCAGTAATAGTGTCTCTGGACCTTGGCCAAGGTTTTTGTAATGCCTGTATGACCACCTTGTATTGGATCATCATGGAATGAAGACAAGATAGCTTCTTTTTTTTTATTATTATACCCGTTACTCGTAGAGTAAAAGGGTATACTAGATTCGTCGGAAAGTATGTAACAGGCAGAAGGAAGCGTTTCCGACCCCATAAAGTATATATATTCTTGATCAGGATCACTAGCCGAGTCGATCTAGCCATGTCCGTCTGTCCGTCTGTCCGGATGAACGCTGAGATCTCGGCGTGCAGATTCCTGAGCTTCCTACGCAGCGCAAGTTTGTTTCAGTAGACTGCCACGCCCACTCTAACGCCCACAAACCGCCCAAAACTGTGGCTCCTACAGTTTTGATGCTAGATAGAAAATTTTAACTGAAATGTAATGTTCTCATCAATACCTATCGATTGACCCAAAAAAAAGTTTGCCACGCCCACTTTAACGCCCACAAACCGCAAAACCCTGTGACGCCCACAATTTTCATGCTAGATAAAAAATTTTAACTGAAATGTATTGGTCTCGTCAATACCTATCGATTGATCCAAAAAAAAATTTGCCACGCCCACTCTAACGCCCATAACGCTTAAATCTGTATACCGCCGGTAGGTGGCGCATTTTAATCTCGCTTTGCTGCTTGCATATCTCCATTTAGCTGAGTAACGGGTATCTGATAGTCGAGGTACTCGACTATAGCGTTCTCCCTTGTTTTTGATTACGGTCACCGGGTTGAGTAGCGCTACTCTCAATGATTTCAATATATTATTGCCCATCATTTTAAAATTATCAATTGAATCATGTTCAAAGATATTTTCCCATGGTGCCACTTTGAGTTGGCTGACTTTGTGAATACCGGCCTGCTTTTCAAGCCTTTGAAAGAATTGACCTAAGTCAATGGTTCCATTAGTATACAAATCGCTAACATCATAACTTGCTGTAATTTTCTTTCCGTGCTTAAATAAACACATTTTATTATTTACATGCAAGGTCACTACTTTACGTACTTCATCATTGTTAATGACTTCATATACGTTGGGCTTTAAAGCTTTTTCTATAGATTGCTTATGCAATTCTATTTGATCTTTTTCTGCGCAGGATTTCTGTCTACTTTGGTTTCTGGTAGTGACTTTCAGAATTTTATTACTTGTTTGTATATTTGTTAGGTCTGTGATTGTTATTCTGGAGAGCGCATCGGCTACATAGTTGCCTTTACCCTTTAGATACTCCACCGCAAAATTATATTCCTCTAATTCAAGTCTCATTCGTGTTAGTTTGGAACTTGGATTTACCATTAAAAATAAGTATGTCAGTGCTCTATGGTCTGTTTTGACAGTGAAGTGTCTACCATAAATATATGGTCTGAAGTGTGTTATTGCCCAATGAATGGCTGCTAATTCTTGTTCTGTGGTGCTCTTGTTGCTTTCACCTTTCGTAAAGGATCTTGATGCGTATGCCACTGGAAGCTGTAGTCCATTTTTGTTTTGAGCTAGGACTGCTCCACAAGCGTATTTGCTAGCATCTGTGATTATGCAAAATTCTTTGCTAAAATCTGGGTATTGCAACAGAGTGGGATTTATTAATGCTGATTTAAGATGTTCGAAGGCGTTTTGACATTGTGTTGTCCATTCGAATTTTACATCTTTCTTACATAATCTTGTTATGTGACAGGAGTATTCAGCAAAATTCTTTATAAAACGTCGGTAATAATTGCAAAATGCAATGAATCTTCTAGCGCTGTCCGCATCATGTGGGACTGGATAATTTTGAATGACGTCGTATTTTTTGTCGTCGGGCAAGATTCCTTTATCTGTGCATTTATGTCCTAAGAAAGTGACTTCATGCATGAAAAATGAACATTTTTCAGGATGTAACTTCAAGTTGTGTTTCCTACATTTCTCAAAAACATCAGTTAAGTTCTTGAGCATGTGTTTTTCGGAACAACCTATGACTATTAAGTCATCCATATAAAGAAATGCTTGCGAAGGTTCTAATCCAGAGAAAGCTATAGTCATCATTCTCTGAAAAGACTTTGGCGCTATTTTTAAACCGAATGGTAATCGCGTGAAGCGGTACGAACCATTGTTTGTTGAAAAAGATGTTATATCCCGTGAACTTTTTTCCAGTTCAATTTGATGAAAACCTGACATTAAGTCAAGGCATGAGAAATATTGTGCTCTACCTAGTTGATCTAAAATATCATCGATTCTAGGGAGTGAAAATTTATCAGACAAGAGTTTTTTATTAATTTGACGATAGTCAATTACTAATCGCCATTTTTTATTTTCCGAATTTGGAAGTGACTTTTTTGGTACTAACAAAAGTGGGCTATTATAGGGTGATACAGAGGGTTCCACTATTTCATCACTGATGAGTTTTTGTACTTGTTTTTGAGTTTCGTCTTGTTGACTATGAGGATTTCTATAATTTTTTATATATACGGGTTCATCATCAATTAATCTCAGCTTTTGTTTATAAAAATTATTGGTAGTGATCGATTCGGTTTCTAGTCCGAACACATCACTATACTGGGTGCATAATGCTGTAAGTTGTTTATTGAATTGAGGCGGGAAGTTTTTTGCAAGTTGAGATAATACAATTTTTTGTCTGTCTTCTAAGTACGTTTTTACTATGTCGTAGTTTCATGATGAATGTTTTTGATATAGACTACTTGATCTGTGTTTGTAGTATTAAGTAATCTTATATATGCATTTTGGACTGTTGCTTTGAATGAATTTCTTGATTCGGAATTAATACACTGTCTTCTTCTGAATTTATTTCAATTTTCGGACGACTTGCGATCTTGCTGGCAGAATTAGGGAGTTGTTGCCAGAACTGTATGCTATTGGAACATAAATTGGATATTTTAGGTTATTTGGTCTTATTATAAGCCAGTCTTCAGACGGCTTGAAGTCTAATTGACAGTTGTATCTTTTGATAAAATCGATTCCTAGTATTCCATAACATGGAATAGCGAATTGCATATTTACGATATGGAAATCATGTTGAATTATGTACTTAGAAGTTTGAATTTCAAAAGAAGTTAAGCCTTTTGATTTGGTAACTTCCTGACTTATACCCTGTATGTTTATGATGTGATTATCTTGAATGTTTTGAAAATTATCAGAATTTTCCTTCAATAAGGATATTTCCGCACCTGTGTCTAGTAAGAGAACTAATTCTTTTCATGTTGCTACGTTCGTGAAAGTGACAAATGTATTTTGACTGAGATTTAAAGTGTGAATTTTGATGTTGTTTACACTCGTGTATCTAAAGGTGGTTGGGAGTTTCCCGAATTTGTTTGTGCCACTCTAACATTGTCGTTGTGGTTGTTGTTTCCCCCACGGCTGTTTCCGCCGCTGGTGTTTCCACCACGATTGTTGTTTCTGTAATAACTGTTATTTTGGTTATTGTTATTTCTGTTATAACCATTGTTTTGATTATATCCGTTATTCTGGTAATATCTGGTATTGTTATAATTACCTCGATTATTACCTCGTCCGCGATTTCCACCGCGCTGCGGGTAATTTTTGTAATATAGGACAGTGTTTGGCTGTCCGGTTGCTTCTGTGCAACTGTTTACAAATTTGGATATGGCTTCATTCATTGTATTGAAAGTACCGGCTTGCATGATAGTTTTTACCTTATCTATTGTGCAATTTTTAGTCATTGCTTTCACTGCATGCCGAGTGGAATAACGTCTGGCTAACTCTAGGGATAAGCCATCTGTTATAAATTCACCTTCTAAGGATTTCGTCATCTGCTCAACCTCTTGTGTGTACTGGTTGGCAGTTTTATTGCGTTGTTGTAGGCTCATCAGTTTTGCTGACAACACTTCTACAGTTTCGCCTTTGACGTTGTTTTTTAATCTGGAAATGACTTCAGCTATTGTTGTTTCATCTCCGATTAGATTTCTGGCGACACCTTTTAGCTTTGTTTTTATAATTGAAACTGCTAATTGTTCGTGTTCGCCTTTTGTTGATTCTATTATTTCTAATGCATCCATAAAACTTGTTAAGTTTTCAGATTTACCATCGAAAACTGGTATAAGCTTGGATGCTGTGTTAATGAAATCAATATTAGATTGTGCCATTGTGATATTGTTTCTTATTTTATTTTCTATTATGCTTGAACTATCATCAGAATCTGTAGAATTATCCAGATCTGACATTAAAACAGCTGGAATAGTAAGATTATTTAAATCTTGCTCTTCTATTTTAGGATTTGTTTCTGTAAGGTCTTCTGAATTTATTTGGTCAATGTCAGATTGTTTTGTTGATTCCGATTCATCACCAGTTTCAACTGCTAGGGAAGTGTTAAGTATAGTTGGTACTGATATGTCCAACTTAAACTTTTGTTTAATTGATATTAAATTACATCGTAGTCTGATCAAAATTTTTGATACTTGGGACCAATGACCTTGATTTAATTTTTCCCTCTAGCCATATATTAGTATTCGTGCTTCATTAAAGCATTTTACTAGAATTTCCACATGTTTTTTAATGGTATTTTTTTGAATTGGCCTGTTTTGAGTAAGTGACTTATATGATTTGTCAAAGTCAACTTTTATGTTATTTATCTGCTTATATAATTCATTCCATTCCCTTATATTGTGGAGATGAATTATTTCTTAAAGACCATCATTACTATTGTTCTACCTAGTATTGGGTGTTCGAGTACTACTGATCTAACTTGTACCCCTGGGATGGTGGATAGGACAATTCCCTTTTGGGTGCTTGTGCAATGAATTAGTGGAGAGGCATCTAAATTAAATGTTTCAATATATAAATTTTCTAATTCATAAATGCTTACTGAAGTTGGTGCAACTTTCTTTAAAATGAATGTCCCTATCATATGTGTCTCTAAATGCTTTTAGAGTAGCTATTTTTAATTAATTTATTTTTATTTATTTATTTTTATTTTATTCCATTTTCTTTAATTTTTAAAATTTGAATACAGCAATATTTTTATATTGATTGTGCCAAAATTTTAAAATTTTGTCCAGATCATTTGCCTGGCTCATATATTTTTTCTTAAGACATTTATTATGCAGATTCTGCGCACAGTGCTTTAAAATGCAGCTTGGCACCTTATCAGGACGTCTATAGAGGACATTCCTTCCAAGACGACGCTCTCTGTGAAAGGGGAAAAGAATATGTTATTGGCGTGCGGTTTATAATAAGGATACGGTGTAGTAGTGTTTAGGGTGTAGAAGAATAAGTTGACTGGAAAAAAAATGCAAATAAGTTGCAAATCTCGGGAGCAGAATTTTCTGTTTTATTGAGATTGCGAATGTACCTATATTTATTTATTTATTTATATTTTTATATTTATTTATTTTTATTTCAATACATGCTAATTTATATTATTGTTGATTGTTGGAGATATGCAATTTTTTGAGTGTTTAGTTTTGTTTTCTTAGGTGTTATGTTTATTTTTGTATAACTTGACAAAAGATAGCGAAGAAGGTAACAAGCACGGGTATGGGCTTCGTTCGGTGGTTCCTTAATCCGGGAAAGACGAGGTTTTGTAGGAGCGTGAGTGAGTGATTTTCGCGGAAACCAAATTAGTGCATTGGGATGGCATTATGGGACAGTAAATGTTGCTTAACATGATTAACGAGCAGCTTTTCAAAAATCTTTGATAGGCACGGCATGAGACTTATTGGCTTTTATAATGAAGGCTGGAACTTTTCCTTTCCGGCTTTGTGGATCACGAGGGGGTAGTATGGCGGGGTAGCTTCTAAGATGATGTACATGTTTGGGAAGCCATCAATTGGGTACATACATAATTTCTGTATTTAAGCCAATCTGTTTTACTGTTTACCGAGTTATACAGCAGAATGTCAAAGAGAACCTGGGGACAGCATGTGAGAGATGCCGCCAACGGTATGGGGTCAAACCATCTTGGTCTATGGTATGTGGACATACTTCCCGGCAAGCGTGGGCCCCGCGTTGAGCGCCGTATGAAACTGCTAGTAGGGTGACTGACCAGGCTCCATCAGGAAATTTTTTAATTGCTCCCAATGATTTTGTCGATTCGGGCCAAGAGAGTTTAGACAAGGAGAAGTTGACGAGAGTTTAGAGAAAAAGAGTTTGGAAAACGAGAGGTTGGAGAAAGAGAGTTCGGAGATCGAGAGTTTGTAGAGAGAGAGAGTGGAGACTTCGATGGCAGGGTGAGGGTGCCGCGTGTGAAAGGTAATAAGGGTAAGGACCAGGAGAAGAAGTGCCACATCTCAGCAGCGGGACGGCGGGCCTGCGTTCCACATGCCACAGGACGATCAGCAGGACAGTGCCAAGACATAGGACTCCAGGTGGTAGCTGTGGGTCTAGGACAAAGAGGCCAAACAGGATCCGTGGACTTTGGACCTGGAGTCCAATGACCCATTTTTGAGATCACCAGGCTTAGAAACAACGAAGGGAGACTATAGCTGCCATATTAGGGATCAGAATCGATCTCATTAAAATCACGCTGAAAATTAAATAAAGGTTGTTACTGGTAAAAGCTTATTTCATTTTTTTTAATTCAAGTGTGCGTCTTTAATCCATCCGAAACATTTTTTTGCGGATGTATTTTTTCATTTGCGGTTGTTCCAGTGTAAGGCAAATTCATTTTATATTAGAGAAAAGCATGCGTATGAATTAATGCAGATTTTCCCTTTTCTTATTTAGTCAAAATCTGGTCGCAGTAATTCGCAAATCGCAAGACAATTGCAACGCACACATAACTGTTTATTATCGGTGAAAAAATCTCCGTCTGGGCTAATGCCAGTCGTTAAATGAAACTCTGCTTTCTTTGGACTTTGATGCTATGACCAGTACAAACAAGTGGCCCTACGACACCAAGCAACGCTTGTTACGCGCGGAGCCCTATTCCCTTTTGGGCGTAAGAAACGAAATCACGGACATTAAAAAAGACCATATATCTATAGACAATGAAAATACATGCAGGAAAAAATACAAATACAATACAAAGAACTCTATAAGGTTCAACCACATCATAATTGGACCTACAATGATTTATAACTAGTGGAATATAGTTTCTAGTGAATATATCTAGCACATTAAAATACAGCCGCCTGAGTAACTCGGGACTCTCCACTTGGCTAATGAGGGTAAGTTGAGTAAAAGAAGTCTGCTAAAGTACGGCGGTAGTATTAGGCTTGAATCCAGTTAAGGCAAATATCAGAAAGATTTTGTGTACAAACTCAATCCGGTCTATATGTACCCTGTATTGGGGCTCCAGAGCGCAGTATTCAAGAATTACTCGGACTAATGAAATGAACAAGGTTTTTGTTACGTAATTCTTTGGACCACCTGTTATAAATAAAATAGTTATAATAAAATAGTAATGTGGTCAGAAAATTAAAACTTGAGATCAATGTAGACACCAAGGTCATCAACATATGTTATCCTGTCCAACTCATAGCCACTTACAGTATAATCGGTGAAGTATGGCTTTACACGAAAAAAGGTGATTACTTTGCTCTTAGAGCAATTTAAGATTATTTTTTTATCATTGTACAAAGTTTGAAATGCATCAAGATCAGATTGTAAAGAGAAGCTCTGCACGGGCTCATTATATTGCTGGCCCAGCCTAACATCATCAGCGTACATAAGTACACGTTACTTTGTTTGGACTAGAGGAAAATCATTAATGAAAGGAGCGGACCAAGGTGACTTCCTTGTGCTTCACCTGAAGTACCTCAAATTAGGGATGAAAAAGAGTTTTAAAAATGACTCTTTGTGTCCTGTCATTCACATATCTTTAGGTCCACTTAAGAAGATCACACGGTAACCCTAATTGGTCCAATTTCGGAACTAGAAGCGGGTGATTTACAGAGTCAAACGTTTTACTAAAATCAGTGTAAATCAGTCAGTCTGAAAAATTTTCCTGAACCTAATTATCACAAATAAAGTAAACTTCAAAAGGTTCGCTGCCGTTGACCGATGTTTTAGAAATCTGTGTTGGCATGAGAAAATATGAGACCTACAACTATGCTGCTATTGGGATGTAATAATGTTTTCAAACAGCTTCGGTATTGCTGATAGCTTTGGGTGACTGTAAAGAAATTATTTTGTTGGTCGTGCGGCTTAGATCAGGATTCAAGTAATAACAACAGCGGGTTTATTTTCAATCTACTTATTACAGCGGTGGGTGGCTCGGTTGGTCCCGGTATCGTCTCGCGTTGATTCCAATGGCTGCTGATACTGCTCGTACTAGCTCGTCGACGCATTGACTCGGTGATCGCTGACTCCTTCCTGTATCTCGGGATGATCGTAGTGTCCCTTTCCTCTGCTCTGCGGGCTTAGGGAAACGTCACCGTTTTTAGACTAGAGGAAACAGGCGCCTCGCTTTCCAGGGCAACGCCTTTTGAGACAATGACTTCCTGTCCCTTTCTCTGTCCCGGAGGGTCCCACTAGGGCTTCGCTTAGTTCGCGCTGACAGTCAAGGCTAATGCTAGGAAGCTGCCTAGCAGTCGACTTCGCTTTACGCCTAGCGCAGAGGAACGTTTCACGATAGCCTCACTCTGGTTCTCTGTCACTCGAGTTTCGGGCAGTTGCTGTTCCGGGACTTCGCCGGTAATCGCAGGGCTCTCCAGTACAACGCCTTTTGAAACCAGAAAACGATCGACCGCTCGTTCTTTGCGCCAGGTCTTGCTCAGACGGGCAGGGCCCACTGGGTCTAGACAACTCATCGCAGGACTCTATTGCTCGCCTCTGAAGGACACGCCGGGCGATGTGCCAGGGTGTGGTCGTGACAAAGTACGAAACAAATCGTCTTGACTTAGCCGATTTATGCCCTCTGGCCCTCAGCTATTTGTGCCTCAATTCGGAGATTCCTGATTTCCCAATCCCGAAAGTCTCGATGTAGCGATGTTGCTCCATGTAGGCTTCCCACGGCGCTGCTTTTGTCGACTCGATTTGGTGTTGTTGACTTGTTGTTCACGTGCTGCTGGTTGACTTGGTACTACTTTGATATCTGACTGAACTTTTTGGATTGACTCCTCATGATGGACTGATTAAGCTCCCAGTGCCCTGCGGTTTTATTTATTTATTCAGTTTGTTAACAATTATCTGCTAACATATGCTTAACTATAAATAAAGTAGGGTACAGTAAATGAGTATAGTGATTCAAGATATCTTTATATATTAATCGGAAGAGTACTAATAGGTATTTCAAATGATAACATTTTATAAAGGCTATTCTAGTTACGACATAGCGTTCGAAACGGTTCATGTTGGGCATAATATGACCTGCCCAAAGGCAAGCGCAAAGTGTATAAATCTTGATGAAACGTTTAAATCTATGTAGGAAAGAAGAGATTCAGAGTCAACGAGAAACAAAAGAAGCTTATGAACAAACATTATGGCTTAGCAAGTTCTACGGTGTTGTAATGACGACAAGGCGATTAATTTAAGTCTGCATCGATAAGATGGAAGTCTATCGGAATTCCTGAATCGATTATAAAAAGTTTAAAAAGCAAAGATGCAAGGTGGCTGCTTTGGGGAACACCAGAATTAATATCAACAATATGAGATAGCTCGTTCATACCAAGAACTCGTTGGGTGCGCTCTATCCACTTTAGAAGGTTATTTGGCAATCCCAAATAAGAAAGTTTAAGTAGAAGCTGTGAATGGTTTACCGAATCGAAAGCCTTGCTAAAGTCTGTGAGTAAAACGTCGGCTTGTAGACTGTACCTCTATTATCAAGTATAAGAATTAAATAATTTTGTTTGTCGTTGATCGATGCCTAACAAACCCATGCTCAGAGGGGGATATTAGGGATCTGCAGAGGTGTTGAGGTTGAAGAGTAATAAGGTGTTCCAGAAGTTTAGGAATAGCTAATAGCTTGGCAATGCCTCGTTAGTTTTCAATGTCTACTCGATAACCTTTTTTATGATGAGGATTTATGTAGGACTCATTCGAAATTAAAGGCAGGCAAGACAAAGAGATTGATTAGTTAAAAAGATATGTAATCGGAAATAACAGATTCTGCGCACAGTGTTTTAAAATGCAGCTGGGCACCTTATCAGGACGTCTATAGAGGACATTCCTTCCAAAACGACGCTCTCTGTGAAAGGGGAAAAGAATATGTTATTGGCGTGCGGTTTATAATAGGGATACGGTGTAGTAGTGTTTAGGGTGTAGAAGAATAAGTTGACTGGAAAAAAATGCAAATAAGTTTTAAATCTCGGGAGCAGAACTTTCTGTTTTATTGAGATTGCGAAGTGACGAAAGTGGAAATGCGTTAGAATTCGTTTATTCGTTTATTTATTTACCTATATTTATTTATTTATTTATATATTTATATTTATTTATTTTTATTTCAATACATGTTATTTTATATTATTGTTGATTGTTGGAGTTATGCAATTTTTGGCGTGTTTAGTTTTGTTTTCTTAGGTGTTATGTTTATTTTTGTATAACTTGGCAAAATATAGCGAAGTAGGGAACAAGCACGGGTATGGGCTTCGTTCGGTGGTTCCTTAATCCGGGAAAGACGAGGTATTGCAGGAGCGTGAGTGAGTGATTTTCGCGGAAACCAAATTAGTGCATAAATGTTGCTTAACATGATTCACGAGCAGCTTTTCAAAAATTTTTGATAGGCACGGCATGAGACTTATTGGCTTTTATGATGAAGGCTGGATCATGTCCTTTCCGACTTTGTGGATCATGAGGTGGTAGTATGGCGGGGTAGCTTCTAAGATGATGTACATGTTTGGGAAGCCATCAATTGGGTACTTACATAATTTCTGTATTTAAGCCAATCTGTTTTACTGTTTACCGAGTTATACAGCAGAATGTCAAAAAGAACCTGGGGACAGCATGTGAGAGATGCCGCCAACGGCATGGGGTCAAACCATCTTGGTCAAACCAGGTCAGAAAGTATACCGCCAGAACTCGTCCTCAGTGACTTTGGGAAGTCCTCCGACGCCAAGCTCGCCAGGAAACGGTCGGCAGCAGCGCCTACGAGTTGGAAGACTTGCAAGGACGTCATCTGGGAGTATACCACTCCAAAGATATCCCTGTGTTACCTAGAAGGAGGCACAAAATAAACAAGGGCAATGTACAATAATGTGGACATACTTTCCGGCAAGCGTGGGCCCCGCGTTGAACACCGTATGAAACTGCTAGTAGGGTGACTGACCAGGCTCCATCAGGAAATGATTTAATTGCTCCCAATGATTTTGTCGATTCGGGTAAAGAGAGTTTGGAGAAGGAGAAGTTGAAGAGAGTTTAGAGAAAGAGAGTTTGGAGAACGAGATGTTGAAGAAAGAGAGTTCGGAGATCGAGAGTTTGTAGAGAGAGAGAGTGGAGACTTCGATGGCAGGGTGAGGGTGCCGCGTGCGAAAGGAAATAAGGATAAGGACCAGGAGAAGAAGTGCCACATCTCAGCAGCGGGACGGCGGGCCTGCGTTCCACATGCCACAGGACGATCAGCAGGACAGTGCCAAGACATAGGACTCCAGGTGGTAGCTGTGGGTCTAGGACAAAGAGGCCAAACAGGATCCGTGGACTTTGGACCTGAAGTCCAATGACCCATTTTTGAGAGCACCAGGCTTAGAAAATACGATGGGAGACTATAGCTGCCATATTGGGGATCAGAAACGATCTCATTAAAATCACGTTTGTGCTGAAAATGTAATAAAGGTTGTTACTGGTAAAAGCTAATTTCATTTTTTTAATTCAATGGTATTTCTTGGACGTTGATGCACAATGGTCAGTACAAACAAGTGGCCCTTACGACACCAAGCAATGCTTGTTACGCGCGGAGCCCTAAACCGATTTGGGCAAGTAAACGAAATCGCGGACATGGAAAAAGACGACATAAAAATAGACAGTTTAAAATACATGCTCACATAGAATGGCTAGTAACATAGAAATTTACAAATTATTGGAAGATAGAAAATACATAAGTTTATCATAATTAGTTGCATTAGGGCTATCAAACAGTAAGACGTGACACAGTGCATTATAGTCGTCACAAAGAACCCGAAAAGGATCATGAAGGGCATAATTGGATCTACAAATTGGCAGGGACAATGGACGAAAACAACGAACTGTTCTACAGGGTACATTCCAGTTGAGGGAACTAAGAAGGAAGGGAGAGTCAACATCACCATTAATTAATTTATGCAAAAACATAACTCCATGACACTTTCTACGATGGTTCAGGGTTGGTAAGTCCAGCAGGCGCAACCTCGCATGATAAGAGGGCAATCGACTTCCTGTGTCCCAGCTTAAACCTCTTAAAGCAAATAAAAGGAATTGTTTTTGAACGGACTCTAACATATTTTGGTAACAGCTAATTTGAGGTGACCATATACACGAGCAATATTCCATTGAGGGACGAACAAGAGAAACATACAAAAGCTTTGTTGTGTATGGATCATCAAACTCCCTTGACCAGCGCTTCATAAACGCCAGGAGACTTCTGGCTTTGTTAGTTATAGTAGATATATGGTCTTTAAAACTAAGTTTATGATCAAATAGAACGCCAAGATCCTGAACAGAAAAAATACGTTCAAGGGCGTTATTACCGATACAATAAGAATACAGAGATGGACTACAACGATAAAAGGTCATAAAGTTACATTTAGAATAGTTCAAATTCAACTTGTTAATCATGCACCACGTATACAAACAATCAAGATCTAATTGAAGGTCATTATATGAATTAGGTAAACACATGGACAAACATAGCTTGACATCATCTGCATACATTAAAACAGTTGACGATTTTATAACATAAGGTAGATCATTAATCATTAAGCCAAAAAGTAAAGGTCCCAGGTGGCTACCCTGTGGCACTCCAGAAGTAACATTAATTATTTTGGAAATTTTATTATTAAAACAGACCATTTGAGTTCTATTAGAAAGGTAGGAAAGTATCCACTCTAGTAGGTTGGGTGGAAAACCTAAAAGGGACAATTTATAAATAAGAATCCTATGGTTCACTGAATCAAAAGCTTTAGAGAAATCGGTATAAATCACATCAGTTTGATGATGTGTCAGAAAACCTCTAGTGATTAAAGACGTAAATTCAAGTAGGTTTGTAGAAGTAGAGCGACATCTAGTGAAGCCATGCTGACAAGGTGAAATAATAGACCTGCAATGATGCTGCAACTGACAGGTAATAATTTTTTCAAAAAGTTTAGGAATAGAACTGAGTTTAGCAATACCGCGATAGTTTGAGATATCAGACTTGTTCCCTTTTTTAAACAATGGGATAATAAAGGATTCCTTCCATATGGATGGAAATCTACATTGACTTAGGGACAGATTAAATATCAATGTTAAGGGAAGAGCAAGGTAAGATGAACAATTCCTAAGTATACAACTTGGTATTCTATCAGGACCCGGTAAAAATGAGAGCTTGAGAGTATTAAGACTCTGAAGAACATCAGATACATCAATCACTGGTTTGAAGATAGAGTTAAAATGAGGTAGCGTGTATGGATAATCTTTGATAATGACATTATTGCATTTCGTATAAGTGGATTGAAAAAAGTCTGCGAATAAGTTGCAAATATCATTATCATCAGATGCTACCTTATTATTGAGAACGAGAGAGGGAGGGAAGCAGCTAGATTTTCGTTTAGAATTGACGAAAGAAAAGAAAAGCTTAGGATTGCTTTTGAAATCCCGCTTACAACGAGACAGGTAATTTTTGTAACAATCAGTATTGTACTGGACAAATTCCACCTTAGCTGAGCTATATTTGGTGAAGTCTATCTGTAAGCCGGATATTTTGAAACGTTTAAATAGTCTTGTTTTTTTATTCTTCAGATAAGATAGTTGACGGGTAAACCATGGAGAGCTGTAAGAATTCTTCATGGAGGAAAGAGGGACATGTTCTTCAAATAGACGGTAAAGGATCTCATAAAAGTGCCTAACTGCATCATCAACAGGAAGGTCAACTAGAAAGGACCAGCTTACTGTCGATAAAGATTCCACTAGTCTGCCGTAATCAGTCCTCTTAAAACACAAACTAGGCTGTACATTTATTGCAGTCCTAGGATTATTAAAAAATCCATTAATACAGAGCTGAAGGGTAGGATGATAACAATCTTCAGGTAAAGATAGTGGCGAAATACGACTGACTTCAGCATCGCTACTATCAAAAACAAAGATTAAGTCAAGAAGACGACCAATATGATTGGGAATCCTGTTAGCTTGCTGCAAAAAAAAGTTCAACAAGACCATCAATAAAATCATTTTGCATCCTAGGAATCATTGCCAATGAGTCCTTACTCTCCAACCAAGAGATATTGGGAAGATTAAAGTCACCAAGCACAATAAGTTGGTCAGTTTCAGTAAGCAACAAGGAGATAGAATGTATGGCGGACAGGTGCAGTAGATACACGTTAAATTCAGAGCCGGGAGATATATACGAGCAGGTTAAAAAAATGTTTCTTTTTGGGAAAGATAATTTTACGGAAATAAATTCAATACCTGATGATTCAGAAATATCAACAAACTCAGAAGTTAAATTGGATTTGACTCCAATAAGAACCCCTCCTCCTCGACGGGTCTGACGATCCTTCCGATAAACAAAAAAGTTGTTAGACAAAGTCTCACTATCGTGTACAGATGGGTTAAGCCAGGTCTCAGTGAGTACAATAACATTGGCCTCAAAAACTGAACTATTTATATAAAGCGTAGAGAGTTTACTAAGAAGCCCCCGAACATTCTGATAGTGAATTAGGAAATTTAGTTTTTTGAATTTATTTCAGAGCTGGGCGCCGACAAAGAAGTCATGGAAAGGGAGCTATTTTTTTTTATATACTCGTGGACAATTATATCAGCAGGCCAAAAATTGGGGCAAAGAAGTTTAGAGAACAGCCCGTCCGGAACAAGTATTTTAAATGAAGAGTAATCTCTTTTCTGTTTAAAATTAAATTTGGTGATGTCAATACCATTTTGATTGGGAAGGGAGAGGTTTGTGACAATATGATGCATAACGTCATTTACTGTTATTGCTGCATTCAACCTAGACACAAAAATAGATTTCCTAGGTACCATGACAGTGAGTGGTACCGGAGAAGAGAGAGCAGGGCTATGCGTGTTTTTCCTAGGGATCATGCTAGTAAGTGGGACAGGAGGAGGTGCGAGGGTATTAGCTATAGGAAGTACAAGGTGCGGCAGAGCCCCGGAAGTGGCAACAGCCGGTGAACGGTTGGTAGGCCTTAATGACTCAAGCGAAACTACAGTCCCTGAATCTGGCAGCGATTGCCCCGTGGGGTCATTCGTTGATGACTCGATCCCATTGGGATCATCCTCGTCGCACGACACATAGCCTGCAGTGGGGCTGGGAAGAGAGAGGTTGGTCGAGAGATCTGGAACGTGTAAAGAAACATTAGGCAGTGTAGGACTACTACTTAATAAGTCCGTAAATCCAGCACGTAATGCCTGGAACTCCAGCTCCGTTTGCCTCATAAATGCTCTTATATCGATTTTGATATGTAGGCATGTAGGGCACGTCCAGTCCAGGTTAGCATTAGATCTAGTGCGATCAGCAATTTGGGCAGCACTATGCCCAAAGTCTGCACATTTTGCGTGCGCAATGTTCTCACATAACCAGCAACTAACAATTGGCTGCCGAGAAGTGATTTTACCAACAAATTGGCAACCAACAACACAGCAGGCAGACATTGTTTACAAGTTGAGGTCAGTTAAATGTAGAATGTAGAAAAAGTAGAAAAAGTTGGAAGCTTTAGATGAGTGCCAACAAACAGCTGTGTGGCTTTGCAAAACGCAGAGGAAAGATAAGAAAAGAGAGCGGTAAGACCAATTCAGCAAAGACCCGTTAACTCGAAAATGAGAGCCGGTGACTGAAGTTGGGAGAATGTAGCAGAGCGAACGGTGCGAGAGAGTGCCAAAACAACACTGTAAATAAGAAACAACAACAATGCACAAAGCACCCGCGTCTTTAACTATTATCCAATATAATAATACAGATAATGGTTTTAACACAAATAACTAAATTGCATGCAAACGCCGGTCTCAACCGAGTTGAAAATGAAACTTTGGGAATATATCAGATCGGTAATTTAGACACTAGGCGAATAAATGTAGGAGCAAATATAAAACGCGTCCGTGTACAACAGAGAGTTTTCACGGTATGTCTTTAAGCCATCCGAAACATTTTTTGCGGATGTCTTTTTTCATTTGCGGTTGTTCCGGTGTAAGGCAAATTCATTTTATATTAGAGAAAAGCATGCGTATGAATTAATGCAGATTTTCCCTTTTCTTTTTCAGTCAAAATCTGGTTGCAGTAATTCGCAAATCGCAAGATAGTTGCAACGCACACATAACTGTTTATTATCGGTGAAAAAATCTCTGTCTGGGCTAATGCCAGTCGTTAAATTAACCCTGCTTTCTTTGGACTTTGATGCTATGACCAGTACAACAAGTGGCCCAACGACACCAAGCAACGCTTGTTACGCGCGGAGCCCTATTCCCTTTTGGGCGTAAGAAACGAAATCACGGACATTAAAAAAGACTATATATCTATAGACAATGAAAATACATGCAGGAAAAAAATACAAATACAATACAAAGAACTCTATAAGGTTCATGCACATCGTAATTGGACCTACAATGATTTACAACTAGTGGAATATAGTTTCTAGTGAATATATCTAGCACATTAAAATACAGCCGACTGAGTAACTCGGGACTCTCCACTTGGCTAATGAGGGTAAATTGATTAAAAGAAGTCTGCTAAAGTAAGGCGGTAGTATTAGGCTTGAATCCAGTTAAGGCAAATATCAGAAAGATTTTGTGTACAAACTCAATCCGGTCTATATGTACCCTGTATTGGGGCTCCAGACGGGAGTGCAGTATTCAAGAATTGGTCGGACTAATGAAATGAACAACGTTTTTGTTACGTAAGGATCACTAAATTCTTTGGACCACCTGTTATAAATAAAATAGTAATCAGAAAATTTAAGTTTGAGATCCAACTCATAGCCACTTAAAGTATAATTGGTGAAGTATGGGTTTACACGAATGAAGGTGATTACTTTGATCTTAGAGCAATTTAAGATTATTTTTTTTATCATTGCACAAAGTTTGAAATGCATCAAGATCAGATTGTAAAGAAAAGCTCTGCATGGGCTCATTATATTGCTGGCCCAGCCTAACATCATCAGCGTACATAACTACACGTTACTTTGTTTGGACTAGAGGAAAACCATTAATGAAAGGAGCGGACCAAGGTGACTTCTTTGTTGTTCACCTGAAGTACCTTAAATTAGGGATGAAAAAGAGTTTTTAAAAATGATTCTTTGTGTCCTGTCATTAACATAACTTTAGGTCCACTTAAGAAGATCACTCGGTAACCCTAATTGGTCCAATTTTGAAACTAGAAGCGGATGATTTACAGAGTCAAACGTTTTACTAAAATCAGTGTAAACCAGTCAGTCTGAAAAATTTTCCTGAATCTAATTATCACAAATGAAGTAAACTTAAAAAGGTTATGCTGCTATTGGGATGTAATAATGTTTTCAAACAGCTTCGGTATTGCTGATAGCTTTGGGTGACTGTAAAGAAATTATTTTGTTGGTCGTGCGGCCTAGATCAGGATTCAAGTAATAACAACAGCGGGTTTATTTTCAATCTACTTATTACAGCGGTGGGTGGCTCGGTTGGTCTCGGTGTCGTCTCGCGTTGATTCCAATGGCTGCTGATACTGCTCGTACTAGCTCGTCGACGCATTGACTCGGTGATCGCTGACTCCTTCCTGTATCTCGGGATGATTATAGTTTCCCTTTCCTCTGGTCTGCGGGCTTAGGGAAACGTCACCGTTCTCAGACTAGGGGGAACAGGTGCCTCGCTTTCCAGGGCAACGCCTTTTGAGACAATGACTTCCTGTCCCTTTCTCTGTCCCGGACGGTCCCACTAGGGTTTCGCTTAGTTCGCGCTGACAGTCAAAGCTAATGCCAGGAAGCTGCCTAGCAGTCGACTTCGCTTTACGCCTAGCGCAGAGGAACCTTTTACGATAGCCTCACTCTGGTTCTCTGGCACTCGAGTTTCGGTCAGTTGCTGTTCCGGGACTTCGCCGGTAATCGCAGGGCTCTCCAGTACAACGCCTTTTGAAACCAGAAAACGATCGACCGCTCGTTCTTCGCGCCAGGTCTTGCTCAGACGGGCACGGCCCACTGGGTCTAGACAACTCATCGCAGGACTCTATTGCTCGCCTCTGAAGGACACGCCGGGCGATGTTCCAGGGTGTGGTAGTGACAAAATACGAAACAAATCGTCTTGACTTAGCCGTTTTATGCCCTCTGGCACTCAGCTACCTGTGCCTCAATTCGGAGATTCCTGATGTCCCAATCCCGAACGTCTCGACGTAGCGCTGTTGCTCCATGTAGGCTTCCCACGGCGCTGCTTTCGTCGACTCGATTTGGTGTTGTTGACTTGTTGTTCACGTGCTGCTGGTTGACTTGGTACTACTTTGATACCTGACTGAACTTTTTGGATTGACTCCTCATGATCGACTGATTAAGCTCCCAGTGCCCTGCGGTTTTATTTATTTATTCAGTTAGTTAACAATTATCTGCTAACATATGCTTAACTATAAATAAAGTAGGGTACAGTGAATGAGTATAAGGATTCAAGACATCTTAGAAGACATCTTAGAAAAAGTACTAATAGGTATTTCAAATGATAAAATTTTATATAGGCTATTGTAGTTGCGACATAGCGCTCGAAAAGGTTCATGTTGGGCATAATAAGACCTGCCCAAAGGCAAGCGCAAAGTGTATAAATCTTGATGAAACGTTTAAATCTATGTAGGAAAGAAGAGATTCAGAGTCAACGAGAAACAAAAGAAGCTTATGAACAAACATTATGGCTTTGCAAGTTCTACAGTGTTGTAATGACGACTAGGCGATTAATTTAAGTCTGCGTCGATAAGATGGTAGTCTATCGGAATCCCAGCCAAGATTACGCAGTGCACAGATCAAAAATTGTTTTGTACAGATTCGATAATGATTTGAGGCTCTTTTAACTGTGGATTCCTCACACAGGAACAATATTCCAGTATCAGACGTACTAAAGCTACATACAGTGTTTTGGTAGTGTACAGGTCGTCAAATTCTTTGGACTATCGCTTTTTAAAAGCTAAGACACCCTTGGCTTTGTTTACCATTGAAGTAATATGGCTATTGAAACATAGTTTACGATCGAAAAGGACTCCAATGTTGTGAAAAACTCCTTGTGTTGGTAGTTTTATTATTCCGTATCCATTTATTGAGAACACATCTTTTAGTAGTTATTAAGATTCTTTATTTATTTAGTTTTTATATTTAAGAGCAACGTTAATGCCGCTTCCAACGTCAAGTTGTTTCTGATTTTACAATTTGCTTAGGATCTAAGTAAGCCTAATTCTATTAGCTGCGCTGCTTACAGTTGGGCGGCAGAGAGACGGCTATGTATATCTTATGTATATAAAGTGTATTTAACTATGCTCTCTTTGGCTGGAGCGCGAGGGCATGTGTATGTACTTGAGTTTGGCTGAGCGGCCGGCGTGTGCAACAGAATGCTGACACTTGCACTTTCTTTGAGCGCGCCGATCGACTCATGTTTCGGCCACTTAGGTTTTTGACCGAGCCTTTTGTTTATATAAACACTGCAACAAAGTGTTACAGTGTGTTTGTTTCAAGTACTCTTGGTACAGTAGATATTCGATATAAGTGCATACTATATCTCCCTCCTTTTGAAAAATAACGTAATATTATGAAGTTATTTTGTTAGTATATTTTACTTAAAGGAATAATTATTTTTTTGTTTTTAATTTTTTTTTAAATTTCTTATTTTTTTTTTTTTAAAGAGAATGGAATTGGGAATAATATACGTATTAAAAGAAAAAGTATTTTTAAAGCATGGAGTGTAAAAGTATTTCTAAACATGGCCATGCTAAATGCAATTATGAAATAAACATTTTTAATCTATCTTTATGTACTATTTGTTTTTTATTTTTGTTATTTATTATAGTTATGTTATTTCTATCTCCCATTTGTTCTACCCTATAAGGACCTGTATATTTCGAATCTAACTTATGTCCTGTTTCATTTTTCAATAAAACCTGATCTCCTATTTTTAAATCGTAATTGTCGTTTTGTCGTAACTAATTTTCTGTTTTAGTTTATGAGACTAGCATTAGTCTAGCTCTCTTAATTGCCTGTTCTAATCTAAATTTGGATTCCTTAGCATAATCTTCTATATTATAAAGTGGTTTTATTTTATCTATGCTATTAAAGTGTTTTGGTAGATTTGAAGTTTTACCGAAAACTAGCTCATATGGACAATAGTCATGTGCCATAGATGGGGTTGTATTAAAACAATAGACGAAGTATCGTAGCCATACATCCCAATCTGTTTTGTCAGCTGAGATGTATGAACGAATGAACTCATTTAGTGTTCTGTGGCTTCGCTCCACGGTACCTACAGTCTGGTGGTGGTGTGCAGTTGAAGTTATGTTTTTAATATGTAAGTATTCACATAGATCTTCAATAATTGAATTTTTATATTCTGTTCCCATGTCCGTAATGAACGTCTTCATTGGACCGTTCTTTAGAATAAAATCTTCAAGTATAGCTTTTGCTACTGTATTTGCACTTTTATTTGGTATAGGTATAGTGTAACGAACTGATTTTTATTGTCTGCTCGCTACGAGATTCGTGCGGCTAGCTCAGTATATTGTGTGTTCGTCCCACCAAATTTATATTAACGTGACCGCCCAGTAGCTCAGTGAGAAAGCACAGATTATTGCGGGTATATTATTACAAGTGTCTTAGTCGCTTGGTTGGCTTTGACTCGTTGCTTGTGACCTTCGGTGCTTCCGCCGGTCCTGGATGACTCTACGACCTCTCGCCTTGATGACTCGGTGCTCCCGTCCTGTAGCTCCCTGAAGATACTCGCAAGTCCCTGAAGATCCTCGCCGCTCCCTGAAGATCCTCGCAGCTCCCTGAAGATGCTCGCTCGCGGTTCGCTTCTCACGCGTGACTTGGTGACTGCTGGTAACGACTCGGACTCGCGAGGGGTATCGGCCGTACGGGCTTAGGGAAGCGTCACCGTTCTCAGACTAGGGTGAACAGAAGCTGCGCTCTCCAGGATCGCTCCTTTCGACACACCGCCGCCTGTCCCTTGCTCTGTCCCGGATGGTCCCACTGGGGTTTCTGCTCAGCCCGCGCGGACAGTCAAGGCGGTAACGCCAGGAAGCTGCCTCGCGCCTTACTTCGCTTCCACGCCTAGTGTAAACGAACGTTCCACCCTAGCCTCACCCTTTTGCTTTTTGTCCGGGACGTTCCCGTGTGGCTTGTGGTACTCGGGGTTCGGGCACGCCGCTCCGGGACCTCGCAAGTCGAATCCGTAGGGCTCTCCTGGATAATTCCACTCGAGACCGTACCGATCGACCGCTCTCCCTTCTGGCTTGTTATATTCGTGGTTCGGGCACGCCGCTCCGGGACCTCGCAAGTCGAATCCGTAGGGCTCTCCTGGACAATTCCACTCGAGACCTTACTGATCGACCGCTCTCCCTTCTGGCTTGTTATACTCTTTCCAGGCGTAACGCCAGGACTTTGTGGACAGGATTAATCGACCGCCTTGACCTAGCCGTGTGATGCCCTCTGGATCTCAGCTACCTGCGTCTCAATTCGGAGATTCCTGGTATCCCAATCCCGAACGTCTCGACGTAGCAATCTCGCTCCTTGTAGGCTCCCACGGCGCTGCTTCTCTGGCGACTCGACTTGCTGCTGCTCCCTTGTAGGTTATCTGGTTGTTTGATTGTTCACTTTGGTATCTGAGTGATCTTGACGGTTTGACTCCTTGTGATCGACTGATCCAGCTGCCAGCGCTCTGCGGCCTTATATAGGGCCTCCAAGCACCGTTATTTCCCTTTTGCGCACGGCCCGCTGGATCTCTCCACTTTGGGTCCAAAGTCCGTGCCTCCTGGATGACCCACTTGTCCTTTATGTACCGCTTCCAATGGATGTTCCGCCCACTGCTGCCGTTCCGCTGATTCCCGTGCCGCTTGTGGCACGCCTGTGTGCCGCTCCACTGCCGAGATGTGGCACTTCCTCTCCCGGTCCAAAGTTCACGGGAGAGTCCAAAGTCCAGAGGAGTTCCGTTATCCCCTTCTGCATACGGCACTCTTGCTCTGCCCGCGAAGTCTCCATTCTCTCTCGATCTCCATCCTTGGTCTCCAATCTCTCTCGCTCTCCTTCATTGGTCTCCAAACTCTCTCGCTCTCCTTCGTTGGTCTCCAAACTCTCTCGATCTCCCCGCCGCGCCGTTACTACGCGAATTCGCCGCGTATCTGGTAAGCGGCCGGCCATCTGCTGCTGCTTCTATTTGTGGGGAGTTATTCAACTCCTCACATTCCCCCCTTACTTCGGGAAACATTTAAGACTGGTTCCTACTCTACGGCGTTTCCTTGCTTATCCTAGCCTTTGAGTCCTTGTGATTCCCGCGGCGCTCCCTCGTTGCTCCCTCGATGCTCCCTCGACGCTCCTAACTCCCTTGAGTTTCTACAGCGGGGTCATCCTCCTCGTAGCAACTTTAAATCTCCCGCGCCGATATTTCCTGTGTTCCCACTGGGACATCGATACTCCTGGGCTATCGATCCCCAGCTCGCTGCTCATTGCTGCGTCTCACTCCTTTCCGTGTTTCCTCCGCCTGGTCACACCATTCGTGCGTGATCGATCGTCGCTATCGACGGTGCGGCGTTGCCACCTGCTCGTTGCGATACTTCCACCTTGGCCGATATTTCCATTGTCGTGTGCCCATCGATCGCACTATCGTCCAGTGCCAATCGATCGCCTATCGAGGCGCCCCCTTCCCTGGCTCATGGTGATTTTGCAACTTTCTAGGTAAGTTTTCGCATTTCCTCACTCCTTTCTATTTCATCCTTTCTCTCTCCACACGACCTCTCTCGCCTCTCGTCTCTCTCTCTCGCCCTTCAATCGTCCTCAGCCGGCTGAGCCTGGCTTTACGCTGGCAACACTCGAACGCTGGTGCGGAGAGGACTTCGCATTTGCTTCGCTGCAGGTAAGTATTTTGGTGTCGCTTGGCTGCTTCCTGTATTAACCCCATATTGATTTCAGGACGCTGAAGCTGCCATGTATGCCCCTTACTTCTGGCCCCTGTTTCAGCCGCGTTTCCCGTTCTATGTCGGTTTTTTTTTTCCTTTTTTTTCTTTTAAACTCTGTTTTGTCGGTTTATTTAACTTTTATTTTTGCTCTTCGAACACTCTCATGCCCGCCAGCCCTAACCGGACGCGGAACGCGCGCCTCTCTCTCCACACGCGCACGCTGCGCCTGCCGCCCAGGATGCGAGCCTCCTGCACCACCGGTGTCTCCGCGATCCCTTCGGGCCACTCCGTCTCCGCGATTTCTCGCCATCGCTGTCCTTCCGGCGCCGACACCGTCCGCGACAACTTTGGCCGGGCCACCACCTCGGACACTTCGGGCGCCGAGTGCTGCCGCTTGAGCGGAGGACGGCCGTTTCTCACGGGCTCAGGCCACACCCAGGGTCCTCGCTCCAGATGCTCCGCGGTTCCTGCGCTCCCGGTAGGCGTTGGCGTCGACGGCCCTGTCCTTGGCGTTGCTGGTCCGGTGCTCGGCGTCGGTGGTGCCCACTGCTCCGGTCTGCCACGGGTCCTGGGGTCCAGCGGGCTCACCCGGGGACCACACTCTTCCCAGATCCGGGGTTCTTCCGCCGCTGCCGTCTCCTCCGCGGGTCCCTCCGGCCAGGTCCAGACGACCGTCTGTTGTCGCCACCTTACCCCTTCGGCCACGAACGTCCGGGTGCTGTGGCTCACGTGGGCCGCCGGGATATCTGTCCGGATGTGTTGCTGCTGCGGTGGCTGCTGCTGCGGTGGTGGCTGCTGCTGCGGTGGATGCTGCTGCTGTGGTGGCTGCTGCTGCGGTGGTGGCTGCTGCTGCGGTGGCTGCTGCTGCGATGGTGGCTGCTGCTGCGGTGGCTGCTGCTGCGGTGGTGGCTGCTGCTGTGGTGGCTGCTGCTGCGGTGGTGGCTGCTGCGGTGGTGGCTGCTGCTGCGGTGGCTGCTGCTGCTGCGGTGGCTGCTGCTGCGGTGGCTGCTGCTGCGGTGGCTGCTGCTGCGGTGGTGGCTGCTGCGGTGGTGGCTGCTGCTGCGGTGGTGGCTGCTGCGGTGGTGGCTGCTGCTCGTACCTCGGCGTGGGCGGTCGCGCTGGCGTCCACCGTGGTGACCCCTCGTACCGCGGTGTGGGCGGGATTTCGGGCGGCGTGGTGCAGGGTTCGGGCGCATACCTCGGCGTAGGTGGGTACCCCGGGTTTTCCCACAGCTGCGCCTCCTCCTCCTCGGCCATCCGTAGCTGGGCCTGCCACTCCGGCGTCTCCTCCATTTCCTTCAACCGCCGCTCCTCGTCTCGCCTTCTCGCCTCGCACTTGCGCCGAAATTCCCATGTGGCCGCTACCACAGCCTCGGCATGGCTACTGAGAGCCAGCTGGTCCTGGGGCGACTCTTCGCTGGCCCACTCTACCTCCGCCGCGCCAGTCGGGATGCGGCCGTCGGCCCTGTTGACCGCTTTGTGAAGCCGCCATCGCCGTTGCTCCACCCGTGGGTCCTCCACCAACTCGACGTCGCTGTCGGAGCTGATTACCGGATCGGGGACGCCCCGCCCGGAGATCCGCCGCGAGGTTCGGGTAGGCCGGGCTGCCGACCATCCTTGCCCCGGGCTAGATCCTCCGGACGGCTGGTGGGCAGCCATTATCCTGCGCGCTTCGCTTCTTGTTACACGTGTGCTCATGATTGCTCGTTGATTTTGATTGTGCAGCTGGAGCCTGGGCTCCCTTTAACGACACCTCGGTTCCGAGCCTTCCTCTTTGCTCAATCCCGCTATTTCCATCGGCCTCTCCTTCTTACTACTCAGATCTACGGTACAGCTCTCTGCTCTGCTTCGGCAGACTTTTGATGCGTGTTTTTTCTTTTCCTCCGATCAGTCCCAATCGAGACCTTAGACGCTCTGGTTCGCTCCCTTTGTGTTCTTAACGTTCTCCTGATGTCCTTTATGTGTTTCATTGCGCTTTTGTAGATGACCTGTAGTATCCTTGGAGGTATCCTTGGAATTTGTTCGTAGTATCCTTTGGGAATCCTTGCAGGTATCCTTGGACTCTTTCCGTAGTACCCTTTGGGAATCCTTGGACGTATCCCTTGACTCCTTTCGTAGTATCCTTTGGGCATCCTTGAAGGTATTCTTGGACACCCTTCGTAGTATCCTTTGGGCATCCTTGAAGGTATTCTTGGACACCCTTCGTAGTATCCTTTGGGCATCCTTGAAGGTATTCTTGGACACCCTTCGTAGTATCCTTTGGGCATCCTTGAAGGTATTCTTGGACACCCTTCGTAGTATCCTTTGGGCATCCTTGAAGGTATTCTTGGACACCCTTCGTAGTATCCTTTGGGCATCCTTGAAGGTATTCTTGGACACCCTTCGTAGTATCCTTTGGGCATCCTTGAAGGTATTCTTGGACACCCTTCGTAGTATCCTTTGGGCATCCTTGAAGGTATTCTTGGACACCCTTCGTAGTATCCTTTGGGCATCCTTGAAGGTATTCTTGGACACCCTTCGTAGTATCCTTTGGGCATCCTTGGAGGTATCCTTGGGATCCTTTCGTAGTATCCTTTGGTCATCCTTGTGGGTATCCTTGGACTTTTAATGTTGTTTTGCATCTGTTGTGTCTGCTTGCTGTAGCCGCTCGCCTGTGTTTTCCGTTTGTTGCTGTTTCAGCTCGCTTACGTGGATGGTCCGCTCTTTCTTTGTGTTTATGTGTCTTATTTTGCAGATTACTGGTGACGCAAAACCTATGACTTGGTAAGGTCCGTCGTATCTTGGGGCCAATTTTGCTGCGAACCCCTCGGCCGCTTTTGATAAATGGTGTTCCTTGGCCCACACGACGTCACCCACCTTTGGCGTCCATTGCCTCCTCCTTAGGTTATAATGCCTAGCCTGGTCCTGGGATGCTTTCTCCAGGTTCCGCCTTACAATCTCGAAGATTTCCCTGAGTTTGTTAGCATTCTCTTCCGGGGTCTCTGTCGGTCGTCCGGTCCCTACGGTTTCTCTGTCGTATAGGGCGCTCGGTAGTCTTGGTTCTCTGCCTTGGGTAATGAACGACGGTGTGTAACCTGTGGATTCTGAAACGCTCGTGTTTACTGCCAGCATGATTTCTGGCCATTTTTCGTCCCAGTCTCTTTGGTTCTGCCCTGCGAACTGCGCAATCATTGTTTTCACCGTCCTATTGGCTCTCTCAGTCGGGTTCTCCTGTGGGGTGTATGGAGCTGTGAACTGTTGCCTGGCTCCCATTTCGGCCAGGAAACTCTTGAAGGTTTTGCTGGTAAGCTGGACTCCGTTGTCCGTTATGACTATTTTGGGGACCCCATACCTCGCGATTATGCGTTCTTTGAAAGCTTTCATTAGGGATTCGGCCGTCGCGCTTCGCAGCGGCACCAACTCAGTCCTCTTGGAGAACCTGTCTATCAATACCAGCAGCATTTGGTTGCCGTGTTTCGAACGCGGCAGGGGTCCGACGAAGTCCGCACATACCGTAGCCCATGGTTCCTCTGGCACCTGCGTAAGCATTTTCCCAGCCATTTGCATCTGATTCGGCTTGAACCTCATGCATGTCTCGCATACTCGCACGTGGGCTCGGGCGTCTCTGTGCATTCCTGGCCAGTAGTACCGGGCTGCCAGACGTGCTATTGTCTTTCGGCTTCCTACATGGCCAGCCGCCGGTGAGTCGTGGTTCTCCTTCAGCACCGTTTCCCGCAGCGCTTTCGGGACGCACATCTTCCATGTTGCAACATCTTCGCTGCCCGCTCTATGGGGTATATTCCTGTACAGGGTGTTACCCTCCATCACGTAGTCTGGATACTTTTGCGGCTGGGTCCTTATCTTTTCGCGCATTTCCAGAATCCAGCTGCATGCTGCAGAAGCTTCCGCCGCCGACGTCTCCTTGATCCCTCGAAGCGTTTCCGGCAGTGGCTGCCTTGACAAAGCGTCTGCCACCACGTTGAGTTGCCCTTTCCTGTACGCTATTTCGAAGTCGTACTGCTGCAACTCCAGGGCCCATCTGGCGATCCTCCCTGAAGGGCTCTCTATGCTGTTGAGCCACTTCAGTGCCATGTGGTCGGTTACTACTTTAAAGTGGTAACCTTCCAGATACGGCTTGAGCTTTCGGATTGCCCAGACGATTGCCAAGCACTCCTTCTCGGTTGTTGAGTAATTCTTCTCAGCGCCGTTGAGCGTTCGGCTTGAGTAAGAGATTACCTTTTCGCCTCGTTCAGTTTCCTGGGTCAAGATTGCCCCGATGCCGTAGTCGCTTGCGTCAGTTTGCAAGATGAATGGTTTGTCGAAGTCCGGGCATGCCAGTACGGGGTCTGCGACGAGTCTTGCCTTCACCTCTTCGAACGCCGTCTGATGTTCCTGTGTCCACACCCATTTATTGCCCTTGCGTAGCAGATCGTTGAGAGGTTTGACTATTTTTGCGAAGTCAGGTACAAACCGGCGGTACCATGATGCTACGCCCAGGTACTGTCGGAGCTCTCTTACTGTCGATGGTGGTTCTAGTTCGGCGATGGCTGCTACCTTTTCCGGATCCGTGCCTATTCCTTCGCTAGTCACTCGATGACCGAGATATAACAGCTCTTTCTTAAAAAATTGACACTTCTCCGGGTTTAATCTCAGATTTGCCTCCTTTAGTCGTCGGAAAACTTCCTTTAGGTTGGCCTTATGTTCTTCCAGCGAGCGCCCGATCACTATGATGTCGTCCTGGTAAGCAAATGCGTGCGGCGACATTTCTGGGCCGATCACCCGGTCCAGCACCCGTTGAAAAGTCGCAGACGCCGAATGAAGTCCGAATGGCATTACTTTCCATTGGAATAAACCTTTCCCCGGCACTGTAAATGCCGTATACTGCCTGCTGTCCGCTTTCAGTGGGATTTGCCAGTACCCATCCTTTAGGTCCAAGCTGCTGATGTACCGTGCTTCCCTCAGTTGGTCGAGAATATAATTTATTCGGGGCATCGGGTAGGCATCCTTTACAGATTTGGCGTTTATTTGCCTAAAGTCGACGCACAGTCTCCACTTGCCCGTCTTTTTTCTAACCATCACGATGGGAGAACTGTATGGGCTTGTTGAGTGTTCTATGTATCCCATTTGGAGAAGCTCGTCCACCTTCGCATTGATCTCCCCTTGAACTTTCGGATTCTTGGGATAGTATCGCTGCTTTATTGGTTTGTCGTCTTTCATCGTGATCTGATGCTCTGCCATGTTTGATGTTCCCTTCATGCTGCTGAAAGTCGATAGCTCTGCCTCCAGGAATTTCGTCGTGTCGTCATCTTCGCTTGCCCGTTGTACGACTGCCACCGACAACTTTTCCTCGAGCCATCCCTTGTGACGATTCCTGGCCGGTATTATCACTTCGTGTCCAGCGCACTTAATTTCGGTACCGACTTGTGTTAGAAAGTTCCATCCCAACACCAATGAATCCACTACTCCTGGTAGTATCAGCAGGCTCATGCTCAGTCGCTTGTTCCCGAACGCAATTTCCACCTCCAGCTGCTCATCGATTCCGCCACATCTTCCGTCTGCCAACCTAACTTGCCGTCGTATCCTCGTAATCTTTCCGAGGGCAGCCAGGTCGTCCGCCAGCTGTTGCCCCGGTGTCGATTGTGGCCTTGTATGTGCCCCCACCAATCGTCACCGCTGCGGACAACTGCTGCTCCTCCTCGATCAGCTTTCCCGTTAGTTTGGAGAGGTAGCATCTTGCGACCCCCGCTCGCCTCTCTGCGGCTGAGATCGCTGGGCATTTCCCGCCTGCACACCCAGCAGAACAACAGGCGTTGGTGCCGACATCCCCGCGCCCAGTGTCCATGACCGCCGCACTTTCGGCAGGCCTCCTGGGGGTCTGTGATGTGTGTCGTTTCACGAGGCCTTTGTGTTGTACTTGGTGGCCTCCAAACATTGTTTGCTGGTTGCATCTGTTGCTGTTGTGGTGGTGTCCATTGGCCTCCGCGTGGTGCTCCTGTTGCCTGCTGCCGTGGTACTCGGTTAGGTGGCGACCATTGGTCGTTTCCCCGCGTCTCCTGGATTCCTGTCTCTTCGCATCTTCTGCATGTTACCTGCGCTGGCGATGACGACTTGTTCTTCGAGAATTTGTTTTCTTGCGCGAACGCTTCCCGCTCCTTTTCCAGTTCTTCATACTCGTCTGCTAATATCATCAGCGTGTCCAGGTCCGACACTTTGTATGCCCTTAGGAAGATCCTTAGACTGGGGGTGCAGTTCTCTTTAATGACCCTTAACGTCTCTTTCGTAGAATAGTTAAGTGGCCTCACCATCGTCTGCATGTCGATCATGTAGTCCTTGAACGACTCGCTGAAGCCTTGCTTGGGCCGGCTCTGTCGTAGTATGTCGCCTCTAGCTCGGCCCAGATGTCGACGAGTTGTGGATCGTTCTCTGTTTCGGAGTAGTATTCCGATAGTGCCTTCCTCATGTCGTCTAGCCTGCCCTCCAGGGCGACGTTGAGCCTCTGTGCGACATGGGCGAAGTCTTCCTTCTTGAGGCGGTAAATCCACTTCTTTCCCATTTTTACTGTGCTGTTCTCACTGTTGGGACAATCACGTTGGGCGCCAGATGTAACGAACTGATTTTTATTGTCTGCTCGCTACGAGATTCGTGCGGCTAGCTCAGTATATTGTGTGTTCGTCCCACCAAATTTATATTAACGTGACCGCCCAGTAGCTCAGTGAGAAAGAACAGAATTCACGGGTTCGTATTGGGTTTTATTGCGGGTATATTATTACAAGTGTCTTAGTCGCTTGGTTGGCTTTGACTCGTTGCTTGTGACCTTCGGTGCTTCCGCCGGTCCTGGATGACTCTACGACCTCTCGCCTTGATGACTCGGTGCTCCCGTCCTGTAGCTCCCTGAAGATACTCGCAGCTCCCTGAAGATCCTCGCCGCTCCCTGAAGATCCTCGCAGCTCCCTGAAGATGCTCGCTCGCGGTTCGCTTCTCACGCGTGACTTGGTGACTGCTGGTAACGACTCGGACTCGCGAGGGGTATCGGCCGTACGGGCTTAGGGAAGCGTCACCGTTCTCAGACTAGGGTGAACAGAAGCTGCGCTCTCCAGGATCGCTCCTTTCGACACACCGCCGCCTGTCCCTTGCTCTGTCCCGGATGGTCCCACTGGGGTTTCTGCTCAGCCCGCGCGGACAGTCAAGGCGGTAACGCCAGGAAGCTGCCTCGCGCCTTACTTCGCTTCCACGCCTAGTGTAAACGAACGTTCCACCCTAGCCTCACCCTTTTGCTTTTTGTCCGGGACGTTCCCGTGTGGCTTGTGGTACTCGGGGTTCGGGCACGCCGCTCCGGGACCTCGCAAGTCGAATCCGTAGGGCTCTCCTGGATAATTCCACTCGAGACCGTACCGATCGACCGCTCTCCCTTCTGGCTTGTTATATTCGTGGTTCGGGCACGCCGCTCCGGGACCTCGCAAGTCGAATCCGTAGGGCTCTCCTGGACAATTCCACTCGAGACCTTACTGATCGACCGCTCTCCCTTCTGGCTTGTTATACTCTTTCCAGGCGTAACGCCAGGACTTTGTGGACAGGATTAATCGACCGCCTTGACCTAGCCGTGTGATGCCCTCTGGATCTCAGCTACCTGCGTCTCAATTCGGAGATTCCTGGTATCCCAATCCCGAACGTCTCGACGTAGCAATCTCGCTCCTTGTAGGCTCCCACGGCGCTGCTTCTCTGGCGACTCGACTTGCTGCTGCTCCCTTGTAGGTTATCTGGTTGTTTGATTGTTCACTTTGGTATCTGAGTGATCTTGACGGTTTGACTCCTTGTGATCGACTGATCCAGCTGCCAGCGCTCTGCGGCCTTATATAGGGCCTCCAAGCACCGTTATTTCCCTTTTGCGCACGGCCCGCTGGATCTCTCCACTTTGGGTCCAAAGTCCGTGCCTCCTGGATGACCCACTTGTCCTTTATGTACCGCTCCCAATGGATGTTCCGCCCACTGCTGCCGTTCCGCTGATTCCCGTGCCGCTTGTGGCACGCCTGTGTGCCGCTCCACTGCCGAGATGTGGCACTTCCTCTCCCGGTCCAAAGTTCACGGGAGAGTCCAAAGTCCAGAGGAGTTCCGTTATCCCCTTCTGCATACGGCACTCTTGCTCTGCCCGCGAAGTCTCCATTCTCTCTCGATCTCCATCCTTGGTCTCCAATCTCTCTCGCTCTCCTTCATTGGTCTCCAAACTCTCTCGCTCTCCTTCGTTGGTCTCCAAACTCTCTCGATCTCCCCGCCGCGCCGTTACTACGCGAATTCGCCGCGTATCTGGTAAGCGGCCGGCCATCTGCTGCTGCTTCTATTTGTGGGGAGTTATTCAACTCCTCACAATAGCTACTAGGTATTTAGTTAAATCGCAGATGAGTGTTACTGCGTATTCGTTTCCATCATTAGATTTTGGAAGTGGACCAATAGTATCTACAATTACTATATCAAAAGCTCTTTGTGGAGTTTCGGTTATAGTTAGTGGGGTCTTAGTATGTTTAGTCGTTTTCGACTTTTGGCATTTAGGACATTTCTTTATGTACTCTTTTATGTCTTTGGACATATTTTTCCAGTAATAGTGTCTCTGGACCTTGGCCAAGGTTTTTGTAATGCCTGTATGACCACCTTGTATTGGATCATCATGGAATGAAGACAAGATAGCTTCTTTTTCTTTATTATTATACCCGTTACTCGTAGAGTAAAAGGGTATACTAGATTCGTCGGAAAGTATGTAACAGGCAGAAGGAAGCGTTTTCGACCCCATAAAGTATATATATTCTTGATCAGGATCACTAGCCGAGTCGATCTAGCCATGTCCGTCTGTCCGTCTGTCCGGATGAACGCTGAGATCTCGGCGTGCAGATTCCTGAGCTTCCTACGCAGCGCAAGTTTGTTTCAGTAGACTGCCACGCCCACTCTAACGCCCAAAACTGTGGCTCCTACAGTTTTGATGCTAGATAGAAAATTTTAACTGAAATGTAATGTTCTCATCAATACCTATCGATTGACCCAAAAAAAAGTTTGCCACGCCCACTTTAACGCCCACAAACCGCAAAACCCTGTGACGCCCACAATTTTCATGCTAGATAAAAAATTTTAACTGAAATGTATTGGTCTCGTCAATACCTATCGATTGATCCAAAAAAAAATTTGCCACGCCCACTCTAACGCCCATAACGCTTAAATCTGTATACCGCCGGTAGGTGGCGCATTTTAATCTCGCTTTGCTGCTTGCATATCTCCATTTAGCTGAGTAACGGGTATCTGATAGTCGAGGTACTCGACTATAGCGTTCTCCCTTGTTTTTGATTACGGTCACCGGGTTGAGTAGCGCTACTCTCAATGATTTCAATATATTATTGCCCATCATTTTAAAATTATCAATTGAATCATGTTCAAAGATATTTTCCCATGGTGCCACTTTGAGTTGGCTGACTTTGTGAATACCGGCCTGCTTTTCAAGCCTTTGAAAGAATTGACCTAAGTCAATGGTTCCATTAGTATACAAATCGCTAACATCATAACTTGCTGTAATTTTCTTTCCGTGCTTAAATAAACACATTTTATTATTTACATGCAAGGTCACTACTTTACGTACTTCATCATTGTTAATGACTTCATATACGTTGGGCTTTAAAGCTTTTTCTATAGATTGCTTATGCAATTCTATTTGATCTTTTTCTGCGCAGGATTTCTGTCTACTTTGGTTTCTGGTAGTGACTTTCAGAATTTTATTACTTGTTTGTATATTTGTTAGGTCTGTGATTGTTATTCTGGAGAGCGCATCGGCTACATAGTTGCCTTTACCCTTTAGATACTCCACCGCAAAATTATATTCCTCTAATTCAAGTCTCATTCGTGTTAGTTTGGAACTTGGATTTACCATTAAAAATAAGTATGTCAGTGCTCTATGGTCTGTTTTGACAGTGAAGTGTCTACCATAAATATATGGTCTGAAGTGTGTTATTGCCCAATGAATGGCTGCTAATTCTTGTTCTGTGGTGCTCTTGTTGCTTTCACCTTTCGTAAAGGATCTTGATGCGTATGCCACTGGAAGCTGTAGTCCATTTTTGTTTTGAGCTAGGACTGCTCCACAAGCGTATTTGCTAGCATCTGTGATTATGCAAAATTCTTTGCTAAAATCTGGGTATTGCAACAGAGTGGGATTTATTAATGCTGATTTAAGATGTTCGAAGGCGTTTTGACATTGTGTTGTCCATTCGAATTTTACATCTTTCTTACATAATCTTGTTATGTGACAGGAGTATTCAGCAAAATTCTTTATAAAACGTCGGTAATAATTGCAAAATGCAATGAATCTTCTAGCGCTGTCCGCATCATGTGGGACTGGATAATTTTGAATGACGTCGTATTTTTTGTCGTCGGGCAAGATTCCTTTATCTGTGCATTTATGTCCTAAGAAAGTGACTTCATGCATGAAAAATGAACATTTTTCAGGATGTAACTTCAAGTTGTGTTTCCTACATTTCTCAAAAACATCAGTTAAGTTCTTGAGCATGTGTTTTTCGGAACAACCTATGACTATTAAGTCATCCATATAAAGAAATGCTTGCGAAGGTTCTAATCCAGAGAAAGCTATAGTCATCATTCTCTGAAAAGACTTTGGCGCTATTTTTAAACCGAATGGTAATCGCGTGAAGCGGTACGAACCATTGTTTGTTGAAAAAGATGTTATATCCCGTGAACTTTTTTCCAGTTCAATTTGATGAAAACCTGACATTAAGTCAAGGCATGAGAAATATTGTGCTCTACCTAGTGTAACGAACTGATTTTGTATGTCTGCTCGTTACGAGATTCGTGCGGCTAGCTCAGAAGATTGTGTGTTCGTCCCACCAAATTTATATGACGTGATTGCCCGTAGATCAGTGAGAAAACAAAGTGTTCAAATGGTAACAGTAAGATTTATTCTCGTGGTATTGGTACAGCGGGTGTGTGGCTATGCTGGTTTCTGTGTCTCCTTGTTCTGGTTCCGCCGGCTGCTGGTGCTCCTCCTTCTGGCTTCTCGACGCGTTGACTCGTCCTCCTCTGGATCCTGGGTCTCGGGACGCTCGTAGTGGCCGCCTCTGCTTGCTTGCCGACGCGTTGCCTCGGGGTCGCTTGTTGCGCCTTAGACCCGCAGAGAATTCGGCCTTGTGGGCTTAGGGAAGCGTCACCGTTCTCAGACTAGGGTGAACAAGCCTTGCTCTCCAGGCTGACGCCTTTCGAGGCAATACTGTCCCTTGCTCTGTCCCGGACGGTCCCGCTAGGTTCTTGCTCAGTTCGCGCTGACAGTCAAGGCTGCCGCCCGGAGGCTGTCTAGTGGTTCACTTCGCTTTACGCCTAGCGCAGACGAACGTTCCACCCGGCTTCACCCTAATGCGTGACGTCCGCGACGCTCCTGCGCTCCCCAATGGGCTCCGCGCGGCGATGGTAACGTGGCTGCCGGAAATGTCTGCTGGCGTCGCTGTCGATGTCCTCTGCGCTGTCTTCTGGCCAGTATCTCGTTGTTCTGGCGCTCGGGGAGCTATGCGGTCGCTGCTCGGGAACTTCGCCGGTAATCGCAGGGCTCTCCAGGCTGACGCCTTTCGAAACCACAAATCGATCTACCGCTCGTCCGTCACGCCAGGTCCTGCTTGGTCGGGCAAGGTACGCTGGGTCGCAGACAACTTTCCTCCCCAAGCTGACGGCTCTTCGTCGTAGGACTCTTTTGCTTGTCTCTGACAGACCCGCCGGGCGACTCGCCAGGGTGTGGTCGTGACAAAGTTAGAAAACAAACGCCTTGACTTAGCCGCGTGATGCCTTTCAGAACTCAGCCACCTGTGTCTCAATTCGGAGATTCCTGATGTCCTAATCCCGAACGTCTCGACGTGGCGATCTTGCTCCTTCTATGCTTCCCACGGCGCTGCTTCCGACGACTCGCTTGGTTGTAGCTCCCTCGTAGATTACTTGCTTGACTGATTGCTCACTTGGTACTTTGACTGATCTTGAAGGCTTGACTCCTCTTGATCGACTGATCCAGCTGCCAGCGCTCTGCGGCCTTATATAGGGCCTCCAAGCACCGTTATTTCCCTTTTGCGCACGGCCCGCTGGATCTCTCCACTCTGGGTCCAAAGTTCGTGCCTCCTGGATGACCCACTTGTCCTTTATGTACCGCTTCCAATAGATGTTCCGTCCACTGCTGCCGTTCCGCTGACTCCCGTGCCGCTTGTGGCACGCCTGTGTGCCGCTCCACTGCCGAGATGTGGCACTTCCTCTCCCGGTCCAAAGTTCACGGGAGAGTCCAAAGTCCAGTGGAGTTCCGTTACCCCCTTCTGCATACGGCCCTCTTGCTCTGCCCGCGAAGTCTCCATTCTCTCTCGATCTCCATCCTTGGTCTCCGATCTCTCTCGCTCTCCTTCATTGGTTTCCAAACTCTCTCGCTCTCCATCCTTGGTCTCCAATCTCTCTCGCTCTCCTTCATTGGTCTCCAAACTCTCTCGCTCTCCTTCGTTGGTCTCCAAACTCTCTCGATCTCCACCCTTGGTCTCCAAACTCTCTCGTTCTCCCCGCCGCGCCGTTACTACGCGAATTCGCCGCGTATCTGGTAAGCGGCCGGCCATCTGCTGCTGCTTCTATTTGTGGGGAGTTATTCAACTCCTCACATTCCCCCCTTACTTCGGGAAACATTTAAGACTGGTTCCTACTCTCCGGCGTTTCCTTGCTAATCCTAGCCTTTGAGTCCTTGTGATTCCCGCGGCGCTCCCTCGTTGCTCCCTCGATGCTCCCTCGACGCTCTTAACTCCCTTGAGTTTCTACAGCGGGGGTCATCCTCCTCGCAGCAACTTTAAATCTCCCGCGCCGATATTTCCTGTGTTCCCACTGGGACATCGATACTCCTGGGCTATCGATCCCCAGCTCGCTGCTCATTGCTGCGTCTCACTCCTTTCCATGTTTCCTCCGCCTGGTCACACCATTCGTGCGTGATCGATATTTATTCGCATATCGATACCGACGGTGCGGCGTTGCCACCTGCTTGTTTGCGATATTTCCACCTTGGCCGATATTTCCATTGTCGTGTGCCCATCGATCGCACTATCGTCCAGTGCCAATCGATCGCCTATCGAGGCGCCCCCTTCCCTGGCTCGTGGTGATTTTGCAACTTTCATACTATGAAATTCATAGGTAAGTTTCTTTTGCATTTCCTTCACTCCTTTTCATCTCATCCTTTCGTCCTCTCTCGCCCTTCACTCGTCCTCTGTTGGCAGCATCTGACTCCACACTGGCAGCTTTTGAGAGCGGTTGCGGAGAGGACTTCGCATTCGCTTCGCAACCAAGACAGCCGGTAAGTATTTATGATGTCTTTCTGCGTCCTGCATTAAGCCCCCTTTAAATTTCAGGTTGCTGGTGCGGCCCATGCATGCCCCGTTCCTTTTCTTGTTTTTAGTCAACTGTTGGTGTGGTGCGTGTTTCTGTTTTTTTTTTTTTTGTGACCAGCTGGCTACGGTGTAGATCTGATTCTGCACCGTCCTCCCCTTTTCCTCGGGTAACAACTAGACGAGCTCGTCCGGCGCACTCCGTATAGAATCTCCGGATGCTGCGGTGTATGTCTGGACTGCGCGTCTTGTGTTGCTTGTCTCCTTCCGCGCATACTCTCTTCTACGTTACCCGTATCCTTGTGCCGTTTTGTAAGTGTCCCTTCCGCCTGGCGTTATCGCGGATGACTCTGGCAACTGCCCGACGCTGAATCCTGTTGCCTTGCGGTCGGGACCACCATCCATCCCTATCCACGTCCTTGTGCCCTACCCTTATGGTTGACCTTTCTGCGTGGCGTGTGGATGACTCTCGCTTCGGCCTGACGCCTAATCCTGTGGCCTCGCAGTCTGGATCAACGTGTGATCCTTATCCATGTCCTTGTTCTATCCTGATTGTCCTTTCCGTGTGGCGTATGGATGACTCTCGCTTCGGCCTGACGCCTAATCCTGCCGCCTCGTACCCGTTGTTAGACATCTGATGTTTCTGCTGTCTGCTCGTTTACTTGTTGCTTGAGCTCGCCAACGTGAACTGTCTTTTCTTTCTTCGACTGTGTGTGGCGAATTTTGCAGATCACTGGAGAGACGAAATCTACAACTTGGTAAGGGCCATCGTACCTCGGGGCTAGTTTTGCAGCGAATCCTTCGGCCGCTTTGGACAGGTGATGTTCTTTGGCCCACACTATGTCGCCCACCGCTGGTGACCATTGCCTCCTTCTCAGATTGTAGTGTCTGGCTTGGTCCTGGGACGCCTTTTCCATATTTCGCCGCACGATCTCGAATACCTCTTTTAGTTTGTTGGCATTTTCCTCAGGGGTCTCCGTAGCTCGTCCAGTGCCTAGGGTTTCCTTATCATATAGGCTGCTGGGTAGACGTGGTTCCCTTCCCTGGGTAAGGAACGCCGGTGTATGGCCAGTGGATTCCGATGTGCTCGTGTTCACCGCTAGCATAATCTCCGGCCACTTCTCGTCCCAGTTTCTCTGGTCCTGCCCTGAAACTGCGCAATCATGGTCTTGACCGTTCTGTTCGCTCGTTCGGTCGGATTTTCTTGTGGTGTGTATGGTGCAGTGAACTGTTGTCTGATACCCATCTCGGCCAGAAAACTCTTGAAGATACGGCTTGTAAACTGCACTCCGTTGTCCGTTATGACCACCTTCGGGACCCCGTACCTTGCGATTATGCGCTCCCTAAATGCCTTTTTGAGCGACTCTGCCGTCGCACTGCGTAGGGGCACCAGTTCCGTCCATTTCGAAAACCTGTCTATCATGACCAGCAGCATTTGATTCCCGTGCTTAGATCTTGGTAGGGGTCCAACGAAGTCTGCACATACCGTGGCCCATGGTTCCTCCGGCACTTGGGTCAACATCTTCCCAGCCGCCTGCATCTGATTGGGCTTAAACCGCATGCAAATCTCGCATTTTCGTACGTGGGCTCGGGCGTCTCTATGCATGCCTGGCCAGTAGTATCGGGCTGCCAACCGTGCAATTGTCCTTCGGCTTCCTACGTGTCCCGCGGACGGTGCGTCGTGGTTTTCCCTCAACACTGTTTCTCGTAGTGACTTCGGGACGCACATCTTCCATGACGCGACGTCTTCACTGCCTGCTCGGTGAGGTATGTTTCTGTACAGTGTCTCACCATCCATAACATAGTCCGGGTACTTCTGCGGTTGGGTCCTTATCTTTTCACCCATGTCCTTGATCCAGCTGCACTCTCCTGAGGTTATTGTTGCCGATGCCTCTTTTACTCCTCGTAGCGTCTCTGGTAGTGGTTGTCTTGATAATGCGTCGGCCACCACGTTTAGCTGGCCCTTTCTGTACGCTATCTCAAAGTCGTACTGTTGTAGCTCCAGGGCCCATCTGGCGATCCTTCCTGAAGGGCTTTCGATGCTGTTGAGCCACTTCAGGGCCATGTGGTCGGTTACTACCTTAAAGTGGTAACCTTCCAGATATGGCCTGAGCTTCCGGATCGCCCAGACGATCGCCAAGCACTCCTTCTCCGTTGTCGAGTAGTTCTTCTCCGCGCCGTTCAGTGTTCGGCTCGAGTAGGAGATTACTCTTTCGCCCTTTTCGGTGTCCTGGGTCAGTATCGCTCCGATGCCGTAGTCGCTGGCGTCTGTTTGCAGGATGAAAGTTCTACTGAAGTCCGGGCATGCTAGCACTGGATCTGCCACGAGTCTTGCCTTAACCTCCTCAAACGCCATCTGGTGCTCTGGTGTCCACTCCCACTTACTGCCTTTGCGCAGCAGGTCGTTCAGGGGTTTGACGATTCTGGAAAAATCTGGTACAAACCGGCGGTACCACGACGCTACTCCTAGGTATTGCCGGAGCTCTTTGACAGTCGATGGCGGTTCTAGTTCGGCGATGGCGGCTACTTTTTCTGGATCTGTTCCTATTCCCTCGCTAGTCACTCGATGACCCAGGTACAGCAGCTCCTTTTTGAAGAATTGGCATTTTTCTGGATTCAGCCTCAGATTTGCCTCCTTTAGACGCCGGAACACTTCCTTCAGGTTTCTTTTGTGTTCTTCCAGCGTGCGACCGATCACTATTATGTCATCCTGGTAAGCGAATGCGTGAGGTGACATCTCGGGGCCGATTACTTGGTCTAAGACTCGCTGAAACGTTGCCGACGCCGAGTGAAGTCCGAACGGCATTACCCTCCACTGAAACAGACCTTTGCCTGGTACCGTAAATGCTGTATATTGCCTGCTACATTCTTCTAGTGGGATCTGCCAGTATCCATCCTTCAGGTCCAAACTGCTGATGTACCGCGCTTCTCTTAGTTGATCTAGGATGTAGTTTATGCGGGGCATTGGGTAGGCATCCTTCACTGACTTCGCGTTGATCTGCCTGAAGTCGACACACAGTCTCCACTTGCCTGTCTTCTTTTTCACCATCACGATGGGGGAGCTGTATGGGCTCTTTGAATGCTCTATGAACCCCATTTGGAGAAGCTCGTCCACCTTTACGTTGATTTCCCCTTGAATTTTTGGGTTCTTTGGGTAGTATCTCTGCTTGATTGGCTTGTCGTCCTTCATTTTGATCTGGTGTTCTGCCATATTCGATGTTCCCGACATTGTGCTGAAGTCTGCCAGCTCTGTTTCAAGGAACGCTGTAGTATCGTCCAACTCGTTTACTTGTTGAACGACTGCTACTGATAGCTTTTCCTCGAGCCATCCATTGTGTCGGTTCCTGGCTGGTATTATTATTTCGTGTCCAGCACACCTTATCTCGGTTCCGACTTGTTTCAGGAAGTTCCATCCCAACACTAATGGATCCACTACCCCGGGTAAAATCAACAGGCTCATGGTCACTTGTTTGTTGCCGAATTTGACCTCCACCTCGAGCTGCGCATTAATTCCGCCGCACCTTCCATCTGCCAACCTAACTTGCCGTCTCGTCCTTGTAATCTTTCCTAGAGCAGCAATATTGTCCGCCAATTCTTCGCTAACGAAGCTTGCCGTTGCTCCGGTGTCGATTGTGGCTTTGTAGCTTTTCCCACCAATCATCACAGCTGCGGACAACTGCTGCTCCTCCTCGATTAGCTCGCCCGTTAGTTTGGAGAGGTGGCATTGTGCGATCCCCGCTCGCCTCTCTGCGGCTGAGATCGCTGGCCATTTCCCGATCGTTGGCAGCAATCGACGCTTCTAACACCCACCTTGCCGCATATCCAGCAAAACAGCAGCCGCTGGTTACGACATCCTCTAGCCCAGTGTCCGTTCCCACCGCATTTCCGACAGGCCTCCAGCGGGTCTGTGATATGGGTGGCATCTTGTGGCCTCTGTGTGTTGCTTGGTGGCCTCCACAAGGTATTGTTTGGCTGTCTCTGTTGCTGTGGGGGTGGTGCCCAATGGCCTCCGCGTGGTGCGTCTGTTGCCTGCTGTCGTCTGGCTTGGTGTGGTGGTGACCATTGGTCGTTTCCTCGTGTGTCCTGGTTATCTTCCTCCTCGCATCTCCTGCATGTCACCTGTGTTGGTGACGCCGACTTTGTCTTTGAGAACTTGTTCTCCTGTGCGAAGACTTCCCGTTCCTTTTCCAGTTCTTCGTACTCATCGGCTAGGATCATTAGCGTGTGCAGGTCCGACACTTTGTATGCTCTTAAGAACATTCGTAGGCTTGGGGTGCAGTTCTCTTTAATGACCCTTAACGTCTCTTTCGTAGAATAGTTAAGTGGCCTCACCATCGTCTGCATGTCGATCATGTAGTCCTTGAACGACTCGCTGAAGCCTTGCTTCCTTTGCCGGACCTGGTCCGCCAGCCTGGTGAAGAAGTCTCTTGGCAGGAAATATGTGTGGAAACTTTCAATGAACTCTGCCCATGTTCTCCATTGCTTATTGTTGGCGATGAACCATTTCAAGGCCCTTCCTTTTAGCAACTCCGGCATCGCTCGAGGGATCATATCAAGCTCCGAACCGTACGTGTTGGCGGACCATTCTACCTGCTCCAGGAACTCGAATGGTTTTTCCGCCCCGTCGAACCTGAACGACCATTCGCGGACCTGCTTAGCGACCTTTGCATAGTCCGACTGGCTTGGTCTCGGGATCAGCGCTGCTGCTTTCTTTTCTTGGCTTGACTCTCTCCTGTGGGCCTCTTTCTGTATGTTGTCAACGCTCAGGCTTGCCACCAGGTTGTCCCCTTCAGCGTTCGTTAACGTAATGCTTGGGCCGGCTCTGTCGTAGTATGTCGCCTCTAGCTCGGCCCAGATGTCGACGAGTTGTGGATCGTTCTCTGTTTCGGAGTAGTATTCCGATAGTGCCTTCCTCATGTCGTCTAGCCTGCCCTCCAGGGCGACGTTGAGCCTCTGTGCGACATGGGCGAAGTCTTCCTTCTTGAGGCGGTAAATCCACTTCTTTCCCATTTTTACTGTGCTGTTCTCACTGTTGGGACAATCACGTTGGGCGCCAGATGTAACGAACTGATTTTGTATGTCTGCTCGCTACGAGATTCGTGCGGCTAGCTCAGAAGATTGTGTGTTCGTCCCACCAAATTTATATGACGTGATTGCCCGTAGATCAGTGAGAAAACAAAGTGTTCAAATGGTAACAGTGGGATTTATTCTCGTGGTATTGGTACAGCGGGTGTGTGGCTATGCTGGTTTCTGTGTCTCCTTGTTCTGGTTCCGCCGGCTGCTGGTGCTCCTCCTTCTGGCTTCTCGACGCGTTGACTCGTCCTCCTCTGGATCCTGGGTCTCGGGACGCTCGTAGTGGCCGCCTCTGCTTGCTTGCCGACGCGTTGCCTCGGGGTCGCTTGTTGCGCCTTAGACCCGCAGAGAATTCGGCCTTGTGGGCTTAGGGAAGCGTCACCGTTCTCAGACTAGGGTGAACAAGCCTTGCTCTCCAGGCTGACGCCTTTCGAGGCAATACTGTCCCTTGCTCTGTCCCGGACGGTCCCGCTAGGTTCTTGCTCAGTTCGCGCTGACAGTCAAGGCTGCCGCCCGGAGGCTGTCTAGCGGTTCACTTCGCTTTACGCCTAGCGCAGACGAACGTTCCACCCGGCTTCACCCTAATGCGTGACGTCCGCGACGCTCCTGCGCTCCCCAATGGGCTCCGCGCGGCGATGGTAACGTGGCTGCCGGAAATGTCTGCTGGCGTCGCTGTCGATGTCCTCTGCGCTGTCTTCTGGCCAGTATCTCGTTGTTCTGGCGCTCGGGGAGCTATGCGGTCGCTGCTCGGGAACTTCGCCGGTAATCGCAGGGCTCTCCAGGCTGACGCCTTTCGAAACCACAAATCGATCTACCGCTCGTCCGTCACGCCAGGTCCTGCTTGGTCGGGCAAGGTACGCTGGGTCGCAGACAACTTTCCTCCCCAAGCTGACGGCTCTTCGTCGTAGGACTCTTTTGCTTGTCTCTGACAGACCCGCCGGGCGACTCGCCAGGGTGTGGTCGTGACAAAGTTAGAAAACAAACGCCTTGACTTAGCCGCGTGATGCCTTTCAGAACTCAGCCACCTGTGTCTCAATTCGGAGATTCCTGATGTCCTAATCCCGAACGTCTCGACGTGGCGATCTTGCTCCTTCTATGCTTCCCACGGCGCTGCTTCCGACGACTCGCTTGGTTGTAGCTCCCTCGTAGATTACTTGCTTGACTGATTGCTCACTTGGTACTTTGACTGATCTTGAAGGCTTGACTCCTCTTGATCGACTGATCCAGCTGCCAGCGCTCTGCGGCCTTATATAGGGCCTCCAAGCACCGTTATTTCCCTTTTGCGCACGGCCCGCTGGATCTCTCCACTCTGGGTCCAAAGTTCGTGCCTCCTGGATGACCCACTTGTCCTTTATGTACCGCTTCCAATAGATGTTCCGCCCACTGCTGCCGTTCCGCTGACTCCCGTGCCGCTTGTGGCACGCCTGTGTGCCGCTCCACTGCCGAGATGTGGCACTTCCTCTCCCGGTCCAAAGTTCACGGGAGAGTCCAAAGTCCAGTGGAGTTCCGTTATCCCCTTCTGCATACGGCCCTCTTGCTCTGCCCGCGAAGTCTCCATTCTCTCTCGATCTCCATCCTTGGTCTCCGATCTCTCTCGCTCTCCTTCATTGGTTTCCAAACTCTCTCGCTCTCCATCCTTGGTCTCCAATCTCTCTCGCTCTCCTTCATTGGTCTCCAAACTCTCTCGCTCTCCTTCGTTGGTCTCCAAACTCTCTCGATCTCCACCCTTGGTCTCCAAACTCTCTCGTTCTCCCCGCCGCGCCGTTACTACGCGAATTCGCCGCGTATCTGGTAAGCGGCCGGCCATCTGCTGCTGCTTCTATTTGTGGGGAGTTATTCAACTCCTCACACTAGTTGATCTAAAATATCATCGATTCTAGGGAGTGAAAATTTATCAGACAAGAGTTTTTTATTAATTTGACGATAGTCAATTACTAATCGCCATTTTTTATTTTCCGAATTTGGAAGTGACTTTTTTGGTACTAACAAAAGTGGGCTATTATAGGGTGATACAGAGGGTTCCACTATTTCATCACTGATGAGTTTTTGTACTTGTTTTTGAGTTTCGTCTTGTTGACTATGAGGATTTCTATAATTATACCCGTTACTCGTAGAGTAAAAGGGTATACTAGATTCGTCGGAAAGTATGTAACAGGCAGAAGGAAGCGTTTCCGACCCCACAAAGTATATATATTCTTGATCAGGATCACTAGCCGAGTCGATCTAGCCATGTCCGTCTGTCCGTCTGTCCGGATGAACGCTGAGATCTCGGAAACTATGGAAGCTAGGCTATTGAGATTTGGCGTGCAGATTCCTGAGCTTCCTACGCAGCGCAAGTTTGTTTCAGTAGACTGCCACGCCCACTCTAACGCCCACAAACCGCCCAAAACTGTGGCTTCTACAGTTTTGATGCTAGATAGAAAATTTTAGCTGAAATGTAATGTTCTCATCAATACCTATCGATTGACCCAAAAAAAAGTTTGCCACGCCCACTTTAACGCCCACAAACCGCAAAACCCTGTGACGCCCACAATTTTCATGCTAGATAAAAAATTTTAACTGAAATGTATTGGTCTCGTCGATACCTATCGATTGATCCAAAAAAAAATTTGCCACGCCCACTCTAACGCCCATAACGCTTAAATCTGTATACCGCCGGTAGGTGGCGCATTTTAATCTCGCTTTGCTGCTTGCATATCTCCATATAGCTGAGTAACGGGTATCTGATAGTCGAGGTACTCGACTATAGCGTTCTTCCTTGTTTTTTATATATACGGGTTCATCATCAATTAATCTCAGCTTTTGTTTATAAAAATTATTGGTAGTGATCGATTCGGTTTCTAGTCCGAACACATCACTATACTGGGTGCATAATGCTGTAAGTTGTTTATTGAATTGAGGCGGGAAGTTTTTTGCAAGTTGAGATAATACAATTTTTTGTCTGTCTTCTAAGTCCGTTTTTACTATGTCGTAGTTTCATGATGAATGTTTTTGATATAGACTACTTGATCTGTGTTTGTAGTATTAAGTAATCTTATATATGCATTTTGGACTGTTGCTATGAATGAATTTCTTGATTCGGAATTAATACACTGTCTTCTTCTGAATTTATTTCAATTTTCGGACGACTTGGGATCTTGCTGGCAGAATTAGGGAGTTGTTGCCAGAACTGTATGCTATTGGAACATAAATTGGATATTTTAGGTTATTTGGTCTTATTATAAGCCAGTCTTCAGACGGCTTGAAGTCTAATTGACAGTTGTATCTTTTGATAAAATCGATTCCTAGTATTCCATCACATGGAATAGCGAATTGCATATTTACGATATGGAAATCATGTTGAATTATGTACTTAGAAGTTTGAATTTCAAAAGAAGTTAAACCTTTTGATTTGGTAACTTCCTGACTTATACCCTGTATGTTTATGATGTGATTATCTTGAATGTTTTGAAAATTATGATAATTTTCCTTCAATAAGGATATTTCCCCACCTGTGTCTAGTAAGAGAACTAATTCTTTTCATGTTGCTACGTTCGTGAAAGTGACAAATGTATTTTGACTGAGATTTAAAGTGTGAATTTTGATGTTGTTTACACTCGTGTATCTAAAGGTGGTTGGGAGTTTCCCGAATTTGTTTGTGCCACTCTAACATTGTTGTTGTGGTTGTTGTTTCCCCCACGGCTGTTTCCGCCGCTGGTGTTTCCACCACGATTGTTGTTTCTGTAATAACTGTTATTTTCGTTATTGTTATTTCTGTTATAACCATTGTTTTGATTATATCCGTTATTCTGGTAATATCTGGTATTGTTATAATTACCTCGATTATTACCTCGTCCGCGATTTCCACCGCGCTGCGGGTAATTTTTGTAATATAGGACAGTGTTTGGCTGTCCGGTTGCTTCTGTGCAACTGTTTACGAATTTGGATATGGCTTCATTCATTGTATTGAAAGTACCGGCTTGCATGATAGTTTTTACCTTATCTATTGTGCAATTTTTAGTCATTGCTTTCACTGCATGCCGAGTGGAATAACGTCTGGCTAACTCTAGGGATAAGCCATCTGTTATAAATTCACCTTCTAAGGATTTCGTCATCTGCTCAACCTCTTGTGTGTACTGGTTGGCAGTTTTATTGCGTTGTTGTGGGCTCATCAGTTTTGCTGACAACACTTCTACAGTTTCGCCTTTGACGTTGTTTTTTAATCTGGAAATGACTTCAGCTATTGTTGTTTCATCTCCGATTAGATTTCTGGCGACACCTTTTAGCTTTGTTTTTATAATTGAAACTGCTAATTGTTCGTGTTCGCCTTTTGTTGATTCTATTATTTCTAATGCATCCATAAAACTTGTTAAGTTTTCAGATTTACCATCGAAAACTGGTATAAGCTTGGATGCTGTGTTAATGAAATCAATATTAGATTGTGCCATTGTGATATTGTTTCTTATTTTATTTTCTATTATGCTTGAACTATCATCAGAATCTGTAGAATTATCCAGATCTGACATTAAAACAGCTGGAATAGTAAGATTATTTAAATCTTGCTCTTCTATTTTAGGATTTGTTTTTGTAAGGTCTTCTGAATTTATTTGGTCAATGTCAGATTGTTTTGTTGATTCCGATTCATCACCAGTTTCAATTAAACAAAAGTTTAAGTTGGACATATCAGTACCAACTATACTTAACACTTCCCTAGCAGTTGAAGTGTTAAGTGTTAAGTATAGTTGGTACTGATATGTCCAACTTAAACTTTTGTTTAATTGATATTAAATTACATCGTAGTCTGATCAAAATTTTTGATACTTGGGACCAATGACCTTGATTTAATTTTTCCCTCTGGCCATATATTGGTATTCGTGCTTCATTAAAGCATTTTACTAGAATTTCCACATGTTTTTTAATGGTATTTTTTTGAATTGGCCTGTTTTGAGTAAGTGACTTATATGATTTGTCAAAGTCAACTTTTATGTTATTTATCTGCTTATATAATTCATTCCATTCCCTTATATTGTGGAGATGAATTATTTCTTAAAGACCATCATTACTATTGTTCTACCTAGTATCGGGTGTTCGAGTACTACTGATCTAACTTGTACCCCTGGGATGGTGGATAGGACAATTCCCTTTTGGGTGCTTGTGCAATGAATCAGTGGAGAGGCATCTAAATTAAATGTTTCAATATATAAATTTTCTAATTCATAAATGCTTACTGAAGTTGGTGCAACTTTCTTTAAAATGAATGTCCCTATCATATGTGTCTCTAATTGCTTTTAGAGTAGCCATTTTTAATTAATTTATTTTTATTTATTTATTTTTATTTTATTCCATTTTCTTTAATTTTTAAAATTTGAATACAGCAATATTTTTATATTGATTGTGCCAAAATTTTAAAATTTTGTCCAGATCATTTGCCTGGCTCATATATTTTTTCTTAAGACATTTATTATGCAGATTCTGCGCACAGTGCTTTAAAATGCAGCTTGGCACCTTATCAGGACGTCTATAGAGGACATTCCTTCCAAGACGACGCTCTCTGTGAAAGGGGAAAATAATATGTTATTGGCTTGCGGTTTATAATAAGGATACGAAGTAGTAGTGTTTAGGGTGTAGAAGAATAAGGTGACTGGAAAAAAAATGCAAATAAGTTGCAAATCTCGGGAGCAGAATTTTCTGTTTTATTGAGATTGCGAATGTACCTATATTTATTTATTTATTTATATTTTTATATTTATTTATTTTTATTTCAATACATGCTAATTTATATTATTGTTGATTGTTGGAGATATGCAATTTTTTGAGTGTTTAGTTTTGTTTTCTTAGGTGTTATGTTTATTTTTGTATAACTTGACAAAAGATAGCGAAGAAGGTAACAAGCACGGGTATGGGCTTCGTTCGGTGGTTCCTTAATCCGGGAAAGACGAGGTTTTGTAGGAGCGTGAGTGAGTGATTTTCGCGGAAACCAAATTAGTGCATTGGGATGGCATTATGGGACAGTAAATGTTGCTTAACATGATTAACGAGCAGCTTTTCAAAAATCTTTGATAGGCACGGCATGAGACTTATTGGCTTTTATGATGAAGGCTGGAACTTTTCCTTTCCGACTTTGTGGATCACGAGGGGGTAGTATGGCGGGGTAGCTTCTAAGATGATGTACATGTTTGGGAAGCCATCAATTGGGTACTTACATAATTTCTGTATTTAAGCCAATCTGTTTTACTGTTTACCGAGTTATACAGCAGAATGTCAAAGAGAACCTGGGGACAGCATGTGAGAGATGCCGCCAACGGTATGGGGTCAAACCATCTTGGTCTATGGTATGTGGACATACTTCCCGGCAAGCGTGGGCCCCGCGTTGAGCGCCGTATGAAACTGCTAGTAGGGTGACTGACCAGGCTCCATCAGGAAATTTTTTAATTGCTCCCAATGATTTTGTCGATTCGGGCCAAGAGAGTTTAGACAAGGAGAAGTTGACGAGAGTTTAGAGAAAAAGAGTTTGGAAAACGAGAGGTTGGAGAAAGAGAGTTCGGAGATCGAGAGTTTGTAGAGAGAGAGAGTGGAGACTTTGATGGCAGGGTGAGGGTGCCGCGTGCGAAAGGTAATAAGGATAAGGACCAGGAGAAGAAGTGCCACATCTCAGCAGCGGGACGGCGGGCCTGCGTTCCACATGCCACAGGACGATCAGCAGGACAGTGCCAAGACATAGGACTCCAGGTGGTAGCTGTGGGTCTAGGACAAAGAGGCCAAACAGGATCCGTGGACTTTGGACCTGGAGTCCAATGACCCATTTTTGAGAGCACCAGGCTTAGAAAATACGAAGGGAGACTATAGCTGCCATATTAGGGATCAGAATCGATCTCATTAAAATCACGCTGAAAATTAAATAAAGGTTGTTACTGGTAAAAGCTTATTTCATTTTTTTTAATTCAAGTGTGCGTCTTTAATCCATCCGAAACATTTTTTTGCGGATGTATTTTTTCATTTGCGGTTGTTCCAGTGTAAGGCAAATTCATTTTATATTAGAGAAAAGCATGCGTATGAATTAATGCAGATTTTCCCTTTTCTTATTTAGTCAAAATCTGGTCGCAGTAATTCGCAAATCGCAAGACAATTGCAACGCACACATAACTGTTTATTATCGGTGAAAAAATCTCCGTCTGGGCTAATGCCAGTCTGCTTTCTTTGGACTTTGATGCTATGACCAGTACAAACAAGTGGCCCTACGACACCAAGCAACGCTTGTTACGCGCGGAGCCCTATTCCCTTTTGGGCGTAAGAAACGAAATCACGGACATTAAAAAAGACCATATATCTATAGACAATGAAAATACATGCAGGAAAAAAATACAAATACAATACAAAGAACTCTATAAGGTTCAAGCACATCATAATTGGACCTACAATGATTTATAACTAGTGGAATATAGTTTCTAGTGAATATATCTAGCACATTAAAATACAGCCGCCTGAGTAACTCCGGACTCTCCACTTGGCTAATGAGGGTAAGTTGAGTAAAAGAAGTCTGCTAAAGTACGGCGGTAGTATTAGGCTTGAATCCAGTTAAGGCAAATATCAGAAAGATTTTGTGTACAAACTCAATCCGGTCTATATGTACCCTGTATTGGGGCTCCAGACGGGAGCGCAGTATTCAAGAATTACTCGGACTAATGAAATGAACAAGGTTTTTGTTACGTAATTCTTTGGACCACCTGTTATAAATAAAATAGTTATAATAAAATAGTAATGTGGTCAGAAAATTAAAGTTTGAGATCCATGTAGACACCAAGGTCATCAACATATGTTATCCTGTCCAACTCATAGCCACTTACAGTATAATCGGTGAAGTATGGCTTTACACGAAAAAAGGTGATTACTTTGCTCTTAGAGCAATTTAAGATTATTTTTTTATCATTGTCCAAAGTTTGAAATGCATCAAGATCAGATTGTAAAGAGAAGCTCTGCACGGGCTCATTATATTGCTGGCCCAGCCTAACATCATCAGCGTACATAAGTACACGTTACTTTGTTTGGACTAGAGGAAAATCATTAATGAAAGGAGCGGACCAAGGTGACTTCCTTGTGCTTCACCTGAAGTACCTCAAATTAGGGATGAAAAAGAGTTTTAAAAATGACTCTTTGTGTCCTGTCATTCACATAACTTTAGGTCCACTTAAGAAGATCACACGGTAACCCTAATTGGTTCAATTTCGGAACTAGAAGCGGGTGATTTACAGAGTCAAACGTTTTACTAAAATCAGTGTAAATCAGTCAGTCTGAAAAATTTTCCTGAACCTAATTATCACAAATGAAGTAAACTTCAAAAGGTTCGCTGCCGTTGACCGATGTTTTAGAAATCTGTGTTGGCATGAGAAAATATGAGACCTAAAACTATGCTGCTATTGGGATGTAATAATGTTTTCAAACAGCTTCGGTATTGCTGATAGCTTTGGGTGACTGTAACGAAATGATTTTGTTGGTCGTGCGGCTAGCTTAGTAGATTGTGTGTTCGTCCCACCAAATTTATATGACGTGACTACCCTTAGATCAGGATTCAAGTAATATCAACAGTGGGTTTATTTTCAATCTACTTATTACAGCGGTGGGTGGCTCGGTTGGTCCCGGTATCGTCTCGCGTTGATTCCAATGGCTGCTGATGCTGCTCGTACTAGCTCGTCGACGCGTTGACTCGGTGATCGCTGACTCCTTCCTGTATCTCGGGATGATCGTAGTGTCCCTTTCCTCTGCTCTGCGGGCTTAGGGAAACGTCACCGTTTTTAGACTAGAGGAAACAGGCGCCTCGCTTTCCAGGGCAACGCCTTTTGAGACAATGACTTCCTGTCCCTTTCTCTGTCCCGGAGGGTCCCACTAGGGCTTCGCTTAGTTCGCGCTGACAGTCAAGGCTAATGCTAGGAAGCTGCCTAGCAGTCGACTTCGCTTTACGCCTAGCGCAGACAAACGTTTCACGGTAGCCTCACCCTGGTTCTCTGGCACTCAAGTTTCGGTCAGTTGCTGTTCCGGGACTTCGCCGGTAATCGCAGGGCTCTTCAGTACAACGCCTTTTGAAACCAGAAAACGATCGACCGCTCGTTCTTCGCGCCAGGTCTTGCTCAGACGGGCAGGGCCCACTGGGTCTAGACAACTCATCGCAGGACTCTATTGCTCGCCTCTGAAGTACACGCCGGGCGATGTGCCAGGGTGTGGTCGTGACAAAGTACGAAACAAATCGTCTTGACTTAGCCGTTTTATGCCCTCTGGCACTCGGCTACCTGTGCCTCAATTCGGAGATTCCTGATGTCCCAATCCCGAACGTCTCGACGTAGCGATGTTGCTCCATGTAGGCTTCCCACGGCGCTGCTTTCGTCGACTCGATTTGGTGTTGTAGACTTGTTGTTCTCGTGCTGCTGGTTGACTTGGTACTACTTTGATACCTGACTGAACTTTTTGGAATGACTCCTCACGATCGACTGATTAAGCTCCCAGTGCCCTGCGGTTTTATTTATTTATTCAGTTGGTTAACAAGTATCTGCTTACATATGCTTAACTATAAGTAAAGTAGGGTACAGTGAATGAGTATAGTGATTCAAGATATCTTAATATATTAATCGGAAGAGTACTAATAGGTATTTCAAATGATAAAATATTATATAGGCTATTGTAGTTGCGACATAGCGCTCGAAAAGGTTCATGTTGGGCATAATAAGATCTGCCTAAAGGCAAGTGCAAAAAGTATAAATCTTGATGAAACATTATTATTATATGAACAAACATTATGGCTTTTCAAGTTCTACGGTGTTGTAATGACGACAAGGCGATTAATTTAGGTCTGCATCGATAAGATGGTAGTCTATCGGAATCCCAGCCAAGATTACGCAGTGCACAGATCAAAAATTGTTTTTGTACAGATTCGATAATGATTTGAGGCTCCTTTAACTGTGGACTCCTCACACAGGAACAATATTCCAGTATCAGACGTACTAAAGCTACATATAGTGTTTTGGTAGTGTACGGGTCGTCAAATTCTTTGGACTATCACAAAAGCTAAGACGCCCTTGGCTTTGTTTACCATTGAAGTAATATGGCTATTGAAACATAGTTTACGATCGAAAAGGACTCCAAGGTCTAGGTTGTGGTTACCAAAGCTATAGGAGTCATGATGCGGGGAGGAGCGGTAGAAAGTCATAAGCTTGCATTTTGCATGGTTTAGGAAAAGGAGATTACTGTAGCACCACTTCTGAAATTCGCTGAGGTGAAATTGAAGGTGTGAATGAAGGTACCAATCAGAATAGGAGAAACAAATTTTAACCTCATCGGCGTACATACAAATAGAAGAGAAATATATAACTTGACGTAGGTCGATTATAAAAAGTTTACAAAGCAAAGATGCAAGGTGGCTGCTTTGGGGAACACCAGAATTAACATCAACAATATGAGATAGGTCATTCATACCGAGAATTCGTTGGGTGCGCTCCATCCACTTGAAAAGGTTATTTGGAAATCCCAAATAAGAAAGTTTAAGTAGAAGCTGTAAATGGTTTTCCAAATCGAAAGCCTTGCTAAAATCTGAGAATAAAACATCGGCTTGTAGACTGTACTGAAACCCTCTATTAATAAAGTATAAGAATTAAATAATTTTGTTTGTCGTTGATCGATGCCTAACAAACCCATGCTGAGAGGGGGATATTAGGGAACTGCAGAGGTGTTGCAGTTGAAGAGTAATAAGGTGTTCCAGAAGTTTAGGAATAGCTAATAGCTTGGCAATGCCTCGTTAATTTTCAATGTCTACTCGATAACCTTTTTAATGATGAGGATTTATGTAGGACTCATTCGAGATTCAAGGCAGGCAAGACAAAGAGATTGATTAGTTAAAAAGATATGTAATCGGAAATAACAGATTCTGCGCACAGTGTTTTATAATGCAGCTTGGCACCTTATCAGGACGTCTATAGAGGATATTCTTTCCAAAGCGACGCTCTCTGTGAAAGGGGAAATGAATATGTTATTGGCGTGCGGCTTATAATAGGGATCCGGTGTAGTAGTGTTTAGGATGTAGAAGAATAAGTTGACTGAAAAAAAAAATGCAAATAAGTTTTAAATCTCGGGAGCAGAATTTTCTGTTTTATTGAGATTGCGAAGTGACGGAAGTGAAAATGCGTTAGAATATTATTTAGAGTTAACAAAAGAGAAGAATTGTTTTGGATCGGTGCGAAAGTTTTCTTTTCATTATGAAATGTATTGAGCGGATGGAGGAGTAGCGAGAAAGACAAGTAGAGATCCGGATTTTTAATAATTTTTAAAAAGCCTTGATTTTTTCTTTTGTTTATATATGACAAATTTTTGGAAAGCCACGGGGACTTGGAAGAAGGAGAAGCAGCTTATGATGGGGCAAAAGCTTCCAAGGCCGGGTAAATGGAGCTATTAATTTTTAGGACAGCGGTATTCAAATCTTGGATTGCTAATATAGATGACCAATCAATCCTCAAAAGGTACAAATTTTGACCAGTATAATCTGTTTTTCGAAAACATTTTATCGGACATGTTCTTTATAAGGTCCATTTTTATGATTGTGTTAAAGGCTCAACAGATATATATAAAGTTGGATGATGAGGGTCTTCAGAAAAGGAAATTGCGTTGACTCTGGCTACTGTTGCAAGAGCGGCATCACTAAGGAACATGAGGTCCAAGAAACCAACTGAATGGCAGATAGGTGGCTTAAATATACTATGGAATCAGACGTTGGAGGAATATTGATGGAAAAAAGATGAAAGAATTCAATACCAGCACAGTTAGCAATAGGAAACAAGTCGGAAGAGAAATTGTTTTGTACCACGATAAGAACACCACCAGCAAAAGAAATGTCGATCCGTTCTATAAGTAGAAAACTTATGAACAAAAAAATTCGTGGTCAAAGACTTAAGAATTTAGCCAGGTTTCGATCAAAGTGATGGCGTCAAAGTAAAATGACGCGCTATTTGTGTGAATTTGGTTTAGTTTTCTCAAAAGACTGCGTTCGTTTTGGTAATTCATGGTAAAAAAGCAATCTTGTTTTTTGAACAAAATTAAATTGGTTAATTATAAAATTATCAGGAGTAACATTTAACTTGAAACACAAATATAGCTTTACGAAGTTTGTCTGAGCGCAATGGAAATTTATATGGGCGAGCAACAGATATTGACGGCAACTTTTCGAGGTTCGGAACATCTGCAGAAGCGTTGGTGAATCTTCCGAATGTGGTCGCGGTGTGGAGGAAGAGATGCTAGAAGCAGCATCGGCCACTTCGGTATGTGGGGAAGTTGAATCCAGCGGTTTCAGGAACGTTAGTAGTAGTCTTAAGAGCTGAATCTGTGTCGTCATTGTTTGAGGAGTTAGTTAATACTGGTAGATGGAGATGTTCAACGGCGTAAATCAACGTTAAGTTGATCATTGGGAATTTTCCTCCTGGGGATTCGCTTAGAAGTTTGAGACCCAGAAATGTAGAAATATGTTATGGGACATTAAATTGAGACCGAACCTTTTGGAGGATCTCGTGTGCCTCATAAAAGTTCTCATTTCTGAGGTAATGTTTTGGCATGAAGAACAAGCCCAATAGAATTGGCTGCGTTTCCCAACAATATCACCGATTCTACCGTTATGACCGCCACCACCAAGAAATTATCTCCTGAGATGGTGCCGCTAAACTCTCATTTCTTGGCGCAGCAAAGGAGAGACGGCGAGATCGGGTTCGAGAGCAGTAGAGCGATTAGTCCAGCGGCTATGTGTTTAACGAATAAATGTGCAGAGAGGAGGCGGCGAGAGAGTATGATATGCTGGCGATGTTCTGAGCGCGATTTCGATTTCGATAAATGCTAGCTTTGTAACGGATAGCTGCAACGCTGAGATTTAGATTAATGTAGATTTTTTTTGTTTTCTTTGAAAATGAAAAGAAAGTCCAGATTGGGATATATATATATTTCTCCAATATCTCATCTTCGCCATGCCTTACTACGCGCTGATTCTCTGCGTATCTGGTAGCCGGCAGGCCCCATGTATATGGACGCTGCAATTTGTGGTGAGGTATTCAAGTTCTCACATTCCCCCTTTCTTCGGGAAACGAAATAAGCTCGTTCCTCCTCTCCGGCCTTAATCCTCGTGTACACTGTAGCCTTTGAGTCCTTGCGACGCTCTCGATGGTTCTCTCGGCGCTCCTTCGACGCTCCCTCGTTGCTTCCCTTAAGCTCCCGCGACGCTCGCAGCTCTACCCTGAGTTCCACAGAACCGGGTCTCGATCAAGTTTGCATTCCTTCCCTCTGCGCCTGCCTCTATGAACTTTAATTCTCCCGACCCGATACTAAATGTGTTTCCACTAGGATATCGACAATCATCGGCTATCGATCCCCAGCTCGCTGCTCTTTACTTCGTTCTCCTCCTTTTCGATGTTCCACCGTCTGGTCACTCCATCCGCGCGTGATCGGTAGTTCATTATCTATAGACACCAATGGTGAAGCATTGCCACCTACTCGTTCCGATGTTTCACCCTTTGCCGATATTTCCAGTATTTTCTTGTGCCCATAGATCGCCACTATCGTACAATCGACCGCCTACTAATCGAGGCGTTCCCTTCCCTCGGCAATGGTGAATTGGCGAAATTGGTTCTGCTTTCGGTTGATTTTTTCTTGTCTTTTCTTTCCTTTTTTTTCAACTCCTAACAGCTTAAGTTAGATTAAGTAAGTTTTAAATACCGCTTGCCCTTCGTATGCAGGAGAGTTTTCCTAACCGTGGTGAGTTGCAATTTTGGTTGCACTGGCATTTACTTCTCTTTAATTCCAGGGTTTTCCCGTGTTTTTTATCCCACCTACGGTGTAAGTCTGAACGTTCCCCTATCACATAGGCTGCTGGGGAGTCTCGGCTCCTTGCATGTGGTAAGAAACGTTATGCCCGTGTTTACTGCTAGATTAATCTCCGGCCACTTCTGCCCTGCGAACTGCGCAATCACAGGCTTGACCATTCTATTTGCTCGTTCTGTCTTGTGGTTCCTAGGGTGCGGTGAATTGCTGTCTGATACCCATCTCAGCCAGGAAACTTTTGAAGATACGGCTCGCAAAACTGCATTCCGTTGTCCTTTATCACCACCTTTGGGACCCTGTACCTTGCGATTATGCGCTACACGCCTTGTTAGAGAATCTACCTATCAAGATCAGCAGAATTTGGTTGCCGTGCTTAGAGGCACTTGGGTTAGCATTTTGCCAGCCGCCTGCATTTGATTTGGTTTTAACTTTTGACAACTCTGGATTTTCCTCACATGGGCTCGTGCGTCTCTATGCATGCCTGGCCGGTAGTATTGGGCTGCCAGCCGTGCAATTGTCCTTCGGCTTCCTATGAGTCCCGCCGATGGTGCGTACTGGTTTTCACTCAACACTATTTCCCATAGCGACTTTGGGACGCAAATCTTCCACGACGAGACGTCTTCGATGCACGCTCTGTGTTGTATATATTGAGTCTCGCCTTTCATCACATAGTCCCTGTACTTCTTGTCCCTGTCCTAATCTTTTCGCACGTGTCCTTCCCCTGAAGCTATTGGTTGTCTTGACAAAGCGTCGGCCACCACGTTTAGCTGACCCTTTCTGTACGCTATCTCGAAGTCGTACTGTTGTAATTCTAGGGCCCATCTGGAAGTCATTCAGGGGTTTGACGATTCTGGAAAAATCTGGTACAAATCGGCGGTACCACGACGCTACTCCAAGGTATTGCTGGAGTTGTTTGACGGTCGAGGGTTGTTCCAGTTCAGCGATGACGGCTACTCAATTGGCTTTTCAAACCTGATTCAGCCCCAGGTTTGGTTCCTTTAGACGCCGGAACACTTCTCTTAGGTTTTCCTTGTGTTCTTCTAGCGAATGCGTGAGGTGACATTTCGGGGCCAATTACTTGGTCCAAAACCCGCTGAAAGCTTGATGACGCAGAGTGGAGACCAAACGGCACCACCTGCTACTGGAACAAACCTTAGCCTGGTACTGTGAAAGCTGTGTGTTTTCTTCCAGTGGGATCTGCTAGTATCCATCCTTCAGGTCAAAGCTGCTAATGTACCGCGCTTCCCTCAGGTGTCCCAGGAAATAGTCAATTCGGGACACCGGGTAGGCATCCTTTGCAGACTTCTCGTTGATTTGTCTGAAGCCTTCGCTTGCCTGACTTCTTTTTCACCATAACGTTGGGGGAGCTGTATAGGCTTTTTGAATGCTCTATGAAACCCATTTGGAGAAGCTCGTCCACCGTTGCGTTGATTTCCCCTTGGATTTTTTGGTTCCAAGGGTAGTATCTCTGCTTGATTGGTTTGTCATCCTTCATTTTGATCTCGTCATTGTGCTGAAGTCTGCCAGCTCTGCTTCAAGGAACGCTGTAGTATCGTCCAACTCGTTTACTTGTTGCAAGACTGCTACTAATATCTTTTCCTCAAGCCTGTCGGTTCCTGGCTGGTAGTTTGTTGCCGAATTCGACCTCCACCTCGAGCTGTGCATCTATTCTGCCGCATCTTCCGTCTATTAAACTAACTTGCCGTCTCGTATTTGAAATCCTTCCTAGAGCAGCAAGATTGTCTGTCAGTTCTTCGCTAACGAAGCGTGCCGTTGCCCCGGTGTCGATTGTGGCCTTGTAGCTGTTCCCACCAATCATCACCGCTGCGGACAACTGCTACTCCTCTTCGATTAGCTTGCGAGTTAGTTTGGAGAGGTAGCACTGTGCGACCCCCGCTCTCCTCTTTGCGGCTGAGATCGCTGGCAATTTCTCGCTTGTTGCCATTGCTTCTGACATCTTTGAGCACGGGATCCGTTCCCACCACATTTTTGATATGCCTCCTGCGGGTCTGTGACATCGGTTGCTTCTTGTAGCTTCTATTTGGTGCTTGGCGGCCTCCACAAGGTATTGTTTGGCTGTTTCTGTTGCTGTTGGGGTGGTGTCCGTGGACCTCCTCGTGGTACTTCGGTTGCCTGCTGCCGTTGAACTTGTTGTAAAGGTGACCACTGGAAATTTCCCCGGTTATCCTGGTTGCCTGATTCTCCGCAACTTTTGCACGTGACTTGCGTTGGGGCCGCCGACTTGGTCCTCGAGAACTTGTTCTCCTGTGCGAATGCTTCTCGCTCTTTTTCCAGTTCCTCGTACGTACAGCGTATCCAGCTCCGACACCTTGTACGGTCTTAGGAAGATCCTTAGACTTGGTGTACAGTTCTCCTTAATATTTTTTAGGGTCTCTTTCGGCGAGTAGTCGTCCTATCATGTCGTCCTTGAACGACTCGCTGTAGCCCTGCTTCTGTTGCCTGACATGATCCGCCAGCCTGGTAAAGAAATCTCTTCGCAGAAAATAGGTGTGAAAGCTTTCTATGAATTCCGCACAGGTTCTCCATTGCTTTTTAATGGAAATTAACCACTTCAAAGCCCTTCCTTTGGGCAACTCCGACATCGCTGGGCGAACCATGTCTAAATCCAGGCCGTATGTGTTGGCTGACCATTCTACTTATTCCAGGAACTCGAATGGAGTGAATGACCACTTGCTGACTTCTTTACCGACCTTTGCAAAGACTGTAATGCTGGGTATCAGCGCAGTTGTTTTCTTATCCTGGCTTACCTCTCTCCTATGGGCCTCCTTTTGCAGATTGTCGAAGCTCAAACTTGGCACTAGGTTGCCCCTTCGTCGTTTGTTGATTTGATGCTCGGGCAGGCTCTGTCGTGCTATGCTGCTTCAGATATTGACGAGTTGTGGGTCATTCTCCGTCTCTGAATAATACTCCCAATATGCCTTCCTCATGTCATCCAATTTGCAATCCATGGTGATATTAAGCCTCTGTGCGACATGAGCAAAGCCCTCCATCTTGAGGCGGTAAATCCACTTCTATCCCATTCTGCTTCTGTTGCTCTCACTGTTGGGACAATCACGTTGGGCGCCAGATTCGATTTTGTTGGTCTGCTCGCTATAAGATTCGTGCGGCTTGCTCAGTAGATTGTGTGTTCATCCCACCACATTTATAAAAACGTGACCGCCCAGTAGATCAGGATTCGAATGATAAAAGTGCGTTTATTTTCGTTTTCCTTGTTACAGCGGTGGGTGACTCGGTTGGACTCGGTGTCGTCTCGCGCTGATTCCAATGGCTGCAAATACTGCTCGTCTTGGCTCGTCGACGCGTTGACTCGGTAACCACCGACTCCTTCCTGTATCTCGGGATGCTCGTAGTGTCCCTCGCCTCTGCTCGCTCGCCGACGCGTTAACTCGAGGCCGCTGGTTACGTTTTGGTCTCACGAAGTGATCGACCTAGCGGGCTTAGGGAAGCGTCACCGTTCTCAGACTAAGGTGAACAGGCGCCTGTCGCTCAGTTCGCGCTGACAGCCAAGGCTAATGCCAGGCAGCTGCCTAGCAGTCCACTTCGTTTTACGCCTAGCGCAGACGAACGTTCCACCCCAGACTCACCCTGTTGCTTGACGTCCGTGACGTTTCTGCGCTCCTCAATGAGTTCTCCGCGGCGATCGTGACGTGGCTGCCGGTGATGTCTACTGATGTCGCTGCCGATGCCTTCTGTTCTACTCCTTATCGTGCTTGCTGCGTAGCTGGATGTATCGTGGTCTCTGCCCCTTGAGGTCTTAGATGATCTCCGTTCCGCGACTGGCTTAACCGTTGCGCTTCTTCAGGAATGTCTCAGCTGGTCGACTGCTCGCCCTTTCTGGCTTGTAGTGTGGTTCTCTGGCGCTCGGGGATTCGATCAGTTGCTGTTCCGGGACTTCGCCGGTAATCGGTGGGCTCTCCAGGACAACGCCTCCTGAAACCACAAATTGATCGACCGCTCGTTCTTCGCGCCAGGTCCTGCTCGAGCTCAAATCCATTAAGTGTCCCAACATATTTCGAACTTGTCTTACTTTAGATAACGAAATATCAAGCAATCCGTCAAATGTAAAAATAAACTGAATGTTTCTACGGTGTACCATATCGCTTAAGGTATATTAAAGTCACTTAAAACTATTAACTGATCCTTATCTGAAACTTTATTTGAAATAGTCTGGGAATTGGGAATTCAGATGACAGCGGAATTCAGGATCACGTTATGTATATAGGACTACCGGGAAGAGATAGTTATATACCCAAAAATTCGATGCGACGGCAATCAAAACTCGGGTCGAACGATCAAGGCTATAAGTTGTGTACTTACTTGGAAAACCTTCGGAACTAAGAAATAAATACAATAACGTGGGAAGACACGGAAAAACTATCAGTTTACAAATAATTTTGTTTAGCCATCGATCTCACTTCCATTTGTCCGGTGGCTGAGATCAATTGCTGTGCTGAAAGGGAAATGGAGATATGCAAGCAGCAAAGCGAAATTGAAATGCGCCACCTACCGGCGATAGACAGATTTAAGCGTTATGGGCGTTAAAGTGGGCGTGCCAAATTTTTTTTGGATCAGTCGATAGGTAGGTGGTGCACTTAAATCTCGCTTTGCTGCTTGCATATCTCCATTTCCCATTGGTCCCTTTAGCTGAGTAACGGGTATCTGATAGCCGAAGTACTCGAGTATAGCGTTCTTCCTTGTTTTATTTATGTTAATTATTAGAAGTACTTTATTTTTTTCCCTTTTTTTCAATTTTTTCCGAGCAATATGCTAACATGGGCATTGGGATCGGGGTTGCTCCGCTGATGCTCAGCATCCTAGCAATGGCTGGTAATGGTTCATACAGCTGTTATTTAGCGGCCGGCCAGTTTTCCTTCTCCGTCTAGAAGACCAGCGCGCCCCCAGCTCCGCTTTAGCTACCAATTGGTGGTGGAGTCCGACGATTTTCCAATGGAGAGCTCGCCGAAGATCGTATTATTGGTGGTTCTGCTAAAAAGATACTTATATTGGTACAACGAAAACAAATCCTTTTGGCCAGAACTTACTTTCCTTGCGTGGACACGTCCGGTAGGATGTCCATGTAGGGAGCGGAGTCCCAGTCGTCATGCTCTTTCCCAATGGGCATCTCTATTGGTTTATCTCCAGCACATATGTTGTGATATTGCTTCTTGTGGGTCAAGTCCCACATTAATGGGACCGGCTTGGACTAGCAGTTTCGACACCGCTTCTGCACGAACGCCGCGGCTAACGGAGTTCATAGGAATTCACTTACGAAATCTGTAATTTTTTCTGGTATTTCCCTAGCTCAAGTGAATACCGCGCTGAAAAAAAACGCGACGAAAAGCGTTAGCCGCCTATTTGCCTCTCGCTCACTCCTATGGTTAGCTTGCGGTTTTGGTCAATGTGAGTATTAGGCTTAAACCATTTCTTTGAAAGAAACTATATTTATACCCATTACTCGTAGAGTAAAAGGGTATACTAGATTCGTCGGAAGGTATGTAACAAGTTGAAGGAAGTGTAAAGTATATATATTCTTGATCAGGATCACTAGCCGAGTCGCCATGTCCGTCTGCCTGTCCGACCTGATGAACGCTGAGATCTCGGAAACTACAAAAGCTAGTAAGCAGGGATTTGCTATGTAGACTATGTAGCTTCATGCGCAGCGCAAATTTGTTTCAGCGGGCAGTCAAGCCCTATTTAACGCCCACAAACCGCCCTTAACAGTGGGGCCTACAGTTCTTATGCAAGAAATAAATGTTTGACTGAAATGTATTGGCCTCGTCAATACCTATCGATTGATCTGAAAATAAGATTGCCACGCCCACTTTAACGCCCACAACCCGCTTCAAACCTCCTCCAAACCACCCAAAAACGTTCGTTTGAACGCTGATATTCCGGAAACTTTAAAAGCTAGAAAGGATTAAGCATGTATATTCTTAAGATTCTAGCGCAGAGCAAGTTTATTTCGGCAGAGTGCCACGCCCACTTAAACGCCCACACAACCTCCCGAAAAGAAATGCAATGACGTCAGAGCCAGTAAATTACAAAAGTATTTATGTGTGTATAAATAGTTGCAATCTGAATTGCGCGGCGAATAAGAACTCTTTCGATATTCGACAAAATATTTTAATGAAAAACTTAGGTTTAAGTACACACAATACTCTTAAAGATTGTTTATGTTTAGCAAACATAATTTAACTTAAATGTTTTTAGTTTATTTTATGTTTTGCTCTCTCTTTCTTGGCGCTGCCAGAAACACACATAAGCCGGTCAAAAAAATGATAACGAAAATCGCTGACTGCTCTTAGAGGCAGAGAAGAGCGCGGTTTTGGTACCACGCATGAGACAGGTTTTGGTTCTACAGCATTAATGGCCGCACCACCAGTTTCAGTCGGTACATGCGGCGTTGGATTTAGGGTTTTATTATTAACCTCAGATTTTCTCAGGCGGCATATTTTTGCGAGCTGCACATTCGAATTTTGTTTAGCCATCGACCTCAGTACCATTTGTCCGGTAGCTGAGATCAATTGCTGTGCTGTAGACCCCGGATCGCCAGAAGGAGTCTTACTGGCGTGGGCTGGCTACCGATCGCGATCTTTTTGCGCTTAGGGGAATCGGGCTCAGATAACATGCTGCTATTGAGCTGCGACTTAGGCGCAACAAGCAGATCCGTATTCTTGCGGCTGTTGCGGGTAACATTCGTAACAGTGATTTTAGTGGGACGACTTATAGAGATTGCCTGGTCTTCATATGCATCGAAATCATCTCAGTAGTAGCCCAAGCCTCTCCACAATTGCATCGCGTACCAGACCCGAAAAATCAAGGCACATTGCATGGTTAATATTTTCGAATGTGTAGCACCGCCTTGTATTTCTTTGAACAACAGACTGCCATTATTGTGATGTATTGGACTGTTGTGCAATAATAGCTCCAAAAAGATAGGAGCGAATTAAGCAGTGGTAGAGAGTGATCGGGAGGTAGGGAGGAGGAAAGAGAGAGCGGGAGAGAGTGAGCGGGAGTGAGTTAGCGGAGAAGATTGGGAGCGTACGTGTTGGGGCGGGGTGGCTTGATCGTTGAAAATAGATGAAGCCCCAAGATCGAATGGTACGCAAAAAACACGGGAGTATTTTGGGGTTTTTACGCGACGTGCGTAGATATTTATTGGATCACTTGGAAAAGAGACTACTTAAGCCTCACTTAACTTAAGCGCTCCAGAGCAGAGCGGAGACTTAGGGGAGAGATGGAGAGGGAGAGCGGACGGCAGTGCGAACGCGCGAGATTTAGACATCTGGATAAAACTGCCGCTCGACACTGCCTTCTGAAATTAAACGCCCTTTTGACGTAAACATTCTTCCCCCACTTGCAAGGACACCCGTAGCAAGAACCTCAGGATATTAGGCTCAGGAATATGTTAGAAGTGAAGATCGGTCGTCCATATGTAGGAGAGTGTGGTGACTTGGTACTACTTTGATACCTGACTGAACTTTTTGGATTGACTCCTCACGATCGACTGATTAAGCTCCCAGTGCCCTGCGGTTTTATTTATTTATTCCGTTGCTTAACAATTATCTGCTAACATATGCTTAACTATGGATAAAGTAGGGTACAGTGAATGAGTATAGTGATTCTAAATATCTTAATATATTAATCGGAAGAGTACTAATAGGTATTACAAATGATAAAATATTATATAGGCTATTGTATTTGCGACATAGCGCTCGAAAAGGTTCATGTTGAGCATAATAAGACCTGCCCAAAGGCAAGCGCAAAGGTCGGAATAAGTGCATAAATCTTGATGAAACGTTTAAATCTATGTAGGAAAGAAGTGATTCGGAGTCAACGAGAAACAAAAGAAGCTTATGAACAAACATTATGGCTTTGCAAGTTCTACGGTGTTGTAATGACGACAAGGCGATTAATTTAAGTCTGCATCGATAAGATGGTAGTCTATCGGAATCCCAGCCAAGATTACGCAGTGCACAGATCAAAAATTGTTTTAGTACAGATTCGATAATGATTTGAGGCTCCTTTAACTGTGAACTCCTCACACAGGAACAGTATTCCAGTATCAGACGTACTAAAGCTACATACAGTGTTTTAGTAGTGTACGGGTCGTCAAATTCTTTGGACTATAGCTTTATAATAGCTAAGACACCCTTGGCTTTGTTTACCATTGAAGTAATATGGCTATTGAAGCATAGTTTATAATCGAAAAGGACTCCAAGATCTAGGTTGTGGTTACCAAAGCTATAGGAGTCAAGATGCGGGGAGGAACGGTAGAAAGTCATACGCTTGTATTTTGCATGGTTTAGGAAAAGGAGATTACTGTAGCACCACTTCTGAAATTCGCTGAGGCGAAATTGACGGTGTGAATGAAGGTACCAATCAGAATAAAAGAAACAAATTTAACCTCATCGGCGTACATACAAAAAGAAGAGAAATATATAGCTTGACGTAGATCGATTATAAAAAGTATAAAAAGCAAAAGTGCAAGGTGGCTGCTTTGGGGAACACCAGAATTAACATCAACAATATGAGATAGCTCATTCATACCAAGAACTCGTTGGATGCGCTCTAACCACCCTAGAAGGTTATTTGGCAATCCCAAATAAGAAAGTTTAAGTAGAAGCTGTGAATGGTTTTCCAAATCGAAAGCCTTGCTAAAATCTGTGAATAAAACATCGGCTTGTAGACTGTACTGAATCCGTCTATTAATCAAGTATAAGAATTAAATAATTTTGTTTGTCGTTGATCGATGCCTTACAAACCCATGCTGAGAGGGGGATATTAGGGAACTGCAGAGGTGTTGCAGTTGAAGAGTAATAAGGTGTTCCAGAAGTTTAGGAATAGCTAATAGCTTGGCAATGCCTCGTTAATTTTCAATGTCTACTTGATAACCTTTTTTATGATGAGGATTTATGTAGGACTCATTCGAGATTCAAGGCAGGCAAGACAAAGAGATTGATTAGTTAAAAAGATATGTAATCGGAAATAACAGATTCTGCGCACAGTGTTTTATAATGCAGCTTGGCACCTTATCAGGACGTCTATAGAGGATATTCTTTCCAAAACGACGCTCTCTGTGAAAGGGGAAAAGAATATGTTATTGGCGTGCGGCTTATAATAGGGATCCGGTGTAGTAGTGTTTAGGATGTAGAAGAATAAGTTGACTGAAAAAAAAATGCAAGTAAGTTTTAAATCTCGGGAGCAGAATTTTCTGTTTTATTGAGATTGCGAAGTGACGGAAGTGAAAATGCGTTAGAATTTCATTTAGAGTTAACAAAAGAGAAGAATTGTTTTGGATCGGTGCGAAAGTTTTCTTTTCATTATGAAATGTATTGAGCGGATGGAGGAGTAGCGAGAAAGACAAGTAGAGATCCGGATTTTTAATATTTTTTAAAAAGCCTTAATTTTTTCTTTTGTTTATATATGACAAATTTTTGGAAAACCACGGGGACTTGGAAGAAGGAGAAGCAGCTTATGATGGGGCAAAAGCTTCCAAGGCCGGGTAAATGGAGCTATTAATTTTTAGGACAGCGGTATTCAAATCTTGGATTGCTAATATAGATGACCAATCAATCCTCAAAAGGTACAAATTTTGACCAGTATAATCTGTTTTTCGAAAACATTTTATCGGACATGTTCTTTATAAGGTCCATTTTTATGATTGTGTTAAAGGCTCAACAGATATATATAAAGTTGGATGATGAGGGTCTTCAGAAAAGGAAATTGCGTTGACTCTGGCTACTGTTGCAAGAGCGGCATCACTAAGGAACATGAGGTCCAAGAAACCAACTGAATGGCAGATAGGTGGCTTAAATATACTATGGAATCAGACGTTGGAGGAATATTGATGGAAAAAAGATGAAAGAATTCAATACCAGCACAGTTAGCAATAGGAAACAAGTCGGAAGAGAAATTGTTTTGTACCACGATAAGAACACCACCAGCAAAAGAAATGTCGATCCGTTCTATAAGTAGAAAACATATGAACAAAAAAATTCGTGGTCAAAGACTTAAGAATTTAGCCAGGTTTCGATCAAAGTGATGGCGTCAAAGTAAAATGACGCGCTATTTGTGTGAATTTGGTTTAGTTTTCTCAAAAGACTGCGTTCGTTTTGGTAATTCATGGTAAAAAAGCAATCTTGTTTTTTGAACAAAATTAAATTGGTTAATTATAAAATTATCAGGAGTAACATTTAACTTGAAACACAAATATAGCTTTACGAAGTTTGTCTGAGCGCAATGGAAATTTATATGGGCGAGCAACAGATATTGACGGCAACTTTTCGAGGTTCGGAACATTTGCAGAAGCGTTGGTGAATCTTCCGAATGTGGTCGCGGTGTGGAGGAAGAGATGCTAGGAGCAGCATCGGTCACTTCGGTATGTGGGGAAGTTGAATCCAGCGGTTTCAGGAACGTTAGTAGTAGTCTTAAGAGCTGAATCTGTGTCGTCATTGTTTGAGGAGTTAGTTAATACTGGTAGATGGAGATGTTCAACGGCGTACGAAGTTCGGAAATCAACGTTAAGTTGATCATTGGGAATTTTCCTCCTGGGGATTCGCTTAGAAGTTTGAGACCCAGAAATGTAGAATCGACGGAACCAAATATGTTATGGGACATTAAATTGAGACCGAACCTTTTGGAGGATCTCGTGTGCCTCATAAAAGTTCTCATTTCTGAGGTAATGTTTTGGCATGAAGAACAAGCCCAATAGAATTGGCTGCGTTTCCCAACAATATCACCGATTCTACCGTTATGACCGCCACCACCAAGAAATTATCTCCTGAGATGGTGCCGCTAAACTCTCATTTCTTGGCGCAGCAAAGGAGAGACGGTGAGATCGGGTTCGAGAGCAGTAGAGCGATTAGTCCAGCGGCTATGTGTTTAACGAATAAATGTGCAGAGAGGAGGCGGCGAGAGAGTATGATATGCTGGCGATGTTCTGAGCGCGATTTCGATTTCGATAAATGCTAGCTTTGTAACGGATAGCTGCAACGCTGAGATTTAGATTAATGTAGATTTTTTTTGTTTTCTTTGAAAATGAAAAGAAAGTCCAGATTGGGATATATATATATTTCTCCAATATCTCATCTTCGCCATGCCGTTACTACGCGCTGATTCTCTGCGTATCTGGTAGCCGGCAGGCCCCATGTATATGGACGCTGCAATTTGTGGTGAGGTATTCAAGTTCTCACATTCCCCCTTTCTTCGGGAAACGAAATAAGCTTGTTCCTCCGCTCCGGCCTTAGTCCTCGTGTACACTGTAGCCTTTGACTCCTTGCGACGCTCTCGATGGTTCTCTCGGCGCTCCTTCGACGCTCCCCTTAAGCTCCCGCGACGCTCGCAGCTCTACCCTGAGTTCCACAGCGCCGGGTCTCGATCAAGTTTGCATTCCTTCCCTCTGCGCCTGCCTCGATGAACTTTAATTCTCCCGACCCGATATTCGTTGACAACTCTGGATTTTCCTCACATGGGCTCGTGCGTCTCTATGCATGCCTGGCCGGTAGTATTGGGCTGCCAGCCGTGCAATTGTCCTTCGGCTTCCTATGAGTCCCGCCGATGGTGCGTACTGGTTTTCACTCAACACTATTTCCCATAGCGACTTTGGGACGCAAATCTTCCACGACGAGACGTCTTCGATGCACGCTCTGTGTTGTATATTACTATATTGAGTCTCGCCTTTCATCACATAGTCCCTGTACTTCTTGTCCCTGTCCTAATCTTTTCGCACGTGTCCTTCCCCTGAAGCTATTGGTTGTCTTGACAAAGCGTCGGCCACCACGTTTAGCTGACCCTTTCTGTACGCTATCTCGAAGTCGTACTGTTGTAATTCTAGGGCCCATCTGGAAGTCATTCAGGGGTTTGACGATTCTGGAAAAATCTGGTACAAATCGGCGGTACCACGACGCTACTCCAAGGTATTGCTGGAGTTGTTTGACGGTCGAGGGTTGTTCCAGTTCAGCGATGACGGCTACTCAATTGGCTTTTCAATCCTGATTCAGCACCAGGTTTGGTTCCTTTAGACGCCGGAACACTTCTCTTAGGTTTTCCTTGTGTTCTTCTAGCGAATGCGTGAGGTGACATTTCGGGGCCAATTACTTGGTCCAAAACCCGCTGAAAGCTTGATGACGCAGAGTGGAGACCAAACGGCACCACCTGCTACTGGAACAAACCTTAGCCTGGTACTGTGAAAGCTGTGTGTTTTCTTCCAGTGGGATCTGCTAGTATCCATCCTTCAGGTCAAAGCTGCTAATGTACCGCGCTTCCCTCAGGTGTCCCAGGAAATAGTCAATTCGGGACACCGGGTAGGCATCCTTTGCAGACTTCTCGTTGATTTGTCTGAAGCCTTCGCTTGCCTGACTTCTTTTTCACCATAACGTTGGGGGAGCTGTATAGGCTTTTTGAATGCTCTATGAAACCCATTTGGAGAAGCTCGTCCACCGTTGCGTTGATTTCCCCTTGGATTTTTTGGTTCCAAGGGTAGTATCTCTGCTTGATTGGTTTGTCATCCTTCATTTTGATCTCGTCATTGTGCTGAAGTCTGCCAGCTCTGCTTCAAGGAACGCTGTAGTATCGTCCAACTCGTTTACTTGTTGCAAGACTTCTACTAATATCTTTTCCTCAAGCCTGTCGGTTCCTGGCTGGTAGTTTGTTGCCGAATTCGACCTCCACCTCGAGCTGTGCATCTATTCTGCCGCATCTTCCGTCTATTAAACTAACTTGCCGTCTCGTATTTGAAATCCTTCCTAGAGCAGCAAGATTGTCTGTCAGTTCTTCGCTAACGAAGCGTGCCGTTGCCCCGGTGTCGATTGTGGCCTTGTAGCTGTTCCCACCAATCATCACCGCTGCGGACAACTGCTACTCCTCTTCGATTAGCTTGCGAGTTAGTTTGGAGAGGTAGCACTGTGCGACCCCCGCTCTCCTCTTTGCGGCTGAGATCGCTGGCAATTTCTCGCTTGTTGCCATTGCTTCTGACATCTTTGAGCCCGGGATCCGTTCCCACCACATTTTTGATATGCCTCCTGCGGGTCTGTGACATCGGTTGCTTCTTGTAGCTTCTATTTGGTGCTTGGCGGCCTCCACAAGGTATTGTTTGGCTGTTTCTGTTGCTGTTGGGGTGGTGTCCGTGGACCTCCTCGTGGTACTTCGGTTGCCTGCTGCCGTTGAACTTGTTGTAAAGGTGACCACTGGAAATTTCCCCGGTTATCCTGGTTGCCTGATTCTTCGCAACTTTTGCACGTGACTTGCGTTGGGGCCGCCGACTTGGTCCTCGAGAACTTGCGAACCATGTCTAAATCCAGGCCGTATGTGTTGGCTGACCATTCTACTTATTCCAGGAACTCGAATGGAGTGAATGACCACTTGCTGACTTCTTTACCGACCTTTGCAAAGACTGTAATGCTGGGTATCAGCGCAGTTGTTTTCTTATCCTGGCTTACCTCTCTCCTATGGGCCTCCTTTTGCAGATTGTCGAAGCTCAAACTTGGCACTAGGTTGCCCCTTCGTCGTTTGTTGATTTGATGCTCGGGCAGGCTCTGTCGAGCTATGCTGCTTCAGATATTGACGAGTTGTGGGTCATTCTCCGTCTCTGAATAATACTCCCAATATGCCTTCCTCATGTCATCCAATTTGCAGTCCATGGTGATATTAAGCCTCTGTGCGACATGAGCAAAGCCCTCCTTCTTGAGGCGGTAAATCCACTTCTATCCCATTCTGCTTCTGTTGCTCTCACTGTTGGGACAATCACGTTGGGCGCCAGATTCGATTCTGTTGGTCTGCTCGCTATAAGATTCGTGCGGCTAGCTCATTAGATTGTGTGTTCATCCCACCACATTTATAAAAACGTGACCGCCCAGTAGATCAGGATTCGAATGATAAAAGTGCGTTTATTTTCGTTTTCCTTGTTACAGCGGTGGGTGACTCGGTTGGACTCGGTGTCGTCTCGCGCTGATTCCAATGGCTGCAAATACTGCTCGTCTTGGCTCGTCGACGCGTTGACTCGGTAACCACCGACTCCTTCCTGTATCTCGGGATGCTCGTAGTGTCCCTCGCCTCTGCTCGCTCGCCGACGCGTTAACTCGAGGCCGCTGGTTACGTTTTGGTCTCACGAAGTGATCGACCTAGCGGGCTTAGGGAAGCGTCACCGTTCTCAGACTAAGGTGAACAGGCGCCTGTCGCTCAGTTCGCGCTGACAGCCAAGGCTAATGCCAGGCAGCTGCCTAGCAGTCCACTTCGTTTTACGCCTAGCGCAGACGAACGTTCCACCCCAGACTCACCCTGTTGCTTGACGTCCGTGACGTTTCTGCGCTCCTCAATGAGTTCTCCGCGGCGATCGTGACGTGGCTGCCGGTGATGTCTACTGATGTCGCTGCCGATGCCCTCTGTTCTGCTCCTTATCGTGCTTGCTGCGTAGCTGGATGTATCGTGGTCTCTGCCCCTTGAGGTCTTAGATGATCTCCGTTCCGCGACTGGCTTAACCGTTGCGCTTCTTCAGGAATGCCTCAGCTGGTCGACTGCTCGCCCTTTCTGGCTTGTAGTGTGGTTCTCTGGCGCTCGGGGATTCGATCAGTTGCTGTTCCGGGACTTCGCCGGTAATCGGTGGGCTCTCCAGGACAACGCCTCCTGAAACCACAAATTGATCGACCGCTCGTTCTTCGCGCCAGGTCCTGCTCGAGCTCAAATCCATTAAGTGTCCCAACATATTTCGAACTTGTCTTACTTTAGATAACGAAATATCAAGCAATCCGTCAAAAAAAATATGCTGCGCCAAATGTAAAAATAAACTGAATGTTTCTACGGTGTACCATATCGCTTAAGGTATATTAAAGTCACTTAAAACTATTAACTGATCCTTATCTGAAACTTTATTTGAAATAGTCTGGGAATTGGGAATTCAGATGACAGCGGAATTCAGGATCACGTTATGTATATAGGACTACCGGGAAGAGATAGTTATATACCCAAAAATTCGATGCGACGGCAATCAAAACTCGGGTCGAACGATCAAGGCTATAAGTTGTGTACTTACTTGGAAAACCTTCGGAACTAAGAAATAAATACAATAACGTGGGAAGACACGGAAAAACTATCAGTTTACAAATAATTTTGTTTAGCAATCGATCTCACTTCCATTTGTCCGGTGGCTGAGATCAATTGCTGTGCTGAAAGGGAAATGGAGATATGCAAGCAGCGAAGCGAAATTGAAATGCGCCACCTACCGGCGGTAGACAGATTTAAGCGTTATGGGCGTTAAAGTGGGCGTGCCAAATTTTTTTTGGATCAGTCGATAGGTAGGTGGTGCACTTAAATCTCGCTTTGCTGCTTGCATATCTCCATTTCCCATTGGTCCCTTTAGCTGAGTAACGGGTATCTGATAGCCGAAGTACTCGAGTATAGCGTTCTTCCTTGTTTTATTTATGTTAATTATTAGAAGTACTTTATTTTTTTCCCTTTTTTTCAATTTTTTCCGAGCAATATGCTAACATGGGCATTGGGATCGGGGTTGCTCCGCTGATGCTCAGCATCCTAGCAATGGCTGGTAATGGTTCATACAGCTGTTATTTAGCGGCCGGCCAGATTTCCTTCTCCGTCTAGAAGACCAGCGCGCCCCCAGCTCCGCTTTAGCTACCAATTGGTGGTGGAGTCCGACGATTTTCCAATGGAGAGCTCGCCGAAGATCGTATTATTGGTGGTTCTGCTAAAAAGATACTTATATTGGTACAACGAAAACAAATCCTTTTGGCCAGAACTTACTTTCCTTGCGTGGACACGTCCGGTAGGATGTCCATGTAGGGAGCGGAGTCCCAGTCGTCATGCTCTTTCCCAATGGGCATCTCTATTGGTTTATCTCCAGCACATATGTTGTGATATTGCTTCTTGTGGGTCAAGTCCCACATTAATGGGACCAGCTTGGACTAGCAGTTTTGACACCGCTTCTGCACGAACGCCGCGGCTAACGGAGTTCATAGGAATTCACTTACGAAATCTGTAATTTTTTCTGGTATTTCCCTAGCTCAAGTGAGTATTTGTTTCAGCGGGCAGTCAAGCCCTATTTAACGCCCACAAGCCGCCCTAAACAGTGGGGCCTACAGTTCTTATGCAAGAAATAAATGTTTGACTGAAATGTATTGGCCTCGTCAATACCTATCGATTGATCTGAAAATAAGTTTGCCACGCCCACTTTAACGCCCACAAGCCGCTTGAAACCTCCTCCAAACCACCCAAAAACGTTCGTTTGAACGCTGATATTCCGGAAACTTTAAAAGCTAGAAAGGATTAAGCATGTATATTCTTAAGATTCTAGCGCAGAGCAAGTTTATTTCGGCAGAGTGCCACGCCCACTTAAACGCCCACAAACCTCCCGAAAAGAAATGCAATGACGTCAGAGACAGTAAATTACAAAAGTATTTATGTGTGTATAAATAGTTGCAATCTGAATTGCGCGGCGAATAAGAACTCTTTCGATATTCGACAAAATATTTTAATGAACAACTTAGGTTTAAGTACACACAATACTCTTAAAGATTGTTTATGTTTAGCAAACATAAATTAACTTAAATGTTTTTAGTTTATTTTATGTGTTGCTCTCTCTTTCTTGGCGCTGCCAGAAACACACATAAGCCGGTCAAAAAAATGATAACGAAAATCGCTGACTGCTCTTAGAGGCAGAGAAGAGCGCGGTTTTGGTACCACGCATGAGACAGGTTTTGGTTCTACAGCATTAATGGCCGCACCACCAGTTTCAGTCGGTACATGCGGCGTTGGATTTAGGGTTTTATTATTAACCTCAGATTTTCTCAGGCGGCATATTTTTGCGAGCTGCACATTCGAATTTTGTTTAGCCATCGACCTCAGTACCATTTGTCCGGTAGCTGAGATCAATTGCTGTGCTGTAGACCCCGGATCGCCAGAAGGAGTCTTACTGGCGTGGGCTGGCTACCGATCGCGATCTTTTTGCGCTTAGGGGAATCGGGCTCAGATAACATGCTGCTATTGAGCTGCGACTTAGGCGCAACAAGCAGATCCGTATTCTTGCGGCTGTTGCGGGTAACATTCGTAACAGTGATTTTAGTGGGACGACTTATAGAGATTGCCTGGTCTTCATATGCATCGAAATCATCTCAGTAGTAGCCCAAGCCTCTCCACAATTGCATCGCGTACCAGACCCGAAAAATCAAGGCACATTGCATGGTTAATATTTTCGAATGTGTAGCACCGCCTTGTATTTCTTTGAACAACAGACTGCCACTATTGTGATGTATTGGACTGTTGTGCAATAATAGCTCCAAAAAGATAGGAGCGAATTAAGCAGTGGTAGAGAGTGATCGGGAGGTAGGGAGGAGGAAAGAGAGAGCGGGAGAGAGTGAGCGGGAGTGAGTTAGCGGAGAAGATTGGGAGCGTACGTGTTGGGGCGGGGTGGCTTGATCGTTGAAAATAGATGAAGCCCCAAGATCGAATGGTACGCAAAAAACACGGGAGTATTTTGGGGTTTTTACGCGACGTGCGTAGATATTTATTGGATCACTTGGAAAAGAGACTACTTAAGCCTCACTTAACTTAAGCGCTCCAGAGCAGAGCGGAGACTTAGGGGAGAGATGGAGAGGGAGAGCGGACGGCAGTGCGAACGCGCGAGATGTAGACATCTGGATAAAACTGCCGCTCGACACTGCCTTCTGAAATTAAACGCCCTTTTGACGTAAAAATTCTTCCCCCACTTGCAAGGACACCCGTAGCAAGAACCTCAGGATATTAGGCTCAGGAATATGTTGGAAGTGAAGATCGGTCGTCCATATGTAGGAGAGTGTGGTGAGCCTTTCCACACTTGTGGCAGTGATGACCACTGCGACAGGAGTCCTTGGAATGATTGTGAGCCAAGCAATTGGAGCAGAACTTCCGGATATGTACTTCCTGAAGCCGATTCTGGGGGCTTAGCCGTAGAAAGTGGTGGCACTTCCGTAGAGGATGGATCTTTTGGCAGACTCGGTATTGGTAGGATTTAATACCTCGAGTACGTCTGCCATCCAAGGCGGGGTAAGGAACCCAATATTCGGATGGAGTATTCTTGGGAGGGACTTTTTGTACGGAAACTTGTGCTGAATAGGAAGAAATGATGTGTGGAACTGAGGCGGATACTGGCCTTGGAGGGTCGGATGGAATCGGCGGAGTAGTAGGGCCGCTGTTTCGATGCAGCAATTCGTGATGCCGATCTTGGCAAGTGAGACAGTTGTGAGCGCTTGTGCAATCCCGGAATTGATGGCTGCTTGCAAAGCAATTGAAGCACAACTGCTTTCTTTGAATATAGGCTAGGCTATCGTCTACCGTCATTTGTAGGAAGCGTGGACATATACGCACGGGGTGGTTTTTCTTCGAACACATATCGCAGCCTTTGGGTATCGGAACTAGCCTTGTGTTGAAGGAATTTATTTTTGTAAATTCTGCCACTCAATTTGTGTCTTTGGACTGGACGTGGTGGAAATTGGCAGATCGGAAGCTTTCGACGCCCTCCAGTGTTCGATGGCGCTCTGTCAAATAGGAATCAAGCTCAAGCTACGTAGGAATTTCGGCTTTATTTTGGATGGACTGCTCCCATAATGAGAGAGTGAGCTTTGGTAGTTTTGTTGAGCACATATAAACCAGGACAGGGTCCCAATTCTCAATATTAACAACGGAAAATTTAAAGAAAGTTAAGCAACCTTGAAAAGAGCGTTAAAGTTCCTTTAAGGCTGCTCCCGACTTTTGTGCTATGGATTGCACATTGAAAAGTGTTTTCAGGTGACTGTTCACCTGCAATCGCTTATTTTCAAAACGCTCAGTTAGGTTATTCCAGGATGAGCGAAAGCCATCATAGGTGAGTGGGGAACTTGAAACTATGTAATAAGCTTCGCCACTTGTTTTTGAATTTAAGTGGAATAATTTTTCAACGGGCGTTAGACTCGGATTGTCTATGTATATTACCGTGAAAAGGTCCCGGAAAGTCGGCCAGCGAAGATAATCGCCAGAGAAAACCTCTGTGAGCCGACAGGGAGGGAGCCGACAGCCATAAGACGTGGAATTTTGGGACAGAGTTACTGGAGCTTGAGGTATGTGGGAGGACCATTTTTGGATTTGTTCCATCAGCTGCGCGGCAAATATTTCATAAGTGGAGTACGTTTGGTAATACTTGGACCTTAGTATGTCTGCGGCGCTCTCGCCTGCAGCCACAATGCAGTCGGAGCATATGTCGTATGCTGCCTTTACCGATTGCCACAAGGAATTGAAGTGATCGCGTCAGATTTTACATGCGGATAACGTTGGGGTAGGAGCACCTGGAGCATTGACAGTGGCCTCAAAGTGGATCAGACAGTCAGCTGTAGCCATACATCGGGTTAAAGCGGATTTTACTGATGTTGCCATGACGTAAAATAATTTAGAATCTTAATTCAGAAGTAATTAATTAATTAATATTCAGCAGGTGTTGCTGTACACGGGAGAAAGGTCGCACACTTCCCCCCCTTGACAATATAGATCATGAATCCTTTCCCTCATTATCAGCAATTAAAATTTAGCAGGTTTTGCTGTGCACGTGATAAAGGTCGCAAACCCAAAACATCTAAAGATGGTTGCCTTAGAGGGACATGTCCGATCATGTTGGGGAATAACGTTTCCTATGATTGTAAAACTAATTTAGAAATCAAAAGAACCCCAATAAAATAAATCTCACAAGAAAAAATTTTGTTTTTCGCATCAGAATGTTTAACTGGTAAATTTTCCAAATTCTCTCATTTCCACAAACGGGTCATAAACATATCATAAAAGAGATTCAAGCAAGAGCTCCCCGAACATGCGCACCTGTCTTTTACCTGACCGGAATAAAAGGGACACATGCACAACCCAGAAGGCGCACGCCCATTGACAAAATCATGGGCCTCACGCCAACGATCACACGGCTGACTGCTAGCTCGAATACGTTCCCATAAGGGTTGAAATAACGACCGCGCAACAACTCGCAAATAGCCGACATATCTCACTCAAGGAAATATTTTCAATTATTCGAACCTGTAACTTTAACTCGAAATAAAAGGCCAGAAGTTTATTTTGTAGCATAATAATACATTTATTCATTTATTTTGGTATTGCGAACATGTTTTATTATATATTAAAATTAATTTTCTGCTTTGATTCCGGCGATTTGAATAGAAGAGGTAGGCGCACGTTTCCGACGTCAATTCAGGATTACAAAATGTAAAGTGTTAACCAAAATTCGTAGTTTTCTGATCATGTCCACCTCGATTCATGTACATAGTTTTTGTTTTTAGAAGGTATTGAAAATGCTGACCAATTATCTGTCCTTTAAATTGTTCAATAAATTGGTCAATTTCCTCATGAAACTTCATTTGGTTAATTTTGTTTTCTTGCACATCTTTACACATCTAGTCTCAACTTTAAAATAATGTATAAAAATTTTTTTATTGTTTTGGAGCTACCTTTAAAAAACGTCAAAATAATAAATGAATTGTTAAGAGCATAGTAGGATGTATTTGTATGTTCTGGATAAATTTTTATTGTATGTTCTGGATCAGAATTGTTGTCGCTGGTGGGCGGCTTATCGCGAGCGGTGGTTGTTGTTGTTGCAGGGGGGTGGGTGGGGGGTAGGGGGGTGTTCTGGAGTGTGCTGGAGTGTTCTGGAATGTTGTGGAACTCTCTGGGGGCCGCGCTAACTTCCCCTCCAACTGCCCCCTCCCCGCTTGTCCGCGGAGTTCGCGACCGCGCTCACTCCCCCTCCCACTTCCCCTCCCTCTTGTTCACGGAAACGATATATAAAGCGCCAAGTGTAGTACGATTAACCAGTCCACGTCCAGTCCAGTAGCAACCGTAACACAATGTCTCAATCGACTTATTCTACACAAGCAGAGGAGCTCGTTAGCAAAATTACGCTTGTTGAGCATAGTGGAAACCTACAGAGAACAGAAGAGCATACTAATAGCTTGACAAGCAGCGACCAAAAGTACAAAACCACTTGCATTGTATTGTATTGTATATTGTTGTTGAACGTTGATGCACTAAGAGCAGTACAAACAAGTGGCCCATAATTCTACGGCTTACTAGAGTAGGCAAATTAATTAATAGCAATCTACTCGAGTAAGAAGGCAACCTGACGTTTTGATCCCAGTTCAAACCACGTAAGGCAAAAAGAAGAAATTGTTTCTGTACGGACTCTATACGGTCAATGTGCACTTGATACTGAGAACTCCAAACGGAAGAGGAAATTAGGACGGACAAGGGAGGTAAATAATAATTTGGTAGTGTATAGGTCATCAAATTCTTTAGACCAACGCCTTATAAACCCAAGAACACTCATAGCTTTATTTACAGTAGAGGTTATGTGGGAGTCAAATTTAAGTTTAGGATCTAGGAGAACACCTAAATCGTTAACTAAGTATATTCGGTCCAGGGACATGTTCTGAAGAGAGTAACTCATGAACGTTGGCGTACCCCTATAAAAAGTCATAACGGTGCATTTAAGATAGTTTAAATTCAAAAGGTTGTTCTGACACCATTCCTGGAATCTATTAACGTCTGACTGCAAACAGAAACCAGATTCAATATTATTATATGAAAAACAAAGCATACATTAGCATACATTAGTACACGAGAGTGATTTAAGATAGAAGGAAGATCATTTACAAACAGAGTAAACAGCAAAGGGTCTAAATGACTGCCCTGGGGCACTCCAGATGTCACGTTGATCATCTTGGAAACAGCGTTCTTGAATAAAACCCTCTGAGATCTACCATTCAAATAACTTGAAATCCAAGTTAACAGGTTACTTGGAAACCTAAGCTGATCTAATTTGAATAAAGGAAGAGAGTGGCTTACAGAGTCAAAGGCTTTACTTAAATCTGTATATATAACGTCCGTCTGCAATTTTTTGTTAAGTCCATCTAGTACAAAAGATGTCAATTTGAGCAGGTTAGTGGTGGTCGATCTACGCTAAACGAAACCATGTTGATACGGCGATATTAAAGAGGAGCACAAATGTTGTAACTGAGAGGTAATAATGCGTTCAAATGTTTAGGAATTGCAGACAATTTGGAGATTGCTCTATAGATCTGAACATTAACCTTCGCACCCTTTTTGTGGAGTGGAATAATAAAAGAACCTTTCCAGATAGTAGGAAAAACAGATGATGTGATAGACAAATGAAAAAGTTTAAGAATGGGTTTACAAATAGTTCGGGCAGAAAACTTAAGAACTCACCCAGGGAGTCCATCTGGCCCCGGAGAATATGTTGGCGTTATATTTTCTAAATCACTTAAGAGAGAACTTACAGGAGAACTTATTACAGGAGAAAAAGTACAATTTGCCCTGTTTAAGTGATTAGGGTAGCTAGAATTAGACCGAGAAACAGAACTTTAAGTAGATTGGAAGAATTCAGCAAATAATTCTGCAATTTCGGGATCCGTAGATGCCTCAATAGAGTTTAATCGTAGGGATTATGGCAATGCTGAAGACTTTTGCTTAGCATTAACAAAGTTTTAAAACTGCCTCGGACTTTTTGTACTTTTTATAGAAGTTTGTTTTTAGGTTTCTAAGTCTTTGCAACTGATTGGTAAACCAAGGTGGCCTGTCTAACTTAGGAGGAAAACTATCAGGAACACATTCACAGAAAAAAGAGTTTAGGACACTATAAAATAGTTCCGTTGCACTTTCAATATCCAAGCAATTATATAAATTTGTCCAGTTATATTGTGAAATCAAGTTGTTGAGTTTACTAAAGTCACATTTACGATAGCATCTACTTTTAGTTGGAGAAAGTGAAGGAGAGAGGGTATCAACGGAGGGAAGACAAATTGTAAGTTCTAATGTGGGATGATACTGGTCTTCAGGCACAACTAGTGGGTCAATTCTAGATACAGTGACTTCACACGGATCTAAAACAAATACAAGATCTAATTGTCTGTTTATTGAATTACGTGTAAAGCTAACTTGCTGTAATGATAATTCTAACAGACCGTCAACGAAGTCATGGTCAGATAAATGGGTAGAGACAAGTGAGTCAGTGGAAAGGGACCAAGAAATGTCAGGGAGATTGAAACCAGCACCTCAAATAATTGCTTTCTATATGGAACAACCGAGAGGCTCTTTCTTCCACCACCACCAATCTGAACATCGTTCGTCTGATTATCGAGACTAGGGACTCCTATAGAGCTAACTTCACCTGTAGGCACAGAAAGCTGCGTAGTGTTCGACCCCTTAGGCTGACTAGCAGAAACAGGGACTTCTCCAGAGCTTTTGGTACCTATGGGTACTGCTGTCAGTGAAGCTTTAGGTCCCCCAGCCCCAGTGGATGCCGACATAGCTGCCGTTACCAATCGGGTAAAAATATTTGAAGCTAAGTTGGGATTTGGAACTAATGCCTTTACTTGAACAGATATTGAAGGAGCGGTGTTTTTGCGTATAGGTGACCCTACTGACATTTTTGTATTATCAAGGTCCGCCTTAAACTCTTTAAAATCAGCAACTACGCTCATAAGTTTATCAAAAAGTTTCATAAAACTATCATTGGTCACCGCAACATAGCCATCCAAATCACGGTCTATTTCAACGCATGAGACACAAGTCCACGAAAAACCAACACGCAGATCAATATAATCTTTTACTCTGCCAACAAGTCCAGTACACTTCGGATTTATGACTATGTTGCAGATACGACAGTAAATAAAAACACAATAGGTGACGATCCAAACTGACAATCTTTCTTGGAACAAAAAAGAGCCATTTTTAAGTATTTAAATTTAAGAAAATAAGTTATTTATAAAACCAAAGAATCAAAAGAATTATAAATACCTCACTTAATTTGACACTGGGATCAAACAATAAAAATGTAGACACACAAAAACACAAAAGTATAAGAGCGCGTAGAGACTGCGAGAGCGAGAGAGCGCGACAGAGGGGCTGTCGACTGAGCGTGGCTTACGAAACACAAACAAAATATACACGACAACAGTTTAGACGACAAGAAACGGAAGAGAGATAACAAGAAAGCTATGAAACAACAACAAAAGCTATTGAAACAAATGTAGACATCTGGATAAAACTGCCGCTCGACACTGCCTCATGAAATTAAACGCCCTTTTGACGTTAACAGTACGTTTTTGCTGTTCGAAAACTACACTAAGTTCTAGGCATTCCGAACAGCATTCAGAAGAAAAATAAAAAGGGAAATATAAAACAAAAACAAGGAAGAACGCTATAGTCGAGTACCTCGACTATCAGATACCCGTTACGAAAGGGAAATGGAGATATTCTAGGATTAAAAATGTAGGAGCCACAGTTTTAGGCGGTTTGTGGGCGTGGCACATTGCTGAAACAAACTTGCGCTGCATGCCAAATCTCAATAGCTTAGCTCTTATAATTTCCGAGATCTCAGCGTTCGTCCGGACGGACAGACAGACGGACATGGCTAGATCGACTCGGCTAGTGATCCTGATCAAGAATATATATACTTTATGGGGTCGGAAACGCTTCCTTCTGCCTGTTACATACTTTCCGACGAATCAAGTATAAGTAGTATGGAAACGCGGACTTTGGGACAAGTAGCATATTAATGGACACCGCCCCCCCTCCCCCCATCATTAACGTATGCGGGTTCTGGGACAATTAGCATCATTCTATAAATTAACTGATTTTAATGGGCTTTGAAGTCATAAAAATGTTACGATCATGTCCATAAAGAGTATACTTAATTGCCCCCATCCCCATGTGACAATATTGATCATGTATCCTTCCCCTCATTATGTGCAATTAATAGTCAGGTGAAAAACGTGTACGTGAGAAAGGTCGCACAACCTTAGTATCCAAAGGTTGTTATCTTAAAGGAACATATCCGATCATGTTGGGGAAAGGTGTAATCACGTACCCTTTTGCCTCATTATCACAGGTGTTGCTGTGCACGTGTGAAAGGTCGCACACCCAAAGTGTTCACAGATGGTTATCTTAGAGGAACGTCCGATCATGTTGGGGAATAATGTTTCCTATGATTGTAAAACTTATTTAGAAATCAAAAGAACCCCAATAAAATAAATCTCACAAGCTAATGATTCACACATGCGGAATATTTTCAAATACACATTTTTGTTTCCGCCCAAGAACGTTTAACTGGTAAATTGTCTAAGATTTTCTCCTTTCCACAAATGGGTCATAAACATGTCATAAAAGGGATTCAAGCAAGAGCTACCCGAACATGCGCACCTGTCAATTACCTGACCGCAATAAAAGGGACACATGCACAACCCAGAAGGCGCACGATCATTGACAAGATAATTGGCCTCACGTCAACGACCTCACAACTGACTGCTAGCTCTAATACGTTCCCATAACAGGGTTTGAAATCACGACCACGCAACAACTCGCAAGTAGCCGACATATCTCATTCAAGGAAATATTTTCCATTCTCCGTACCTGTAATTTTAACTCGAAATAAAAAGTCAGAAGTTTATTTTGTAGTATGATAATACATTATTCATTTATTTTGGTATTGCGAACATTTTTATTATATATTGAAATTAATTTTCTGCTTTGTTTCCGGCGATTTGAATAGAAGAAGCAGGCGCACGTTTCCGACGTCATTTCTGGAATACAAAATGTAAAGTGTACACCATAATTCGTAGTTTTGAGATCATGTCCACCTCGATTCATGAACATAGTTTTTGTGTTTAGAAGGTTTTGAAAATGCTGACCAATTATCTCTCCTTTAAATTGTTCAATAAATTGGTCAATTTCCTCATGAAATTTCATTTTGTTAATTTTGTTTTCTTGTAGGTCCTTACACATTTAGTCTCAAGATTAAGAAGCTACTTTTAAGAAATGTCAAAGTAATGTAAGCATTGTTAAGAGCACAAACCCCGCCCTTAAGGTGTTTTTCACAATAGGGAAACCGGTTTCCTTTAAACCTGTTTAATGACAGACAGCCTATTTCCTCGATATTAATAAGCTGACGACTCGCAAAAAACGTCTGTAGAAATCGTTTCTTTTCCACACCTTTAAAAATAATTTGATTTTCGCTTGTAATTGTCCTTAGATACTTTCGAGCTTGTGGATAACTGTTTTCTCCATCAATGCAAAAATTTTGTGATTCGTTAACCAAATTTCAGTCTTTCGATTTAGCAAAGTAAAATCATATGGAGGCTCTATTAAAAAACTATTATTCAAGTTTGGATCTTTTTCGAATACAATTCCAATTTCCTTTAGAATAAAATTATTATTATTATCAAAGAAACCTTGAACATCAATCGAAACACTGTCTTTCAACATTTTTCTAATGTTAAACAACTCGTTGTACTAGTCCGTTTAATGAGTTATATTCAACTAATCGGTCATGTATGAGAAGACAGTAAGCTTGGGTATTTTCATGACTTGGTGTCTTCAGCTCTGTTGAAATTCTCACATCAATAGGACCAGTATTCACTGATTCGTTTTGATATGATAGATCAACCACAATAATAGGGGCCTCAATTTAAATTCATTTGGGGTCAAAAATGGTTGTGACTCACGATTATAGTAACTAAATTGAAATCTTGTATTGTTTTTCGCGGTTAGCCGACAATTTCACATTCCAGCTGTGTTGACTTTCATACCCCAATTTGGGGTTTACATATGAATCCCAACTCCGGAATGCGATTGGTAGGCTTACACCACTTTTAATAATATCGTACATCTTAATTTTTGTAAAATCGCTCGGAGTTACATGGGGAATTTTCCAGGTTTTATTCGTAATTTCCAGTTTAAAAGTTTGTTCATTTCTGTTTTGTTCAAGATTCACCAAGATTCTTAGTTAGCATCAACACTAGTTCGTGTTTACAATTTAACAAAACTTTTTTATAATCCTCAGCCAATCCCAACAAATTTTTTAATGGGACAGAAAAATTTTAAGTGGGGATCCCGTAGAAATTTCGTCTCCACGGCTCCATCCAGAATTTAATAGATTTTGACTTTGAAGATTATCCAGAGATATATAATTTATTAGGGTTGTAGTCATACCGACAAATCGTGTTTCACAATTCTCACATCCATTTATTTCGTACTTAATTTCATCCAAAAAGTAAGCCATACATTGTATGGCATACAATTATTTAAAAAAAAAGTGGTAACATTATCAGTTGTAGGTCCATTCGGTGAATCTTTTCTAATAATTCATTGAAAATTAAGGTAACTTTCGTTAGTAAGCACGTAAAAGTCTTGATTTTGAATAGTAATTCGAATTTCATCGTTTGGTTTAAATGTTCGATTATACGATGAATAAATATGAAAATCTTTCTTCGAAATACTCTCATCTGAGTAAACCTTTTCTCGAACATTTAAAATTTCGTTCATTGTTTTCCTTTCCACCTTTTATATTATACTCGAAGCTTCAAGCCTAACGACTTTAAAAATAGTTTATTTTTCAAAAGAAAGTGAACTTTTTTTTACTGTTGAACCTCTTTCTATAGCTTTACAACTAGTAATGCTTGGCTGAGGACTTAAGCTACGTCTTTTATTATAAATAATCATTCTATTAACCGAATGTGCATGCGAATCGAAACGTTTTCACCACGTAAATTCACCAAATCACCGTTTTGATTATTCGTCACAGTTTATTGGTAAATAAATTAGGTTGTGTGGCTTGCATGGTAGTTAATTCAATTTTAAATGTATTTTCAAGGTTATAGTCCTTTAGTTCATTGTAAATGAAATCGGTGATATCATTAAATTCATATGGAACTGTAGTAACCTTGTCACCGATGTGGAAGAGGTTATTTTTTTCATCAATATTTGGAATAGAATTAAACATATTAAAATCGATAAGAGCGCACTCATATCGACCATTCAATTCGATAGGTGGAAAAAAGTTTGTATTTATAATGAAACTATTTCCATTCAAGGATAATGCAAGTGATCTAGACATATTGAAATCTCTTGATAAACTGTGGGATTGTAAGTATGTAATCTAGCTTTATATTGATATTACTCCTTAAACCATAATAAATTGATAAAACCCTTTTCAGTATCTTCCGTTATCCATTTCGTTATCCTTGCTAATTAATAGGAATCCGTGCTTGTCCTCCCAACATTTTTGACAAATTTTCACAAATGTTTCATAATTCATATCAGTGTTAATATGGTCCCGATATATATGCCGCATATTTAAATCATCTTGCTTAAACATTATAATAAAGTTGGCATTGTCACGAATCAGATGTTTAGCTATATGACTATACGTTTGACATAAATAAAAAGAGTCGATATTTTTATGTCGACCCATACGAAAATAAGATTTTATGTTATCTTGTTTTTCACAAACTACGTCATCGAATATCATAACGGCATTGTTTTTAGCTTCACTGGGGTCTAGTACACCCTCATTATGGGAGAATGTATGATATCCCATTCCTTTAATCGGTTTGATTAATTTTTTCAGGTACTCATATTAAGGTGATACACTTTTTGAAAATATAAAAACATATTCGAATTTTAATCCATTAGGATTCTCTATTAGACTTAACATAATATTAGTTTTACCACAATTCAAAGGCCCAACAATTAGAGCCCTTATTGTGTTCGGTAAGAAAGCACTATGTCGGTAGATTTTTCTCGTTTTCATAGTTAATATTTGTAACTAAAATTTGTTGTTTTTTACTTATTAAACGCATCTTTTAACCTAATGTACCTCATTCAATGAGAAATCGTTGATGATTAAACATCAATAAAATGGGGAAACGTTTTTATAATCGCATCAGTCGTATTTTTAATTGTAAACACGGTGGTGGTCTTGTCGATAAGCTAATCAATACGTTACCGTTTGAAGCCCATATTCCGGGATATAATTTTTGTGGACCGGGTACAAAGTTACAGAAACGGTTGGAACGTGGTGATCAAGGAATAAACCTATTGGATGAAGCTTGCAAAGAGCACCATTTTGCATATTCTCAAGACAAGGCACTGAGTAAACGACATAAAGCAGACTCCATATTAATTGACAAAGCCTGGTCGCGTGTCAAGGCACCAGATAGCAGTCTTGGTGAAAGAGCAGCAGCATACTTTGTTACAAATATAATGAAAGCCAGGAAAAAATTTGATATGGGATAGAATAAAACGGAAAAGAAAGGAAGGAAAAAGATATTGAAGAATAAAATGAAGAAGACAAACCTTTCGACTGTTATTAATGTTGCTACTAAGATATTAAAAAAACAAAAACCATTAGACATTATGAGTGCAATTAAAGTTGCACGTATTAAATATTAAAGTACCTTGTTTGTGGGGAAGACAACAAATATGCCACCCTTATATTTATAATTAATAACGCACGAATAGGTTATATTAAAATGTATAGCGTTTATTCGGAGCGGCAAACGGACTGTGAATGTGTAAAAAGCTTGGCTCCAAGATCTTCATATAGGCATATGCAGGCTTACAAAGTAGTTGCTAAATAGATAAGCGACTGCTTTAGTGGTATAAGAAAGAAGGCGAAAGATAAGCAGAGAACGCTGCAGGTGCCGTCGAACACCTATGCGCGCATGACTAGGCGCTGGCGATCTGCTGCGAACATACTCCCCTAGTTGGAAGAGGTAAGGTTCCAACTATCTCGGAATCGATGGACAGAACGGCTAGCTTGGCGACGGCTCTCTTGATCAGACCCGTAGCTGTACGGACCACAGCTACTCTGATGACTCCGTCCCCGCCGGGTATGACTTCCTGGATGCACCCAAGCTGCCATCTCAAGGGTGGAACGTTGTCCTCCTTAAGCAAAACTATGCGTCCAACCTTGATGTTAGACGTTTCGACGCGCCACTTGCTCCTCTCTTAAGGTAGGGACAAATACTCGCTGCTCCACCTTTTCCAGAAATGTTGCTGCATCTGGGTAACCCGCTGCCATCTGCTGAGGCGGTCTTCGCGGAGATGAGTAATGCCAGGCTCAAGAAACTTAGTGTAGCTGGAACCCTTCAGGAAATGCGCCGGTGTTAGCACCTCAAGGCTTTCAGCATTTTCTGAAATTGGACTGAGTGGACGGGAATTAAGGATGGCAGAAATCTCATATGCAAGAGTTCTTAATTCATCGATGGCTAAGATGGATGCACCGACGACTCTGTAGAAGTGAAATTTAGCTGACTTCACAGCGGCCTCCCATAAACCACCGAAGTGCGGGGCACGCGGAGGGATGAACTTCCAATCGATCCCATCAGCTAAACAGACGAAAGATATCGATGATGTGTGCTGCTCGCTCAAAAAGAGCTTTTTTAGCTCGGCAAGCTCTCTCTTTGCACCGACCAAGTTTGTAGCATTGTCGCTCCAAATGGTACGCGGACTGCCTCTAAGGCTGATGAATCTCCTCAGCGCTGCGATGAAAGAATCCGTCGTGAGATCCTGGACCACTTCCAAATGAGCGGGCATCGTGGAAAAACAGACAAGGACGGCGATATAGAACTTGTGGGGTGCCTTATTTCTGGCCTCTGCCTTATGATAGAATGGCCCACAATAGTCCACTCCTGTGGTATGAAAAGCTGGATTAGGCTGCACTCTATTTGCTGGAAGGCTACCCATAACGTGCTCCCAAGTAACAGGCTTCATTCGGAAACATCGGACGCATTTGTTGATAACGCTGGCGACGAACTTGCGGCCTACAATCAGCCAGTACCTTTTCCGTAATGCGGCAAGCAGCGCCTGCGATCCGATGATCCGATGATCGCCTTGGTGACTGGATGATCCTTGGGCAACAGTATCGGATGCCTCGTATCGTAGTCCAAGTTTGTGTTTTGAAGCCTTCCACCCACGCGAAGTAACCCATCGGAGCCGAGTATAGGCCTAAGCGAAACCAGCTTGCTTTTCTGTGGAAACGGCTTGCCCTGGCTAAGAGATCCATACTCCTTCGCCAAGTTAACCTGTTGGATGCTCCTCAGAAGAAGTACAGTTCCAGAGTTGATCTCCTCCACCGAAAGTCGACCTTTTAACGGCGCAGATTTGGCTCTGCAATTTGAAATGAATCGATAAATGTATGCAAATACGCGCTGCAACTTATCGAAAGAGTTGAGGAATTTGCAGTTTGATGAACTGTCTATGCAAACGGCCCCAATTAGAGCCACAGAACGGCGCTCTGGAAGATCCTTTACTGAGTCTAGCAGGGACGGCCAATTTGGCGAGCTTTGCAGAAGGAATGGAGGCCCGTTAGGCCAAAGGGAATGTTCCAACAATTCTCTTGGGGTATATCCTCGCGACACGACGTCTGCCGGGTTCAAGTTTGTAGGAACGTGATGCCAGGACATGTCTTTCGTCATCTCCTGAATTTTCGCGATTCTGTTTGATATGAAAACGTTAAACTCCCCCGGAGGTTGCCGAATCCACGCAAACACAATGGACGAGTCCGACCAGCAATGAAAGGTGCAATCGAAATCTATGGCTTCCTTGGCGTTTACGATTAGCTCAGCCAATAAAAGCGCTGCGGAAAGTTCTAATCTTGGAATTGTTAAGGCCTTCAATGGAGCTACCCATGACTTGGCACAGAGCAGATGGACTTTCGATTCTCCATTGGTCTCCGATCGCAAGTATAGACACGCTCCATAAGCTGACATGCTAGCATCGCAGAATCCATGCAACTCAACGGAAGCCCTTGGTTGCAGTATGAATCGTGGGAATTTTAAGTTCTGTACGACCGATAACTGTGAGGTCAATTCCCCCCATGACGAAAGAATGGGCTCTGGCAGTGCATCATCCCAATCCACGTTCGCACTCCATAGAGATTGCAGAAAAATCTTAGATTTTGTGATAATAGGAGTTATTAAACCGAGTGGATCATAGAATTTGGCAATCGTCGACAATGCAACCCGCTTAGTGGGTCGTTGATTGGTTGGCAGTTGAGAAAAATGAAATAGGAGCTGATCAGAAGATGGATCCCAGACTAGTCCCAATCCCTTGGCGACATCCAATCCATCGTGAAATTTGATTAACTGCTCCTTGTCGCATTCAGACTCTCCTTCTAGGGCTGCTGACTGATTCGAACACCATTTGCGAATTGGAACGTGGCCTCGCGACAGTAGTTCCTTCACCTGACGACGAATTTCTCTCACCTCCTCAACTGAGTCCCCACCAGATATTAAATCATCAACAGAAATCTCTACGAACAATTTTTGCTCCAATAGGAAATGATTCCTCCTCATCGTAAGAGAGTTGATGCATGGCCCTTATAGCCGAGAAGGCCTCTGGCTTGGTTCCATAAGTCACCGTGTTCAATTTAAAAACACTCAACTCTTCCCTGGAGCTCTCTCTCCAAACGATGCACTGCAAGAAATCATCCGGGTACGAGACACGCACGCAACGGTACATCTTGCAGATATCTCCACAAAGGGCAACTTTAAAAAATCAAAAGCGAAGCAGTATATTGAAGATTTTTTGTTGAATTGCTGGTCCTGCCAGAAGTAAGTCGTTCAGAGAGCTACCAGAAGTTGATTTAGCAGATCCATCAAAAACGACACGAAGCTTCGTACTCGTGCTCTCCTGCTTATGTACGCAATGGTGGGGCAAAAAGAATTGTGTTTCTGGCGGTTTCTTAGTTACAAGAGACATGTGACCTAGGTCGTTATACTCCCTCAAAAATGCTGAGTACTGAGCTTTCAGGGCTGGGTTTCTATCTAATTTAGCTTCCAAACTCTTGAAACGACGACGAGCCAAGCAATAAGAATCACCTAAAGATTCGAATCCGGAAGTGGTCAAGAGACGAACAGAGTATTGGCCGTTTCCAAGTCGAATGCAATTTTCAGTAAAAAGTTGCTCACATCGCAAGTCTTCCGGCAATAAAGATGGCTTAGACGAAGTGAAGTCCTCAATTTCCCAAAATCGCTTTACAATGGCGGAAAGTGTGTCATCGGAATGATCAGCTGGGTCCTTGATGCTGGCTTGTAAAACCGATTTATGAGCTGGCATGTTCGATGATAACCCTCCAGAGACTATCCAACCAAGCTTGGTGTTCTGAAGAGTTGGCAAAGCCCTATCCAAATGAATTTGTCCCATAGAAATTATTTCGAAAAACAGCCCAGCGCAGAGTAAAAGGTCAATTCGTTGTGATTGATTGAAATTAGAGTCAGCGAGTGAAATGTTTTGCGGTATCCTCCACGATGTTGCATTTATATTGAAATGGGGTTGATAATCAGTAATACTGTGAGTCACAGCCGCTGTGAATGCCGCACGATAGCTTGCATCCCGTGATTGCACAAGAATTTCGATAGTCTTATCAGAGATCATGGAAGATTCTTCTATCCCAGAAATCTACGTTTGCGATCTTCTGTGATTCAAGTTTAGTTGGCTAGCTAAGCGAGAGGTTATGAAGTTTAGCTTGGAGGCCGAATCTAAAATTGCTCGGTAAGGCATAAATGCTCCAATTCTATTTCTGACGTAGATAATAGCAGTTGGAAGCAACACGTAGTCGATCGGCAAAGTATTTAAGGTTTTGGGTGGAGGGCTTGGTAAATGATGATTAAGATGCGATGATGTATGCGAACATGATACTAATGCTGATGAAGTAGATGGTAATAGCTGAGAGCTCGAGGATGGGTCGCATGATGGAGATGAAAATGAGGTTGATTTTGCGGATGGGTCATGGTTCATGTGTAATAATGAATGGTGCTTCATGCGACAATACTTGCAGTGAGTCGACTTGCATTGCTGCAAACTATGCCTCTTACGCAAACAGTTGAGGCAATGGTGCAACTTCTTTGCTTCTCTATATCGAAGATTCGGACTCAAATTTATAAATCGAGAACACGTTGGCAAATAATGATCCCGTGCATCGCCAAATAAACATGCCAAATGATTTGAGTTAGTAGCAGATGCAATATTTATGTATTTTGGATATATTTGTGCAAGTTTTTTCCCACCTGCTGGCCTGGTGCTTGAGTTACCAAGGCTTGATCCAAGTTTTCCATCATCCTGCACCTCTTTTCCAAAAACGACTCCATAGCATCCCAGGTAGACAGCTCAGTGATTGACAAATCCTCTTCCCATTTTTCCCGCGTCCTCTGATCCAGTTTCCGAGTGACGATGTGAATTAAAAGTCCATCCAAAATTTGTTGCGTATTGGCCAGGGTTCGAATTGCTCGCAGATGCGAATTCATGCAATCGCTCAGCTCCCGAAGACCCTTCGAAGATCCCTTCTCGACACCCTTTAAACCAAATATTGCCTGAACATGTGCCTGAAAGTGTAAAACTTTATTATCAAATCTATTAACCAGCAAATTCATAGCCTTTTTAAAATTAGCATTCGAGGGTTCGAGCGAGCGTATGGTTTCCAGAGCCACGCCGCCCAAACTCGAACGCAAATATTGTAATTTTTCAATTTCGCTTAGCTCATCATCATTTCCGATGACCGTAGTGAAAGTCGCAAGAAAATCCGGCCACTCAGAGTAGGAGCCATGAAAACGAGCAATTTCCAAATTTGGCAACCGAGGCTTCCTAGATCGAAAAGAAAGATCCGCATTATTAGTGATGTCAATAGATGTTGAATTTGCAGCAGTTGAAGCCGGCAATTGTGACTTGCGATGAGCCGCTAAGCCTCGGCTTAGTTTCGCCTTCACATCCATGAAAACCTCAGCAAATTCAATCCGATGGTCGCTCGAGATCTATGCAAAATCCAGTCTTTCCAACGATGTCTGCGCAGAATCAAATGCCTGGTTTAAGGAATTGACCCATTCCATTCGCGCCGGCAAATCAGCTTCGTCAAACTGATTAACCGCATCAGCGTTTAAATAGCATTTCATCGAGCTCATTTGCCGCGAAGTAGACTGGGCTTTGACTCGGTAGTAGTCGACGTCACTTGTGGATTCATTTTGAGCCCGAACCGAGTTTTCCGTATCAGACATTTTTCAATCACGAGAAAGGAAAAAAAATTAAATGAACACAAAACACCGTATACCCTTTACCGCGAAAACGTGAAGGTTAACAAGCGTCGCCGAGATGCAACGGAACCTTTAACTTGGTTGTTGTTGTTCTTGCCGATAAATTGCCTGCCTAGCAACAGCGGATTATGTAACTGGCAAACGAATGTATGTATATATATATATATATATGTAATATGCGCTATTAACAATGATTAAATACGATTCACTTTGCTAAGAATTATTTGCACAACACAGTTTTGGTGTTTTTTCACAGCGCAAAATGTACAAAAAATCAAACGGCCGGCTGTGCACTTTTATATGCACATCTGTATGTATGTTCGTATGTTTGTAACCGAATGCACGATAAAGACAGCGAAACAAAGCGTTTTTTTAAACTATATTAAACAATCGCGAGACCGAGTTGCAGACTCCGATTAAAACAGCTATCACGTCGGGGTCACAAAATGTTTGTGGGGAGTACAACAAATATGCCACCCTTATATTTATAATTAATAACGCACGAATAGGTTATATTAAAATGTATAGCGTTTATTCGGAGCGGCAAACGGACTGTGAATGTGTAAAATGCTTGGCTCCAAGATCTTCATATAGGCATATGCAGGCTTACAAAGTAGTTGCTGAATAGATAAGCGACAGCTTTAGTGGTATAAGAAAGAAGGCGAAAGATAAGCAGAGAGCGCTGCAGGGCCGTCGAACACCTATGCGCGATCTGCTGCGAACATACTCCCCTAGTTGGAAGAGGTAAGGTTCCAACTATCTCGGAATCGATGGGCATAACGGCTAGCTTGTCCGTAGCTGTACGGACCATAGCTACTCTGATGACTCCGTCCCCGCCGGGTATGACTTCCTGGATGCACCCAAGCTGCCATCTCAAGGGTGGAACGTTGTCCTCCTTAAGCAAAACTATGCGTCCAACCTTGATGTAAGACGTTTCGACGCGCCACTTGCTCCTCTCTTAAGGTAGGGACAAATACTCGCTGCTCCACCTTTTCCAGAAATGTTGCTGCATCTGGGTAACCCGCTGCCATCTGCTGAGGCGGTCTTCGCGGAGATGAGTAATGCCAGGCTCAGGAAACTTAGTGTAGCTGGAACCCTTCAGGAAATGCGCCGGTGTTAGCACCTCAAGGCTTTCAGCATTTTCTGAAATTGGACAGAGTGGACGGGAATTAAGGATGGCAGAAATCTCATATGCAAGAGTTCTTAATTCATCGATGGCTAAGATGGATGCACCGACGACTCTGTAGAAGTGAAACTTAGCTGACTTCACAGCGGCCTCCCATAAACCACCGAAGTGCGGGGCACGCGGAGGGATGAACTTCCAATCGATCCCATCAGCTAAACAGACGGAAGATATCGAAGATTCAGCTAGGCAAGCTCTCCCTTTGCACCGACCAAGTTCGTAGCATTGTCGCTCCAAATGGTACGCGGACTGCCTCTAAGGCTGATAAATCTCCTCAGCGCTGCGATGAAAGAATCCATCGTGAGATCCTGGACCACTTCCAAATGAGCTGCCTTCGTGGAAAAACAGACAAGGACGGCGATATAGAACTTGTGGGGTGCCTTATTTCTGGCCTCTGCCTTATGATAGAATGGCCCACAATAGTCCACTCCTGTGGTATGAAAAGCTGGATTAGGCTGCACTCTATTTGCTGGAAGGCTACCCATAACGTGCTCCCAAGTAACAGGCTTAATTCGGAAACATCGGACGCATTTGTTGATAACGCTGGCGACGAACTTGCGGCCTACAATCGGCCAGTACCTTTTCCGTAATGCGGCAAGCAGCGCCTGCGATCCTCCATGCAAATATTTCTCATGATAATAAACGATGATCGCCTTGGTGACTGGATGATCCTTGGGCAACAGTATCGGATGCCTCGTATCGTAGTCCAAGTTTGCGTTTTGAAGCCTTCCACCCACGCGAAGTAACCCATCGGAGCCGAGTATAGGCCTAAGCGAAACCAGCTTGCTTTTCTGTGGAAACGGCTTGCCCTGGCTAAGAGATCCATACTCCTTCGCCAAGTTAACCTGTTGGATGCTCCTCAGAAGAAGTACAGTTCCAGAGTTGATCTCGTCCACCGAAAGTCGACCTTTAACGGCGCAGATTTGGCTCTGCAATTTGAAATGAATCGATAAATGTATGCAAATACGCGCTGCAACTTATCGAAAGAGTTGAGGAATTTGCAGTTTGATGAACTGTCTATGCAAACGGCCCCAATTAGAGCCACAGAACGGCGCTCTGGAAGATCCTTTACTGAGTCTAGCAGGGACGGCCAATTTGGCGAGCTTTGCAGAAGGAATGGAGGCCCGTTAGCCCAAAGGGAATGTTCCAACAATTCTCTTGGGGTATATCCTCGCGACACGACGTCTGCCGGGTTCAAGTTTGTAGGAACGTGATGCCAGGACATGTCTTTCGTCATCTCCTGAATTTTCGCGATTCTGTTTGATATGAAAACGTTAAACTCCCCCGGAGGTTGCCGAATCCACGCAAACACAATGGACGAGTCCGACCAGCAATGAAAGGTGCAATCGAAATCTATGGCTTCCTTGGCGTTTACGATTAGCTCAGCCAATAAAAGCGCTGCGGAAAGTTCTAATCTTGGAATTGTTAAGGCCTTCAATGGAGCTACCCATGACTTGGCACAGAGCAGATGGACTTTCGATTCTCCATTGGTCTCCGATCGCAAGTATAGACACGCTCCATAAGCTGACATGCTAGCATCGCAGAATCCATGCAACTCAACGGAAGCCCTTCGTTGCAGTATGAATCGTGGGAATTTTAAGTTCTGTACGACCGATAACTGTGAGGTCAATTCCCCCCATGACGAAAGAATGGGCTCTGGCAGTGCATCATCCCAATCCACGTTCGCACTCCATAGAGATTGCAGAAAAATCTTAGATTTTGTGATAATAGGAGTTATTAAACCGAGTGGATCATAGAATTTGGCAATCGTCGACAATGCAACCCGCTTAGTGGGTCGTTGATTGGTTGGCAGTTGAGAAAAATGAAATAGGAGCTGATCAGAAGATGGATCCCAGACTAGTCCCAATCCCTTGGCGACATCCAATCCATCGTGAAATTTGATTAACTGCTCCTTGTCGCATTCAGATTCTCCTTCTAGGGCTGCTGACTGATTCGAACACCATTTGCGAATTGGAACGTGGCCTCGCGACAGTAGTTCCTTCACCTGACGACGAATTTCTCTCACCTCCTCAACTGAGTCCCCACCAGATATTAAATCATCAACAGAAATCTCTACGAACAATTTTTGCTCCAATAGGAAATGATTCCTCCTCATCGTAAGAGAGTTGATGCATGGCCCTTATAGCCAAGAAGGCCTCTGGCTTGGTTCCATAAGTCACCGTGTTCAATTTAAAAACACTGAACTCTTCCCTGGAGCTCTCTCTCCAAACGATGCACTGCAAGAAATCATCCGGGTACGAGACACGCACGCAACGGTACATCTTGCAGATATCTCCACAAAAGGCAACTTTAAAAAATCAAAAGCGAAGCAGTATATTGAAGATTTTTTGTTGAATTGCTGGTCCTGCCAGAAGTAAGTCGTTCAGAGAGCTACCAGAAGTTGATTTAGCAGATCCATCAAAAACGACACGAAGCTTCGTACTCGTGCTCTCCTGCTTATGTACGCAATGGTGGGGCAAAAAGAATTGTGTTTCTGGCGGTTTCTTAGTTACAAGAGACATGTGACCTAGGTCGTTATACTCCCTCAAAAATGCTGAGTACTGAGCTTTCAGGGCTGGGTTTCTATCTAATTTAGCTTCCAAACTCTTGAAACGACGACGAGCCAAGCAATAAGAATCACCTAAAGATTCGAATCCGGAAGTGGTCAAGAGACGAACAGAGTATTGGCCGTTTCCAAGTCGAATGCAATTTTCAGTAAAAAGTTGCTCACATCGCAAGTCTTCCGGCAATAAAGATGGCTTAGACGAAGTGAAGTCCTCAATTTCCCAAAATCGCTTTACAATGGCGGAAAGTGTGTCATCGGAATGATCAGCTGGGTCCTTCATGCTGGCTTGTAAAACCGATTTATGAGCTGGCATGTTCGATGATAACCCTCCAGAGACTATCCAACCAAGCTTGGTGTTCTGAAGAGTTGGCAAAGCCCTATCCAAATGAATTTGTCCCATAGAAATTATTTCGAAAAACAGCCCAGCGCAGAGTAAAAGGTCAATTCGTTGTGATTGATTGAAATTAGAGTCAGCGAGTGAAATGTTTTGCGGTATCCTCCACGATGTTGCATTTATATTGAAATGGGGTTGATAATCAGTAATACTGTGAGTCACAGCCGCTGTGAGTGCCGCACGATAGCTTGCATCCCGTGATTGCACAAGAATTTCGATAGTCTTATCAGAGATCATGGAAGATTCTTCTATCCCAGAAATCGACGTTTGCGATCTTCTGTGATTCAAGTTTAGTTGGCTAGCTAAGCGAGAGGTTATGAAGTTTAGCTGGGAGGCCGAATCTAAAATTGCTCGGTAAGGCATAAATGCTCCAATTCTATTTCTGACGTAGATAATAGCAGTTGGAAGCAACACGTAGTCGATCGGACAAGTATTTAAGGTTTTGGGTGGAGGGCTTGGTAAATGATGATTAAGATGCGATGATGTATGTGAACATGATACTAATGCTGATGAAGTAGATGGTAATAGCTGAGAGCTCGAGGATGGGTCGCATGATGGAGATGAAAATGAGGTTGATGTTGCGGATGGGTCATGGTTCATGTGTAATAATGAATGGTGCTTCATGCGACAATACTTGCAGTGAGTCGACTTGCATTGCTGCAAACTATGCCTCTTGCGCAAACAGTTGAGGCAATGGTGCAACTTCTTTGCTTCTCTATATCGAAGATTCGGACTCAAATTTAAAAATCGAGAACACTTTGGCAAATAATGATCCCGTGCATCGCCAAATAAACGTGCCAAATGATTTGAGTTAGTAGCAGATGCAATAAGTGTATTTTGGTTATATTTGTGCAAGTTTTTTCCCACCTGCTGGCCTGGTGTTTGAGTTACCAAGGCTTGATCCAAGTTTTCCATCATCCTGCACCTCTTTTCCAAAAACGACTCCATAGCATCCCTGGTAGACAGCTCAGTGATTGACAAATCCTCTTCCCATTTTTCCCGCGTCCTCTGATCCAGTTTCCGAGTGACGATGTGAATTAAAAGTCCATCCAAAATTTGTTGCGTATTGGCCAGGGTTCGAATTGCTCGCAGATGCGAATTCATGCAATCGCTCAGCTCCCGAAGACCCTTCGAAGATCCCTTCTCGACACCCCTTAAACCAAATATTGCCTGAACATGTGCCTGCAAGTGTAAAACTTTATTATTAAATCTATTAACCAGCAAATTCATAGCCTTTTTAAAATTAGCATTCGAGGGTTCGAGCGAGCGTATGGTTTCCAGAGCCACGCCGCCCAAACTCGAACGCAAATATTATAATTTTTCAATTTCGCTTAGCTCATCATCATTTCCGATGACCGTAGTGAAAGTCGCAAGAAAATCCGGCCACTCAGAGTAGGAGCCATGAAAACGAGCAATTTCCAAATTTGGCAACCGAGGCTTCCTAGATCGAAAAGAAAGATCCGCATTATTAGTGATGTCAATAGATGTTGAATTTGCAGCAGTTGAAGCCGGCAATTGTGACTTGCGATGAGCCGCTAAGCCTCGGCTTAGTTTCGCCTTCACATCCATGAAAACCTCAGCAAATTCAATCCGATGGTCGCTCGAGATCTATGCAAAATCCAGTCTTTCCAACGATGTCTGCGCAGAATCAAATGCCTGGTTTAAGGAATTGACCCATTCCATTCGCGCCGGCAAATCAGCTTCGTCAAACTGATTAACCGCATCAGCGTTTAAATAGCATTTCATCGAGCTCATTTGCCGCGAAGTAGACTGGGCTTTGACTCGGTAGTAGTCGACGTCACTTGTGGATTCATTTTGAGCCCGAACCGAGTTTTCCGTATCAGACATTTTTCAATCACGAGAAAGGAAAAAAAATTAAATGAACACAAAACACCGTATACCCTTTACCGCGAAAACGTGAAGGTTAACAAGCGTCGCCGAGATGCAACGGAACCTTTAACTTGGTTGTTGTTGTTCTTGCCGATAAATTGCCTGCCTAGCAACAGCGGATTATGTAACTGGCAAACGAATGTATGTATATATATATATATATATGTAATATGCGCTATTAACAAAGATTAAATACGATTCACTTTGTTAAGAATTATTTGCACAACACAGTTTTGGTGTTTTTTCACAGCGCAAAATGTACAAAAAATCAAACGGCCGGCTGTGCACTTTTATATGCACATCTGTATGTATGTTCGTATGTTTGTAACCGAATGCACGATAAAGACAGCGAAACAAAGCGTTTTTTTAAACTATATTAAACAATCGCGAGACCGAGTTGCAGACTCCGATTAAAACAGCTATCACGTCGGGGTCACAAAATGTTTGTGGGGAATACAACAAATATGCCACCCTTATATTTATAATTAATAACGCACGAATAGGTTATATTAAAATGTATAGCGTTTATTCGGAGCGGCAAACGGACTGTGAATGTGTAAAATGCTTGGCTCCAAGATCTTCATATAGGCATATGCAGGCTTACAAAGTAGTTGCTGAATAGATAAGCGACAGCTTTAGTGGTATAAGAAAGATGGCGAAAGATAAGCAGAGAGCGCTGCAGGTGCCGTCGTACACCTATGCGCGCATGACTAGGCGCTGGCGATCTGCTCCGAACATACCTAATGTAATTAATGTACCCAAAATTGGAGGTTTTCTACCAATCGTGCCGATCTTGACAGCCCTCAGCGCTCTTGGTAGTTTAGCAGGTGGTAGTGCAGCAATTGCAAAAACAATTAACAACGCGAGAATGGCTAAAGAAGATATGGAGGAGAAAAAACGTCACAACAGGAAAATTGAAAGTGTTGCTGTAGGAGAAGGATTATATCTCAAGCCCTATAGAAAGGGTTATGGTTTCTTTCTTAAGCCCTATAGTAAGGGGAAAGGTATTCAGAATCGAAAAAACTAATTTCTCTGCTACCCAATAGTCCACTATCAAATATCGACATTATACATTTTGCTAAGAAATATATCCCACATTTTAGAGGGGTGTTTATGAGAGATCTACTCCCAGAAGCACCAAAAACTAGGGAGTATAGTAAAGTATAGGCGGTATAGTAAACCTAGATAATTCACGATCAAGTTGTACACGTTGGGTTGCACATAATAAAAATAAAAATAATATACATTGTTTCGATAGTTTTGGAAACCTTCAGCCACCTAGAGAAGTTGTGAAATACTTGGGACATAGAATACAATACAACTACAATAAAGTACAAGACTTTGATACATACAACTGTGGACACCTGTGCCTCGCTTTTCTACTTTCTTTCGTAGAAGATGTGGAGTCAAAACCGGTATATTTAAATGGTTAATTTAAATTTTGGGGGTTGAAAGTCAATGTATGGGTACGTGTATGTGTAAACTCTGTATAGTATAAAAAGTTCACCTGAACGCGTTCAAATTCACAGTCTAAGTTTTTACTTCACATCGATCGTCATCTAGAGGACAAGAATTTTTGATCATTTTAACAAAAAAAAAAAAAAAAACTATAACTGCTCATATCGGCTCAAAACAGCTGGTGACAAACAGCTTATAACAACTAGTAAACAATTAGTTAACAGCTACTAAACAGATAATAACCATCTAATAACAGCTATGAACCAGCTAAAACAAGTAGTAAGCAACTACGAAACAAGTACTGAACAACTGGTAAACAGGTAGTAAACATCAAAATACAGCTAAATACAACGTGGAACAACTGTCCCAAGTCCAAAAACCTCAACAACCTTCATGAATCAGGAAAACCAGATGAACATTGTAGTTAAAGAGTTCAATAAATTTAATAAAAAGACACTGCTATCAAAACAAAGTTTGGAGAATCTGTTGCTCTTGAGTTGGAGGAGCACATTCTGTACATGCCGGAAAGGTACACCTCTCTTCAAGATGATATCATTAATGAAATGGTTGATGGAAAATTTAATATTTCTAAAAGTAATGACAATTTGTATTTAGAAATAAGTCAGTAATCATTAAAATGATTGAGATTTTAAGAATATAACAATATGTATACTTTTTTTTAAATATAATGAAGAAAATGTATCTAATCTTTTTTTATTCGGAAATGGTACATATATTATTACAGATTTTGGCGTTCCCTAAACAGTATTTGTTTAGTAACTGAGGAGTGACTACATGAATTTCGGAAATTTTAAATCTATCACCTATAAAGTTTGTAAAATATACTACAAAGAATATTTTGTCACAGTTAACCAAAGCTAGATTTGCTTTGAAGCGAAAATTCGATGATCTCAAACAAGTCAAAAATCATACGAACTTACAATTGGAGGAAACTTTTAAACCTATTACTGAGCCCTTACATGAACTTGTTAAAGAAAATAAAAAACAAAAGATTTCTAATGTAAAAGATAGTATAAAAGTAAAGCGGAAAATGAAGCAAATTAAAAAAAAAATGATGATGAGAGAGAGCTTGTCGATTTCTACTTTACAACTAATGAGACAGATCTGTAGTCTAATCGAAACATAACTCCACCAAGGTCTTTCGATGATAGTGATTCCTATAATCAATTCTTTTCACAGACGAATATAGAGGAAGATATAGAAGATGAGAAAAAGGAGACGGAAAAAAGTGAAGAAAAAGGGACAACACCTATACATTGGTAAATACAGGAGAGGCCGATTTGGGTGTGGATGCAGAGCTAGAAGATAATAACACAAGATATAATTATTATTTTAATTTCAGTAATTTAACCAGAGGAAATGTTTTGAATAAAGGTTATGGACCTAAAAAAAAGTGCAAACAATTCATTAACATTGGGAGATAAAGAATTAAAAACTAAGGATAATAAAATAACACTTTCCAGCGGAATGAGTTGTGATCTGACTCCTGCTCTGTACTCTCTAATTTTTCTTAGTAAACCTGAAAACTATGATGATCAAGACTTGAAAAATGTATACAAAAATTATTTTAGAAACGAATATACATACAGTAAGTCTTAAACCTAATAAGCGAATCAAGGGTTCACGAGCATACAAATATAGCCATGTTGTTAAGAAGTTGATAGACAAAGATTTTAGTCCTACAACGTCTACTCCACTTCGCTCAAAAACAGGTTTTGGTTACATGACTCTTCAGAAATGAAATCCAAACTATGTATATTGGAATGATGTAAATGAGTTAGTCGAACGATTTAAAATTTTAGTACCATCAAAAGGAGCGGGTAACACCAGCCACAATAACGAAATATTTTCAATAGTAGAGGAATTGCGTGAAGAAAGGATTATATTTTAATGGGTATAAATAGGAAGGACAAATATGTTTTACATTTATAAACATCATGTCTGTCGACAAGTTTGGACATTTTTCTGTTGATAAGCAACAATCAGAAAATATAAAAAGACGTGTTAATTCTACTGAGGGATTATTCATCGATGACGACGGTAATCTAAATGCTCAAAATAAACGTATCAAAAACGGATCTAAGCCTTTAGACAACAATGATCTAGCAACGAAACAATATAATGATGAGATCCTCGGAAAGTTGGAAGAAGATTTAAGAAAAATTATAACTCAAAATGTTAATCGTCGACTCACAAAAATTAAAAGCTTAGAAAATAAAATTGAATTGAAAAATTAGAGGGCAGACAGAGCTGACCAAATTTTTGTCAAAATTCTGGAAAAGATTAAAACCATTGAGGACTATATTTAAATATGTAACAAACCCGATATCATTACCGAAAGAAACACAATTGAGTTAGAAGGTGTCGCTTTTCAGCCTATAAGAAGAATATGATTAAGCGAGAAATCGTAAATGAAATAAATGCACGGACCATCTCGAAAAAACTTTCAAGAAAGATGAGGGATTACAAGGGGTATAAACGATCTGTGGCAAGCAGATTTGGTTGAAATGGGAGCCTTTTCGAAATCTAATGATGGGTACCGATACTTGTTGACTGTTATAGACACATTTTCGAAATATGTTTGGGGTGAGGCATTAAAATAAAAAATGCAAGTGATGTTTCCCAAGCCATGGAGAGAATATTTAAGTCGGGTCATGGAACACCAAAAAAACCTGCAAGCTGATGATGGCACTGAATTCTTTAATTCTAAATTTAAGGTATTAATGAAAAGTTAGAGGATAAATCATTATTCAACCTTCAGTACTCTAAAAGCACCAATAGTTGAACGTTTCAATAGAACTCTTAAAGAATTAATGTGGCGTGAGTTTAGTTTCAATGGAATATAAGTGGATAGGTATGTATAAACAATTAATTAATAAATATAATAATAGAAGGCATAGAACAATAAAAATGAGTCCAAGTAAAGTAATTCTTCCAATGAAAAACAAATATTACAGACATCGTATAATCACCTGAAAATATTTGTTGCAAGTAAATTCCGGAAGGGGGACCATACACAAAACTATACAACTGAAATCTTTAAAATTAGAAAGGTGAAAAAAACATACCCTAAAACATACTTTCTTGAAGATTTAGATGGTAGCCCGATTCAGGGCGGATTCTATAAAGAAGAACTGAAAAAAACACGATTCCCCCACACATACCTAGATGAAAAAGTTGAAAGGCGAAAGGGAAATAAAGTTTTGGTTAAGTGGCTCGGGTTTTCAAAGACTAGCTGGATAAATAAGAAAGACATTTTGTAGTATAATAAATGATTTATTTAATTAATTTTTATTTATATATTTATCTTATCTTATATTAACTTTAATATTAATATTTTTGTACAATGTTTTAAACTAAAATTAAATATAATAAAAATACTTTTTACAAATTCAAAATCATATTTTCCAAAGTCTCGATAATAATAAAACATCTTCATTTCAACTGCTTTATAAAATAGTTCTTTTTGAATATGTTCCTTTTGAAATTTAAGGCTATCTAATGATTCTCCATCGTTCACATAATTATTTTGTATCATCTCACCCAAGCAAAATGAATTTGATTCTAGCCATTCAACATTTTCTAAAATATCTTTTTCGATTAATCTCTGATGTTATATTGATGTCGTACCATGGTCTTCATTACTTATCTCTACAAATTGTGTTTCATTAGCATTAAAGTTTTCTTTTGTTATCTTTGCCACAAAGAATTTTTTATTTACTTTAACAGTAGTTATTTTGTGTGCTTTTGATCTAAACATTGTTCTATTACCATATAGTGAGGCCCCAGATAGTGTTCAATTGTAAGATTTCGTGAACTCACTTGCTTTATTATGTGAAGATTCAACTTGATCTATTCTATAACAATAAACCTTTGCGCACAGACCTACAAATTCTGTCACGAGTTTACCGTTAAGCTCATCTTTAAAAAAACCTAAGCTTTTTTTGTTAACTCTTTTGAAATTATATAGATTAATTCTTTCTTTCTGAATAGTCCCATGTATCAAATTTTGTTTCAAGATCATTACGAATATCTTTATAAAAATCCTCAGTTTTTATTGTATAGATAAATGAATCAGTATCCATATAATTTAAGAGCAACTTTTCCTGAAACTTTGGCTTCATATATTGAGAGTGAAAATCATACATTTTCCATTTCGATAAGTCTAATACTGCAAATCCCAAATACATTGGCTTATTAAATAGGACGGACAACCTTTTCATTTGAATTGCATAGAAACTATCATTAATTTTAGTTACACTATGAAAAATGGATTTTGAAATTAATGTGCTTTTCGTCCAGTCTTCGTTCTATCCGGAGCTTCCCATGTACTAATATGCTTAATATCGACCCTGCGCTCGGGATCTTCCATTGTTTTTCCGTATACAGAATTATTCATTAATTTAAAAATCTGTTTCAAATTTATTTTTTTTCATTTTGTCTATGTAAAGTATTTAGATCCATGTAATTCTTCAACCAAGGTTTTTGTAAAAACTGAACTCCTCTATGGATCTTTTTCAGTGCTAACCCAATCTGTATACATTGTTGCAAATTCGGATAATGTATTACATAATTGTTCTTATTTCCCAGGTCAGCAATTAATTTTTTTACCTTATTTTCTTTTGAGGCCAGACAATTTGACGGACAAAATGGAAGATCATGTTAACGGTACGGATATATTAAGTCCACTTCCAAAAAATAACCGTATTTGCTATCAAATGGAATACTATGAATATCAAAATTGTCTATGTCTGCAGTAGACATCCACTTAAAGTCCTTATATGGTAAAGGTTGTGACATTTCCCAACCATACAAGTTATTCGCATCCACATACATTAAAAATGAAGACTCCTTCGAGGAATCATAGTCTGACAAATATTTATTATTTGCTTTTGTATATCTATGACAACATTGAACTAAACCACCTCGAATGCTACTTTGAATAAATTTATACATATCTATATCTGTCAGCAATTCAAGTTGAATATTTTTAGTTTTCAACATTTCCTCTCAAGATAGACCTGGTGTCGTAAAATACTGAGCTGGGTCAAGTGAATAAATTTGCATACAAATTTTTCGGAAGTTTTCAAAAATGTCAGTTAAAAGGAATACATCAGTTTTCAAATATAATTCTAAATAATCTTTAAGAGTGGAACATGAGAAATGGGACCAAACTTTAAGAGCGTGATCATAATCTTCCTGAAAGCATTCCCTTTCCGTTAAATTACTATAGAATGCTTGCCTTTGGGGGAGGGAAGTTTCCTCGAGTCAACTAGCGGAATCTAAATATTCATAGGGAAATTTACCATTCTTACGCATTAGACGAAATTTTATATCATTACTAAAAAATGACTTTACAGTATTCATTTGATCATCAACCAAATTAGAAGCAAGGGTATCTAAACTTGATGGCATAAATCTATATGCATCGAGAAAACGAATTTCAAAACTATTTCCACTTAAACATTTCATTTTTTTTGGGACAGAAATATAGTTTTCCTTATTTATTGGTATTACGGAAATTCCACCGAGAATCTTTCCCAACTCTTGAATAAATAAATGACAGTCGTATTTCGAAAAATTATGAAAAAATACTGTTAAGAATTTGTTACCTTTATAATCCAAGTTACATTTAGAGTGGGCTGCACCTCTAAAGCGACCTGTGAAATGACAATGATCTTTAACCCTACCAGTCCCTAAATCTTTCTGACAAATAGAACAATTCAATGAATTATCAAATTTTTGCTGGTCATTCAAAGTAATTTTCATAGGAACTATTTTATGTAAGTAGTCATCACTCAATTTAGTTAAATTTTTTATCAAGGAATTTACAAAACTTTTTCCTGATTTTTTTCCTGTTTCTAAAACAAATTTATCTAGCTTAGAATCAAATCAAAAATCACTTCAAAATTTTTTGGTTCCAGAATGCATTTAAAATCCGCGTAGACAACACATGGAACTTGAAGCTGATGTTGAACTTGGGTAAATTCTAGTGTGTTATTCTGGGGGTGCGGCATCTTTGAAACCTTCCTACTGCAGAGCGTCTTGTCTTTCAATGCAGCTTCCTCGTTTCCGGGAAAATTCACATTGCAGAAAAATTGCTCCTTCCTCTGATTTCCTCTTTTAGCAGTCCATAGTCTTTGAAAGAGAAATATATACAAATTATTTAATTGCTTAAAAGAGATAAAAATGATTAAAAGAATTTACCTTGAAATATTTGTAATGTACATGTAATGTCCATTTCCACCTTCTTTTTTCCACTTCCGGTTGAAAAAGTGGTCCAATTATTTCCCTCGTCTCTTCATTATATCCGAATACGTTTAAACTCATATGAGTATTCTTTTTTAAAAAAATGTTTATAAATTTTATTTTAAGGGGTAAAGTCAACCCTATGAAATCTAATCTTCATCACTTATACGAATTATCTCCACCGATATATCAATATTATATGCCGAACATCTTTGCTGTTAACATTTTTCAAGGCAGAAATCAACGCCCATTTAAAACAATATTGATCATTTTCGTTACAAACATTAACTATTGCTTTTTTTGTCAAAAGGAAACGATGTAGTGGTATGAAGGACGAACCAGCCATCGGTGTATAATGATTCACATTAATTTCCAAGCGAATCAATTTTATAAGAGACCATCCACTGTCTCTCTCTTGAAATTCTTGAGTTTTAGAAATTATTTCCATGGTATGTTCATGATAGATACATTCTAAATCAGAATCTTTATTCATGATCGTCATTTTACTTTGAAAACTTTTCATTTCAATTTCTTCAGGTTCATCTTTAAAAAGTATATACTCTGCAAACAGTTCAAAGTTTACTTTTGCTGAAGTATATCTTTCTAATAGAATGCTGAGATGAGGTAGCAGGGACAATCCAGCTTCACTCAAGAAACTCTCAGGTAAGATCAAGTCCGATCCATCGTTTACATGCAGTATTCTTCCCTTGAATCCCTCAGAAATTTTTTTGACTCTTCCGTCAAGGGGTTGAATGGCATTTCGCTTATGCAGCTCCCAACGGACATGGTTTGCCCACTTATTCTTTTGCAAGAAACACTTGCAGGATTGACAATACTGATTTTGGTTATTCATTTTATTTTATTCTTTAAGTTTAAAATTTTTTTTCACGATCACTTTTGCACTTTTACTTAAGTTGTGTTTGACGTAGCAGAGTATCCCACATCAAGACTATTTTTGGTAGACTAACTATTGTCCTCGATCATTTATAGTGTTTGAAGTGGGCGTGAACGATAATATTGAAGATGAGATGTACATACTTAAGATTTTTTTAAATTCAAAAACTTAGGTAATTCTAGTAGGTTACATCGACTATTCATTGGTTAGAAGAGATGAGAAGTATTGATTTTGAAAAATATTTGGTACAAGTGTAACCAATAGGACACCGTCAAATCGATAAAGGAAACACAAAATCATAGAATAAAGGAGAGTGTTGGTTAGAAGAGGTCGCACATACTTTGCTGCAGGTGGGAAAGGAAAGATTTTGTCAATTTATACACACAATCATACTCAGGTAGCCAATAGGGGACAGTTTGGTAAAAATCATTTGGAGTTTGGAAAAAAACAATGATTTTCATTTGTTGAATTTCGAGAATGTACATCTTTGGGTAAAAGAAGAGGAAAAATAAAAGATTTTCATTTGTTGAATTTCGAGAGTGCACATTGTTGAACTAATAAGCTTTTTTATTAGTTTTTGCTAAACTAAAATACGAATTTCAGGTTGCTTTATGCTTGTTAACAATTTATTAGCGAGAGAGAGTACAGCAGGCGAGACGAGAGTTCATTTAATGTCGAGATCATAATTAGTACTACTTTTAGAAAGGGACAGCCAGCCGAATGCTGGGCCCAAGAATGCAGGTACACAAAAAACGAGAGAGCTCGATAGAGAGAGCTTTCGCGATGCAATTAATATAAGAGATCGAATTAAGTTAATTAGCTGCTGCGGCTGCGTGACCCGGCACACATCTTTGGGTAAAAGACGAAGATGAAAACCTATATAAAATTTCCTTCTAAATTGTGTAACCATATTTAAAAGTGTAAGACGAGATTGATAGACAACATGCATTCAGTTAAAATAAATAATTTTCTGAACGCATTTGACGGAATTCTGTTCAATGCTCACTGTGTACGGCTCCAGTTCATACAATATGAATAATATCAATAATATACAAATATCTATTCATGGAAACCATATGAGCACCTGCGTGTGGACCAATTATGCAGCCACCGAGGGAGTTGATATGTACTTGTGTATGCCATCGAATTTCGGATTACAAAAAGGAAGCACTCAACGTTATGAATATATACTATAATCTAGAAAAAAGAATGAAATAACATAATAAAACATGTTCGCAAAAACAAAATAAATGAATATTATTATGCTTAAAATAAACTTCTGACTTTTTATTTCCAGTTAAAATTACAGGTACGGAGAATGGAAAATATTTCCTTGACTGAGACATGTCGGCTACTTGCGAGTTGTTGCGCGGTCGTGATTTCAACCCCTATTATGGGATCGTATTAGAGCTAGCAATCAGCCGTGAGGTCGTTGGCGTGAGGCCTATAATATTATCAATGAGCATGCGCCTTCTGGGTTGTGCATGTGTCTCTTTTATTGCGGTCAGGTAATTGACAGGTGCTCATGTTCGGGTAGCTCTTGCTTGAATCCCTTTTATGCTTGTGGAAAGGAGAGAATCTTAGACAATTTACCAGTTAAACGTTCTTGGGCGGAAACAAAAATGTGTATTTGAAAATATTCCGCATGTGTGAATCATTAACTTGTGAGATTTATTTTATTGGGGTTCTTTTGATTTCTAAATTAGTTTTACAATCATAGAAAACATTATTCCCCAACATGATCGGACATGTTCCTCTAAGATAACCATCTTTGAATACTTTGGGTGTGCGACCTTTCCCACGTGCACAGCAACACCTGTGATAATGAGGCAAAAGGGTACGTGATCACACCTTTCCCCAACATTAATAAGCTAATTGTCCCAGAATCCGCGTTTGCATACTACTCGATATACGTATGTATGCACACTGTACATATGTACATATGTGGGGTTCGAATAGCGGAATAACGTTGCGGGAACAGTAAAGACTTCGCTTATGTTTGTTTGTCGGTGTGTTTGTTTGTCACCTGCACAACTAAACTGCAAACGATTTGCTGGAGTAAATTTGTGGATATTGTAAGTTTTTTTAATTTTAGAAATAAATTAGCCGTACTTATTTGTATGTCGAGAAAAGTAGTTGGAGTGGACTGTATTAGAAAGAGTAGTAAGAGTGAACTATATTAGATTGTTTTTGTAAATATACACACGCAGCTGGAACACAGTAAAAAATAAAGAGTGCAAATCTTAAGGAAAAATTGTATGATCGGGAATTTTTTACTGTGGCTGAGTTATATTTTACACACAATTAAAATTGAAATTATACTTGAGAAATATTTAAGTTGAATAGTAGCACTAAAATATATACTGGAATTGTTTCAAGTGCACCATTATGGGCAAAAGAAACTGGAATATTGTCGGGCACAAATAACGGAATGTTAATACATATATTCAATGCCGTTGCGGCGGATTAATCACTTTTCGACTTAAACAATATATTATACAGAAAGTTAGTCGAAATAGGGTTTGAAAAATTGGCTGTATGACCGGCAATTATAGTAAGTGGAACTTATCTGGAGCGGTTCAGGCCTGCTGGGACAAAATAAAAGGAAACTCCAGGAGAGGAAAATTCAAAGATTTTGAAATCCGGCTTCGACTGGACCAAAATGTTGGAGCGGGGCGGCTTGATCGTTGGAAATAGATGAAGCCCCAAGATCGAATGGTCAAAAAAACACGGGAGTATTTTGGGGTTTTTACGCGACGTGCGTAGATATTTATTGGATCACTTGGAAAAGAGACTACTTAAGCCTCACTTAACTTAAGCGCTCCAGAGCAGAGCAGAGACTTAGGGGAGAGATGGAGAGGGAGAGCGGACGGCAGTGCGAACGCGCGAGATGTAGACATCTGGATAAAACTGCCGCTCGACACTGCCTTCTGAAATTAAACGCCCTTTTGACGTAAACATTCTTCCCCCACTTGCAAGGACACCCGTAGCAAGAACCTCAGGATATTAGGATCAGGAATATGTTGGAAGTGAAGATCGGTCGTCCATATGTAGGAGAGTGTGGTGAGCCTTTCCACACTTGTGGCAGTGATGACCACTGCGGCAGGAGTCCTTGGAATGATTGTGAGCCAAGCAATTGGAGCAGTACTTCTGGATATGTACTTCCTGAAGCCGATTCTGGGGGGTTAGCCGTAGAAAGTGGTGGTACTTCCGTAGAGGATGGATCTTTTGGCAGACTCGGCATTGGTAGGATTTAATACCTCGAGTACGTCTGCCATCAAAGGCGGGGTATGGAACCCAATATTCGGATGGAGTATTCTTGGGAGGGACTTTTTGTACGGAAACTTGTGCTGAATAGGACGAAATGATGTGTGGAACTGAGGCGGATACTGGCCTTGGAGGGTCGGATGGAATCGGCGGAGTAGTAGGGCCGCTGTTTCGATGCAGCAATGTGTGATGCCGATCTTGGCAAGTGAGACAGTTGTGAGCGCTTGTGCAATCCCGGAATTGATGGCTGCTTGCAAAACAATTGGAACACAACTGCTTTCTTTGAATATATTCTAGGAGATCGTCCACCGTCATTTGTAGGAAGCGTGGACATATACGCACGGGGTGGTTCTTCTTTTTATTATTATTATTATTTATTGTTTTAGGCTTCCTAACGCTACAAGTTTTATAACTTATAAATTTCAGCGCTAGTCACAACTGGTAAACATATTTAAATTTGGACAAAATTGGTTCTTAAATCTAATGACATACATTGTTACATTTATTGTTGAACATTTAGATAAATAGAAATGAAGTTAAATCGAAGTTAAAAAACTAAGGAAAAGGTTTTGGGGATAAGTCGCAATGTTAATATAGGATAATATACCTTATAGTAGACTAGAACTGCTATTTTTTAGGTTAAAAAACTAAGGAAAAGGTTTTGGGGATAAGTCGCAATGTTAATATAGGATAATATACCTTATAGTAGACTAGGACTGCTATTTTTTAGGTGTGAGAGAAGTTTTGTCTTAAATAGTGTTGCGCTCCTAGTTTCTTTTATGTAGTTCGGAAGCTCGTTCCACGTTCTAATCGCATTTATAAAAAATTGTCTATTTGAAAGCAGAAACCTGTGTCGGATGCAGATAATATTCTTTGTTCGTGTAGATCTGGAGAATTGTAATTTTTCAAATAAGTACGATGGCTCCCTGGTGTATATAATTTTGTGTAAAAAGGTTATTGTTCTACTTTTCATATAATCTGCCAAGCTTATATCAAATATCTTGTAGGAAAATTGAGTTACATGGTCAGATCTATGCAAATTAAATATAAAACGCGCAATACTGTTGTATGCTATTTTCAGCTTATGTTGACTTGCTACATCACAATTTGCATAGATCTCTAGACCATAAAAGAGTGTGGGTATTATACAAGACTTGGCAATTAGAAGACGCACACTAACAGGTAAGGAACATTTAACTAGTGACAAGGATCTTATTAGTCCGTATGTTTTGCCTACAGCTTTGTTTACGTGGTCATTCCAGTTCAAGGTTCTGTTAAATGTGATACCCAAATTATTGGCGGTTTCCACGTACTCAATTGGTGTTTTGTTAATCATCAAGGGGAACAGTTCAATATTGCATAATTTCTTCTTAAAAATGATTAAGCACTTTGATTTCAATGGATTGATGGCTAGACCGTTGTTTTTTGCCCATTCATTTACTCTTCCAAGCTCCATTCTACAAATATCTAAACACTCACTAATTCTGTTTAAGGGACGACTAACATACATCTGAACATCATCAGCATATAAATGGACATTACATTTCGACAGCACAGAAGGAAGATCATTTATATATAGTGTGAATAGTGTGTGTGCGAACACAGTTCGCAGCCTTTGGGTATCGGAACTAGCCTTGTGTTGAAGGAATTTATTTATGGAAATTCTGCCACTCGATTTGTGTCTTTGGACTGGACGTGGTGTAAATTGGCAGATCGGAAGCTATCGACGGCCTCAAGTGTTCGATGGCGCTCTGTCAAATAGGAATCAAGCTCAAGCCACGTAGGAATTTCGGCATTATTTTGGATGGACTGCTCCCATAATGAGAGAGTTAGCTTTTGTAGTTTTGTCGAGCACATATAAACCAGGACAGGGTCCCAATTCTCAATATTAACACAGGAAAATTTAAAGAAAGTTAAGCAACCTTGAAAAGAGCGTTGAAGTTCCTTTAAGGCTGCTCCTGACTTCTGTGCTATGGATTGCACATTAAAAAAGTGTTTTCAGGTGACTGTTCACCTGCAATCGCTTATTTTCGAAACGTTCAGTTAGGTTATTCCAGGCTGAGGGAAAGCCATTATAGGTGAGTGGGGATCTTGAAACTATGTAATGAGCTTCGCCACTTGTTTTTGAATTTAAGTGGAGTAATTTTTCAACGGGCGTTAGACTCGGATTGTCTATGTATATTGCCGTGAAAAGGTCCCGGAAAGTCGGCCAGCGAAGATAATCGCCAGACCTCTGTGTCGATAGGAGGGAGCCAACAGCCATATGACGTGGAATATTGGGACGGAGTTACTGGAGCTTGAGGTATTTGAGACGACCATTTTTGGATTTGTTCCATCAGCTGCGCGGCAAATATTTCATAAGTGGAGTACGTTTGGTAATACTTGGAGTTTAGTAAGGAATTCGTGTCTTCTACGCTCTCGCCTGCAGCCACAATGCAGTCGGAGCATATGTCGTATGCTGCCTTTACCGTTTGCCACAAGGAATTGAAGTGATCGCGTCAGATTTTACATGCGGATAACGTTGGGGTAGGAGCACCTGGAGCATTGACAGTGGCCTCAAAGTGGATCAGACAGTCAGCTGTAGCCATACATCGGGTTAAAGCGGATTTTACTGATGTTGCCATGACGTAAAATAATTTAGAATCTTAATTCAGAAGTAATTAATTAATTAATATTCAGCAGGTGTTGCTGTACACGGGAGAAAGGTCGCACACTTCCCCCCCTTGACAATATAGATCATGAATCCTTTCCCTCATTATCAGCAATTAAAATTTAGCAGGTTTTGCTGTGCACGTGATAAAGGTCGCAAACCCAAAACATCTAAAGATGGTTGCCTTAGAGGGACATGTCCGATCATGTTGGGGAATAACGTTTCCTATGATTGTAAAACTAATTTAGAAATCAAAAGAACCCCAATAAAATAAATCTCACAAGAAAAAATTTTGTTTTTCGCATCAGAATGTTTAACCGGTAAATTTTCCAAATTCTCTCCTTTCCACAAACGGGTCATAAACATATCATAAAAGAGATTCAAGCAAGAGCTCCCCGAACATGCGCACCTGTCTTTTACCTGACCGGAATAAAAGGGACACATGCACAACCCAGAAGGCGCACGCCCATTGACAAAATCATGGGCCTCACGCCAACGATCACACGGCTGACTGCTAGCTCGAATACGTTCCCATAAGGGTTGAAATAACGACCGCGCAACAACTCGCAAATAGCCGACATATCTCACTCAAGGAAATATTTTCAATTATTCGAACCTGTAACTTTAACTCGAAATAAAAGGCCAGAAGTTTATTTTGTAGCATAATAATACATTTATTCATTTATTTTGGTATTGCGAACATGTTTTATTATATATTAAAATTAATTTTCTGCTTTGATTCCGGCGATTTGAATAGAAGAGGTAGGCGCACGTTTCCGACGTCAACTCAGGATTACAAAATGTAAAGTGTTAACCAAAATTCGTAGTTTTCTGATCATGTCCACCTCGATTCATGTACATAGTTTTTGTTTTTAGAAGGTATTGAAAATGCTGACCAATTATCTGTCCTTTAAATTGTTCAATAAATTGGTCAATTTCCTCATGAAACTTCATTTGGTTAATTTTGTTTTCTTGCACATCTTTACACATCTAGTCTCAACTTTAAAATAATGTATAAAAATTTTTTTATTGTTTTGGAGCTACCTTTAAAAAACGTCAAAATAATAAATGCATTGTTAAGAGCATAGTAGGATGTATTTGTATGTTCTGGATAAATTTTTATTGTATGTTCTGGATCAGAATTGTTGTCGCTGGTGGGCGGCTTATCGCGAGCGGTGGTTGTTGTTGTTGCAGGGGGGTGGGTGGGGGGTAGGGGGGTGTTCTGGAGTGTGCTGGAGTGTTCTGGAATGTTGTGGAACTCTCTGGGGGCCGCGCTAACTTCCCCTCCAACTGCCCCCTCCCCGCTTGTCCGCGGAGTTCGCGACCGCGCTCACTCCCCCTCCCACTTCCCCTCCCTCTTGTTCACGGAAACGATATATAAAGCGCCAAGTGTAGTACGATTAACCAGTCCACGTCCAGTCCAGTAGCAACCGTAACACAATGTCTCAATCGACTTATTCTACACAAGCAGAGGAGCTCGTTAGCAAAATTACGCTTGTTGAGCATAGTGGAAACCTACAGAGAACAGAAGAGCATACTAATAGCTTGACAAGCAGCGACCAAAAGTACAAAACCACTTGTCCTCCTACTGCTGCATTAAGAGTAATAAACAAGTTGGAGCAAAGAAGAGCCACCAATGTAATTCAAATCGTGGCAGCGAAAATGAGAGAACTAAAAATAGATATTTGGACGATCGCAGGACGTTTTGCTACTTATGTACTGGGATATACAAACCACTTCGAGGATATTGACGTCTTCTATGCAGCACAAAAACGTGGACGTGAAGCTATTGAGTTCGAGGATTGCGACTTCAATATTGATCTAGTTGCTTTTGAACTAGATCCAAAATTGAATAATTTGCAGTTTATAACGGCTTTCCTACTAAGTTTCGACCTGCCTATTTGTCGTGCTGCGCTTTCACTTGACGGAGATAAAATACGCGTTTTAAATTTAACGCAATATACTTTGATGCATAAACCAGTGTGGAGGAAAACCCCTGCTCGCGAAGCTAAATACAAAGAACGCATGCGAGAAAATACAATTAAATTGAGCGCAAAAGAAGAACTAGTAACCGAAGCAATAGTACTTACCACTTTACAAACGGGCATTTCACTCGACGATTTTCTATATCCAACAAAATAATTCAACTATAAATAGCATCCACAATATTTACTGTGAAGGTCTTACTATTCAAATATTATTCCACTATTAATATATTAACCACAATTATTATACTTATATTGTTCACGAATTAAACAAATATATTAACCACAATTATATTGTCCAACACACTTATTTATTTATTATTGTACAAGTATTAAATAAATTTATTAACCACAATTAATCTACTAAATACTTTGTGAATTATTATCGTCTATCAAGTCTCTCTCCCAAATCCTGATACCGTTGCATTAATATGTACACTCCTACTTTAAATCATTTTCTAATGTTACGCGATATCTTCATATCAGTATCTGATATATGTGCTCCTACTGTCATTAATTTTCTCATGTTTCTTAAGGTTTTTAGTTCAAAGTCTGGTAGAATATCTTCATATTCAATACAAAATTCGTCAATTTCTTTTTTTAGTTTGTCCACATCAGCTGTATTGACACAGGTCTCTACCTCGTAACTGCTCATTTCTTTTTTTAATCTGTAACTCGCACCGTAAATGTCGTCATCGTCTTCGATAATAATATTAGGATTTTTTGTCAAGTTTTCGCGCAAAAAGCGATAGCGTTGCATTAGATTGAATAAATTGCCCCCTGATGGGTCTATAGTCTCCTGGCGTCAGTACTGTTCCTACTGTCAAAATTTTTTTAATGGTGCTTAAGGTTCTTAGGTCGCTGCTAGATATAACATCATCGTAGTCCCTACGAAATTCTTCAATTTCGTCCTTTAATTCTTCAATTTCTTTATCGGCAACAGCAACTACGTCTTCTATGTTGTTAGATGCTCGTTTAGCAAGAGAGCTAACAATGGTGGTGGTGGTGGTGTTGGTGCATCTAAGCATCTTATTGGGTCGCGGATCTTCCTTTTCAGCAGCAGCAGCAGTACCATCTTCAGTATCAGCACCTTCACCATCAATGTTAGAGTTAGAAACTTGCGTTTTGGGGTCCTTTATTTTTTATTGCAATTTTAAATTTTTTTTTTATTGTCTAGGCGCAGCAGGTATGGTTATGGTGGAGACCTACGTTATCATCCTCAATGGTGTCCTCAGGAACTTGAGTTAAGATCGGGAAGACATCGTTGTCTTCTTTTTCTTCTTTTTCTTCTGAGCTTACGTAATTGGGGGTGTTGTACTACACGCATTTAGCACTGCCGCATCGAAGCATTTTCGGTAGAGGTTTTTTGTTTTTATTTTGTTCTTCTACCCCCACGCTAAATTTTTTTGTACTTGAGTAGGTGGCTTGCTGAATTTTTTTTTTAAGTTGTGTGTGTGATAACGAAGAAAAAAATGCGATTTAAATTTATACCAGCTGTGTGTGGTGTGTGCGATAACAGTATGCTTTGAGGGAAAAAAAATGTGATTTAAATTCCCAAGTTCGCAATAAGTGTGTGTACACACACACACAATCACTTGCAATACAAAGTATGTGATTTTCTTTTTTTATTTATTTTTTTTGTTTGATATGCCTTTTTGAGCACCGGATGTTTGTGTGTGTGATAAGTAAACTTAAAATTCAAAAACAAATAATTAATTTTTCTTTATTTCTTCTACCCCCACGCTCAATTTGTTTTTATTTGAATTTTTTTTAATTGTTTGTGATAACGAAGAAAAAACATGTTTTTTTAATAAAATTGCCTTTTAATTTTTCTTTTTTAGATGTGTTATAAAAAAATTTTCGAGATCAAATCTAGAGTATTTAATTTCCGTTTGATAGGGAATTTTTTCTTGCGCTATTCCGACGACGACGACCCCAAAGTACAAAAATAATAATATCAAAACCATAATTATTTTTATTTTTTTTTTTGTATTTTATTAATTTTTATTATGCGATTATATACTTTCCCTGTGCGCGAATGCTTAGCGACTAGTTTTTACAGAATTGTGATTAAAGTAAAAATGCATGTATGTCTATATATTACATAGGTATAAAGATTATAAACTTGTTTTCATCTTTTTGTCGTCTCTCTCTCTTGGGCTCTGGCTCTGGGTCTGGATCTCTCTCTCGCTCTACTGATTATCGGGTATTAGCTGCATCTGTTTTGGGCTCATAGCTTAGCAACACTAGTTTTAAATGCATGAGTAAAGTATGTGTATATATATATATATATAAGTATAAGAAAGATTAAAACATTTTTTTCTTGTTTTGTCTGCTCTCTCTCTCTCTTTTCTCTCTCTTGGGCTCCGGCTCTCCACTGATTATCGATTATTGGCTGCGTCTGTTGTTGCCTCGCGACCAATAGCGCGTGCCCCCCCTCTCTCTCTCTCAAGTGATTGTCATCGTCTCAGTTTGCACATAGTTGTTGATGTCTTCGTTGAGGATAATATTCTTCTGGGTGTTGTGGTTTTTTTCGACAAATGTTTGTTCTATCTCACCGTTTGCCAATAAACGTTCAATTATTGTTGTCTCAATAAATTGCGTACATTTTATATTTAGAGTTTTCTTCTCATAATTGCTTTTATACAAACAACGAATTGATAGAGCCGACTCTTTATATTGGAGATTAAAGTGCCTATAGAATGGTACTGTTGCATTCAGTATTCCTCCTATATTTTTCTCCTTTTCTATTAGGTTTGCTTGAAACAATGCGATTACCTCATCCACCGTAACTTTAATATTATCCTCGACATTGTCCTCATCGTTAGCTGTTGTAGTTGTTGTTGGTGGTGGTGATGGTGTTGACGATACAGTTATCAATTCCACCCACTCACTGGTATTTGTTGTTGCGGTTGGTGGTGGTGGTGGTGGTGGTGGTAGTGCTGTTGCTGCTGACGTTGATGCTTGTCTCATAAATTCGAAAGAGAGGTTTACTTTTAACAACTCGTTGTTCGATAATGTTATATTAAATTCCACACTTTTTGTATTTGTATTGATATTATTGGTGATATTCAGAATAGAAGCAAATTCAGGATTCGGAATAGGATTACAGTTTCCTCCCGAATTATAACCGAATAGTAAAATAATTGCAATGATTATTATTCGCAACATTTTTATTTATTTATTATATTTCTCCTCCCCCCGTTTTGATTGTAGTTTCTAGCTTGCAGTTCGACTTGCTACTAATGCTTGCTTGCTTGCTGGCATTCTCGCAGAGAACGAAATAGAAAAAATATTCGCATATATGTATATGTATGTATGTATTTATAATATTATTTTTAACCTCGTTTGATAGCGGTGTATATTCGAATAATTTATCATGAATTATGAGACAGTATGCAGATGATTTTGGAGGGATATTACTTTGTGTTTTAATCTCAATTCGTATATCAATCGGTCCGCTTTTTACTGCTTCATTTTGATGCGTTACATCTAAGACAATAATGGGAGCCTTATTTTTATAAGTCTCTAGCGATAATAACGGTTGTGACTCACAGCCGTAGTAACTTTTTTGAAAATTGATATACATATCGTATAATACTGCATATATATTATAGGTAAAATTTTGATTTAATCCATCATAGGGATATACTTCAGAATTTAGATATACTTTCACATCGACTAAATCGCAATGAACATACTTCTTATTGTTTTTAAATGCGATAATAACATAGCGAGGGCGTTCAGTTTCAACAGCTAATTTAACACTCCAAATAAATGTAGTAGTCTGTGGAACTACTGGGTTATAATATATATCCCAACTCCTGAAGGGAAATAATAATGGTGTTTGTTTGTTTATCACATTAAACATGTACAATTTATAAGCATCAGACAATTGGACATGTGGCATTTTCCAAACAATGCTCGAAATCGTCATTTTCAATTGACTCATTGTTAAAGCTTCAGCAGTGCTCTTATACACATCATCGTTATCTTTTCCTCTTAATAGAACTAGAACTAGTCTTCAGCAAATCCAAGTAACAAGTTCAACGGCACGCAAAATTAAAGTTCCTCTTTCAAGTTTTAAATTGGCTGCGATGGACCATCCAGAATTTTCGAGCAAGTGTTCTTGATTTTGTTTAATTGATAAATAATTTTTTAAATCGCTTGTTACACCCAAATGTCGTGTTCGATCAATTTCAATACCATTAAATTCATATCGTATTTCACTAAATAGATACGCCATACAATTATTCAATAGAGCTATTGCGGTTTCGATTTTATCATCAACTTTTGTGATATGTCCTTGAATGTGAAGAAAACTTTCGCTTGGCAACACATACAAATCTTGATTTTGTATGGCAATCCGAATTTCGTCATTGTTCTCATACGACCGCAAGTAGGGTGAATAACTATGATAATCTTTCTTTATTATTGAATTATCAATAGTCGGTTTCTCGAGCACGTTAATTATATGAGAAATTTTTTATTATTTTTTTTTTTTAATTTGAATCCTAAACTCAATAAAAATTTTTTATTGCACTCCGTTAACGGGATTTGTTGTTGTTGTTGTCGTCGCCGTCGTCGTCGTTGTTGTTGTTGTTGTTGTTGTTGTTGTTGCTGTCGAGTAGCAAATCTGTTCAACGTTGGTAAAGCGAGTGAGGGGGAATTAAGTGATAATGCCTTTTTATAGACGTTGTTTTTGTTGTTGTTGTATATAATCATTTTTTTTATATTGGTTTTAAATGCAATCTTATTGTAATTCTTTCAGCGCGAAAATTAATCAGATTACCGTCTTGATCACAGATTTTTAAAGTTATCGAATGTATTTCTTTTGTGTTTACTGGTAGATATATAACATTTTGTGGTACCTCAGCTATTTTATATCCCGGACTAACGACAAGCGCAAACTGATGTAGTGTGTGTGCTGTTTCGTTGTTTATATATGTTCCATTTATAATATTGCATTGTACACAAATGCTATTAATTTTGTAATATATTAGGACTTAATGTATTCGAAGTGAATCCCAATAAAGAGCCGATTGACATTTCCTTATTGAAATATTTCATCAGTTGCAGAGAAAATTTCCGATTGCAAAGTGTTATAGTTTGGAACTAGATAAAATTTGGGACTTCCGTCGGGCTCATTCTTTGTTATTTTTGTATATTTTCGCGTCAATAGGTCATTAATATCGCTGATTTCATAGGAACCTACGGGGATCTTTATCGTATGTTTGCCAATATGAAATAAATTATTGCCTACGTCAACGTTTGGAATTGAATTATAAGTGTCCAGACTGATTAACGCACACTGATAGTTCTGATCAAGTTCAATTGGAGGAAAATAATCTGCAACAAGTACTGACGTATTGCCTGTTAGTGTTAATGTTATCGACATCTTAACGGTTCGGCAGGTAATTTTTTTTTTTTTTTAATTAAATGAAGCTTAAGTATATACATGAATATAAGTGGTAGAAGAAGAGAAGAGGTAAAAATGTTCCGATCCCGCGGGACTGCCGCAAAGCTATACTTCGCGGATCGGATGGCGGTCAGGTTGCCGCTCGTCCTTATGACTGGATGCGTCGACTCCGTTCTCGACGCCTTAGCTCCTTCAGGATGCCAGCGGCCATGTTGGCTATCGCGTCCCACTTGCTTTGGCTTTCCAGCATGCAGCTCATCACGTTGTCCGCTGTCAAGTTACAAACGGTTGTCGTTTCAGCTTCGGCTCGGTACCTAACGAATAGGGGGCAGATGAATAGCGCGTGCTCCGCGTCTTCGATGCTTCCTGTGCCGCAGTGGTCGCAGTAGGGGTTTGGCTCGTGATTAAACCTGTGCAGGTATTCCTTGAAACATCCGTGCCCGGAGATCATCTGCGTGAGGTAGAAGTCTACCTGTCGGTGTCGCCTCCGCAACCAGGGGGTTAGACTGGGAATTAGCCTGTGAGTCCACCGCCCTGTGGTCGCATTGTTCCACCTCCTTTGCCATGCCTCGATCGTGTTGCTGCGCTGAGTCCTGCTTCCTGTGCTCCCAGCTCGTGTTTCCCATTGAGCAGAATTTTATTGTAGTCTTCAGCAAATCCAAGTAACAAGTTCAACGGCACGCAAAATTAAAGTTTCCTCTTTCAAGTTTTAAATTGGCTGCGATGGACCATCCAGAATTTTCGAGCAAGTGTTCTTGATTTTGTTTAATTGATAAATAATTTTTTAAATCGCTTGTTACACCCAAATGTCGTGTTCGATCAATTTCAATACCATTCAATTCATATCGTATTTCACTAAATAGATACGCCATACAATTATTCAATAGAGCTATTGCGGTTTCGATTTTATCATCAATGTGAAGAAAACTTTCGCTTGGCAACACATACAAATCTTGATTTTGTATGGCAATCCGAATTTCGTCATTGTTCTCATACGACCGCAAGTAGGGTGAATAACTATGATAATCTTTCTTTATTATTGAATTATCAATAGTCGGTTTCTCGAGCACGTTAATTATATGAGACATTTTTTATTATTTTTTTTTTTTTAATTTGAATCCTAAACTCAATAAAAATTTTTGATTGCACTCCGTTAACGGGATTTGTTGTTCTTGTTGTTCTTGTTGTCGTCGCCGTCGTCGTCGTTGTTGTTGTTGTTGTTGTTGTTGTTGCTGTCGAGTAGCTAATCTGTTCAACGTTGGTAAAGCGAGTGAGGGGGAATTAAGTGATAATGCCTTTTTATAGACGTTGTTTTTGTTGTTGTTGTATATAATCATTTTTTTTATATTGGTTTTAAATGCAATCTTATTGTAATTCTTTCAGCGCGAAAATTAATCAGATTACCGTCTTGATCACAGATTTTTAAAGTTATCGAATGTATTTCTTTTGTGTTTACTGGTAGATATATAACATTTTGTGGTACCTCAGCTATTTTATATCCCGGACTAACGACAAGCGCAAACTGATGTAGTGTGTGTGCTGTTTCGTTGTTTATATATGTTCCATTTATAATATTGCATTGTACACAAATGCTATTAATTTTGTAATATATTAGGACTTAATGTATTCGAAGTGAATCCCAATAAAGAGCCGATTGACATTTCCTTATTGAAATATTTCATCAGTTGCAGAGAAAATTTCCGATTGCAAAGTGTTATAGTTTGGAACTAGATAAAATTTGGGACTTCCGTCGGGCTCATTCTTTGTTAATTTTGTATATTTTCGCGTCAATAGGTCATTAATATCGCTGATTTCATAGGAACCTACGGGGATCGAATGTATTTCTTTTGTGCTTACTGGTAGATATATAACATTTTGTGGTACCTCAGCTATTTTATATCCCGGACTAACGACAAGCGCAAACTGATGTAGTGTGTGTGCTGTTTCGTTGTTTATATATGTTCCATTTATAATATTGCATTGTACACAAATGCTATTAATTTTTGTGATATCAATTGCCTTATCAGAAGTATTTAATATATTAGGACTTAATGTATTCGAAGTGAATCCCAATAAAGAGCCGATTGACATTTCCTTATTGAAATATTTCATCAGTTGCAGAGAAAATTTCCGATTGCAAAGTGTTATAGTTTGGAACTAGATAAAATTTGGGACTTCCGTCGGGCTCATTCTTTGTTATTTTTGTATATTTTCGCGTCAATAGGTCATTAATATCGCTGATTTCATAGGAACCTACGGGGATCTTTATCGTATGTTTGCCAATATGAAATAAATTATTGCCTACGTCAACGTTTGGAATTGAATTATAAGTGTCCAGACTGATTAACGCACACTGATAGTTCTGATCAAGTTCAATTGGAGGAAAATAATCTGCAACAAGTACTGACGTATTGCCTGTTAGTGTTAATGTTATCGACTTCTTAACGGTTCGGCAGGTAATTTTTTTTTTTTTTTAATTAAATGAAGCTTAAGTATATACATGAATATAAGTGGTAGAAGAAGAGAAGAGGTAAAAATGTTCCGATCCCGCGGGACTGCCGCAAATCTATACTTCGCGGATCGGATGGCGGTCAGGTTGCCGCTCGTCCTTATGACTGGATGCGTCGACTTCGTTCTCGACGCCTTTGCTCCTTCAGGATGCCAGTGGCCATGTTGGCTATCGCGTCCCACTTGCTTTGGCTTTCCAGCGTGCAGCTCATCACGTTGTCCGCTGTCAAGTTACAAACGGTTGTCGTTTCAGCTTCGGCTCGGTACCTAACGAATAGGGGGCAGATGAATAGCGCGTGCTCCGCGTCTTCGATGCTTCCTGTGCCGCAGTGGTCGCAGTAGGGGTTTGGCTCGTGATTAAACCTGTGCAGGTATTCCTTGAAACATCCGTGCCCGGGGATCATCTGCGTGAGGTAGAAGTCTACCTGTCCGTGTCGCCTCTGCAACCAGGGGGTTAGACTGGGAATTAGCCTGTGAGTCCACCGCCCTGTGGTCGCATTGTTCCACCTCCCTTGCCATGCCTCGATCGTGTTGCTGCGCTGAGTCCTGCTTCCTGTGCTCCCAGTTCTTCGTTCTGCCGCCAGCAGGTCTATCGGTAAAGTACCGGCTACCACTAGCGCGGCTTCCTCGGATACAGTGCAGAAGCTGCTTGTGATGCGCAGTGCGCAGCGTCTGTAAACAGCTTTGCACTGGCGGCTGTATGATGCGGTCTTCATGGCTTCGGCCCATATGGGCGCGGCGTACAATATGGTAGATGTCACCACTGTGGCTATTATCCTTCTGCTGTGCTGTTTCGGTCCTCAAGTATTGGCCATCATCCTTGAGATGGCTGCAGTCGATCTGGATGCTTTGGCTGCTGCATACGATAGGTGCGTCTTAAACGATAGCCTGTGGTAGATCAGTACTCCAAGATACTTGATTGAGGCGCTTGTTACTATTGGAGTTGATCCGACTCGTATTGTGGCCTTCTCCACAGTCTTCCTGCTGCTTACGAGCACTGCCTCCGTTTTGTGCTCGGCGACTGCTAACCCGTTGTCTGCGAGCCAGCACATGAGGGTGTCTATCGCGAGGCTGCACCTATCCGTGATCTCGTCGAGGGTTTTCGCTACCGTTACCAGCGCTATGTCGTCCGCAAATCCCACCACAGTGCATCCTGCGGGTAGTACCAGCCTTAGGATCCCGTCGTACATGACGTTCCACAGTATCGGGCCCAGTACTGAGCCTTGAGGTACTCCTCCTGTCACCAGGTACTCGTGGTCTCCGACATCAGAGGAATATGTTAGCACTCTGTCTTTAAAGTAGTCCGCTACGAGGTCGATCAGGTTCCCATGCTATGGAGTGCCTGCAGGACAAGGTTCCAGTTGGCAGAGTTGAAGGCATTCTTGACGTCCAGGGTGCAGACGAGGCAGTACTCTTTTGAGCCACCTAGCCACCTTTCTCCTTCAATTGCGTTAGCAGCCAGTTGGGTGACCGTTTGGATCGCGTCGATGGTGCTTCTTTTCCTCCGGAAGCCAAACTGGTGGTCCGAAAGCGCTCTAAGTTGATCGAGTTCTTTTTCGAGGTGGGTGCAGATTATGCGCTCGAATATCTTCCCCGGGGTCTGTATGACGATGCGTCGTCGTTCAGCTTGCGCGGTTTGGGGATAAGCACCAACCTTTGACGCTTCAAACCTATGGGGAAGGTTCGTTGGGTGAGACACATGTTGTACATCTCCGTGAATATACCCGGGTAGTGTGCCACCAATGTGTGCAGTGCAGCATTGGGAATGCAGTCGGGGCCAGGGGGGTTTTCGATTTTGATTTTCCTTAGCGCAGCCAGGACTTCGGCTTCGCTGGTGAGAACAGTATCGCCTTCTCCGGTAGCTTGCCAGGTAAGGGGCGGCTGGGTGGGGAACAGGGTGGACACTATTTGGCCAAGCTGTAAGTGGCCGGTAGGGGTCGGCTGTCTGTTGAGCTTACCCATGACCATCCTGTATGCTGACCCGAATGGTTCTGCATCCGCCGCTTCGCACAGCTCCTTGAAGCATCTGGCCTTGCTAGCTTTGATCATGTTCTTCAGGGCCTTTCTCTTGGCTCTGTAGGTTGTTTCCCTTAGCTCCTGGTTTCCGCGTCCTCTGCTTCTCTGACACCTGCGCCGGGCCGCTAGGCAGTCTCTCCTCGCGCAGCCTATCTCCTCGTTCCACCATGGTACTGGTCTTCGCCCGTTACCACCTTTCGTGGCCTTTTCCATAGCTGCATCGCACGCCTCCTTCACTCTATTGGCTATGTTCCTCGCGCATGTGTTAGCGTCTCCTGTAACGCAGACGCCTTCCATGTGTGCTAGGAGGGACACTGTGTTAAGGGTATGCGCTTTGTAGGTTGTTTGGCGGCTGCTTGGAGCGGACAGTCTGGGGCTTGTCTGGGTGATGATCAGGGCGTGGTCGCTGTGGGTGTATATATCTGACACCCGCCATACGCAGGTGCGTGCCAGTTCAGGGCTAGCGAAGGTCAGGTCGATAGTTGACTCCCGACCTGACTTGCTGAAGGTCGGTCTATTACCTTCGTTGAGTAGGCATACGTTTAGCGAAGCCACTGCCTCAAAGAGGATGGTTCCCCGCTGCGTCGTACTAGTGCTGCCCCATATTGTGGACCATGCGTTGAAATCACCTGCGATGAGGACAGGGGACCTACCGCGTGCGTCGTCAGCGATCTCCTGCATTATTGTTCTGAACTCGCTGATGTGTACGCTCGGGGCTATGTAGCAGCTGTAGAATGTTATTCCTTTGATCTGCGCTCTGGTGTATTCCGTCCTGGAAGCCCTTTGCGATAGGTGTCCAGGGGGCTGCGCGCAGCTCCATATTGCTGCTCTGCCGTCCGAACTACGTTGCCATACGCCTTCGTGCTTGTCCTTGTAGGGCTCGCTGAGTATTGCCACCTCAGCCTGCTGCTCGATGACCGTCTGTGCTAGCAGGTCCTGCGCCGCTCTGCAGTGGTTAAGGTTTAGCTGTAGGACCTTAACCATTCTGTTTATCGTGCATGGCTCTCCGGTACTCAGGGCACGCACTGCTGAGGGTCGAGTGTTCGGCGTCTCTTCCAGATTTTCCGCTTCTTGTGCAGATGATGCATTTTGGTTTGCCCTGGGTACAAGTTTTATACTTGTGGCCATCCTTGCCACATCTGAAGCAGGATTGCTGCGTGTTTTTGGCTATTGCCTCTGACGCTGGGCATCTGGCAGACATGTGGCCTAGACCCATGCATTTGTAGCATCGCCTGGGCTCCGTTTTCTGTCTTATGCGGCAGACGACCCATCCAACCCTGATTTTCCCCTTGTCGAGGATCCACTGCGCATGCTCAGGTCTGAGGTGGACCGTCGCCGTTTGGGTTCCGCCATACGCCTTCCGCATCCTAGGTGCAGCGCCCGCCGGGATGTCGCACTCCTCCTCAGCGTAAACTGCCTGTAATACCGCCTCGCAGGTGGTCATTTCGTCCAGGTCGCGGATTTCCACTTGCACCGTGTCCTCCAGCATAGCCACTTCGGCTTTGCAGCTGAAGGCAGACTTGATGGCTGTGTGCAATTTCTGCGTGGCTGGGTCTGAGGGTTTCTGCATCTTGAGAAGCAGACTCCCATTGGCTGTCCTGCGTATGCCTTGCACTCCATCCTTAAGCCCCTGAAGGGTAGGCTCGGTTTTGACCAGCTTCTCCTCGATTCCAGAGCCGCAGGATGGGCATCCGTCACTCGTGTCGTGACCGTACTTCTTCAAATACGACCGGAAGCATCCGTGCCCACTCAAGATCTGGGTCAGGTAGAAGTCCACCTGCCCGTGCCTCCTTTCTCTCCTGCCACCGAGAGATGGATCTCTCTCTCGCGGGCCGTCTTGCCTAGCGCCTAGTTTGGTCGTCCGTGGTCGTGACCGTTTCCTCCACTTCTACCGCCTCTCTTACCAGTTCTTGCACCGGAACTAGACCAGCTATGACCAGCGCAGCTTCCTCAGAGATTGTCCGGAAGGCACACGATATCCTTGTTGCACATAGTCTGTGCGTGCGAGCCACGCCACTCATATACGAGGGCGTCGTGGCGGCTTTAGCCCATACCGGGGCGGCATAAAGTACTTGGGACGTGACGACGCTCGCTATGAGTTTCCTCCGTTCCTGCTTTGGGCCCCTTGTGTTCAGGAGAATCCGCGCGAGCGATCTGGCGGTCGCAGCGGCCTTCTTATTGGCGTACTCTAGGTGCTCTTTGTAGGACAGCCTGGTGTCTATCATGACGCCTAGGTATTTTATGGCTCATTGAGAGACTATGTCAACCCCTCCGACCGTCAGCTTGGCCGTCTCGACGAGTTGCCGGCTGCTTATAAGAACGGCCTCTGTTTTATGTGCCGCGAGTTGGAGCCCGGCGAGTGAGAGCCATGATTCCACCTTCCTCACCGCAGTGTTTGCTATGTCCTCCACTTCGGCTATCGTCTTGGCCACGATCGTGATGGCGACGTCGTCCGCGAAGCCAGTCACGTGGACGTTTGCAGGCATGGGAAGCCTCAGCACTCCGTCGTACATAGTGTTCCACAACAGGGGGCCCAGGACCGATCCTTGTGGAACCCCAGCAGTTACGCAGTACTCTTTCGGGCCGTCGCTCGTATCGGAAAGCAGCACCCTTTCGCCGAGGTAGCTGTCGACTATCCTGGTGAGGTACTCCGGAATCCGTAGCCGCCTTAGTGCCTGCATGATCCTCGTCCAGTTCGCCGTGTTGAACGCGTTTTTGATGTCGAGCGTGACCAGAAGGCAGTACTTCTTCGTGCCGCCTTTCCAACGCTTCCCGCGTATGGCTTCCGCAGCTGTCCCGGTGACCATTCGGATCGCGTCCAGCGTTGACTTTCCTTTCCGGAAACCAAACTGGGCGGTGGATAGGCCACCAGCCGCATCTACGGCCAGGTTTAGCCGTTTCGAGATGAGCTTCTCGAACACTTTGCCAACAGTGTCAAGCAGACAAATTGGCCTGTAGGAGGAAGCTTCACCAGGCGGCTTCCCAGGTTTGTTGAGTAGAAGCAGCTTCTGTACTTTCCATCTCCGGGGAAATGTTCCCTCGCGCAGGCAGGCGTTGTAGAGGTCCGCGAAAGTGCCCGGCCGAAGCCCAAGCGCCAGTTTCATTGCTCTGTTGGGCACTGCGTCGGGACCTGGGGCTTTGTTGTTCTGCAGGCTGCGTCCTGCTTCAGCAACCTCGGCCTCCGTGACTTCCTCGATCTCCCACGTAGGCGCCGTTTCGTGCTGTACGCTTTCCTTGGCGCTACCCGAAGGAAACAGTGTGCGAACAATATCGCTAAGTGTTTCAGGGTCCGTTGGAGAGCGGCTGCCTGCGCTTACTCGCTTTACCACGAGTCTGTAGGCCCCACCCCACGGATCCTGTTCGGCTGCGTCGCACAGCTTCAGGAAACATTCCCGTTTGCTGTCCAGGATGGCGTGCTTCAGGGTCCTCCTGGCTTGCTTGAAGGCGACGTGTGCGGCCTCGGCCCTGTCGGTCCTTCTTGACCGTTGAAGAGCCCTTCTGGCTCTGAGGCAGATCCGTCTGAGGGTCGCTATCTCCAAGTTCCACCAAGGTACCGGCTCGTGGTCTCTACTGTATGGTTTGCGCATCAGCATCCCTGTCCTGCACGCATCCTCCAAGCTGGCTGCTATCGCGTCCGCGTTGGTGTTCGCGTCTGCTTCAGTGGAGCAGTGCATGTCGGCGAGGCACCTGCTCATCGCCTCGGCGTTTAGCGTCTCCTGGCGGTAGCCCTTGACTGCTCTGTTACGGGTTTCTGGTCCTGGCCGTGTGCCCACTGTGCATAAGATTGCCTCGTGGTCGCTGGCCGTGAAGAAGTCGCCGATTCTCCAGTGAGAGCGCCGGGCTAACGCGGAGCTCACAAATGTGAGGTCTATGATAGACCCAGCTCCAGCCCGATTGAACGTCTCCTGGGTCCCTTCGTTTAGCAGCGTGACGTCTAGCGTTGCAAAGGCATTGAGTAGGGTGTGCCCCCTTATGTTGCTGCTGGGGCATCCCCATTCTTCGGCCCACGCGTTGAAGTCGCCTGCGATGATAGCGGGGTAACGGCCCCTTGCGTCAAAGGCGATCGTGTCCAAGGCATGGCTAAAGTCCGTCGTGGAGAGGCTAGGTGCTAGATAGCAGCTGTATACCCACATTTCGCCTATACGAGCTCGGACGAAACCCGAGCCCTTGTGCACGTCCAGAAAGGATTTACCGTTTCTTCTGCACAGCCATATCGCGGCCTTGCCCGATGTGTCCGTTATCCAGTCGCCGTCGTCTTTGACTTTGTAGGGTTCACTGATGACAGCCAGGTCCGCCTTACATTCCCTCGCTGACTGCAGGAGTAAGTCCTGCGCAGCCCGGCAGTGATTCAGGTTTATCTGGATCACTTCCATTCGCGGGGTTTGGCTACGGCTCTTTTTGCGGCGTGAGGACACCGCCTGCTTCCTGCTTGGTGGTTCCTCGACTTCGGTCCTCCTTCGGTGCATATAAAGCATACGCTCTCGTTGGGACACTGAGCGATTTTGTGCCCCGTCTTGCCGCACTTAATGCAGCACCCACTTCTGTCCACTTTGCTATGACACTTTATAGCAATGTGGCCAATCTCTAGGCACTTGTAGCACCTGGGCTGCGAGTCCCTCTCCTTCACCTTGCAGATAGACCATCCTAACTTGATTTTACCCTTGCAGAGAACCGCTTCTGCGTCTCTGCTGGGCAGTCCAACCACTGCCGTCTGGGTGTCTCTGTGTGATGGACGTAGACTCCTCAATTTGACCGATTCGGCGTTCACGGCGAATTGGTCCACCAGAGCTTTGGTGACATCTACGACCTCAACTAGCGGGTCAAGGTCGCTAATCACCACCGTCCTTGTCCTTGCGCTTTCGGATAGCGCTCGAACCGCAGTCGCTTCTCCTAGGACAGCCTCAAGGCTCTCTTTTATTTCCTCCGTGCTGGTGTCCTCGCTTCTGTTGAGCTCCAGAAGAAGGTTCCCGTTCGCTGTGCGCCGGACCTTGTTTACACGGGTGCTGAGGCTTTGTAGCTTGCCGTCGTCCCTACGGGTTACCATCGCTAAGACTTCGCTGTAGGTCTTGCCATTTGCCTCCACTATAAGGGCGTCCGGGCGGTGAGGCTTTCGCGCCCGCTTTTTTGGAGCAGCCTTTCTCCAGGCGGTGGTCGCGTCCTTTCCATCGTCCTTTCCAGCGCTGCCTCCCGCGCCTGTTTTTCCTCTGGGGTCCCGTTTTTTTGCATGCTCCTCATGTGGGTTTCTCTTCTTTTTCTGCTGGGATCCCGCTGGCGCTCTTCGCGCAGACGATTGCGCTGGTGAAGTCGGGGGCTCTCCCCCGTTTAAAACCGTGCCGGGTTGGCTAAGCCTTCGCCACGGGTCTGTTTGCGCCGCGCTGGTGACCATGGGGCCTTGTGTCGCGTTTCGCCAGAACTCCGTTTGAGCGGCGTTGTCCTTTTGAAGACAAACCGGAGTCTGTTGCTCCTTGCTCTCGCTGTTTCGGAGAGGGCCTTTGCATTTGTTGCACTCCGTGGGCTCTTTTTGCTGGTGGGAGTCTCCAACTTGGTTGAAGGAGATCACTGCACCTTCTTGGAGGGACTTCATCTTCGAGAACATCGCTTTCATGGTCACATTGATGTGACGCACCTGCATTACGCTCGTGAGGTGGAGGACTTCGTCGAGAAGCGCTCCAATCTCCGCGAGCTGTTCTGGTCCAGTGAGCTCCTGGTCCGCTTTGGGCCTCTTGGCAGAGGCAGTTCTTTGCCCACCGGTTGGGCTGCCTGGGTCTCTTTGGCGCTTGGCCGCGTCCTGCAACTTATCATCTTCCCGCGTGGACGGCTGGCCCGCGGGCTTTTCCAGGACTGGTGACCTAAGAAGCTTCGAGCTGCTCTTGAACGCTCCGGCTGCTTCCGTACCTTTGTTTTCAATCCTCCTTCTTAAACTTGGTGCATTCACTGTCGAGACGGCCAAGTTCGCCACCGTCTCGTCAGGTTTGTTGTTGGGAATGGGATTTAGGGCCTCCAGAATCCGTGCCCTGGCCGTGGGGGTTTCCACGGGTGGATTTTCACTTGTGTGGTTGCCACCTGGAGTAGTTTCGTTTTTTGTCGACATTCCTTTCATTTGTTGCATTTTATACCTACTGCCAGGTTGTTTGCATTTTAAACCTACTGCCAGGTTGCTTGCATTTTATACCTGCTGCCAGGTGACGTGACTGCCGGCCAATATGGCACAGACGCAGACCACGCAGCCGCTCAGTATGGGTCAGACGCTACGTGGGTTTTTTGCGATAAGTTCGGTGTGCGCGGATCGAGGTTTCCACCGGTGGCCGCGGATTTCCCCACGACTTTCCGATGGAGGTTATACCGCCTCTACTCGGTCGCCAGAGCCCCGTTTCACGGTGTACCGCGTTAGCGGGGGAGTTGGCAGTCGGTCTGCTCCTTGACCTTTGGCACCAGGAAGACCTCTGCCGTGCAGACGTGGTGACACTCGTTCGGTCCCGGACTCCTTGCCAAGGAGTTCGATCAGCAGCCCTTAGATGTATGCTACTGCTGAGCGCCGATCGACAAGTGCAACCCGTAGCGGGTAGCAGTCGTCAGCTAGCAGCAACGCTCAAATGTAGGCAGTACATTCCTACGCTGGGTGCCGCACCAACACGACATCTACATGTAGGGTCTCGGTCTATCATGGAAGGGAGCTTTTACCAGCTTGCCCTACGATCAGCTGGATCTACTGACGTTGTGCAACACTGCTCAGGCCAGCTGAGCGTAATGCGGCACAAAGCGTGGGAAGCTGGAGAGAAGGTGCAACAACAATATTTACCCGCCATCTAGAATCACTCAAGAGAGTGCTACTTGGTGCCGCTTGGTTCCCGAGGAATCTCGATGTCAGCCTAGATGCCTTCTGGAGTTCACGGTGGGTTTGCCTTCATGTGCGGAGACAGGTGAGTCCCTAAGCCGCCCGCTGGAAGCCGCGACTGCCGCGCCGCTGCATGTGGACGCTGCTGGCCGACTTTTTCAGCGGAGCGCTGGATCCCACACCTTCACTCACTGCACACACTTCATCTCTCGTGTGTGTGTGTGTGTGTGTTTTTTTTTTGTATTCCATTTTTTTTTAGCTTTATTACTACAACTAATAAATATACATTTAGAAGATAAATGGGCGTAAACTGCAGATGTTGTGCGGTACGGCCGCAAAGCAATGCTTCGCACAACCGCGGCAGCTTACGTGTCCAGGCCTCTCCTCTCTCTCTCAGCTATCCTGAGTTTTCGCATTACAGACGCAGCGAATTTGGTCGTCGCGTCCCACTCCGTTTGGCCTCTTAGCATGGTTGGCACTAGCGTGCTGGGGCTAGTGCTGACACCGGTCGCTATTTCCAGGGCGGTCCTGTCCTCTACGAACCGCACGCACTCGAACAGGACGTGGCGTGCGTTCTCCTCGATTCCAGAGCCGCAGGATGGGCATCCGTCACTCGTGTCGTGACCGTACTTCTTCAAATACGACCGGAAGCATCCGTGCCCACTCAAGATCTGGGTCAGGTAGAAGTCCACCTGCCCGTGCCTCCTTTCTCTCCTGCCACCGAGAGATGGATCTCTCTCTCGCGGGCCGTCTTGCCTCGCGCCTAGTTTGGTCGTCCGTGGTCGTGACCGTTTCCTCCACTTCTACCGCCTCTCTTACCAGTTCTTGCACCGGAAATAGACCAGCTATAACCAGCGCAGCTTCCTCAGAGATTGTCCGGAAGGCACACGATATCCTTGTTGCACATAGTCTGTGCGTGCGAGCCACGCCACTCATATACGAGGGCGTCGTGGCGGCTTTAGCCCATACCGGGGCGGCATAAAGTACTTGGGACGTGACGACGCTCGCTATGAGTTTCCTCCGTTCCTGCTTTGGGCCCCTTGTGTTCAGGAGAATCCGCGCGAGCGATCTGGCGGTCGCAGCGGCCTTCTTATTGGCGTACTCTAGGTGCTCTTTGTAGGACAGCCTGGTGTCTATCATGACGCCTAGGTATTTTATGGCTCATTGAGAGACTATGTCAACCCCTCCGACCGTCAGCTTGGCCGTCTCGACGAGTTGCCGGCTGCTTATAAGAACGGCCTCTGTTTTATGTGCCGCGAGTTGGAGCCCGGCGAGTGAGAGCCATGATTCCACCTTCCTCACCGCAGTGTTTGCTATGTCCTCCACTTCGGCTATCGTCTTGGCCACGATCGTGATGGCGACGTCGTCCGCGAAGCCAGTCACGTGGACGTTTGCAGGCATGGGAAGCCTCAGCACTCCGTCGTACATAGTGTTCCACAACAGGGGGCCCAGGACCGATCCTTGTGGAACCCCAGCAGTTACGCAGTACTCTTTCGGGCCGTCGCTCGTATCGGAAAGCAGCACCCTTTCGCCGAGGTAGCTGTCGACTATCCTGGTGAGGTACTCCGGAATCCGTAGCCGCCTTAGTGCCTGCATGATCCTCGTCCAGTTCGCCGTGTTAAACGCGTTTTTGATGTCGAGCGTGACCAGAAGGCAGTACTTCTTCGTGCCGCCTTTCCAACGCTTCCCGCGTATGGCTTCCGCAGCTGTCCCGGTGACCATTCGGATCGCGTCCAGCGTTGACTTTCCTTTCCGGAAACCAAACTGGGCGGTGGATAGGCCACCAGCCGCATCTACGGCCAGGTTTAGCCGTTTCGAGATGAGCTTCTCGAACACTTTGCCAACAGTGTCAAGCAGACAAATTGGCCTGTAGGAGGAAGCTTCACCAGGCGGCTTCCCAGGTTTGTTGAGTAGAAGCAGCTTCTGTACTTTCCATCTCCGGGGAAATGTTCCCTCGCGCAGGCAGGCGTTGTAGAGGTCCGCGAAAGTGCCCGGCCGAAGCCCAAGCGCCAGCTTCATTGCTCTGTTGGGCACTGCGTCGGGACCTGGGGCTTTGTTGTTCTGCAGGCTGCGTCCTGCTTCAGCAACCTCGGCCTCCGTGACTTCCTCGATCTCCCACGTAGGCGCCGTTTCGTGCTGTACGCTTTCCTTGGCGCTACCCGAAGGAAACAGTGTGCGAACAATATCGCTAAGTGTTTCAGGGTCCGTTGGAGAGCGGCTGCCTGCGCTTACTCGCTTTACCACGAGTCTGTAGGCCCCACCCCACGGATCCTGTTCGGCTGCGTCGCACAGCTTCAGGAAACATTCCCGTTTGCCGTCCAGGATGGCGTGCTTCAGGGTCCTCCTGGCTTGCTTGAAGGCGACGTGTGCGGCCTCGGCCCTGTCGGTCCTTCTTGACCGTTGAAGAGCCCTTCTGGCTCTGAGGCAGATCCTTCTGAGGGTCGCTATCTCCGAGTTCCACCAAGGTACCGGCTCGTGGTCTCTACTGTATGGTTTGCGCATCAGCATCCCTGTCCTGCACGCATCCTCCAAGCTGGCTGCTATCGCGTCCGCGTTGGTGTTCGCGTCTGCTTCAGTGGAGCAGTGCATGTCGGCGAGGCACCTGCTCATCGCCTCGGCGTTTAGCGTCTCCTGGCGGTAGCCCTTGACTGCTCTGTTACGGGTTTCTGGTCCTGGCCGTGTGCCCACTGTGCATAAGATTGCCTCGTGGTCGCTGGCCGTGAAGAAGTTGCCGATTCTCCAGTGAGAGCGCCGGGCTAACGCGGAGCTCACAAATGTGAGGTCTATGATAGACCCAGCTCCAGCCCGATTGAACGTCTCCTGGGTCCCTTCGTTTAGCAGCGTGACGTCTAGCGTTGCAAAGGCATTGAGTAGGGTGTGCCCCCTTATGTTGCTGCTGGGGCATCCCCATTCTTCGGCCCACGCGTTGAAGTCGCCTGCGATGATAGCGGGGTAACGGCCCCTTGCGTCAAAGGCGATCGTGTCCAAGGCATGGCTAAAGTCCGTCGTGGAGAGGCTAGGTGCTAGATAGCAGCTGTATACCCACATTTCGCCTATACGAGCTCGGACGAAACCCGAGCCCTTGTGCACGTCCAGAAAGGATTTACCGTTTCTTCTGCACAGCCATATCGCGGCCTTGCCCGATGTGTCCGTTATCCAGTCGCCGTCGTCTTTGACTTTGTAGGGTTCACTGATGACAGCCAGGTCCGCCTTACATTCCCTCGCTGACTGCAGGAGTAAGTCCTGCGCAGCCCGGCAGTGATTCAGGTTTATCTGGATCACTTCCATTCGCGGGGTTTGGCTACGGCTCTTTTTGCGGCGTGAGGACACCGCCTGCTTCCTGCTTGGTGGTTCCTCGACTTCGGTCCTCCTTCGGTGCATATAAAGCATACGCTCTCGTTGGGACACTGAGCGATTTTGTGCCCCGTCTTGCCGCACTTAATGCAGCACCCACTTCTGTCCACTTTGCTATGACACTTTATAGCAATGTGGCCAATCTCTAGGCACTTGTAGCACCTGGGCTGTGAGTCCCTCTCCTTCACCTTGCAGATAGACCATCCTAACTTGATTTTACCCTTGCAGAGAACCGCTTCTGCGTCTCTGCTGGGCAGTCCAACCACTGCCGTCTGGGTGTCTCTGTGTGATGGACGTAGACTCCTCAATTTGACCGATTCGGCGTTCACGGCGAATTGGTCCACCAGAGCTTTGGTGACATCTACGGCCTCAACTAGCGGGTCAAGGTCGCTAATCACCACCGTCCTTGTCCTTGCGCTTTCGGATAGCGCTCGAACCGCAGTCGCTTCTCCTAGGACAGCCTCAAGGCTCTCTTTTATTTCCTCCGTGCTGGTGTCCTCGCTTCTGTTGAGCTCCAGAGGAAGGTTCCCGTTCGCTGTGCGCCGGACCTTGTTTACACGGGTGCTGAGGCTTTGTAGCTTGCCGTCGTCCCTACGGGTTACCATCGCTAAGACTTCGCTGTAGGTCTTGCCATTTGCCTCCACTATAAGGGCGTCCGGGCGGTGAGGCTTTCGCGCCCGCTTTTTTGGAGCAGCCTTTCTCCAGGCGGTGGTCGCGTCCTTTCCATCGTCCTTTCCAGCGCTGCCTCCCGCGCCTGTTTTTCCTCTGGGGTCCCGTTTTTTTGCATGCTCCTCATGTGGGTTTCTCTTCTTTTTCTGCTGGGATCCCGCTGGCGCTCTTCGCGCAGACGATTGCGCTGGTGAAGTCGGGGGCTCTCCCCCGTTTAAAACCGTGCCGGGTTGGCTAAGCCTTCGCCACGGGTCTGTTTGCGCCGCGCTGGTGACCATGGGGCCTTGTGTCGCGTTTCGCCAGAACTCCGTTTGAGCGGCGTTGTCCTTTTGAAGACAAACCGGAGTCTGTTGCTCCTTGCTCTCGCTGTTTCGGAGAGGGCCTTTGCATTTGTTGCACTCCGTGGGCTCTTTTTGCTGGTGGGAGTCTCCAACTTGGTTGAAGGAGATCACTGCACCTTCTTGGAGGGACTTCATCCTCGAGAACATCGCTTTCATGGTCACATTGATGTGACGCACCTGCATTACGCTCGTGAGGTGGAGGACTTCGTCGAGAAGCGCTCCAATCTCCGCGAGCTGTTCTGGTCCAGTGAGCTCCTGGTCCGCTTTGGGCCTCTTGGCAGAGGCAGTTCTTTGCCCACCGCTTGGGCTGCCTGGGTCTCTTTGGCGCTTGGCCGCGTCCTGCAACTTATCATCTTCCCGCGTGGACGGCTGGCCCGCGGGCTTTTCCAGGACTGGTGACCTAAGAAGCTTCGAGCTGCTCTTGAACGCTCCGGCTGCTTCCGTACCTTTGTTTTCAATCCTCCTGCTTAAACTTGGTGCATTCACTGTCGAGACGGCCAAGTTCGCCACCGTCTCGTCAGGTTTGTTGTTGGGAATGGGATTTAGGGCCTCCAGAATCCGTGCCCTGGCCGTGGGGGTTTCCACGGGTGGATTTCCACTTGTGTGGTTGCCACCTGGAGTAGTTTCGTTTTTTGTCGACATTCCTTTCATTTGTTGCATTTTATACCTACTGCCAGGTTGTTTGCATTTTAAACCTACTGCCAGGTTGTTTGCATTTTATACCTGCTGCCAGGTGACGTGACTGCCGGCCAATATGGCACAGAAGCAGACCACGCAGCCGCCCAGTATGGGTCAGACGCTACGTGGGTTTTTTGCGATAAGTTCGGTGTGCGCGGATCGAGGTTTCCACCGGTGGCCGCGGATTTCCCCACGACTTTCCGATGGAGGTTATACCGCCTCTACTCGGTCGCCAGAGCCCCGTTTCACGGTGTACCGCGTTAGCGGGGGGGTTGGCAGTCGGTCTGCTCCTTGACCTTTGGCACCAGGAAGACCTCTGCCGTGCAGACGTGATGACACTCGTTCGGTCCCGGACTCCTTGCCAAGGAGTTCGATTAGCAGCCCTTAGATGTATGCTACTGCTGAGCGCCGATCGACAAGTGCAACCCGTAGCGGGTAGCAGTCGTCAGCTAGCAGCAACGCTCAAATGTAGGCAGTACATTCCTACGCTGGGTGCCGCACCAACACGACATCTACATGTAGGGTCTCGGTCTATCATGGCAGGGAGCTTTTGCCAGCTTGCCCTACGATCAGCTGGATCTGCTGACGTTGTGCAACACTGCTCAGGCCAGCTGAGCGTAATGCGGCACAAAGCGTGGGAAGCTGGAGAGAAGGTGCAACAACAATATTTACCCGCCATCTAGAATCAGTCAAGAGAGTGCTACTTGGTGCCGCTTGGTTCCCGAGGAATCTCGATGTCAGCCTAGATGCCTTCTGGAGTTCACGGTGGGTTTGCCTTCATGTCCGGAGACAGGTGAGTCCCTAAGCCGCCCGCTGGAAGCCGCGAGCTGCCGCGCCGCTGCGTGTGGGCGCTGCTGGCCGACTTTTTCAGCGGAGCGCTGGATCCCACACCTTCACTCACTGCACACACTTCTTCTTCGTCCAGTGTGTGTGCGTGTGTGTTTTTTTTTTTTTTTGTGTTAGTGGTGGTTTAAAGCATCGAAAGCCAACTCGGAGCTGAACTAGCTTGCCGAAGTCTGGGACTCTAACCCAGTAAAAACTCCACCCCCTCCCCGCTTCCCCGGCGGTACTGCCGTTAGGTATTACTTCGCCGGGGGGGGAATGCCCTTAGGGCTCTCTAGGATTCTATCCTATTGGAATTTCGCAGTCTTTCTGCGATGCGCAGTTTTTTGAGTACTATTGTGGCCATGTTGCAAACCGCAGACCAATTTACTTCTGATTCAAGCATAATGTCCACCAGGTTACAAGCGGCTGGCGTCCTCCCAACCCTTATGCTCAGATCTCTTCGTTCATTTTCGAATCTCGGACAGACAAAAAACACGTGTTCTGCGTCTTCATTATCCGACTCGCAGAGTGGGCAGTGCGGATAACGTTCATGCTTAAACCTATTCAGATAGTATTTAAAGCATCCATGTCCCGTCAACAGTTGCGTTAAGTAGTAGTCCACATGTCCATGCTTCCGTCCCAGCCATCTCTGCAGTTCTGGGATAAGCTTATACGTCCATCGTCCTTTGCTACTATTTACCCACCTCTCTTGCCACTTAGCAATGGTGAGTTCTCTGCACCTTTTCCGTACGGATTCTGCAGTTGCGACCCCTGTGCTGCCCGCGCGGATGTTAGCTGATTCCACTGCCAGCAGATCAATCGGTATGCCTCCCGATATTACCAGCGCCGCGTCATGGGATACCGTGCGGAACGCACAGCATACCCGTAGTGCACACAATCTCTGCACGGAGTCGCCGTCTTGCATATAACTTCCATTTTTTGTGGCTCGAGCCCATATGGGAGCAGCGTACATCAGCGTCGATGTGACAGCACTAACCAGTAATCTACGTCCTGGTTGCCTTGGTCCCCGAGTGTTCGCCATAATTCGCGATATCGCGGCCGCGGTCCTACTTGCCTTGCCACTAGCGTACGCTAGATGTTCTTTGAAAGAAAGCCGGTGGTCGATCATGACGCCCAAGTATTTTAGGCTTGGACGCGATGTAATTGTGGCTTCTCCAATTTTGATAGTAGCTGCCTCCACTTTCTGCCTGCTACTTATCAGGACTGCTTCAGTCTTGTGCGCTGCCAAGGCGAGTCCCTTGGAGTCGAGCCATGCGCTTGCTCTTTTCCCCGCTTCATTGCAGATTTCTTCCGCATCTGGGAGTTTCTTTGCCGTAACCACTATGGCCACGTCATCCGCGAAACCAATGAGTCGTGCCCCTTCGGGCATCGTGATCCTAAGTATCCCATCGTACATGACATTCCATAACAAAGGGCCTAGGACTGATCCTTGGGGAACTCCCCCGGTGACCCTGTGGGTCGATTGCCCGGAATCAGTATCGTACAGGAGCAGGCGGCCTTCAAAGTAGCTCGCTATTACTCTCTGTATATACACTGGTACATTTAGGTTGCTCAGTGCATTTAGTGTGTGGTGCCAGCTGGCGGAGTTGAAAGCGTTTTTTACATCCAACGTTGCCGCTAAGCAGTACTGCTTAGTGCCGTACAACCACCTTTTCCCCTCAATGGCTTTATCTGCGATTTCACACAGTTTACCGACGGCGTCGATGGTGGATAGCCCCTTCCGAAAACCATACTGCATCTCTGAGAGGCCGTTGGTTTCGGCAAGGGCACCTTCTAGCCGGGAGTGGATTATTCTTTCGAGAATTTTACCCACCGTGTCCAGCATGCAGAGTGGCCTATACGAAGAAGGCTCCTCCGCGGGTTTTTCCCCCTTTGGTATGAGTACCAGCCGCTGTGTTTTCCAGCGGCTAGGGAACACACCTTCCGTTAGGCATGCGTTATACATGTCAACGTACTCTTTAGTATTTGCTTTTATGGCAATTTTGAGAACTTTATTCGGGATTCCATCTGGTCCCGGTGCCTTGTCGTCCAGTATTGTCTTCAATACCTGGAGGACTTCTTCAGCACTTGTGAGCTTTATGCTCGCCCTGTTCACGATCAGTGAGGTCCGCGCCATACCTTCTTGCTCTGGGAATAGTGTTTCCACGATCCTTTTTAGGCTGACTGGGCATGTCGGTGATGGCCGACTAAATACCCGCAGCCGTTTTGTGACGAGTTTGTATGCGAAGCCCCATGGGTTGGAGTCTATTTCCTCGCAGATATTGTTAAAGCACCTGCGTTTGCTCTCTTTTATAGTTTTTTCCAGGGCTCGTCTCTTTTCCCTGAAGTATATTTGGAGTGCCTCAAATTCGGGCCTTCCTCTTGAGCGTTGGTATGCGCGTCTTGCCCTGTGGCAGTCTTTCCTGGCTTCCGCAATGGATTGGTTCCACCAGTATGCAGGTCTTCTTCTTGATGGGTTTTTCCCTCTTCTCTGCATAGATGCTCCTTTGCGCCACAGTTGTAGCAGCATTTTGAGCAGTCCTCCTGGACCCTGCAATTCCCTGCTACATGGTTAAACTCCATACATTTAAAACACCTTTTAGGTGTTAGCTTTGGGCGGACTCTACACCAGGTCCATCCCAGCCTAATTTTGCCCTTCTCCAAGAGTCGTCTCCCTATGTCGGGCATAACTCTTAGTGTGGCGGTTTGGGTGCCTCCGTATGCCACCCTTAGGTTTACCACCGCGGACTCTGGCAGTTCCACATCAAATTGTGATTGAACCGCACATAAGATGTCTGCTTTGTCGGTGGTCTCATCGATGTCTTTTACCTCGATCAGCATTGTCTCAGTCAGCGCTCTGACGTCGACATTGTTGCCCAGGACAGCCTTCATTGTGGTCTGAAGCTCTACGGTTTTAGGGTCAGAAACCTTGTTTAGAATCACTAGGAGTTCCCCCTTTGCTGTTCGCCTAACGGCCTGTACTGCTTGCCCTAGCTCCTTAAGCTGCGGTTCAGCCTTAACCTTTTTAAGGATGTCGGCATAGGACCCTCCAGCAGAGGCTGCGATGACTATCGCGTCGTTCCGTGGCGGTCGCACCTTGGGCTTCCGGACCTTCTGCTTCACCTGTGTCCACTCCTCTGGCTTCTTCCCAGGTTTTTGGGGCTTGCTGGTGCTAACTGTCCCAGCATGTCTCCCTTTCTTTGCACCTTGACTGGCTTCACTTGCCGGTGCCTTATGCATCGCCTTTTTCGCTGGTACCGCTAGCGTCATCCCAGTTTCATGACCCCTGGGTCGCTTGCTGGTGCCGCTCGCGAGCACTTCTGCGCAGGTTTTTTTTTTTGCTATATCCTTAGCTTTTTCCTGTTCTTCGACTATGCATTGCACAGCCGACAGGACTTCCCTCTGGAGATAGTCGATTTCGTCGACTATATCCCTCATGGGGTTAGTAATGGAACGCTTTCCTTCCATTAGCTTCTTCAGCTCCCTGGCCTTTGATCCCAGGCCCGTCAGCTGCTTCAGCATATCCCCCTGCTCCTCATCTGCAGCTTTTGGGCTGCTTTTATCTCCTGCTGGGGGGGTGCCGGGCTGTCTGCCACTGCACTCCTCCCTTTTTTCTGGCGATCTCGCCATTACGCTGCTTTTTTTAAAAGGGTCAGCTCCCGTGTTGGCCCAGTCAGGTAGACTGGACAAAGGCGTGTGGAAGCCGTCGGCATTAGCCGGCGCCGCCAGGCCTTTGTTTGCCGGCGTGCCTCCACTATTGGTTGGCCCAACCCCTAGGCTAGCGCCAGGGTGTTGTGCCCCCGATCCCCTGCCCGCCATTTCCCCGCCTGGGGAGTTCGACGGTACTGCAGTAAGCTTGGATCTTTACCCGCAGTATCTGCTGTTTTCCGATCGGACTTTAATATTTTTATGAATTATTTAATAAAAAGGATAAGTCTTAGTACTAAGGCTTATGGTTTTTATTTTCTAATTTTTTTTTTAAAGAGCCACCCAAAATTCCCTACGTGCTACGGCACGCACTTATTTATGTGCTTGGCCTGCACCCTGTCCGAAGCTTGCTGCTATAGCACCCGCAGCCCCTTTCGCACACTACGATCAGCTGGTCGCGCAAGCGCTTTCCACCACTGATTCAGTGTTTGCAAAAATAGAAAGCGCGAGTGAAAAAATTTGGCAACTGCTAAACAAACAACGAGTGGAAAGTAATAAGAGGCAGAGATGCCTCCCCTCCCTCATCTACGACCGGCCCCTGCCTGGCCGCCAAACCTGTTGGGGATAGATTCCCAAGCTGCTCCTGGATGTCGTCCACGGCCTCCCGTCCACCAGCTGATGTCCAGGTGCGTGTCCCGAGTGCTCCACGCCGGATGGCAAGCTGCGCTTCTGTTTTTAAGCTGAAAACTTCAAGGAATAAACGGAGCGATTTTAGAACGCGTCCGCACTCTCTGCTTTCACTGTGTGTGTGTGTGTGTGTGTGTGTGTGTGTGTGTGTGTTTTTTTTTTTTTTTTTTTTTTATTAAATAAGCACAAGATAAGTACAAGAATATAAGTGGTAGAAGAAGAGAAGAGGTAGAAAAAGTTCCGATCCCGCGGGACTGCCGCAAAGCTATACTTCGCGGGACGGATGGCGGTCAGGTTGCCGCTCGTCCTTATAACTCCATGCGTCGACTCCGTTCTCGACGCCTAAGATCCTTCAGGATGCCAGCGGCCATGTTGGCTATCGCGTCCCACTTGCTTTGATCTTCCAGCATGCAGCTGATCACGTTGTCCGCTGTCAGGTTACATACGGTTGTCGTTTCAGCTTCGGCTCGGTTCCTATCGTATAGGGGGCAGATGAATAGCGCGTGCTCCGCGTCTTCGATGCTTCCTGTGCCGCAGTGGTCGCAGTAGGGGTTTAGCTCGTGCTTAAACCTATGCAGGTATTCCTTAAAGCATCCGTGCCCGGAGATCATCTGCGTGAGGTAGAAGTCTACCTGTCCGTGTCGTCTCTGCAGCCAGGGTGTTAGACTGGGAATTAGCCTGTGCGTCCACCGCCCTGTGGTCGCATTGTTCCACCTCATTTGCCATGCCTCGATCGTGTTACCGCGTTGGGTCCTGCTTCCTCTGTTCCCAGTTCTTCGTTTTGCCGCCAGCAGGTCTATCGGTATAGTACCGGCTACCACTAGCGCGGCTTCCTCAGATACCGTGCAGAAGCTGCTTGTGATGCGCAGTGCGCAGCGTCTGTAGACAGCTTTGCACTGGCGGCTGTATGATGCGGTCTTCATAGCCTCGGCCCATATGGGCGCGGCGTACATTATGATAGATGTCACCACTGTCGCTATAATCCTTCTGCTGTGCTGCTTTGGTCCTTGAGTATTGGCCATCATCCTTGAGCTGGCTGCAGTCGATCTGGATGCTTTGGCTGCGGCATACGATAGGTGCGTCTTAAACGATAACCTGTGGTCGATCAGTACTCCAAGATACTTGATTGAGGCGCTTGTTTCTATTAGAGTTGATCCGACTCGTATTGTGGCCTTCTCCACAGTCTTCCTGCTGCTTATGAGCACTGCCTCCGTTTTGTGCTCGGCGACTGCTAACCCGTTGTCTGTGAGCCAGCACATAAGGGTGTCTATCGAGAGGCTGCATCTATCCGTGATCTCATCGAGGGTTTTCGCTACCGTTACCAGCGCTATGTCGTCCGCAAATCCCACAACTGTGCATCCTTCGGGTAGTACCTGCCTTAGGATCCCGTCGTACATGACGTTCCACAGTATCGGGCCCAGGACTGATCCTTGAGGTACTCCTCCTGTCACCAGGTACTCGTGCTCTCCGGCATCAGAGGAATAAGTGAGCACTCTGTCCTTGAAGTAGTCCGCTACGAGCTCGATCAGGTAGTTCGAGATTCCCATGCGCTGAAGTGCCTGCAGGACAAGGTTCCAGTTGGCAGAGTTGAAGGCATTCTTGACGTCCAGGGTGCAGACGAGGCAGTACTCTTTTGAGCCACCTAGCCACCTTTCTCCTTCGATTGCGTTAGCAGCCAGTTGGGTGACCGTTTGGATCGCGTCAATAGTGCTTCTTTTTCTCCGGAAGCCAAACTGGTGGTCCGATAAAGCTCTGAGTTGGTCGAGTTCTTTTTCGAGGTGGGTGCAGATTATGCGCTCGAATATTTTCCCCGTTGTATTCAGCATACATAGGGGTCTGTACGAGGATGCGTCGTCGTTCAACTTGCCCGGTTTTGGGATAAGCACCAACCTTTGTCGCTTCCAACCTATGGGGAAGGTTCGTTGGGTGAGACACATGTTGTACATCTCCGTGAATATACCAGGGAAGTTTGCCACCAATGTGTGCAGTGCAGCATTGGGAATGCCGTCGGGGCCAGGGGCTTTTTCGACTTTGGTTTTCGTTAGCGCAGCCAGGACTTCGGCTTCGCTGGTGAGAACAGTATCGCCTTCTCCGGTAGCTTGCCAGGTAAGGGGCGGCTGGGTGGGGAACAGGGTGGACACTATTTGGCCAAGCTGTAAGTGGCCGGTAGGGGTCGGCTGTCTGTTGAGCTTACCCATGACCATCCTGTATGCTGACCCGAATGGCTCTGCATCCGCCGCTTCGCACAGCTCCTGGAAGCATCTGGCCTTGCTAACTTTAATCGCGTTCTTCAGCACCTTTCTCTTAGCTCTGTAGGTTGTTTCCCTTAGCTCCTGGCTTCCGCGTCCTCTGCTTCTCTGACACCTGCGCCGGGCCGCTAGGCAGTCTCTCCTCGCGCTCCCTATTTCGTCATTCCACCATGGTACTGGTCTTCGCCCGTTACCACCTTTCGTGGCCTTCTCCATAGATGCGTCGCACGCCTCCTTCACTCTCTCGGCTATGTTCCTCGCGCATGTGTTAGCGTCTCCTGTAACGCAGACGCCTTCCATGTGTGCTAGGAGGGACACTGTGTTCAGGGTATGCGCTTTGTATGTCGTTTGGCGGCTGCTTGGCGCGGTCAGTCTGGGGCTTGTCTGGGTGATGATCAGGGCGTGGTCGCTGTGGGTGTATATGTCTGACACCCTCCATACACAGTTGCGTGCCAGTTCAGGGCTAGCGAAGGTCAGGTCGATGATTGACTCCCGACCTGACTTGCTGAAGGTTGGTCTATTACCTTCATTGAGTAGGCATACGTTTAACGAAGCCACTGCCTCAAGGAGGATGGTTCCCCGCTGCGTCGTACTAGCGCTGCCCCATGTTGTGGACCATGCGTTGAAGTCACCTGCGATGAGGATAGGGGACCTACCGCGTGCGTCATCAGCGATCTCCTGCATTATTGTTCTGAATTCGCTAATGTGTGCGCTCGGGGCTATGTAGCAGCTGTAGAATGTGATGCCTTTGATCTTCGCTCTGGTGTATCCCGTCCTAGAAGCCCTTTGCGATAGGTGTCCAGGGGGCTGCCCGCAGCTCCATATTGCTGCTCTGCCGTCCGAACTGCGTTGCCATACGCCTTCGTGCTTGTCCTTGTAGGGCTCGCTGAGTATTGCCACCTCAGCCTGCTGCTCGATGACCGTCTGTGCTAGCAAGTCCTGCGCCGCTCTGCAGTGGTTAAGGTTCAGCTGTAGGACCTTAACCATTCAATTTATCGTGCATGGCTCTCCGGTATTCAGGGCACGCACTGCTGAGGGTCGAGTGTTCGGCCTCTCCTCCAGATTTTCCGCTTCTTGTGCAGATGATGCATTTTGGTTTGCCCTGGGTACAAGTTTTATACTTGTGGCCATCCTTGCCACATCTGAAGCAGGATTGCTGCGTGTTTTTGGCTGCTGCCTCTGACGCTGGACATCTGGCTGACATGTGGCCTAATCCCATGCATTTGTAGCATCGCCTAGGCTCCACTTTCTGTCTTATGCGGCAGACTACCCATCCAACCCTGATTTTCCCCTTGTCGAGGATCCGCTGCGCATGCTCAGGTCTGAGGTGGACCGTCGCCGTTTGGGTTCCGCCATACGCCTTCCGCATCCTAGGTGCAGCGCCCGCCGGGATGTCGCACTCCTCCTCAGCGTAGACTGCCTGTAGAACCTCCTCGCAGGTGGTCATTAGGTCTAGGTCGCGGATTTCCACTTGCACCGTGTCTTCCAGCATAGCCATTTCGGCTTTGCCGCTGAAGGCCGACTTGATGGCAGTATGCAGTTTCTGCGTGGCTGGGTCTGAGGGTTTCTGCATCTTGAGTAGCAGACTCCCATTGGCTGTCCTGCGTATGCCTTGCACCCCATCCTTGAGCCCCTGAAGGGTAGGCTCGGTTTTGACCAGCTTGAGCATGTCTGCGTACGTTCCTTCGCTGCATTTGATTAGGATAGCGTCAGAGCGCTGATTCCTGCGCTTCTCGGTGCGGCTGACGTGGTCTTTGCCTTCCCCAATACTCGCTGCAGTCTCGTGGGGCTTTTTGGTTTTACGTATCACCTGCTGCCAGGGCGGGTTTCTTGGCGGGTCCCTGCCTGGGTTCCCCGCGCCAGTATGCGTTCGCTCTATGCCTTCTTGTCGTGGGGCAACGAGCGATGGTGTTGTCCGCTGGGCTGCGCTGGCGGTCTGACCCCTGGCTCGGGGTTCATCCAGCGTCGCACTGATCTCGCTTTGCAGCTTCTTCATTGCATGCAATGAGTCGATCGTGGCCTGTGTGACATGGCGGACTACCTTCTTGTTGTTGCTTTTTGTGTCCGTGAACTTCGCGATCATCTCATCGAGCATCTTGCCCAGCTCATCGGTGAGAGCTGCGGCGCTTTTCTGCACCCGCTGCCTCTTGTGGGCTCCATCGCTCGCCTCTTCAGGGCTGGTTGGTTCCCGACTTCTCTTCGGGGTGGTTTGTTCATCCTCGTTACTGCCGAAGTTGAACACAGGCCCGGTCACTTTGGGAGGCGCTGACACTGGGTGGGCATCGGGAGCCTGCTCCATCCCCGTTGGCGACCGCTGCACCTTCTGTTTCATCATCTGAAACTTCTTTAGCAGCTCTTCTTCTGCCCTGGCAACTGCAAGAGCCTGGGTCTCGTCATGTCTGGACGATTTCTCCCTATCCATCGCCTGCACTAGCCGGAGGTCCCTCGGTGAGCCGGGATTTCCCCCGGTTGCTGCCTGATGGGAGCTATACCGCTCCGACTCGGTCCCCAGAGCCCCGTTTGCGCTGGCGCCGCTATCGCGGTGGGGTTGGAAGTTGGCCGGTAACTTGGCTTTTTGCGCATCCGCCCCAATAGGCAGTGGCGAAGGTGGTTTTATTTTATTTGAAATTCCCGGGCAACCGACTTCGTAGGAGCTCGCCGCTTAGCAGCTGTATAGCTCAGCGGGGAAAGCTCGCTGTTAAGCTCGCTGTTAAGCCCGCTGTTAAGCTCGCTGTTAAGCTCGCTGTTAGAGACGGCGCTGTCCAGCACTGCGATCAGCTGATCGATGTTGTTTGTTTGTGCCGGAAAAACCGCGCGTGTGCGGCTTGTGGAAGCTGTGAGCAGAACCAAGTATATGTGGCGCTCTGGAGTGGAGTGTTGCTGTGTGGGTGCGGGAGAGTGAGGATCCCCCCCTTCTGTCCACCAAGATTGGCCACCCTTTGCAACCGTAGCAGTGTGGTTTGTTGGCTGGGTAGAACCTTCCTGTCGCTTCTGTGGTACGTACCTGCAACCTGAGGTGTCCCGCACTAATCAAACGCACTTTTAGGTATTAAACCCGATTTGCAACGACCAAAAACTCGATATATTGGCGACCGATGTTCAGGTCAACTTCACTGTTCGTGGCGTGTGTGTGTGTGTGTGTGTTTTTTTTTTTTTTTTTTTTTTTGTGTGTTAGTGGTGGTTTAAAGCATCGAAAGCCAACTCGGAGCTGAACTAGCTTGCCGAAGTCTGGGACTCTAACCCAGTAAAAACTCCACCCCCTCCCCGCTTCCCCGGCGGTACTGCCGTTAGGTATTACTTCGCCGGGGGGGGAATGCCCTTAGGGCTCTCTAGGATTCTATCCTATTGGAATTTCGCAGTCTTTCTGCGATGCGCAGTTTTTTGAGTACTATTGTGGCCATGTTGCAAACCGCAGACCAATTTACTTCTGATTCAAGCATAATGTCCACCAGGTTACAAGCGGCTGGCGTCCTCCCAACCCTTATGCTCAGATCTCTTCGTTCATTTTCGAATCTCGGACAGACAAAAAACACGTGTTCTGCGTCTTCATTATCCGACTCGCAGAGTGGGCAGTGCGGATAACGTTCATGCTTAAACCTATTCAGATAGTATTTAAAGCATCCATGTCCCGTCAACAGTTGCGTTAAGTAGTAGTCCACATGTCCATGCTTCCGTCCCAGCCATCTCTGCAGTTCTGGGATAAGCTTATACGTCCATCGTCCTTTGCTACTATTTACCCACCTCTCTTGCCACTTAGCAATGGTGAGTTCTCTGCACCTTTTCCGTACGGATTCTGCAGTTGCGACCCCTGTGCTGCCCGCGCGGATGTTAGCTGATTCCACTGCCAGCAGATCAATCGGTATGCCTCCCGATATTACCAGCGCCGCGTCATGGGATACCGTGCGGAACGCACAGCATACCCGTAGTGCACACAATCTCTGCACGGAGTCGCCGTCTTGCATATAACTTCCATTTTTTGTGGCTCGAGCCCATATGGGAGCAGCGTACATCAGCGTCGATGTGACAGCACTAACCAGTAATCTACGTCCTGGTTGCCTTGGTCCCCGAGTGTTCGCCATAATTCGCGATATCGCGGCCGCGGTCCTACTTGCCTTGCCACTAGCGTACGCTAGATGTTCTTTGAAAGAAAGCCGGTGGTCGATCATGACGCCCAAGTATTTTAGGCTTGGGCGCGATGTAATTGTGGCTTCTCCAATTTTGATAGTAGCTGCCTCCACTTTCTGCCTGCTACTTATCAGGACTGCTTCAGTCTTGTGCGCTGCCAAGGCGAGTCCCTTGGAGTCGAGCCATGCGCTTGCTCTTTTCCCCGCTTCATTGCAGATTTCTTCCGCATCTGGAAGTTTCTTTGCCGTAACCACTATGGCCACGTCATCCGCGAAACCAATGAGTCGTGCCCCTTCGGGCATCGTGATCCTAAGTATCCCATCGTACATGACATTCCATAACAAAGGGCCTAGGACTGATCCTTGGGGAACTCCCCCGAGTGTGTGTGTGTGTGTGTGTGTGTGTGCTATTTTCTTTTTTTTTTTTTATTAAATGAAGCTTAAGTATATACATGAATATAAGTGGTAGAAGAAGAGAAGAGGTAAAAATGTTCCGATCCCGCGGGACTGCCGCAAAGCTATACATCGCGGGTCGGATGGCGGTCAGGTTGCCGCTCGTCCTTATGACTGGATGCGTCGACTTCGTTCTCGACGCCTTTGCTCCTTCAGGATGCCAGCGGCCATGTTGGCTATCGCGTCCCACTTGCTTTGGCTTTCCAGCGTGCAGCTCATCACGTTGTCCGCTGTCAAGTTACAAACGGTTGTCGTTTCAGCTTCGGCTCGGTACCTAACGAATAGGGGGCAGATGAATAGCGCGTGCTCCGCGTCTTCGATGCTTCCTGTGCCGCAGTGGTCGCAGTAGGGGTTTGGCTCGTGATTAAACCTGTGCAGGTATTCCTTGAAACATCCGTGCCCGGAGATCATCTACGTGAGGTAGAAGTGTCGCCTCTGCAGCCAGGGGGTTAGACTGGGAATTAGCCTGTGAGTCCACCGCCCTGTGGTCGCATTGTTCCACCTCCTTTGCCATGCCTCGATCGTGTTGCTGCGCTGAGTCCTGCTTCCTGTGCTCCCAGTTCTTCGTTCTGCCGCCAGCAGGTCTATCGGGATAGTACCGGCTACCACTAGCGCGGCTTCCTCGGATACAGTGCAGAAGCTGCTTGTGATGCGCAGTGCGCAGCGTCTGTAAACAGCTTTGCACTGGCGGCTGTATGATGCGGTCTTCATGGCTTCGGCCCATATGGGCGCGGCGTACAATATGGTAGATGTCACCACTGTGGCTATTATCCTTCTGCTGTGCTGTTTCGGTCCTCGAGTATTGGCCATCATCCTTGAGATGGCTGCAGTCGATCTGGATGCTTTGGCTGCGGCATACGATAGGTGCGTCTTAAACGATAGCCTGTGGTCGATCAGTACTCCAAGATACTTGATTGAGGCGCTTGTTACTATTGGAGTTGATCCGACTCGTATTGTGGCCTTCTCCACAGTCTTCCTGCTGCTTATGAGCACTGCCTCCGTTTTGTGCTCGGCGACTGCTAACCCGTTGTCTGCGAGTCAGCACATTAGGGTGTCTATCGCGAGGCTGCACCTATCCGTGATCTCGTCGAGGGTTTTCGCTACCGTTACCAGCGCTATGTCGTCCGCAAATCCCACCACAGTGCATCCTGCGGGTAGTACCAGCGTTAGGATCTCGTCGTACATCACGTTCCACAGTATCGGGCCCAGGACTGAGCCTTGAGGTACTCCTCCTGTCACCAGGTACTCGTGCTCTCCGACATCAGAGGAATATGTTAGCACTCTGTCCTTAAAGTAGTCCGCTACGAGGTCGATCAGGTAATTCGAGATTCCCATGCGATGGAGTGCCTGCAGGACAAGGTTGGCAGAGTTGGCAGAGTTGAAGGCATTCTTGACGTCCAGGGTGCAGACGAGGCAGTACTCTTTTGAGCCACCTAGCTCCCTTTCTCCTTCAATTGCGTTAGCAGCCAGTTGGGTGACCGTTTGGATCGCGTCGATGGTGCTTCTTTTCCTCCGGAAGCCAAACTGGTGGTCCGAAAGCGCTCTAAGTTGATCGAGTTCTTTCTCGAGGTGGGTGCAGATTATGCGCTCGAATATCTTCCCCGTTGTATTCAGCATACATAGGGGTCTGTATGACGATGCGTCGTCGTTCAGCTTGCCCGGTTTGGGGATAAGCACCAACCCTTGACGCTTCCAACCTATGGGGAAGGTTCGTTGGGTGAGACACATGTTGTACATCTCCGTGAATATACCCGGGTAGTGTGCCACCAATGTGTGCAGTGCAGCATTGGGAATGCAGTCGGGGCCAGGGGCTTTTTCGATTTTGATTTTCCTTAGCGCAGCCAGGACTTCGGCTTCGCTGGTGAGAACAGTATCGCCTTCTCCGGTAGCTTGCCAGGTAAGGGGCGGCTGGGTGGGGAACAGGGTGGACACTATTTGGCCAAGCTGTAAGTGGCCGGTAGGGGTCGGCTGTCTGTTGAGCTTACCCATGACCATCCTGTATGCTGACCCGAATGGTTCTGCATCCGCCGCTTCGCACAGCTCCTGGAAGCATCTGGCCTTGCTAGCTTTGATCATGTTCTTCAGGGCCTTTCTCTTGGCTCTGTATGTTGTTTCCCTTAGCTCCTGGTTTCCGCGTCCTCTGCTTCTCTGACACCTGCGCCGGGCCGCTAGGCAGTCTCTCCTCGCGCAGCCTATCTCCTCGTTCCACCATGGTACTGGTCTTCGCCCGTTACCACCTTTCGTGGCCTTTTCCATAGCTGCATCGCACGCCTCCTTCACTCTATTGGCTATGTTCCTCGCGCATGTGCTAGCGTCTCCTGTAACGCAGACGCCTTCCATGTGTGCTAGGAGGGACACTGTGTTAAGGGTATGCGCTTTGTAGGTTGTTTGGCGGCTGCTTGGAGCGGACAGTCTGGGGCTTGTCTGGGTGATGATCAGGGCGTGGTCGCTGTGGGTGTATATATCTGACACCCGCCATACGCAGTTGCGTGCCAGTTCAGGGCTAGCGAAGGTCAGGTCGATAGTTGACTCTCGACCTGACTTGCTGAAGGTCGGTCTATTACCTTCGTTGAGTAGGCATACGTTTAGCGAAGCCACTGCCTCAAAGAGGATGGTTCCCCGCTGCGTCGTACTAGTGCTGCCCCATGTTGTGGACCATGCGTTGAAATCACCTGCGATGAGGACAGGGGACCTACCGCGTGCGTCGTCAGCGATCTCCTGCATTATTGTTCTGAACTCGCTGATGTGTACGCTCGGGGCTATGTAGCAGCTGTAGAATGTTATTCCTTTGATCTGCGCTCTGGTGTATCCCGTCCTGGAAGCCCTTTGCGATAGGTGTCCAGGGGGCTGCGCGCAGCTCCATATTGCTGCTCTGCCGTCCGAACTACGTTGCCATACGCCTTCGTGCTTGTCCTTGTAGGGCTCGCTGAGTATTGCCACCTCAGCCTGCTGCTCGATGACCGTCTGTGCTAGCAGGTCCTGCGCCGCTCTGCAGTGGTTAAGGTTTAGCTGTAGGACCTTAACCATTCTGTTTATCGTGCATGGCTCTCCGGTACTCAGTGCACGCACTACTGAGGGTCGAGTGTTCGGCGTCTCTTCCAGATTTTCCGCTTCTTGTGCAGATGATGCATTTTGGTTTGCCCTGGGTACAAGTTTTATACTTGTGGCCATCCTTGCCACATCTGAAGCAGGATTGCTGCGTGTTTTTGGCTATTGCCTCTGACGCTGGGCATTTGGCAGACATGTGGCCTAGACCCATGCATTTGTAGCATCGCCTGGGCTCCGTTTTCTGTCTTATGCGGCAGACGACCCATCCAACCCTGATTTTCCCCTTGTCGAGGATCCACTGCGCATGCTCAGGTCTGAGGTGGACCGTCGCCGTTTGGGTTCCGCCATACGCCTTCCGCATCCTAGGTGCAGCGCCCGCCGGGATGTCGCACTCCTCCTCAGCGTAAACTGCCTGTAATACCGCCTCGCAGGTGGTCATTTCGTCCAGGTCGCGGATTTCCACTTGCACCGTGTCCTCCAGCATAGCCACTTCGGCTTTGCCGCTGAAGGCAGACTTGATGGCTGTGTGCAATTTCTGCGTGGCTGGGTCTGAAGGTTTCTGCATCTTGAGAAGCAGACTCCCATTGGCTGTCCTGCGTATGCCTTGCACTCCATCCTTAAGCCCCTGAAGGGTAGGCTCGGTTTTGACCAGCTTGAGCATGTCTGCGTACGATCCTTCGCTGCATTTGATTAGGATAGCGTCAGAGCGCTGATTCCTGCGCTTCGCGGTGCGGTTCACGTGACCTTCGCTTTCCCCGTTACTCGCTGCAGTCACGTGGGGCTTCTTGGTTTTGGGTCCCACCTGTTGCCAGGGCGGGTTTCTCGGCGCGACCCTGCCTGGGTTCCCCGCGCCAGTATGCGTTCTCTTTGTGCCGGTGCCTTCTTGCCGTGGGGCAGAGAGCGACGGTGTTGTCTGCTGGGTTGCGCTGGCGCTCGGGCCCCTGGCTCGGGATTCATCCAGCGTCGCACTGATCTCGCTTTGCAGCTTCTTCATTGCATGCAATGAGTCGATCGTGGCCTGCGTGACATGGCGGAGGTAATGAATTGTTGTGTGTGTGTGTGTGTGTTTTTTTTTTTTGTATTCCATTTTTTTTAGCTTTATTACTACAACTAATAAATATACATTTAGAAGATAAATGGGCGTAAACTGCAGATGTTGTGCGGTACGGCCGCAAAGCAATGCTTCGCACAACCGCGGCAGCTTACGTGTCCAGGCCTCTCCTCTGTCTCTCAGCTATCCTGAGTTTTCGCATTACAGACGCAGCGAATTTGGTCGTCGCGTCCCACTCCGTTTGGCCTCTTAGCATGGTTGGCACTAGCGTGCTGGGGCTAGTGCTGACACCGGTCGCTATTTCCAGGGCGGTCCTGTCCTCTACGAACCGCACGCACTCGAGCAGGACGTGGCGTGCGTTCTCCTCGATTCCAGAGCCGCAGGATGGGCATCCGTCACTCGTGTCGTGACCGTACTTCTTCAGGTACGACCGGAAGCATCCGTGCCCACTCAAGATCTGGGTCAGGTAGAAGTCCACCTGCCCGTGCCTCCTTTCCAGCCACGGACTCAAGACGGGAATCAGATCGTGGGTCCAGCGTCCAGAGGTTGCGGAATCCCACCTCTCCTGCCACCGAGAGATGGATCTCTCTCTCGCGGGCCGTCTTGCCTCGCGCCTAGTTTGGTCGTCCGTGGTCGTGACCGTTTCCTCCACTTCTACCGCCTCTCTTACCAGTTCTTGCACCGGAACTAGACCAGCTATGACCAGCGCAGCTTCCTCAGAGATTGTCCGGAAGGCACACGATATCCTTGTTGCACATAGTCTGTGCGTGCGAGCCACGCCACTCATATACGAGGGCGTCGTGGCGGCTTTACCCATACCGGGGCGGCATAAAGTACTTGGGACGTGACGACGCTCGCTATGAGTTTCCTCCGTTCCTGCTTTGGGCCCCTTGTGTTCAGGAGAATCCGCGCGAGCGATCTGGCGGTCGCAGCGGCCTTCTTATTGGCGTACTCTAGGTGCTCTTTGTAGGACAGCCTGGTGTCTATCATGACGCCTAGGTATTTTATGGCTCATTGAGAGACTATGTCAACCCCTCCGACCGTCAGCTTGGCCGTCTCGACGAGTTGCCGGCTGCTTATAAGAACGGCCTCTGTTTTATGTGCCGCGAGTTGGAGCCCGGCGAGTGAGAGCCATGATTCCACCTTCCTCACCGCAGTGTTTGCCATGTCCTTCACTTCGGCTATCGTCTTGGCCACGATCGTGATGGCGACGTCGTCCGCGAAGCCAGTCACGTGGACGTTTGCAGGCATGGGAAGCCTCAGCACTCCGTCGTACATAGTGTTCCACAACAGGGGGCCCAGGACCGATCCTTGTGGAACCCCAGCAGTTACGCAGTACTCTTTCGGGCCGTCGCTCGTATCGGAAAGCAGCACCCTTTCGCCGAGGTAGCTGTCGACTATCCTGGTGAGGTACTCCGGAATCCGTAGCCGCCTTAGTGCCTGCATGATCCTCGTCCAGTTCGCCGTGTTGAACGCGTTTTTGATGTCGAGCGTGACCAGAAGGCAGTACTTCTTCGTGCCGCCTTTCCAACGCTTCCCGCGTATGGCTTCCGCAGCTGTCCCGGTGACCATTCGGATCGCGTCCAGCGTTGACTTTCCTTTCCGGAAACCAAACTGGGCGGTGGATAGGCCACCAGCCGCATCTACGGCCAGGTTTAGCCGTTTCGAGATGAGCTTCTCGAACACTTTGCCAACAGTGTCAAGCAGACAAATTGGCCTGTAGCAGGAAGCTTCACCAGGCGGCTTCCCAGGTTTGTTGAGTAGAAGCAGCTTCTGTACTTTCCATCTCCGGGGAAATGTTCCCTCGCGCAGGCAGGCGTTGTAGAGGTCCGCGAAAGTGCCCGGCCGAAGCCCAAGCGCCAGCTTCATTGCTCTGTTGGGCACTGCGTCGGGACCTGGGACTTTGTTGTTCTGCAGGCTGCGTCCTGCTTCAGCAACCTCGGCCTCCGTGACTTCCTCGATCTCCCACGTAGGCGCCGTTTCGTGCTGTACGCTTTCCTTGGCGCTACCCGAAGGAAACAGTGTGCGAACAATATCGCTAAGTGTTTCAGGGTCCGTTGGAGAGCGGCTGCCTGCGCTTACTCGCTTTACCACGAGTCTGTAGGCCCCACCCCACGGATCCTGTTCGGCTGCGTCGCACAGCTTCAGGAAACATTCCCGTTTGCCGTCCAGGATGGCGTGCTTCAGGGTCCTCCTGGCTTGCTTGAAGGCGACGTGTGCGGCCTCGGCCCTGTCGGTCCTTCTTGACCGTTGAAGAGCCCTTCTGGCTCTGAGGCAGATCCTTCTGAGGGTCGCTATCTCCGAGTTCCACCAAGGTACCGGCTCGTGGTCTCTACTGTATGGTTTGCGCATCAGCATTCCTGTCCTGCACGCATCCTCCAAGCTGGCTGCTATCGCGTCCGCGTTGGTGTTCGCGTCTGCTTCAGTGGAGCAGTGCATGTCGGCGAGGCACCTGCTCATCGCCTCGGCGTTTAGCGTCTCCTGGCGGTAGCCCTTTACTGCTCTGTTACGGGTTTCTGGTCCTGGCCGTGTGCCCACTGTGCATAAGATTGCCTCGTGGTCGCTGGCCGTGAAGAAGTCGCCGATTTTCCAGTGAGAGCGCCGGGCTAACGCGGAGCTCACAAATGTGAGGTCTATGATAGACCCAGCTCCAGCCCGATTGAACGTCTCCTGGGTCCCTTCGTTTAGCAGCGTGACGTCTAGCGTTGCAAAGGCATTGAGTAGGGTGTGCCCCCTTATGTTGCTGCTGGGGCATCCCCATTCTTCGGCCCACGCGTTGAAGTCGCCTGCGATGATAGCGGGGTAACGGCCCCTTGCGTCAAAGGCGATCGTGTCCAAGGCATGGCTAAAGTCCGTCGTGGAGAGGCTAGGTGCTAGATAGCAGCTGTATACCCACATTTCGCCTATACGAGCTCGGACGAAACCCGAGCCCTTGTGCACGTCCAGAAAGGATTTACCGTTTCTTCTGCACAGCCATATCGCGGCCTTGCCCGATGTGTCCGTTATCCAGTCGCCGTCGTCTTTGACTTTGTAGGGTTCACTGATGACAGCCAGGTCCGCCTTACATTCCCTCGCTGACTGCAGGAGTAAGTCCTGCGCAGCCCGGCAGTGATTCAGGTTTATCTGGATCACTTCCATTCGCGGGGTTTGGCTACGGCTCTTTTTGCGGCGTGAGGACACCGCCTGCTTCCTGCTTGGTGGTTCCTCGACTTCGGTCCTCCTTTGGTGCATATAAAGCATACGCTCTCGTTGGGACACTGAGCGATTTTGTGCCCCGTCTTGCCGCACTTAATGCAGCACCCACTTTTGTCCACTTTGCTATGACACTTTATAGCAATGTGGCCAATCTCTAGGCACTTGTAGCACCTGGGCTGCGAGTCCCTCTCCTTCACCTTGCAGATAGACCATCCTAACTTGATTTTACCCTTGCAGAGAACCGCTTCTGCGTCTCTGCTGGGCAGTCCAACCACTGCCGTCTGGGTGTCTCTGTGTGATGGACGTAGACTCCTCAATTTGACCGATTCGGCGTTCACGGCGAATTGGTCCACCAGAGCTTTGGTGACATCTACGGCCTCAACTAGCGGGTCAAGGTCGCTAATCACCACCGTCCTTGTCCTTGCGCTTTCGGATAGCGCTCGAACCGCAGTCGCTTCTCCTAGGACAGCCTCAAGGCTCTCTTTTATTTCCTCCGTGCTGGTGTCCTCGCTTCTGTTGAGCTCCAGAGGAAGGTTCCCGTTCGCTGTGCGCCGGACCTTGTTTACACGGGTGCTGAGGCTTTGTAGCTTGCCGTCGTCCCTACGGGTTACCATCGCTAAGACTTCGCTGTAGGTCTTGCCATTTGCCTCCACTATAAGGGCGTCCGGGCGGTGAGGCTTTCGCGCCCGCTTTTTTGGAGCAGCCTTTCTCCAGGCGGTGGTCGCGTCCTTTCCATCGTCCTTTCCAGCGCTGCCTCCCGCGCCTGTTTTTCCTCTGGGGTCCCGTTTTTTTGCATGCTCCTCATGTGGGTTTCTCTTCTTTTTCTGCTGGGATCCCGCTGGCGCTCTTCGCGCAGACGATTGCGCTGGTGAAGTCGGGGGCTCTCCCCCGTTTAAAACCGTGCCGGGTTGGCTAAGCCTTCGCCACGGGTCTGTTTGCGCCGCGCTGGTGACCATGGGGCCTTGTGTCGCGTTTCGCCAGAACTCCGTTTGAGCGGCGTTGTCCTTTTAAAGACAAGCCGGAGTCTGTTGCTCCTTGCTCTCGCTGTGCCGGAGAGGGCCTTTGCATTTGTTGCACTCCGTGGGCTCTTTTTGCTGGTGGGAGTCTCCAACTTGGTTGAAGGAGATCACTGCACCTTCTTGGAGGGACTTCATCCTCGAGAACATCGCTTTCATGGTCACATTGATGTGACGCACCTGCATTACGCTCGTGAGGTGGAGGACTTCGTCGAGAAGCGCTCCAATCTCCGCGAGCTGTTCTGGTCCAGTGAGCTCCTGGTCCGCTTTGGGCCTCTTGGCAGAGGCAGTTCTTTGCCCACCGCTTGGGCTGCCTGGGTCTCTTTGGCGCTTGGCCGCGTCCTGCAACTTATCATCTTCCCGCGTGGACGGCTGGTCCGCGGGCTTTTCCAGGACTGGTGACCTAAGAAGCTTCGAGCTGCTCTTAAACGCTCCGGCTGCTTCCGTACCTTTGTTTTCAATCCTCCTTCTTAAACTTGGTGCATTCACTGTCGAGACGGCCAAGTTCGCCACCGTCTCGTCAGGTTTGTTGTTGGGAATGGGATTTAGGGCCTCCAGAATCCGTGCCCTGGCCGTGGGGGTTCCCACGGGTGGATTTCCACTTGTGTGGTTGCCACCTGGAGTAGTTTCGTTTTTTGTCGACATTCCTTTCATTTGTTGCATTTTATACCTACTGCCAGGTTGTTTGCATTTTAAACCTACTGCCAGGTTGTTTGCATTTTATACCTGCTGCCAGGTGACGTGACTGCCGGCCAATATGGCACAGACGCAGACCACGCAGCCGCCCAGTATGGGTCAGACGCTACGTGGGTTTTTTGCGATAAGTTCGGTGTGCGCGGATCGAGGTTTCCACCGGTGGCCGCGGATTTCCCCACGACTTTCCGATGGAGGTTATACCGCCTCTACTCGGTCGCCAGAGCCCCGTTTCACGGTGAACCGCGTTAGCGGGGGGGTTGGCAGTCGGTCTGCTCCTTGACCTTTGGCACCAGGAAGACCTCTGCCGTGCAGACGTGGTGACACTCGTTCGGTCCCGGACTCCTTGCCAAGGAGTTCGATTAGCAGCCCTTAGATGTATGCTACTGCTGAGCGCCGATCGACAAGTGCAACCCGTAGCGGGTAGCAGTCGTCAGCTAGCAGCAACGCTCAAATGTAGGCAGTACATTCCTACGCTGGGTGCCGCACCAACACGACATCTACATGTAGGGTCTCGGTCTATCATGGCAGGGAGCTTTTGCCAGCTTGCCCTACGATCAGCTGGATCTGCTGACGTTGTGCAACACTGCTCAGGCCAGCTGAGCGTAATGCGGCACAAAGCGTGGGAAGCTGGAGAGAAGGTGCAACAACAATATTTACCCGCCATCTAGAATCAGTCAAGAGAGTGCTACTTGGTGCCGCTTGGTTCCCGAGGAATCTCGATGTCAGCCTAGATGCCTTCTGGAGTTCACGGTGGGTTTGCCTTCATGTGCGGAGACAGGTGAGTCCCTAAGCCGCCCGCTGGAAGCCGCGAGCTGCCGCGCCGCTGCGTGTGGGCGCTGCTGGCCGACTTTTTCAGCGGAGCGCTGGATCCCACACCTTCACTCACTGCACACACTTCTTCTTCGTCCAGTGTGTGTGTGTGTGTGTGTGTGTGTTTTTTTTTTTTTTGTGTTAGTGGTGGTTTAAAGCATCGAAAGCCAACTCGGAGCTGAACTAGCTTGCCGAAGTCTGGGACTCTAACCCAGTAAAAACTCCACCCCCTCCCCGCTTCCCCGGCGGTACTGCCGTTAGGTATTACTTCGCCGGGGGGGGGAATGCCCTTAGGGCTCTCTAGGATTCTATCCTATTGGAATTTCGCAGTCTTTCTGCGATGCGCAGTTTTTTGAGTACTATTGTGGCCATGTTGCAAACCGCAGACCAATTTACTTCTGATTCAAGCATAATGTCCACCAGGTTACAAGCGGCTGGCGTCCTCCCAACCCTTATGCTCAGATCTCTTCGTTCATTTTCGAATCTCGGACAGACAAAAAACACGTGTTCTGCGTCTTCATTATCCGACTCGCAGAGTGGGCAGTGCGGATAACGTTCATGCTTAAACCTATTCAGATAGTATTTAAAGCATCCATGTCCCGTCAACAGTTGCGTTAAGTAGTAGTCCACATGTCCATGCTTCCGTCCCAGCCATCTCTGCAGTTCTGGGATAAGCTTATACGTCCATCGTCCTTTGCTACTATTTACCCACCTCTCTTGCCACTTAGCAATGGTGAGTTCTCTGCACCTTTTCCGTACGGATTCTGCAGTTGCGACCCCTGTGCTGCCCGCGCGGATGTTAGCTGATTCCACTGCCAGCAGATCAATCGGTATGCCTCCCGATATTACCAGCGCCGCGTCATGGGATACCGTGCGGAACGCACAGCATACCCGTAGTGCACACAATCTCTGCACGGAGTCGCCGTCTTGCATATAACTTCCATTTTTTGTGGCTCGAGCCCATATGGGAGCAGCGTACATCAGCGTCGATGTGACAGCACTAACCAGTAATCTACGTCCTGGTTGCCTTGGTCCCCAAATGTGTTCGCCATAATTCGCGATATCGCGGCCGCGGTCCTACTTGCCTTGCCACTAGCGTACGCTAGATGTTCTTTGAAAGAAAGCCGGTGGTCGATCATGACGCCCAAGTATTTTAGGCTTGGGCGCGATGTAATTGTGGCTTCTCCAATTTTGATAGTAGCTGCCTCCACTTTCTGCCTGCTACTTATCAGGACTGCTTCAGTCTTGTGCGCTGCCAAGGCGAGTCCCTTGGAGTCGAGCCATGCGCTTGCTCTTTTCCCCGCTTCATTGCAGATTTCTTCCGCATCTGGGAGTTTCTTTGCCGTAACCACTATGGCCACGTCATCCGCGAAACCAATGAGTTGTGCCCCTTCGGGCATCGTGATCCTAAGTATCCCATCGTACATGACATTCCATAACAAAGGGCCTAGGACTGATCCTTGGGGAACTCCCCCGGTGATCCTGTGGGTCGATTGCCCGGAATCAGTATCGTACAGGAGCAGGCGGCCTTCAAAGTAGCTCGCTATTACTCTCTGTATATACACTGGTACATTTAAGTTGCTCAGTGCATTTAGTGTGTGGTGCCAGCTGGCGGAGTTGAAAGCGTTTTTTACATCCAACGTTGCCGCTAAGCAGTACTGCTTAGTGCCGTACAACCACCTTTTCCCCTCAATGGCTTTATCTGCAATTTCACACAGTTTACCGACGGCGTCGATGGTGGATAGCCCCTTCCGAAAACCATACTGCATCTCTGAGAGGCCGTTGGTTTCGGCAAGGGCACCTTCTAGCCGGGAGTGGATTATTCTTTCGAGAATTTTACCCACCGTGTCCAGCATGCAGAGTGGCCTATACGAAGAAGGCTCCTCCGCGGGTTTTTCCCCCTTTGGTATGAGTACCAGCCGCTGTGTTTTCCAGCGGCTAGGGAACACACCTTCCGTTAGGCATGCGTTATACATGTCAACGTACTCTTTTGTATTTGTTTTTATGGCAATTTTGAGAACTTTATTCGGGATTCCATCTGGTCCCGGTGCCTTGTCGTCCAGTATTGTCTTCAATACCTGGAGGACTTCTTCGGCACTTGTGAGCTTTATGCTCGCCCTGTTCACGATCAGTGAGGTCCGCGCCATACCTTCTTGCTCTGGGAATAGTGTTTCCACGATCCTTTTTAGGCTGACTGGGCATGTCGGTGATGGCCGATTAAATACCCGCAGCCGTTTTGTGACGAGTTTGTATGCGAAGCCCCATGGGTTGGAGTCTATTTCCTCGCAGATATTGTTAAAGCACCTGCGTTTGCTCTCTTTTATAGTTTTTTCCAGGGCTCGTCTCTTTTCCCTGAAGTATATTTGGAGTGCCTCAAATTCGGGCCTTCCTCTTGAGCGTTGGTATGCGCGTCTTGCCCTGTGGCAGTCTTTCCTGGCTTCCGCAATGGATTGGTTCCACCAGTATGCAGGTCTTCTTCTTGATGGGTTTTTCCCTCTTCTCTGCATAGATGCATCACAGGCTACCTTGGTGTACTCTGCGATGTGGTTTGCCCTTTCTTCAGCTGAGCCGCTTGTGGAGAGGTCCTCGAACAACATCTGTACCATCTCCACGTCTAGCGTTTCTATTTTGTACCCTGGCACGGTCTTAGGGACTCGTGGTGGGCCACTTCTAGAATTTATCGTGCAGATTATTGCTGCATGGTCACTACCCGTGTAGGTGTCACTAACCTCCCAGCTGGAGCCCGAGGTCAATCCAGTGTTCACAAATGTGAGGTCAATGATGGAACTGGTGCCGGCTCTTGAAAAAGTCGGTTTTGTCCCAGAGTTCAGCAGCACTAGGTCAAGTGCGGCGAAGCTCTCGAGTAGCGCCTTTCCCCTCGCGTTGGTTCGGGGGGAGCCCCACTCCGTAGCCCAGGCATTAAAGTCCCCGGCAATTACGGCGGGGCGATTTTCCCGGGCGTCTTCTGCAATCTCTTCGAGCGCAGATGTTGCCTGGGGGAGGCTAAGGCTTGGCGGCAGGTAACAGCTATAGAAAGCTATACCATTCACTTGGGCCCTAGCGAAGCAATTTCCGCATTTTTTCTTGCTAATCTGTCGCCTTGGATTACCGCAGCTCCATATTGCCGATTTTTTGCTATTATTTGTTACCCATTCTCCGAAATTTTTATTCCTGTATTGCTCGCTTATGAGTGCCATGTCTACGTTTTTCTCGATGACATTTTGCTCTAGCAACGATTGGGCAACCTCGCAATGGTTTAGGTTAATCTGAAGGAACTTCATTTACCCCTAAGCCCTTGCATAGCCCTCCTGAAGTACGGGCATTTCCAACTCATTGTTGGGTGATCGCAAACTTTCTCCTTTTTGCGTTTGCATAGCATGCAGCAGGCCTTTGCTTTGCAGCCTCTGGCTTGGTGCTCCTTTGCGCCACAGTTGTAGCAGCATTTTGAGCAGTCCTCCTGGACCCTGCAATTCCCTGCTACATGGTTAAACTCCATACATTTAAAACACCTTTTAGGTGTTAGCTTTGGGCGGACTCTACACCAGGTCCATCCCAGCCTAATTTTGCCCTTCTCCAAGAGTCGTCTCCCTATGTCGGGCATAACTCTTAGTGTGGCGGTTTGGGTGCCTCCGTATGCCACCCTTAGGTTTACCACCGCGGACTCTGGCAGTTCCACATCAAATTGTGATTGAACCGCACATAAGATGTCTGCTTTGTCGGTGGTCTCATCGATGTCTTTTACCTCGATCAGCATTGTCTCAGTCAGCGCTCTGACGTCGACATTGTTGCCCAGGACGGCCTTCATTGTGGTCTGAAGCTCTACGGTTTTAGGGTCAGAGACCTTGTTTAGAATCACTAGGAGTTCCCCCTTTGCTGTTCGCCTAACGGCCTGTACTGCTTGTCCTAGCTCCTTAAGCTGCGGTTCAGCCTTAACCTTTTTAAGGATGTCGGCATAGGACCCTCCAGCAGAGGCTGCGATGACTATCGCGTCATTCCGTGGCGGTCGCACCTTGGGCTTCCGGACCTTCTGCTTCACCTGTGTCCACTCCTCTGGCTTCTTCCCAGGTTTTTGGGGCTTGCTGGTGCTAACTGTCCCAGCATGTTTCCCTTTCTTTACCCCTTGGCTGGCATCACTTGCCGGTGCCTTATGCATCGCCTTTTTCGCTGGTACCGCTAGCGTCATCCCAGTTTCTTGACCCCTGGGTCGCTTGCTGGTGCCGCTCGACAGCACTTCTGCGCAGGTTTTTTTTTTTGCTATCTCCTTAGCTTTTTCCTGTTCTTCGACTATGCATTGCACAGCCGACAGGACTTCCCTCTGGAGATAGTCGATTTCGTCGACTATATCCCTCATGGGGTTAGTAATGGAACGCTTTCCTTCCATTAGCTTCTTCAGCTCCCTGGCCTTTGATCCCAGGCCCGTCAGCTGCTTCAGCATATCCCCCTGCTCCTCATATGCAGCTTTTGGGCTGCTTTTATCTCCTGCTGGGGGGGTGCCGGGCTGCCTGCCACTGCACTCCACCCTTTTTTCTGGCGATCTCGCCATTACGCTGCTTTTTTTAAAAGGGGTCAGCTCCCGTGTTGGCCCAGTCAGGTAGACTGGACAAAGGCGTGTGGAAGCCGTCGGCATTAGCCGGCGCCGCCAGGCTTTTGTTTGCCGGCGTGCCTCCACTATTGGTTGGCCCAACCCCTAGGCTAGCGCCAGGGTGTTGAGCCCCCGATCCCCTGCCCGCCATTTCCCCACCTGGGGAGTTCGATGGTACTGCAGTAAGCTTGGATCTTTACCCGCAGTATCTGCTGTTTTCCGATCGGACTTTAATATTTTTATGAATTATTTAATAAAAAGGATAAGTCTTAGTACTAAGGCTTATGGTTTTTATTTTCTAATTTTTTTTTTTTTAAAGAGCCACCTAAAATTCCCTACGTGCTACGGCACGCACTTATTTATGTGCTTGGCCTGCACCCTGTCCGAAGCTTGCTGCTATAGCACCCGCAGCCCCTTTCGCACACTACGATCAGCTGGTCGCGCAAGCGCTTTCCACCACTGATTCAGTGTTTGCAAAAATAGAAAGCGCGAGCGAAAAAAATTTGGCAACTGCTAAACAAACAACGAGTGGAAAGTAATAAGAGGCAGAGATGCCTCCCCTCCCTCATCTACGACCGGCCCCTGCCTGGCCGCCAAACCTGTTGGTCACACGCAGATGAATAGCGCGTGCTCCGCGTCTTCGATGCTTCCTGTGCCGCAGTGGTCGCAGTAGGGGTTTGGCTCGTGCTTAAACCTATGCAGGTATTCCTTAAAGCATCCGTGCCCGGAGATCATCTGCGTGAGGTAGAAGTCTACCTGTCCGCGTCGTCTCTGCAGCCAGGGTGTTAGACTGGGAATTAGCCTGTGCGTCCACCGCCCTGTGGTCGCATTGTTCCACCTCATTTGCCATGCCTCGATCGTGTTACCGCGTTGGGTCCTGCTTCCTCTGCTCCCAGTTCTTCGTTCTGCCGCCAGCAGGTCTATCGGTATAGTACCGGCTACCACTAGCGCGGCTTCCTCAGATACCGTGCAGAAGCTGCTTGTGATGCGCAGTGCGCAGCGTCTGTAGACAGCTTTGCACTGGCGGCTGTATGATGCGGTCTTCATAGCCTCGGCCCATATGGGCGCGGCGTACATTGTGATAGATGTCACCACTGTCGCTATAATCCTTCTGCTGTGCTGCTTTGGTCCTCGAGTATTGGCCATCATCCTTGAGATGGCTGCAGTCGATCTGGATGCTTTGGCTGCGGCATACGATAGGTGCGTCTTAAACGATAACCTGTGGTCGATCAGTACTCCAAGATACTTGATTGAGGCGCTTGTTTCTATTAGAGTTGATCCGACTCGTATTGTGGCCTTCTCCACAGTCTTCCTGCTGCTTATGAGCACTGCCTCCGTTTTGTGCTCGGCGACTGCTAACCCGTTGTCTGTGAGCCAGCACATAAGGGTGTCTATCGAGAGGCTGCATCTATCCGTGATCTCATCGAGGGTTTTCGCTACCGTTAACAGCGCTATGTCGTCCGCAAATCCCACAACTGTGCATCCTTCGGGTAGTACCTGCCTTAGGATCCCGTCGTACATGACGTTCCACAGTATCGGGCCCAGGACTGAGCCTTGAGGTACTCCTCCTGTCACCAGGTACTCGTGCTCTCCCATGCGCTGAAGTGCCTGCAGGACAAGGTTCCAGTTGGCAGAGTTGAAGGCATTCTTGACGTCCAGGGTGCAGACGAGGCAGTACTCTTTTGAGCCACCTAGCCACCTTTCTCCTTCGATTGCGTTAGCAGCCAGTTGGGTGACCGTTTGGATCGCGTCGATGGTGCTTCTTTTCCTCCGGAAGCCAAACTGGTGGTCCGAAAGCGCTCTAAGTTGATCGAGTTCTTTTTCGAGGTGGGTGCAGATTATGCGCTCGAATATTTTCCCCGTTGTATTCAGCATACATAGGGGTCTGTACGAGGATGCGTCGTCGTTCAACTTGCCCGGTTTTGGGATAAGCACCAACCTTTGTCGCTTCCAACCTATGGGAAAGGTTCGTTGGGTGAGACACATGTTGTACATCTCCGTGAATATACCAGGGAAGTTTGCCACCAATGTGTGCAGTGCAGCATTGGGAATGCCGTCGGGGCCAGGGGCTTTTTCGACTTTGGTTTTCGTTAGCGCAGCCAGGACTTCGGCTTCGCTGGTGAGAACAGTATCGCCTTCCCCGGTAGCTTGCCAGGTAAGGGGCGGCTGGGTGGGGAACAGGGTGGACACTATTTGGCCAAGCTGTACGTGGCCGGTAGGGGTCGGCTGTCTGTTGAGCTTACCCATGACCATCCTGTATGCTGACCCGAATGGCTCTGCATCCGCCGCTTCGCACAGCTCCTGGAAGCATCTGGCCTTGCTAACTTTAATCGCGTTCTTCAGCACCTTTCTCTTAGCTCTGTAGGTTGTTTCCCTTAGCTCCTGGCTTCCGCGTCCTCTGCTTCTCTGACACCTGCGCCGGGCCGCTAGGCAGTCTCTCCTCGCGCTCCCTATTTCGTCATTCCACCATGGTACTGGTCTTCGCCCGTTACCACCTTTCGTGGCCTTCTCCATAGATGCGTCGCACGCCTCCTTCACTCTCTCGGCAATGTTCCTCGCGCATGTGTTAGCGTCTCCTGTAACGCAGACGCCTTCCATGTGTGCTAGGAGGGACACTGTGTTCAGGGTATGCGCTTTGTATGTCGTTTGGCGGCTGCTTGGGGCGGTCAGTCTGGGGCTTGTCTGGGTGATGATCAGGGCGTGGTCGCTGTGGGTGTATATGTCTGACACCCTCCATACACAGTTGCGTGCCAGTTCAGGGCTAGCGAAGGTCAGGTCGATGATTGACTCCCGACCTGACTTGCTGAAGGTTGGTCTATTACCTTCATTGAGTAGGCATACGTTTAACGAAGCCACTGCCTCAAGGAGGATGGTTCCCCGCTGCGTCGTACTAGCGCTGCCCCATGTTGTGGACCATGCGTTGAAATCACCTGCGATGAGGATAGGGGACCTACCGCGTGCGTCATCAGCGATCTCCTGCATTATTGTTCTGAATTCGCTAATGTGTGCGCTCGGGGCTATGTAGCAGCTGTAGAATGTGATGCCTTTGATCTTCGCTCTGGTGTATCCCGTCCTGGAAGCCCTTTGCGATAGGTGTCCAGGGGGCTGCCCGCAGCTCCATATTGCTGCTCTGCCGTCCGAACTGCGTTGCCATACGCCTTCGTGCTTGTCCTTGTAGGGCTCGCTGAGTATTGCCACCTCAGCCTGCTGCTCGATGACCGTCTGTGCTAGCAAGTTCTGCGCCGCTCTGCAGTGGTTAAGGTTCAGCTGTAGGACCTTAACCATTCAATTTATCGTGCATGGCTCTCCGGTATTCAGGGCACGCACTGCTGAGATTTCCCTTTACGGAAACCGTACTGGTTGGAAGACAGTCCACCTGCGTCCTCCATGGCAGCGTTAAGTCTTGTTGCAATGACCCGTTCGAAGACCTTGCCTATAGTGTCCAGCAGGCAGATGGGTCTATAGGAAGAAGCTTCGCCCGCTGGTTTCCCTGGCTTCGGCAGGAGCAGCAGTTTTTGGCGCTTCCACCTGTCGGGGAAGGTCCCTTCCAGCATGCACGTGTTGTAGAGCGATGCTACCACGCCCGGATGGAGGGATAGCAGGGTCTTCACTGCCCTGTTCGGGACCAAATCCGGCCCGGGTGCCTTCTTGCTCTTCAGGTTCCTTGCCGCAGACAATAGTTCCGTCTCCGTGACCGGACATATCTCGCGTCCATCGGGGGATGCAATGGCGGCGACCCTCTGGAAACAGCACTTGGACAATGCCTTCCAGGACCGCTGGGTCAGTAGGCGACCTGTTGCCGGCACTCACACGCTTGACCACCGTCTTGTAGGCTCTTCCCCATGGGTCGTTTTCCAGCTCGTCACAGAGCTTGAGGTAGCTCTCCCTCTTGCTGTCCCGAATCGCCAGTTTGAGTGCCTTCTTTGCACTCTTAAAGCTGGAGTTGCAGGCAGAAAGGTTTGCGGTGCCTCTCGCCCTTTGGACTAACCTCCTGGCTCGAAGGCAGGTCCTGCGCAAGCTAGCGATTTCCTCGCTCCACCAGTACACTGGCGCGTGGTGCTTCCGAAAGGTCTTACGCTGCTGCATGCTTTGGTCACAGGCTTCCTCCAGTCTGGCTGCCAATTTGTTCGCTGCTACATCTGCCGAGTCCAGCTCAGATACAGCCAATCCCTCCAGTGCGCTGGCGAAGGTCTGTGTCCTAAAGGTGTCCTGGCGGTAGGCTTTTCTTGGCCCGGTCATCGGCTGGCTTTGGCACGGTGGACCGCCAACTGTCAGCAGGATGGCCTCATGGTCGCTGGCTGTGAACACCTCGCCTATCCTCCAGCGTGTGCTACGGGATAACGAGCTGCTCGCGAACGATAGATCGATGATTGAACCGGCCCCAGCTCTGTTGAAGGTGTGCTGGGAGCCCTCGTTCAACAGGACGATGTCCAGAGACGCGATTGCTTCAAGGATGGTGCGCCCCCTGGCGTTGGTATAGAGGGAGCCCCATTCCTCGGCCCAGGCGTTAAAGTCGCCTCCGATCACCACGTTGCTTCTTCCTCTCAGGTCGCTGATCAGCTCGTCCATGATCCTGCTAAAGGACGTCAGTGATAGACTGGGGGCCAGGTAGCAGCTGTAGATCCATGTGCCGCCTACGTTCGCTCGGACAAATCCCTCTACTGCCATCGTGTCCCGCATTGGTGGAACACTCACGCCGCAGAGCCACAGTGCAACTTTGCCTGTGCGATCCGTGACCCAATCGCTGCTGCTTTCCACTCTGTATGGCTCACTGAGTATCGCCACCTCAGAACCCAGCTCACGCACCGTCTGCTTCAGGAGGTCCTGCGCGGCCCTACAATGGTTCAGATTTAGCTGAATCAATTGCATGATGGCCGAGGTCTCCCTGTCCCGCTGGTTGAGGCTGGGCAGAGTCTGCTTCCTGCCTGGTGCCTGGTCTCCTTTCTTCCTGCCGCAGAGCAGAATAAACATGAAGGCTCCTTGCTGCACTTGGCTGCCTTGTGCCCTTTTTCACCACATCTCATGCAGCAATCGCTCCTGTCCACTAGGCTCTTGCAGTTAACTGCAATATGCCCGAATTCCAAGCATTTAAAACATCTTGGGGGGCCTGTTCTTTCGCGGATCCTGCAGATGGTCCATCCAATCCGCACCTCGCCACGATGGAGGACGGTTTTCCCCAGGGAGTAGGGCAAGCTGATCACAGCTAGCTGCGACTCCGCGTAGCCTCGACGCAGACTCCGAACTCTGATGCGCTCCGCGTCGATACCATACTGGCTCGCAATCGCAGCGCAGATTTCCTGCTCCGTCGCGATGGAGTCGATGTCTCGTATCTCCAGAACGAGCAGTTTGGTCTCATCCGACATGGCTCGCACTGACGCTGCGTCGCCTAGCACCCTCGCAATGCTCTCCTTCATGGCTTCTGCACTTTCTGCGCTGCCTTTGGCCACCTCGAGCAGTAGGTTGCCGTTAATGGTGCGGCGTACCTTGGATACACAGCTTCCCAAGTCCGACAGCTGTTTATCTTCCCTTCGAGTCACCATGGCTAACACCTCGCTGTACGATTTCCCGCTCGCCTGGACAACGACGGCGTCGGGTCTGGCGCGACGCGTGGCCCTCGGCTTTTTCTTGACCACCTCCCACTCAGCGACCGGAATTGCGGGGCTCACAGTCTTACTGGCGCCAGCGTGCGTCGCATCTCTCTCTTGTGGCCCTTTTGGCGGGTTCTTTCGGGTGCTCCTGGAAGCTTTGGCACTTTTCTGCTGCATTGGGCGCGTGGATGGAGGGGCCACTTGAACCACGGTTCCTCCAGCCACAGTCGGCTGGCTTATCCTTCGCCAAGGCTCCGTTTGCGCTGCAGAATCTCTCCTCCAGACAGGCGTTGTCTGCTGTTCTTTGTCGGCGCTCTGCAGGCTTCGAGAGCATTTCGCGCACACAATTGCAGCATCTTGCCCATTCACCCTGATACTGTCGTCCTTGCCGCCCTCTCTGTTCGCCTCTAGGATGTTCGTGTGAAGCGCCTTCATGCGCACGAACGTCTCCCTCGTGGCGACAGTTATGTGGCGCGCCGTCTTGTCCATCATCTTGGTGGATACCTCCTGCAGAAGCTTCCCCAGCTCCAAGAGATCCTCCAGACAGGTTGCCTCGTGGGAGGCCTTGCTCCTTTTGGCCGGCGTTGTCCTCTGCGAGTTAGCTGGGCTCGCAGGATCACGCGTCCTCTTAGGGGTATCCTTAGCTTCCTCGGTGTCTACGAACAGCTCATCTACTTGGGTTGTTGAAGGTGCCGGCGAGCGGGCGAGCTTGCTGCCCTTCTTAAATGCCGCTGCAACTCCGTCGGTCCCATCTTCCCTCGGCTGGCGGGGAGATCTTGCCACCACTGGTCTGCCCGCGAAAGGGTTTTCAGCCTCCTCCATCTCGGGCTACCCGGTTTGTTCGAGGGAGGCTCCCGCGCTGGCCACAGATTTCCCCTAGGCTTACGATGGGGGATATACCGCCCCTTTTCGGTCCCCAGTGCCCCTTTTGATAGACACCGCCGCGGCGGAGGGGTTGGAATTTAGCCCGATCCTTGGCCTTCTGCCTTTTGCCGTCCCTGAATCCCGGTGCCAGAATTTGGAGAATTTCGAATATTCAAAATTCAAAAACTTTGGCTGGGCCCGCGTTTATGGCGCTTTCCAACACTATGTGCTGTTAGGCGCGGGGATCCGCGCTGTTAAGCTCCTACCCCGACGTTGTTCAACACTGTAAACAGCTGATTTTGTTGTTTGCAGTGATGAGGGAAAAAACGCGCGGGTGGCAGCTTGTGGATGCTGTGCGCGTGAGAGAGAATTCGAGGTGAAAGCCTCTCACTCGATGGGCGCGGGAGAGGATCCCTCCCGTGTGTGTGTGTGTGTGTGTGTGCTATTTTCTTTTTTTTTTTTATTAAATGAAGCTTAAGTATATACATGAATATAAGTGGTAGAAGAAGAGAAGAGGTAAAAATGTTCCGATCCCGCGGGACTGCCGCAAAGCTATACTTCGCGGGTCGGATGGCGGTCAGGTTGCCGCTCGTCCTTATGACTGGATGCGTCGACTCCGTTCTCGACGCCTTAGCTCCTTCAGGATGCCAGCGGCCATGTTGGCTATCGCGTCCCACTTGCTTTGGCTTTCCAGCGTGCAGCTCATCACGTTGTCCGCTGTCAAGTTACAAACGGTTGTCGTTTCAGCTTCGGCTCGGTACCTAACGAATAGGGGGCAGATGAATAGCGCGTGCTCCGCGTCTTCGATGCTTCCTGTGCCGCAGTGGTCGCAGTAGGGGTTTGGCTCGTGCTTAAACCTATGCAGGTATTCCTTAAAGCATCCGTGCCCGGAGATCATCTGCGTGAGGTAGAAGTCTACCTGTCCGTGTCGTCTCTGCAGCCAGGGGGTTAGATTGGGAATTAGCCTGTGCGTCCACCGCCCTGTGGTCGCATTGTTCCACCTCATTTGCCATGCCTCGATCGTGTTACCGCGTTGGGTCCTGCTTCCTCTGCTCCCAGTTCTTCGTTCTGCCGCCAGCAGGTCTATCGGTTGTGAGGAGTTGAATAACTCCCCACAAATAGAAGCAGCAGCAGATGGCCGGCCGCTTACCAGATACGCGGCGAATTCGCGTAGTAACGGCGCGGCGGGGAGATCGAGAGAGTTTGGAGACCAAGGACGGAGAGCGAGAGAGTTTGGAGACCAAGCATGGAGAACGAGAGAGAATGGAGACTTCGCGGGCAAGGCAAGAGTGCCGTGTGCAAAACAGGATAACGGAACTCTACCGGACTTTGGACTCTCCCGTGAACTTTGGACCGGGAGAGGAAGTGCCACATCTCGGCAGTGGAGCGGCACACAGGCGTGCCACAAGCGGCACGGGAATCAGCGGAACGGCAGCAGTGGGCGGAACATCTATTGGAAGCGGTACGTGAAGGAGAAGTGGGTCATCCAGGAGGCACGGACTTTGGACCCAAAGTGGAGAGATCCAGCGGGCCGTGCGCAAAAGGGAAATAACGGTGCTTGGAGGCCCTATATAAGGCCGCAGAGCGCTGGCAGCTGGATCAGTCGATCAAGAGGAGTCAAGCCTTCAAGATCAGTCAAAGTACCAAGTGAGCAATCAGTCAAGCAAGTAATCTACGAGGGAGCTACAACCAAGCGATTCGTCGGAAGCAGCGCCGTGGGAAGCATAGAAGGAGCAAGATCGCCACGTCGAGACGTTCGGGATTAGGACATCAGGAATCTCCGAATTGAGACACAGGTGGCTGAGTTCTGAAAGGCATCACGCGGCTAAGTCAAGGCGTTTGTTTTCTAACTTTGTCACGACCGCACCCTGGCGAGTCGCCCGGCGGGTCTGTCAGAGACGAACAAAAGAGTCCTACGACGAAGAGCCGTAAGCTTGGGGAGGAAAGTTGTCTGCGACCCAGCGTACCTTGCCCGACCAAGCAAGACCTGGCGTGACGGACGAGCGGTAGATCCATTTGTGGTTTCGAAAGGCGTCAGCCTGGAGAGCCCTGCGATTACCGGCGAAGTTCCCGAGCAGCGACCGCACAGCTCCCCGAGCGCCAGAACAACGAGATACTGGCCAGAAGACAGCGCAGAGGACATCGACAGCGACGCCAGCAGACATTTCCGGCAGCCACGTTACCATCGCCGCGCGGAGCTCATTGGGGAGCGCAGGAGCGTCGCGGACGTCACGCATTAGGGTGAAGCCGGGTGGAACGTTCGTCTGCGCTAGGCGTAAAGCGAAGTGAACCGCTAGGCAGTCTTGACTGTCAGCGCGAACTGAGCAAGAACCTAGCGGGACCGTCCGGGACAGAGCAAGGGACAGTATTGCCTCGAAAGGCGTCAGCCTGGAGAGCAAGGCTTGTTCACCCTAGTCTGAGAACGGTGACGCTTCCCTAAGCCCACAAGGCCGAATTCTCTGCGGGTCTAAGGCGCGACAAGCGACCCCGAGGCAACGCGTCGGCAAGCAAGCAGAGGCGGCCACTACGAGCGTCCCGAGACCCAGGATCCAGAGGAGGACGAGTCAACGCGTCGAGAAGCCAGAAGGAGGAGCACCAGCAGCCGGCGGAACCAGAACAAGGAGATACAGAAACCAGCATAGCCACACACCCGCTGTACCAATACCACGAGAATAAATCCCACTGTTACCATTTGAACACTTTGTTTTCTCACTGATCTACGGGCAATCACGTCATATAAATTTGGTGGGACGAACGCACAATCTTCTGAGCTAGCCGCACGAATCTCGTAGCGAGCAGACATACAAAATCAGTTCGTTACATCTGGCGCCCAACGTGATTGTCCCAACAGTGAGAACAGCACAGTAAAAATGGGAAAGAAGTGGATTTACCGCCTCAAGAAGGAAGACTTCGCCCATGTCGCACAGAGGCTCAATGTCGCCCTGGAGGGCAGGCTAGACGACATGAGGAAGGCACTATCGGAATACTACTCCGAAACAGAGAATGATCCACAACTCGTCGACATCTGGGCCGAGCTGGAGGCAACATACTACGACAGAGCCGGCCCAAGCATTACGCTAACGAACGCTGAAGGGGACAACTTTGTGGCAAGCCTGAGCATTGACAACATGCAAAAAGAGGCCCACAGGAGAGAATCAAGCCAAGAAAAGAAAGCAGCAGCGCTAACCCCGAGACCAAGCCAGTCGGACTATGCAAAGGTCGCTAAACAGGTCCGTGAATGGTCGTTCAGGTTCGACGGGGCGGAAAAACCATTCGAGTTCCTGGAGCAAGTAGAATGGTCCGCCAACACGTACGGTTTGGAGCTTGATATGATCCCTCGAGCGATGCCGGAGTTGCTAAAAGGAAGGGCTTTGAAATGGTTCATCGCCAACAATAAGCAGTGGAGAACTTGGGCAGAATTCATTGAAAGTTTCCACACATATTTCCTGCCAAGAGATTTCTTCACCAGGCTGGCGGACCATGTCCGGCAAAGGAAGCAAGGCTTCAGCGAGTCGTTCAAGGACTACATGATCGACATGCAGACGATGGTGAGGCCACTTAATTACTCCGCTAAAGAGACCCTAAGGATCATCAAGGAGAACTGCACCCCAAGCCTACGAATGTTCTTAAGAGCATACAAAGTGTCGGACCTGGACACGCTAATGATCCTAGCAGACGAGTACGAAGAACTTGAAAAGGAACGGGAAGTTTTTGCACAGGAGAACAAGTTCTCAAGGACCAAGTCGGCGTCACCAACACAGGTGACATGCAGAAGATGCGAGGAGACATATAACCAGGACATACGAGGAAACGACCAATGGTCACCACCACACCAAGCCAGACGACAGCAGGCAGAAGACGCACCACGCGGAGGCCATTGGGCACCACCCCCACAGCAACAGAGACAGCCAAACAATACCTTGTGGAGGCCGCCAAGCAACACACAGAGGCCACAAGAGGCCACCCATATCACAGACCCGCAGGAGGCCTGTCGGAAATGCGGTGGGAACGGACACTGGGCTAGAGGATGTCGTAACCAGCGGCTGCTGTTTTGCTGGATATGCGGCAAGGTGGGTGTTAGGAGCGTCGATTGCTGCCAACGATCGGGAAATGGCCAGCGATCTCAGCCGCAGAGAGGCGAGCGGGGATCGCACAATGCCACCTCTCCAAACTAACGGGCGAGCTAATCGAGGAGGAGCAGCAGTTGTCCGCAGCTGTGATGATTGGTGGGAAAAGCTACAAAGCCACAATCGACACCGGAGCAACGGCAAGCTTCGTTAGCGAAGAATTGGCGGACAATATTGCTGCTCTAGGAAAGATTACCAGGACGAGACGGCAAGTTAGGTTGGCAGATGGAAGGTGCGGCGGAATTAATGCGCAGCTCGAGGTGGAGGTCAAATTCGGCAACAAACAAGTGACCATGAGCCTGTTGATTTTACCCGGGGTAGTGGATCCATTAGTGTTGGGATGGAACTTCCTGAAACAAGTCGGAACCGAGATAAGGTGTGCTGGACACGAAATAATAATACCAGCCAGGAACCGACACAATGGATGGCTCGAGGAGAAGCTATCAGTAGCAGTCGTTCAACAAGTAAACGAGTTGGACGATACTACAGCGTTCCTTGAAACAGAGCTGGCAGACTTCAGCACAATGTCGGGAACATCGAATATGGCAGAACACCAGATCAAAATGAAGGACGACAAGCCAATCAAGCAGAGATACTACCCAAAGAACCCAAAAATTCAAGGGGAAATCAACGCAAAGGTGGACGAGCTTCTCCAAATGGGGTTCATAGAGCATTCAAAGAGCCCATACAGCTCCCCCATCGTGATGGTGAAAAAGAAGACAGGCAAGTGGAGACTGTGTGTCGACTTCAGGCAGATCAACGCGAAGTCAGTGAAGGATGCCTACCCAATGCCCCGCATAAACTACATCCTAGATCAACTAAGAGAAGCGCGGTACATCAGCAGTTTGGACCTGAAGGATGGATACTGGCAGATCCCACTAGAAGAAAGTAGCAGGCAATATACAGCATTCACGGTACCAGGCAAAGGTCTGTTTCAGTGGAGGGTAATGCCGTTCGGACTTCACTCGGCGTCGGCAACGTTTCAGCGAGTCTTGGACCAAGTAATCGGCCCCGAGATGTCACCTCACGCATTCGCTTACCAGGATGACATAATAGTGATCGGTCGCACGCTGGAAGAACACAAAAGAAACCTGAAGGAAGTGTTCCGGCGTCTAAAGGAGGCAAATCTGAGGCTGAATCCAGAAAAATGCCAATTCTTCAAAAAGGAGCTGCTGTACCTGGGTCATCGAGTGACTAGCGAGGGAATAGGAACAGATCCAGAAAAAGTAGCCGCCATCGCCGAACTAGAACCGCCATCGACTGTCAAAGAGCTCCGGCAATACCTAGGAGTAGCGTCGTGGTACCGCCGGTTTGTACCAGATTTTTCCAGAATCGTCAAACCCCTGAACGACCTGCTGTGCAAAGGCAGTAAGTGGGAGTGGACACCAGAGCACCAGATGGCGTTTGAGGAGGTTAAGGCAAGACTCGTGGCAGATCCAGTGCTAGCATGCCCGGACTTCAGTAGAACTTTCATCCTGCAAACGGACGCCAGCGACTACGGCATCGGAGCGATACTGACCCAGGACACCGAAAAGGGCGAAAGAGTAATCTCCTACTCGAGCCGAACACTGAACGGCGCGGAGAAGAACTACTCGACAACGGAGAAGGAGTGCTTGGCGATCGTCTGGGCGATCCGGAAGCTCAGGCCATATCTGGAAGGTTACCACTTTAAGGTAGTAACCGACCACATGGCCCTGAAGTGGCTCAACAGCATCGAAAGCCCTTCAGGAAGGATCGCCAGATGGGCCCTGGAGCTACAACAGTACGACTTTGAGATAGCGTACAGAAAGGGCCAGCTAAACGTGGTGGCCGACGCATTATCAAGACAACCACTACCAGAGACGCTACGAGGAGTAAAAGAGGCATCGGCAACAATAACCTCAGGAGAGTGCAGCTGGATCAAGGACATGGGTGAAAAGATAAGGACCCAACCGCAGAAGTACCCGGACTATGTTATGGATGGTGAGACACTGTACAGAAACATACCTCACCGAGCAGGCAGTGAAGACGTCGCGTCATGGAAGATGTGCGTCCCGAAGTCGCTACGAGAAACAGTGTTGAGGGAAAACCACGACGCACCGTCCGCGGGACACGTAGGAAGCCGAAGGACAATTGCACGGTTGGCAGCCCGATACTACTGGCCAGGCATGCATAGAGACGCCCGAGCCCACGTACGAAAGTGTGAGATTTGCATGCGGTTTAAGCCCAATCAGATGCAGGCGGCTGGGAAGATGTTGACCCAAGTGCCGGAGGAACCATGGGCCACGGTATGTGCAGACTTCGTTGGACCACTACCAAGATCTAAGCACGGGAACCAAATGCTGCTGGTCATGATAGACAGGTTTTCGAAATGGACGGAACTGGTGCCCCTACGCAGTGCGACGGCAGAGTCGCTCAAAAAGGCATTTAGGGAGCGCATAATCGCAAGGTACGGGGTCCCGAAGGTGGTCATAACGGACAACGGAGTGCAGTTTACAAGCCGTATCTTCAAGAGTTTTCTGGCCGAGATGGGTATCAGACAACAGTTCACTGCACCATACACACCACAAGAAAATCCGACCGAACGAGCGAACAGAACGGTCAAGACCATGATTGCCCAGTTCGCAGGGCAGGACCAGAGAAACTGGGACGAGAAGTGGCCGGAGATTATGCTAGCAGTGAACACGAGCACATCGGAATCCACTGGCCATACACCGGCGTTTCTTACCCAGGGAAGGGAACCACGTCTACCCAGCAGCCTATATGATAAGGAAACCCTAGGCACTGGACGAGCTACGGAGACCCCTGAGGAAAATGCCAACAAACTAAAAGAGGTATTCGAGATCGTGCGGCGAAATATGGAAAAGGCGTCCCAGGACCAAGCCAGACACTACAATCTGAGAAGGAGGCAATGGTCACCGGCGGTGGGCGACATAGTGTGGGCCAAGGAACATCACCTGTCCAAAGCGGCCGAAGGATTCGCTGCAAAACTAGCCCCGAGGTACGATGGCCCTTACCAGGTTGTAGATTTCGTCTCTCCAGTGATCTGCAAAATTCGCCACACACAGTCGAAGAAAGAAAAGACAGTTCACGTTGGCGAGCTCAAGCAACAAGTAAACGAGCAGACAGCAGAAACATCAGATGTCTAACAACGGGTACGAGGCGGCAGGATTAGGCGTCAGGCCGAAGCGAGAGTCATCCATACGCCACACGGAAAGGACACTCAGGATAGAACAAGGACAGGGATAAGGATCACACGTTGATCCAGACTGCGAGGCCACAGGATTAGGCGTCAGGCCGAAGCGAGAGTCATCCACACGCCACGCAGAAAGGTCAACCATAAGGGTAGGGCACAAGGACGTGGATAGGGATGGATGGTGATCCCGACCGCAAGGCAACAGGATTCAGCGTCGGGCAGTTGCCAGAGTCATCCGCGATAACGCCAGGCGGAAGGGACACTTACAAAACGGCACAAGGATACGGGTAACGTAGAAGAGAGTATGCGCGGAAGGAGACAAGCAACACAAGACGCGCAGTCCAGACATACACCGCAGCATCCGTAGATTCTATACGGAATGCGCCGGACGAGCTCGACTAGTTGTTACCCGAGGAAAAGGGGAGGACGGTGCAGAATCAGATCTACACCGTAGCCAGCTGGTCACAAAAAAAAAAAAAAAACAGAAACACGCACCACACCAACAGTTGACTAAAAACAAGAAAGGGAACGGGGCATGCATGGGCCGCACCAGCAACCTGAAATGTAAAGGGGGCTTAATGCAGGAAGCAGAAAGACATCATAAATACTTACCGGCTGTCATGGTTGCGAAGCAAATGCGAAGTCCTCTCCGCAACCGCTCTCAAAAGCTGCCGATGTGGAGTCAGATGCTGCCAACAGAGGACGAGTGAAGGGCGAGAGAGGACGAAAGGATGAGAAAGGAGTGAAGGAAATGCAAAAGAAACTTACCTATGAATTTCATAGTATGAAAGTTGCAAAATCACCACGAGCCAGGGAAGGGGGCGCCTCGATAGGCGATCGATTGGCACTGGACGATAGTGCGATCGATGGGCACACGACAATGGAAATATCGGCCAAGGTGGAAGTATCGCAACGAGCAGGTGGCAACGCCGCACCGTCGATAGCGAATAAATATCGATCACGCACGAATGGTGTGACCAGGCGGAGGAGACACGGAATGGAGTGAGACGCAGCAATGAGCAGCGAGCTGGGGATCGATAGCCCAGGAGTATCGATGTCCCAGTGGGAACACAGGAAATATCGGCGCGGGAGATTTAAAGTTGCTACGAGGAGGATGACCCCGCTGTAGAAACTCAAGGGAGTTAGGAGCGTCGAGGGAGCATCGAGGGAGCAACGAGGGAGCGCCGCGGGAATCACAAGGACTCAAAGGCTAGGATAAGCAAGGAAACGCCGGAGAGTGGGAACCAGTCTTAAATGTTTCCCGAAGTAAGGGGGGAATGTGAGGAGTTGAATAACTCCCCACAAATAGAAGCAGCAGCAGATGGCCGGCCGCTTACCAGATACGCGGCGAATTCGCGTAGTAACGGCGCGGCGGGGAGATCGAGAGAGTTTGGAGACCAAGGACGGAGAGCGAGAGAGTTTGGAGACCAAGCATGGAGAACGAGAGAGAATGGAGACTTCGCGGGCAAGGCAAGAGTGCCGTGTGCAAAACAGGATAACGGAACTCTACCGGACTTTGGACTCTCCCGTGAACTTTGGACCGGGAGAGGAAGTGCCACATCTCGGCAGTGGAGCGGCACACAGGCGTGCCACAAGCGGCACGGGAATCAGCGGAACGGCAGCAGTGGGCGGAACATCTATTGGAAGCGGTACGTGAAGGAGAAGTGGGTCATCCAGGAGGCACGGACTTTGGACCCAAAGTGGAGAGATCCAGCGGGCCGTGCGCAAAAGGGAAATAACGGTGCTTGGAGGCCCTATATAAGGCCGCAGAGCGCTGGCAGCTGGATCAGTCGATCAAGAGGAGTCAAGCCTTCAAGATCAGTCAAAGTACCAAGTGAGCAATCAGTCAAGCAAGTAATCTACGAGGGAGCTACAACCAAGCGAGTCGTCGGAAGCAGCGCCGTGGGAAGCATAGAAGGAGCAAGATCGCCACGTCGAGACGTTCGGGATTAGGACATCAGGAATCTCCGAATTGAGACACAGGTGGCTGAGTTCTGAAAGGCATCACGCGGCTAAGTCAAGGCGTTTGTTTTCTAACTTTGTCACGACCGCACCCTGGCGAGTCGCCCGGCGGGTCTGTCAGAGACGAACAAAAGAGTCCTACGACGAAGAGCCGTAAGCTTGGGGAGGAAAGTTGTCTGCGACCCAGCGTACCTTGCCCGACCAAGCAAGACCTGGCGTGACGGACGAGCGGTAGATCCATTTGTGGTTTCGAAAGGCGTCAGCCTGGAGAGCCCTGCGATTACCGGCGAAGTTCCCGAGCAGCGACCGCACAGCTCCCCGAGCGCCAGAACAACGAGATACTGGCCAGAAGACAGCGCAGAGGACATCGACAGCGACGCCAGCAGACATTTCCGGCAGCCACGTTACCATCGCCGCGCGGAGCTCATTGGGGAGCGCAGGAGCGTCGCGGACGTCACGCATTAGGGTGAAGCCGGGTGGAACGTTCGTCTGCGCTAGGCGTAAAGCGAAGTGAACCGCTAGGCAGTCTTGACTGTCAGCGCGAACTGAGCAAGAACCTAGCGGGACCGTCCGGGACAGAGCAAGGGACAGTATTGCCTCGAAAGGCGTCAGCCTGGAGAGCAAGGCTTGTTCACCCTAGTCTGAGAACGGTGACGCTTCCCTAAGCCCACAAGGCCGAATTCTCTGCGGGTCTAAGGCGCGACAAGCGACCCCGAGGCAACGCGTCGGCAAGCAAGCAGAGGCGGCCACTACGAGCGTCCCGAGACCCAGGATCCAGAGGAGGACGAGTCAACGCGTCGAGAAGCCAGAAGGAGGAGCACCAGCAGCCGGCGGAACCAGAACAAGGAGATACAGAAACCAGCATAGCCACACACCCGCTGTACCAATACCACGAGAATAAATCCCACTGTTACCATTTGAACACTTTGTTTTCTCACTGATCTACGGGCAATCACGTCATATAAATTTGGTGGGACGAACGCACAATCTTCTGAGCTAGCCGCACGAATCTCGTAGCGAGCAGACATACAAAATCAGTTCGTTACACGGTATAGTACCGGCTACCACTAGCGCGGCTTCCTCAGATACCGTGCAGAAGCTGCTTGTGATGCGCAGTGCGCAGCGTCTGTAGACAGCTTTGCACTGGCGGCTGTATGATGCGGTCTTCATAGCCTCGGCCCATATGGGCGCGGCGTACATTATGATAGATGTCACCACTGTCGCTATAATCCTTCTGCTGTGCTGCTTTGGTCCTCCAGTATTGGTCATCATCCTTGAGATGGCTGCAGTCGATCTGGATGCTTTGGCTGCGGCATACGATATGTGCGTCCTAAACGATAACCTGTGGTCGATCAGTACTCCAAGATACTTGATTGAGGCGCTTGTTTCTATTAGAGTTGATCCGACTCGTATTGTGGCCTTCTCCACAGTCTTCCTGCTGCTTATGAGCACTGCCTCCGTTTTGTGCTCGGCGACTGCTAACCCGTTGTCTGCGAGCCAGCACATAAGGGTGTCTATCGAGAGGCTGCATCTATCCGTGATCTCATCGAGGGTTTTCGCTACCGTTACCAGCGCTATATCGTCCGCAAATCCCACAACTGTGCATCCTTCGGGTAGTACCTGCCTTAGGATCCCGTCGTACATGACGTTCCACAGTATCGGGCCCAGGACTGAGCCTTGAGGTACTCCTCCTGTCACCAGGTACTCGTGCTCTCTGGCATCAGAGGAATATGTGAGCACTCTGTCCTTGAAGTAGTCCGCTACGAGCTCGATCAGGTAGTTCGAGATTCCCATGCGCTGAAGTGCCTGCAAAACAAGGTTCCAGTTGGCAGAGTTGAAGGCATTCTTGACGTCCAGGGTGCAGACGAGGCAGTACTCTTTTGAGCCACCTAGCCACCTTTCTCCTTCGATTGCGTTAGCAGCCAGTTGGGTGACCGTTTGGATCGCGTCAATAGTGCTTCTTTTTCTCCGGAAGCCAAACTGGTGGTCCGATAACGCTCTGAGTTGGTCGAGTTCTTTTTCGAGGTGGGTGCAGATTATGCGCTCGAATATTTTCCCCGTTGTATTCAGCATACATAGGGGTCTGTATGAGGATGCGTCGTCGTTCAACTTGCCGGGTTTTGGAATAAGCACCAACCTTTGTCGCTTCCAACCTATGTGGAAGGTTCGTTGGGTGAGACACATGTTGTACATCTCCGTGAATATACCAGGGAAGTTTGCCACCAATGTGTGCAGTGCAGCATTGGGAATGCCGTCGGGGCCAGGGGCTTTTTCGACTTTGGTTTTCCTTAGCGCAGCCAGGACTTCGGCTTCGCTGGTGAGAACAGTATCGCCTTCCCCGGTAGCTTGCCAGGTAAGGGGCGGCTGGGTGGGGAACAGGGTGGACACTATTTGGCCAAGCTGTACGTGGCCGGTAGGGGTCGGCTGTCTGTTGAGCTTACCCATGACCATCCTGTATGCTGACCCGAATGGCTCTCCATCCGCCGCTTCGCACAGCTCTTGGAAGCATCTGGCCTTGCTAGCTTTAATCGCGTTCTTCAGCACCTTTCTCTTAGCTCTGTAGGTTGTTTCCCTTAGCTCCTGGCTTCCGCGTCCTCTGCTTCTCTGACCCCTGCGCCGGGCCGCTAGGCAGTCTCTCCTCGCGCTCCCTGTTTCGTCATTCCACCATGGTACTGGTCTTCGCCCGTTACCACCTTTCGTGGCCTTCTCCATAGATGCGTCGCACGCCTCCTTCACTCTCTCGGCTATGTTCCTCGCGCATGTGTTAGCGTCTCCTGTAACGCAGACGCCTTCCATGTGTGCTAGGAGGGACACTGTGTTCAGGGTATGCGCTTTGTATGTCGTTTGGCGGCTGCTTGGGGCGGTCAGTCTGGGGCTTGTCTGGTAGATGATCAGGGCGTGGTCGCTGTGGGTGTATATGTCTGACACCCTCCATACACAGTTGCGTGCCAGTTCAGGGCTAGCGAAGGTCAGGTCGATGATTGACTCCCGACCTGACTTGCTGAAGGTCGGTCTATTACCTTCGTTGAGTAGGCATACGTTTAGCGAAGCCACTGCCTCAAGGAGGATGGTTCCCCGCTGCGTCGTACTCGTGCTGCCCCATGTTGTGGACCATGCGTTGAAATCACCTGCGATGAGAACAGGGGACCTTCCGCGTGCGACGTCAGCGATCTCCTGCATTATTGTTCTGTACTCGCTAATGTGTACGCTCGGGGCTATGTAGCAGCTGTAGAATGTGATGCCTTTGATCTGCGCTCTGGTGTATCCCGTCCTGGAAGCCCTTTGCGATAGGTGTCCAGGGGGCTGCCCGCAGCTCCATATTGCTGCTCTGCCGTCCGAACTGCGTTGCCATACGCCTTCGTGCTTGTCCTTGTAGGGCTCGCTGAGTATTGCCACCTCAGCCTGCTGCTCGATGACCGTCTGTGCTAGCAGGTCCTGCGCCGCTCTGCAGTGGTTAAGGTTTAGCTGTAGGACCTTAACCATTCTGTTTATCGTGCATGGCTCTCCGGTACTCAGGGCACGCACTGCTGAGAGTCGAGTGTTCGGCCTCTCCTCCAGACTTTCCGCTTCTTGTGCAGATGATGAATTTTGGTTTGCCCTGGGTACAAGTTTTATACTTGTGGCCATCCTTGCCACATCTGAAGCAGGATTGCTGCGTGTTTTTGGCTATTGCCTCTGACGCTGGGCATCTGGCAGACATGTGGCCTAGGCCCATGCATTTGTAGCATCGCCTGGGCTCCGTTTTCTGTCTTATGCGGCAGACGACCCATCCAACCCTGATTTTCCGCTTGTCGAGGATCCGCTGCGCATGCTCATGTCTGAGGTGGACCGTCGCCGTTTGGGTTCCGCCATACGCCTTCCCCATCCTAGGTGCAGCGCCCGCCGGGATGTTGCACTCCTCCTCAGCGTAAACTGCCTGTAATACCTCCTCGCAGGTGGTCATTTCGTCCAGGTCGCGGATTTCCACTTGCACTTCGGCTTTGCCGCTGAAGGCAGACTTGATGGCTGTGTGCAATTTCTGCGTGGCTGGGTCTGAGGGTTTCTGCATCTTGAGTAGCAGACTCCCATTGGCTGTCCTGCGTATGCCTTGCACTCCATCCTTAAGCCCCTGAAGGGTAGGCTCGGTTTTGACTAGCTTGAGCATGTCTGCGTACGATCCTTCGCTGCATTTGATTAATATAGCGTCAGAGCGCTGATTCCTGCGCTTTGCGGTGCGGTTCACGTGGCCTTCGCATTCCCCATTACTCGCTGCAGTCATGTGGGGCTTCTTGGTTTTGGGTCCCACCTGTTGCCAGGGCGGGTTTCTCGGCGCGACCCTGCCTGGGTTCCCCGCGCCAGTATGCGTTCTCTTTATGCCGGCGCCTTCTTGCCGTGGGGCAGAGAGCGATGGTGTTGTCTGCTGGGTTGCGCTAGCGGTCGGGCCCCTGGCTCGGGATTCATCCAGCGTCGCACTGATCCCGCTTTGCAGCTTCTTCATTGCATGCAATGAGTCGATCGTGGCCTGCGTGACATGGCGGACAACCCTCTTGTTGTTGCTCTTCGTGTCCGTGAACTTCGCGATCATTTCGTCGAGCATCTTGCCCAGCTCATCGGTGAGAGCTGCGGCGCTTTTCTGCACCCGCTGCTTCTTGTTGGCTCCATCGATCGCCTCCTCAGGGCTGGTTGGTTCCCGACTTCTCTTCGGGGTGGTTTGCTCATCCTCGTTACTGCCGAAGTTGAACATTGGCCCAGTCACTTTGGGAGGCGCTGACACTGGGTGGGCATCGGGAGCCGGCTCCATCCCCGTTGGCGACCGCTGCACCTTCTGTTTCATCACCTGAAACTTCTTTAGCAGCTCTTCTTCTGCTCTGGCAACTGCAAGAGCCTGGGTCTCGTCATGTCCGGACGATTTCTCCCTATCCATCGCCTGCACTAGCCGGAGGTCCCTCGGTGAGCCGGGATTTCCCCCGGTTACTGCCTGATGGGAGCTATACCGCTCCGGCTCGGTCCCCAGAGCCCCGTTTGAGCTGGCGCCGCTATCGCGGTGGGGTTGGAAATTGGCCGGTAACTTGGCTTTTTGCTCATCTACCCCTGTGTGTAGTGGCGGAGGTGGTTAGGTTGGATTTAAGGATTCTGGACTTGTGTGTTTTTTATTTTAGTTTGATTTCCCGGGCAACCGACTTCGTAGAAGCTTGTATAGCTCGGCGGGGAAAGCTTGCTGTTAAGCTCGCTGTTAAGCTCGCTGTTAAGCTCTCTGTTAGAACGGCGCTGTCCAGCACTGCGATCAGCTGATCGATTTTGTTTGCTTGTGCCGTAAAAACCGCGCGTGTGCGGCTTGTGGAAGCTGTGAGCGGCACCAAATATATGTGGCGCTCTGGAGTGGAGCGTTGCTGTGTGGGTGCGGGAGAGTGAGAATCCCCCCCTTCTGTCCACTAAGATTGGCCACCCTTTGCAACCGTAGCAGTGTGGTTTGTTGGCTGGGTAGAACCTTCCTGTCGCGTCTGTGGTACGTACCTGCAACCTGAGGTGTCCCGCACTAATCAAACGCACTTTTAGGTATTAAACACGGTTTACAACGACCAAAAACTCGATATATTGGCGATCGATGTTCAGGTCAACTTAACTGGGTGAGTGTTCCTTGACTGACCGTGTGTGTGTGTGTGTGTGTGTCTGTTGGGCACTGCGTCGGGACCTGGGGCTTCGTTGTTCTGCAGGCTGCGTCCTGCTTCAGCAACCTCGGCCTCCGTGACTTCCTCGATCTCCCACGTAGGCGCCCTTTCGTGCTGTACGCTTTCCTTGGCGCTACCCGAAGGAAACAGTGTGCGAACAATATCGCTAAGTGTTTCAGGGTCCGTTGGAGAGCGGCTGCCTGCGCTTACTCGCTTTACCACGAGTGTGTGTGTGTGTGTGTGTGTTTTTTTTTTTTTTTTTTTTTTTTTTTTTATTAAATAAGCTTAAATATATACAAGAATATAAGTGGTAGGAGAAGAGAAGAGGTAGAAAAAGTTCCGATCCCGCGGGACTGCCGCAAAGCTATACTTCGCGGGACGGATGGCGGTCAGGTTGCCGCTCGTCCTTATAACTCCATGCGTCGACTCCGTTCTCGACGCCTTAGCTCCTTCAGGATGCCAGCGGCCATGTTGGCTATCGCGTCCCACTTGCTTTGATCTTCCAGCATGCAGCTGATCACGTTGTCCGCTGTCAGGTTACATACGGTTGTCGTTTCAGCTTCGGCTCGGTTCCTATCGTATAGGGGGCAGATGAATAGCGCGTGCTCCGCGTCTTCGATGCTTCCTGTGCCGCAGTGGTCGCAGTAGGGGTTTGGCTCGTGCTTAAACCTATGCAGGTATTCCTTAAAGCATCCGTGCCCGGAGATCATCTGCGTGAGGTAGAAGTCTACCTGTCCGTGTCGTCTCTGCAGCCAGGGTGTTAGACTGGGAATTAGCCTGTGCGTCCACCGCCCTGTGGTCGCATTGTTCCACCTCATTTGCCATGCCTCGATCGTGTTACCGCGTTGGGTCCTGCTTCCTCTGCTCCCAGTTCTTCGTTCTGCCGCCAGCAGGTCTATCGGTATAGTACCGGCTACCACTAGCGCGGCTTCCTCAGATACCGTGCAGAAGCTGCTTGTGATGCGCAGTGCGCAGCGTCTGTAGACAGCTTTGCACTGGCGGCTGTATGATGCGGTCTTCATAGCCTCGGCCCATATGGGCGCGGCGTACATTATGATAGATGTCACCACTGTCGCTATAATCCTTCTGCTGTGCTGCTTTGGTCCTCGAGTATTGGCCATCATCCTTGAGATGGCTGCAGTCGATCTGGATGCTTTGGCTGCGGCATACGATAGGTGCGTCTTAAACGATAACCTGTGGTCGATCAGTACTCCAAGATACTTGATTGAGGCGCTTGTTTCTATTAGAGTTGATCCGACTCGTATTGTGGCCTTCTCCACAGTCTTCCTGCTGCTTATGAGCACTGCCTCCGTTTTGTGCTCGGCGACTGCTAACCCGTTGTCTGTGAGCCAGCACATAAGGGTGTCTATCGAGAGGCTGCATCTATCCGTGATCTCATCGAGGGTTTTCGCTACCGTTACCAGCGCTATGTCGTCCGCAAATCCCACAACTGTGCATCCTTCGGGTAGTACCTGCCTTAGGATCCCGTCGTACATGACGTTCCAGAGTATCGGGCCCAGGACTGATCCTTGAGGTACTCCTCCTGTCACCAGGTACTCGTGGTCTCCGGCATCAGAGGAATAAGTGAGCACTCTGTCCTTGAAGTAGTCCGCTACGAGCTCGATCAGGTAGTTCGAGATTCCCATGCGCTGAAGTGCCTGCAGGACAAGGTTCCAGTTGGCAGAGTTGAAGGCATTCTTGACGTCCAGGGTGCAGACGAGGCAGTACTCTTTTGAGCCACCTAGCCACCTTTCTCCTTCGATTGCGTTAGCAGCCAGTTGGGTGACCGTTTGGATCGCGTCAATAGTGCTTCTTTTTCTCCGGAAGCCAAACTGGTGGTCCGATAAAGCTCTGAGTTGGTCGAGTTCTTTTTCGAGGTGAGTGCAGATTATGCGCTCGAATATTTTCCCCGTTGTATTCAGCATACATAGGGGTCTGTACGAGGATGCGTCGTCGTTCAACTTGCCCGGTTTTGGGATAAGCACCAACCTTTGTCGCTTCCAACCTATGGGGAAGGTTCGTTGGGTGAGACACATGTTGTACATCTCCGTGAATATACCAGGGAAGTTTGCCACCAATGTGTGCAGTGCAGCATTGGGAATGCCGTCGGGGCCAGGGGCTTTTTCGACTTTGGTTTTCGTTAGCGCAGCCAGGACTTCGGCTTCGCTGGTGAGAACAGTATCGCCTTCCCCGGTGGCTTGCCAGGTAAGGGGCGGCTGGGTGGGGAACAGGGTGGACACTATTTGGCCAAGCTGTACGTGGCCGGTAGGGGTGGGCTGTCTGTTGAGCTTACCCATGACCATCCTGTATGCTGACCCGAATGGCTCTGCATCCGCCGCTTCGCACAGCTCCTGGAAGCATCTGGCCTTGCTAACTTTAATCGCGTTCTTCAGCACCTTTCTCTTAGCTCTGTAGGTTGTTTCCCTTAGCTCCTGGCTTCCGCGTCCTCTGCTTCTCTGACACCTGCGCCGGGCCGCTAGGCAGTCTCTCCTCGCGCTCCCTATTTCGTCATTCCACCATGGTACTGGTCTTCGCCCGTTACCACCTTTCGTGGCCTTCTCCATAGATGCGTCGCACGCCTCCTTCACTCTCTCGGCTATGTTCCTCGCGCATGTGTTAGCGTCTCCTGTAACGCAGACGCCTTCCATGTGTGCTAGGAGGGATACTGTGTTCAGGGTATGCGCTTTGTATGTCGTTTGGCGGCTGCTTGGGGCGGTCAGTCTGGGGCTTGTCTGGGTGATGATCAGGGCGTGGTCGCTGTGGGTGTATATGTCTGACACCCTCCATACACAGTTGCGTGCCAGTTCAGGGCTAGCGAAGGTCAGGTCGATGATTGACTCCCGACCTGACTTGCTGAAGGTTGGTCTATTACCTTCATTGAGTAGGCATACGTTTAACGAAGCCACTGCCTCAAGGAGGATGGTTCCCCGCTGCGTCGTACTAGCGCTGCCCCATGTTGTGGACCATGCGTTGAAATCACCTGCGATGAGGATAGGGGACCTACCGCGTGCGTCATCAGCGATCTCCTGCATTATTGTTCTGAATTCGCTAATGTGTGCGCTCGGGGCTATGTAGCAGCTGTAGAATGTGATGCCTTTGATCTTCGCTCTGGTGTATCCCGTCCTGGAAGCCCTTTGCGATAGGTGTCCAGGGGGCTGCCCGCAGCTCCATATTGCTGCTCTGCCGTCCGAACTACGTTGCCATACGCCTTCGTGCTTGTCCTTGTAGGGCTCGCTGAGTATTGCCACCTCAGCCTGCTGCTCGATGACCGTCTGTGCTAGCAAGTCCTGCGCCGCTCTGCAGTGGTTAAGGTTCAGCTGTAGGACCTTAACCATTCAATTTATCGTGCATGGCTCTGCGGTATTCAGGGCACGCACTGCTGAGGGTCGAGTGTTCGGCCTCTCCTCCAGATTTTCCGCTTCTTGTGCAGATGATGCATTTTGGTTTGCCCTGGGTACAAGTTTTATACTTGTGGCCATCCTTGCCACATCTGAAGCAGGATTGCTGCGTGTTTTTGGCTGTTGCCTCTGACGCTGGACATCTGGCTGACATGTGGCCTAATCCCATGCATTTGTAGCATCGCCTAGGCTCCACTTTCTGTCTTATGCGGCAGACTACCCATCCAACCCTGATTTTCCCCTTGTCGAGGATCCGCTGCGCATGCTCAGGTCTGAGGTGGACCGTCGCCGTTTGGGTTCCGCCATACGCCTTCCGCATCCTAGGTGCAGCGCCCGCCGGGATGTCGCACTCCTCCTCAGCGTAGACTGCCTGTAGAACCTCCTCGCAGGTGGTCATTAGGTCTAGGTCGCGGATTTCCACTTGCACCGTGTCTTCCAGCATAGCCACTTCGGCTTTGCCGCTGAAGGCCGACTTGATGGCAGTATGCAGTTTCTGCGTGGCTGGGTCTGAGGGTTTCTGCATCTTGAGTAGCAGACTCCCATTGGCTGTCCTGCGTATGCCTTGCACCCCATCCTTGAGCCCCTGAAGGGTAGGCTCGGTTTTGACCAGCTTGAGCATGTCTGCGTACGTTCCTTCGCTGCATTTGATTAGGATAGCGTCAGAGCGCTGATTCCTGCGCTTCTCGGTGCGGCTCACGTGGTCTTTGCCTTCCCCAATACTCGCTGCAGTCTCGTGGGGCTTTTTGGTTTTACGTATCACCTGCTGCCAGGGCGGGTTTCTTGGCGGGTCCCTGCCTGGGTTCCCCGCGCCAGTATGCGTTCGCTCTATGCCTTCTTGTCGTGGGGCAACGAGCGATGGTGTTGTCTGCTGGGCTGCGCTGGCGGTCTGACCCCTGGCTCGGGGTTCATCCAGCGTCGCACTGATCTCGCTTTGCAGCTTCTTCATTGCATGCAATGAGTCGATCGTGGCCTGTGTGACATGGCGGACTACCTTCTTGTTGTTGCTTTTGGTGTCCGTGAACTTCGCGATCATCTCATCGAGCATCTTGCCCAGCTCATCGGTGAGAGCTGCGGCGCTTTTCTGCACCCGCTGCCTCTTGTGGGCTCCATCGCTCGCCTCTTCAGGGCTGGTTGGTTCCCGACTTCTCTTCGGGGTGGTTTGTTTATCCTCGTTACTGCCGAAGTTGAACACAGGCCCGGTCACTTTGGGAGGCGCTGACACTGGGTGGGCATCGGGAGCCTGCTCCATCCCCGTTGGCGACCGCTGCACCTTCTGTTTCATCATCTGAAACTTCTTTAGCAGCTCTTCTTCTGCCCTGGCAACTGCAAGAGCCTGGGTCTCGTCATGTCCGGACGATTTCTCCCTATCCATCGCCTGCACTAGCCGGAGGTCCCTCGGTGAGCCGGGATTTCCCCCGGTTGCTGCCTGATGGGAGCTATACCGCTCCGACTCGGTCCCCAGAGCCCCGTTTGCGCTGGCGCCGCTATCGCGGTGGGGTTGGAAGTTGGCCGGTATCTTGGCTTTTTGCGCATCCACCCCTATAGGCAGTGGCGAAGGTGGTTTTATTTTATTTGAAATTCCCGGGCAACCGACTTCGTAGGAGCTCGCCGCTTAGCAGCTGTATAGCTCAGCGGGGAAAGCTCGCTGTTAAGCTCGCTGTTAAGCCCGCTGTTAAGCTCGCTGTTAAGCTCGCTGTTAGAGACGGCGCTGTCCAGCACTGCGATCAGCTGATCGATGTTGTTTGTTTGTGCCGGAAAAACCGCGCGTGTGCGGCTTGTGGAAGCTGTGAGCAGAACCAAGTATATGTGGCGCTCTGGAGTGGAGTGTTGCTGTGTGGGTGCGGGAGAGTGAGGATCCCCCCCTTCTGTCCACCAAGATTGGCCACCCTTTGCAACCGTAGCAGTGTGGTTTGTTGGCTGGGTAGAACCTTCCTGTCGCTTCTGTGGCACGTACCTGCAACCTGAGGTGTCCCGCACTAATCAAACGCACTTTTAGGTATTAAACCCGATTTGCAACGACCAAAAACTCGATATATTGGCGACCGATGTTCAGGTCAACTTCACTGTTCCTCAACTGCCAGCCCATGTCCTCCTTGTGTGTGTGTGTGTGTGTGTGTGTGTTTGTGTGTGTTTTTTTCAATTATTTCATACAACTATATACAGTAAAAGTGAGTTCAAGAACAGGAGTAGTGGGCCGTGGTTGCGCGGTATCACCGCAAGGTATTGCTTCGCGCAATTGTAGCCACCTAGGCTGTTACTTCTCTCCTCTCGTTGTCGGTGCGACGCAGCGTTCGCAGTACGCTCGCTGCGTAGGCTGCCGTCGCCTCCCAATTTGCTTCCTTCAGCAGCATGAGGGGCACAAAAGTTTCTGGCCGAACTCTTGCCCCGGTGGTCTCCATGAGTATCTGGACATGCTGAGCGTCCTCGACAATGCCGCTGCCGCACTCTGGGCAACCGTCCTCCGTGTCGTGCCCGAAGCGCTTAAGGAAGCTTCGGAAGCAGCCGTGTCCACTCAGCGCCTGCGTGAGGTAAAAATCCACCTGGCCGTGCTTCCTACTTAGCCATGGCTCTATGCTAGGGATGAGCTTGTGCGTCCAGCGACCCTTGCTGGAGATGTCCCAGGCTGCCTGCCAGTTGACGACGCTCTGCATCCTGGCCCTTCTCTTCACCTCGGTCTTGGTACTGCGGTCCGCCTGTTCGCCTGCTAGAGCCGCGCGAATCTCTTTGGTCTCCCGCACCAGTTCACACAGGGGAACTTGGCCTGCGATGACAAGGGCTGCGTCGTCCGAGATCGTCCTGAAGGCACTCGAAATTCTAACGGCGCACAGGCGGTACGTCGAGTTAACACCTCGCATGTAGCTACTCACAGCAGTGGCCTCAGCCCACACTGGAGCAGCGTACAGCAACAGCGACTTGACAACAGTCGCGAGGAGCCTGCGTCTGTCTTGATTCGGTCCCCTGGTATTCAGCAGGATCCTGCAGAGCGATCCTGTGGTTTCGCTTGCCTTCTTGTTTACGAACTCCAGGTGTTCGCGGTAGGAGAGGCGGGTGTCCAGCATGACTCCCAGGTACCTTATGGCACGCTGAGAAGTTATCATTGACCCTCCGATTTGAATATGCGCCGACTCCACTGCTTTCCTGCTTGAAATCAGCACAGCCTTAGTTTTGTGAGAGGCCAGCTCTAGGCCCGCCACTGCGAGCCACTCCTCCACTGCTCGAATTGCGCAGTTTGCAGCTGCCTCCACGGCCGCAACTTCCTTGGCCACCACAACCAGCGCAACATCATCCGCAAAGCCCACAATGTCGGTGCTGCTCGGCAGTGGGAGCTTCAAGCACCGTCATACATCGTGTTCCAAAGCAGAGGGCCCAGTACCGAGCCTTGAGGAACACCGGCTGTCACCTCGTAAGTCCTGGGGCCCACAGAGGTATCTAGGACCAACTCCCTTTTGCTGAGGTAGCTGTGCACTACATTCAGAGGGCCCAGTACCGAGCCTTGAGGAACACCGGCTGTCACCTCGTAAGTCCTGGGGCCCACAGAGGTATCTAGGACCAACTCCCTTTTGCTGAGGTAGCTGTGCACTACATTCATCCGCAAAGCCCACAATGTCGGTGCTGCTCGGCAGTGGGAGCTTCAAACACCGTCATACATCGTGTTCCAAAGCAGAGGGCCCAGTACCGAGCCTTGAGGAACACCGGCTGTCACCTCGTAAGTCCTGGGGCCCACAGAGGTATCTAGGACCAACTCCCTTTTGCTGAGGTAGCTGTGCACTACATTCAGAGGGCCCAGTACCGAGCCTTGAGGAACACCGGCTGTCACCTCGTAAGTCCTGGGGCCCACAGAGGTATCTAGGACCAACTCCCTTTTGCTGAGGTAGCTGTGCACTACATTCAGCAGGTAATCCGGGATGTTGAAGGACCGTAGTGCCTCCAGTGTCCTCCCCCAATCGGCTGTGTTGAACGCGTTCCGTATGTCCAGCGTGACCACTAGACAATACTTTTTCGTCCCACCTTTCCATCTGGTACCCGCGATGGCTTTAGCAGCAATATTGGTGACCCTCTCTATCGCGTCCAGTGTAGATTTCCCTTTACGGAAACCGTACTGGTTGGAAGACAGTCCACCGGCATCCTCCATAGCAGCGTTAAATCTTGTTGCAATGACCCTTTCGAAGACCTTGCCTATAGTGTCCAGCAGGTAGATGGGTCTATAGGAAGAAGCTTCGCCTGCTGGGTTCCCTGGCTTCGGCAGGAGCAGAAGTTTTTGGCGCTTCCACCTGTCGGGGAAGGTCCCTTCCAGCAGGCACGTGTTGTAGAGCGATGCTACCACGCCCGGATGGAGGGATAGCAGGGTCTTCACTGCCCTGTTCGGGACCAAATCCGGCCCGGGTGCCTTCCTGCTCTTCAGGTTCCTTGCCGCAGACAATAGTTCCGTCTCCGTGACCGGACATATCTGGCTCCCAATTTGTCGCGTCCATCGGGGGATGCAATGGCGGCGACCCTCTGGAAACAGCACTTGGACAATGCCTTCCAGGACCGCTGGGTCAGTAGGCGACCTGTTGCCGGCACTCACACGCTTGACCACCGTCTTGTAGGCTCTTCCCCATGGGTCGTTTTCCAGCTCGTCACAGAGCTTGAGGTAGCTCTCCCTCTTGCTGTCCCGAATCGCCAGTTTGAGTGCCTTCTTTGCACTCTTAAAGCTAGAGTTGCAGGCAGAAAGGTTTGCGGTGCCTCTCGCCCTTTAAACTAACCTCCTGGCTCGAAGGCAGGTCATGCGCAAGCTAGCGATTTCCTCGCTCCACCAGTACACTGGCGCGTGGTGCTTCCGAAAGGTCTTACGCTGCTGCATGCTTTGGTCACAGGCTTCCTCCAGTCTGGCTGCCAATTTGTTCGCTGCTACATCTGCCGAGTCCAGCTCAGATACAGCCAATCCCTCCAGTGCGCTGGCTAAGGTCTGTGTCCTAAAGGTGTCCTGGCGGTAGGCTTTACTTGGCCCGGTCATCGGCTGGCTTTGGCACGGTGGACCGCCAACTGTCAGCAGGATGGCCTCATGGTCGCTGGCCGTGAACACCTCGCCTATCCTCCAGCGTGTGCTACGGGATAACGAGCTGCTCGCGAACGATAGATCGATGATTGAACCGGCCCCAGCTCTGTTGAAGGTGGGCTGGGAGCCCTCGTTCAACAGGACGATGTCCAGTGACGCAATTGCTTCAAGGATGGTGCGCCCCCTGGCGTTGGTATAGAGGGAGCCCCATTCCTCGGCCCAGGCGTTAAAGTCGCCTCCGATCACCACGTTGCTCCTTCCTCTCAGGTCGCTGATCAGCTCGTCCATGATCCTGCTAAAGGACGTCAGTGATAGACTGGGGGCAAGGTAGCAGCTGTAGATCCATGTGCCGCCTACGTTCGCTCGGACAAATCGCTCTACTGCCCTCGTGTCCCGCATTGGTGGAACACTCACGCCGCAGAGCCACAGTGCAGCTTTGCCTGTGCGATCCGTGACCCAATCGCTGCTGCTTTCCACTCTGTAGGGCTCACTGAGTATCGCCACCTCAGAACCCAGCTCACGCACCGTCTGCTTCAGGAGGTCCTGCGCGGCCCTACAATGGTTCAGATTTAGCTGAATCAATTGCATGACGGCCGAGGTCTCCCTGTCCCGCTGGTTGTGGCTGGGCAGAGTCTGCTTCCTGCCTGGTGCCTGGTCTCCTTTCTTCCTGCCGCAGAGCAGAATAAACATGAAGGCTCCTTGCTGCACTTGGCTGCCTTGTGCCCTTTTTCACCACATCTCATGCAGCTATCGCTCCTGTCCACTAGGCTCTTGCAGTTAACTGCAATATCCCGGATTCCAAGCATTTGAAACATCTTGGGGGGCCTGTTCTTTCCCGGATCCTGCAGATGGTCCATCCAATCCGCACCTCGCCACGATGGAGGACGGCTTTCCCCAGGGAGTAGGGAAAACTGATCACAGCTAGCTGCGACTCCGCGTAGCCTCGACGCAGACTCCGGACTCTGATGCGCTCCGCGTCGATACCATACTGGCTCGCAATCGCAGCGCAGATTTCCTGCTCCGTCGCGATGGAGTCGATGTCTCGTATCTCCAGAACGAGCAGTTTGGTCTCATCCGACATGGTTCGCACTGACGCTGCGTCGCCTAACACCCTCGCAATGCTCTCCTTCATGGCTTCTGCACTTTCTGCGCTGTCTTTGGCCACCTCGAGCAGTAGGTTGCCGTTAATGGTGCGGCGTACCTTGGATACACAGATTCCCAAGTCCGAAAGCTGTTTATCTTCCCTTCGAGTCACCATGGCTAACACCTCGCTGTACGATTTCCCGCTCGCCTGGACAACGACGGCGTCGGGTCTGGCGCGACGCGTGGCCCTCGGCTTTTTCTTGACCACTTCCCACTCAGCGACCGGAATTGCGGGGCTCACAGTCTTACTGACGCCAGCGTGCGTCGCATCTCTCTCTTGTGGCCCTTTTGGCGGGTTCTTTCGGGTGCTCCTGGGAGCTTTGGCACTTTTCTGCTGCGTTGGGCGCGAGGATGGTGGGGCCACTTGAGCCGCGGATCCTCCAGCCACAGTCGGCTGGCTTATCCTTCGCCAAGGCTCCGTTTGCGCTGCAGAATCTCTCCTCCAGACAGGCGTTGTCTGCTGTTCTTTGTCGGCGCTCTGCAGGCTTCGAGAGCATTTCGCGCACACAATTGCAGCATCTTGCCCATTCACCCTGATACTGTCGTCCTTGCCGCCCTCTCTGTTCGCCTCTAGGATGTTCGTGTGAAGCGTCTCCCTCGTGGCGACAGTTATGTGGCGCGCCGTCTTGTCCATCATCTTGGTGGATACCTCCTGCAGAAGCTTCCCCAGCACCAAGAGATCCTCCAGGCAGGTTGCCTCTTTGGAGGCCTTTCTCCTTTTGGCCGGCGTTGTCCTCTGCGAGTTAGCTGGGCTCGCAGGATCACGCGTCCTCTTAGGGGTTTCCTTAGCTTCCTCGGCGTCTACGAATAGCTCATCGACTTGGGTTGTCGAAGGTGCCGGAGAGCGGGCGTGCTTGCTGCCCTTCTTAAATGCCGCTGCAACTCCGTCGGTCCCATCTTCCCTCGGCTGGCGGGGAGATCTTGCCACCACTGGTCTGCCCGCGAAAGGATTTTCAGCCTCCTCCATCTCGGGCTACCCGGTTTGTTCGAGGGAGGCTCCCGCGCTGGCCACAGATTTCCCCTAGGCTTACGATGGGGGATATATCGCCCCTTTTCGGTCCCCAGTGCCCCTTTTGATAGACACCGCCGCGGCGGAGGGGTTGGAATTTAGCCCGATTCTTGGCCTTCTGCCATTTGCCGTCCCTGAATCCCGGTGCCAGAATTTGGAGAATTTCGAATATTCAAAATTCAAAAACTTTGGCTGGGCCCGCGTTTATAGCGCTTTCCAACACTATGTGCTGTTAGGCGCGGGGATCCACGCTGTTAAGCTCCTATCCGGACGTTGTTCAACACTGTAAGCAGCTGATTTTGTTGTTTGCAGTGATGAGGGAAAAAAACGCGCGGGTGGCAGCTTGTGGATGCTGTGCGCGTGAGAGAGATTTCGAGGTGAAAGCCTCTCACTCGATGGGCGCGGGAGAGGATCCCCCCTGGCCCACGAACCGACAGCAGCCTCACCAGTCCAAGACTTGGGGATACGTTCGGAGGCTCCGCCGGAACAGTGCCCTGGTACGTACCTCTAGTCCCGGAGTGTCTCGCACTATACACAGTACACTTTTTAGGTAACGACCGTCGCTACACTGACTTTAAAACGAGATAATTTCGACTATACAACCGTCTTGCCTCACGTCAGTTGTCTGTCACCATACTAATACAAAGTGCATAAATATATGTGTGTAGTTCAAGTGCCGGTTCTTCGAGTGGCGATCTGCTGAGTCGGTGTCCCGTTTCCTGGCTTGAGAGGAGTAGGGGTTTCATCTCAAGTGCTGCGCTGACAAAAATGGGTCTAAAGGCAACAACTGGCCCTTTTGGTCGGTCGTTGTTCTCGTTGTCAATAAAAGTCAAAGTTTCAACAATTTAGTTTATGTGTGTTGAAAACTAGGGTAGCTCTGGGATGTTTTGTTGGGGGCTCAATGTGCCGTGCCTGCACGGTAACTCCTCCCCCCTGGATTGAAGTGATGGCCAGAACGAAAGGGTGGACACCACGAAACTTGTCTCGGGCAATGCTGGAGTGAAGACGATCCCTCTCTTCCGGGCAATCAGGTTGTTTATTTGTGTGTGTGTGTGTGAGTTTTTTTTTTTTTTTTTTTTTTTTTTTTTATTAAATGAAGCTTAAGTATATACATGAATATAAGAAGTAGAAGAAGAGAAGAGGTAAAAAAGTGTTCCGATCCCGCGGAACTGCCACAAAGCTATACTTCGCGGGTCGGATGGCGGTCAGGTTGCCGCTCGTCCTTGTGACTGGGTGCGTCGACTCCGTTCTCGACGCCTTAGCTCCTTCAGGATGCCAGCGGCCATGTTGGCTATCGCGTCCCACTTGCTTTGGCTTTCCAGCATGCAGCTGATCACGTTGTCCGCTGACGGGTTGCAAACGGTTGTCGTTTCAGCTTCGGCTCGGTACCTAACGAATAGGGGGCAGATGAATAGCGCGTGCTCCGCGTCTTCGATGCTTCCCGTGCCGCAGTGGTCGCAGTAGGGGTTTGGCTCGTGATTAAACCTATGCAGGTATTCCTTGAAACATCCGTGCCTGGAGATCATCAGCTTGAGGTAGAAGTCTACCTGTCCGTGTCGCCTCTGCAGCCAGGGGGTTAGACTGGGAATTAGCCTGTAAGTCCACCGCCCTGTGGTCGCATTGTTCCACCTCCTTTGCCATGCCTCGATCGTGTTGCTGCGCTGAGTCCTGCTTCCTGTGCTCCCAGTTCTTCGTTCTGCCGACAGCAGGTCTATCGGTATAGTACCGGCTACCACTAGCGCGGCTTCCTCGGATACAGTGCAGAAGCTGCTTGTTATGCGCAGTGCGCAGCGTCTGTAAACAGCTTTGCACTGGCGGCTGTAAGATGCGGTCTTCATGGCTTCGGCCCATATGGGCGCGGCGTACAATATGGTAGATGTCACCACTGAGGCTATTATCCTTATGCTGTGCTGTTTCGGTCCTCGAGTATTGGCCATCATCCTTGAGATAGCTGCAATCGATCTGGATGCTTTGGCTGCTGCATACGATAGGTGCGTCTTAAACGATAGCCTGTGGTCGATCAGTACTCCAAGATACTTGATTGAGGAGCTTGTTACTATTGGAGTTGATCCGACTCGTATTGTGGCCTTCTCCACAGTCTTCCTGCTGCTTATGAGCACTGCCTCCGTTTTGTGCTCGGCGACTGCTAAGCCGTTGTCTGCGAGCCAGCACATGAGGGTGTCTACCGCGAGGCTGCACCTATCCGTTACCAGCGCTATGTCATCCGCAAATCCCACCACAGTGCATCCTGCGGGTAGTACCAACCTTAGGATCCCGTCGTACATGACGTTCCACAGTATCGGGCCCAGGACTGAGCCTTGAGGTACTCCTCCTGTCACCAGGTACTCGTGCTCTCCGACATCAGAGGAATATGTTTGAATATGTATGGTCGATCAGGTAATTCGAGATTCCCATGCGATGGAGTGCCTGCAGGACAAGGTTCCAGTTGGCAGAGTTGAAGGCATTTTTGACGTCCAGGGTGCAGACGAGGCATTACTCTTTTGTGCCACCTAGCCACCTTTCTCCTTCAATTGCGTTAGCAGCCAGTTGGGAGACCGTTTGGATCGCGTCGATGGTGCTTCTTTTCCTCCGGAAGCCAAACTGGTGGTCCGAAAGCGCTCTAAGTTGATCTAGTTCTTTCTCGAGGTGGGTGCAGATTATGCGCTCGAATATCTTCCCCGTTGTATTCAGCATGCATAGGGGTCTGTATGACGATGCGTCGTCGTTCACCTTCCCCGGTTTTGGGATAAGCACCAACCTTTGACGCTTCCAACCTATGGGGAAGGTTCGTTGGGTGAGAAACATGTTGTACATCTCCGTGAATATACCTGGGTAGTTTGCCACCAATGTGTGCAGTGCAGCATTGGGAATGCAGTCGGGGCCAGGGGCTTTATTGATTTTGATTTTCTTTAGCGCAGCCAGGACTTCGGCTTCGCTGGTGAGAACAGTATCGCCTTCTCCGGTAGCTTGCCAGGTAAGGGGCGGCTGGGTGGGGAACAGGGTGGACACTATTTGGCCAAGCTGTAAGTGGCCGGTAGGGGTCGTCTGTCTGTTGAGCTTACCCATGACCATCCTGTATGCTGACCCGAATGGTTCTGCATCCGCCGCTTCGCACAGCTCCTGGAAGCATCTGGCCTTGCTAGCTTTGATCATGTTCTTCAGGGCCTTTCTCTTGGCTCTGTAGGTTGTTTCCCTTAGCTCCTGGTTTCCGCGTCCTCTGCTTCTCTGACACCTGCGCCGGGCCGCTAGGCAGTCTCTCCTCGCGCAGCCTATCTCCTCGTTCCACCATGGTACTGGTCTTCGCCCGTTACCACCTTTCGTGGCCTTTTCCATAGCTGCATCGCACGCCTCCTTCACTCTATTGGCTATGTTCCTCGCGCATGTGTTAGCGTCAACTGTAACGCAGACGCCTTCCATGTGTGCTAGGAGGGACACTGTGTTTAGAGTATGCGCTTTGTAGGTTGTTTGGCGGCTGCTTGGAGCGGGCAGTCTGGGGCTTGTCTGGGTGATGATCAGGGCGTGGTCGCTGTGGGTGTATATATCTGACACCCTCCATACGCAGTTGCGTGCCAGTTCAGGGCTAGCGAAGGTCAGGTCGATAGTTGACTCCCGACCTGACTTGCTGAAGGTCGGTCTATTACCTTCGTTGAGTAGGCATACGTTTAGCGAAGCCACTGCCTCAAGGAGGATGGTTCCCCGCTGCGTCGTACTCGTGCTGCCCCATGTTGTGGACCATGCGTTGAAATCACCTGCGATGAGGACAGGGGACCTTCCGCGGGCGTCGTCAGCGATCTCCTGCATTATTGCTCTGAACTCGCTAATGTGTACGCTCGGGGCTATGTAGCAGCTGTAGAAAGTTATCCCTTTGATCTGCGCTCTGGTGTATCCCGTCCTGGAAGCCCTTTGCGATAGGTGTCCAGGGGGCTGCCCGCAGCTCCATATTGCTGCTCTGCCGTCCGAACTACGTTGCCTTACGCCTTCGTGCTTGTCCTTGTAGGGCTCGCTGAGTATTGCCACCTCAGCCTGCTGCTCGATGACCGTCTGTGCTAGCAGGTCCTGCGCCGCTCTGCAGTGGTTAAGGTTTAGCTGTAGGACCTTAACCATTCTGTTTATCGTGCATGGCTCTTCGGTACTCAGGGCACGCACTGCTGAGGGTCGAGTGTTCGGCCTCTCCTCCAGACTTTCCGCTTCTTGTGCAGATGATGCATTTTGGTTTGCCCTGGGTACAAGTTTTATACTTGTGGCCATCCTTGCCACATCTGAAGCAGGATTGCTGCGTGTTTTTGGCTATTGCCTCTGACGCTGGGCATCTGGCAGACATGTGGCCTAGGCCCATGCATTTGTAGCATCGCCTGGGCTCCGTTTTCTGTCTTATGCGGCAGACGACCCATCCAACCCTGATTTTCCCCTTGTCGAGGATCCGCTGCGCATGCTCAGGTCTGAGGTGGACCGTCGCCGTTTGGGTTCCGCCATACGCCTTCCGCATCCTAGGTGCAGCGCCCGCCGGGATGTCGCACTCCTCCTCAGCGTAGACTGCCTGTAGAACCTCCTCGCAGGTGGTCATTAGGTCTAGGTCGCGGATTTCCACTTGCACCGTGTCTTCCAGCATAGCCATTTCGGCTTTGCCGCTGAAGGCCGACTTGATGGCAGTATGCAGTTTCTGCGTGGCTGGGTCTGAGGGTTTCTGCATCTTGAGTAGCAGACTCCCATTGGCTGTCCTGCGTATGCCTTGCACCCCATCCTTGAGCCCCTGAAGGGTAGGCTCGGTTTTGACTAGCTTGAGCATGTCTGCGTACGATCCTTCGCTGCATTTAATTAATATAGCGTCAGAGCGCTGATTCCTGCGCTTTGCGGTGCGGTTCACGTGGCCTTCGCTTTCCCCGTTACTCGCTGCAGTCACGTGGGGCTTCTTGGTTTTGGGTCCCACCTGTTGCCAGGGCGGGTTTCTCGGCGCGACCCTGCCTGGGTTCCCCGCGCCAGTATGCGTTCTCTTTATGCCGGTGCCTTCTTGCCGTGGGGCAGAGAGCGATGCTGTTGTCTGCTGGGTTGCGCTAGCGGTCGGACCCCTGGCTCGGGATTCATCCAGCGTCGCACTGATCCCGCTTTGCAGCTTCTTCATTGCATGCAATGAGTCGATCGTGGCCTGCGTGACATGGCGGACAACCTTCTTGTTGTTGCTCTTCGTGTCCGTGAACTTCGCGATCATTTTGACGAGCATCTTGCCCAGCTCATCGGTGAGAGCTGCGGCGCTTTTCTGCACCCGCTGCTTCTTGTTGGCTCCATCGATCGCCTCTTCAGGGCTGGTTGGTTCCCGACTTCTCTTCGGGGTGGTTTGCTCATCCTCGTTACTGACGAAGTTGAACATTGGCCCAGTCACTTTGGGAGGCGCTGACACTGGGTGGGCATCGGGAGCCGGCTCCATCCCCGTTGGCGACCGCTGCACCTTCTGTTTCATCATCTGAAACTTCTTTAGCAGCTCTTCTTCTGCTCTGGCAACTGCAAGAGCCTGGGTCTCGTCATGTCCGGACGATTTCTCCTTATCCATCGCCTGCACTAGTCGGAGGTCCCTCGGTGAGCCGGGATTTCCCCCGGTTACTGCCTGATGGGAGCTATACCGCTCCGGCTCGGTCCCCAGAGCCCCGTTTGAGCTGGCGCCGCTATCGCGGTGGGGTTGGAAATTGGCCAGTAACTTGGCTTTTTGCTCATCTACCCCTGTGTGTAGTGGCGGGTGGTTAGGCTGGATTTAAGGATTCTGGATTTGTGTGTTTTTTTATTTTAGTTTGATTTCCCGGGCAACCGACTTCGTAGAAGCTCCCGCTTAGCCGCTGTATAGCTCGGCGGGGAAAGCTTGCTGTTAAGCTCGCTGGTAAGCTCGCTGTTAAGCTCGCTGTTAAGCTCTCTGTTAGAAGCGGCGCTGTCCAGCACTGCGATCATCTGATCGATGTTGATTGCTTCTGCCGGAAAAACCGCGCGTGTGCGGCTTGTGGAAGCTGTGAGCGGCACCAAATATATGTGGCGCTCTGGAGTGGAGCGTTGCTGCGTGGGTGCGGGAGAGTGAGGATCCCCCCTTCTGTCCTCCAAGCTTGGCCAGGCTTTGAAAGCGTAGCAGTGTGGTTTGTTGGCTGGGTAGAACCCTCCTGTCGCGTCCGTGGTACGTACCTGCAACCTGAGGTGTCCCGCACTAATCAAACGCACTTTTAGGTATTAAACACGGTTTACAACGACCAAAAACTCGATATATTGGCGATCGATGTTCAGGTCAACTTAACTGGGTGAGTGTTCCACACATGAGTGTCAGTGTGTGTGTGTGTGTGTTTACAAATCCATCCAGGAATTATGCTCTGATGAGAATCCTAACCATTTAACGAATGCTCTACCATTTCGACGTCTAATAACCTTCTCCACCAGATATGTATCGGGAAATTTAGTTTTCATCAACTCATATTCGTAAAATCCTCCCTTAATATCATTTCCTTGATAATCTTTCAATATATACGTAATGGGATTGGTATTTTGTATCCGTTTGATTTGGAATATCTCAGTTGTCCAGTTTGGAGTATAACCTCTTTCGAACACATGTTTATATTTACTTATTCGCACATAATCGTCAACTTTAAATTTTGGTTTATGAGTGATTTTCAGATGATTGTAAACGGTTTGGAGGAGTAATTCTTCATTTAGAAAACTTACATCGTTTGGCGCCATCAGAATTGTTTTATGGTATGTGTTATTATATTTAGCAATCAATGCCTTATAGATATTAATCCATTTGTAGCTACCTTGATAGCTGAACTCTTTTCACATCATATTTTTGAGGGTTCTATTAAATCGTTCAACGATGCTGGCTTTTAAAATACTATACGTTGAATAATGATTAATATGATTTAATTTCATCAGATTTTGAAATGTCTTATTGAAAAAATCTTTGCCATCATCTGTTTGTAAGTTTTTCGGGTTTCTTTGTGCGTCATCGAAAATGCTTTTCATACTTTTTGTGACGCTGTCTCCTGTTTTGTTTTTAATAGCAACAGCCCATGCTTGCTTCGAAAAAGTGTCAATAACAGTGAGGAGATAACGATATCCCTTATTATATAATTGATAGGGAATCAGTTCAACTAAATCGGCTTGCCATAAATCATCTATCCCCTTCATTATCACACGTCGTCTGGTAAAATTTTTTCGTCCTTGTCTATGCAACTTTTCGGTGAGTTGCCTTTTATCCGCATTCAAGTTGCTGTTGTTGTTGTTGTTGTCACTCATGTTGTTTTATTTTATTTTCAATATATTTAACAACAATGGGGAACTGTACTTTAATTTTTTTCACCTCATCCGTAGGTAGCTGTGTAGAGAGTATTGTTTTATTTTATTGTCAATATATTGAACAACAATGGGGAACTGTACTTTAATTTTTTTCACCTCATCCGTAGGTAGCTGTGTAGAGAGTAATTTAAAGAGAACGTCTTCAAGCCGTTGAATATATTCTTCTAATCGCTCTATATACTTAGAATAAATAACTTGTGAGTAGTCCTCTAAGGATAATTTTATAAAATTCGCACTTTCAGCGACATCTGATTTAATATATGCTTCCAATGTAATTATTTTGCTTTTTATAATATTTATGCTCTGTCTCAAGCTGTTTAAATCAATATCCGTTTTCTCTTGTCGATTTAAGATATATTTTTTTAGACTTGAACCGCTTCCTCCTTCTCCTCCTCCTCCTCCTCCTCCGGAAGATGAGGAATTCGAGCTTTCACAAAATTTATTAATCTGATTCATTTTATTATATTTGCCTCTCTAAGCTCTTCTATAATGGATATAATTTCGTTTTTGTGATTGGTATTTCGAGCACTCTCGGATGCTAATAGTAATCGCAATCTCTCGATTAATTCATTCGGATCATCCCAATACTTGTATCCTCTATCCTCCTTGGAGTACGATTTTGTTGTTGGTGCTGCTGCTGCTGCTGCTGTTGCTGCTGCTGCTGTTTGTGTTGTAAGCAAGAAACCTTTGCCAGTAAGTTGTGTTTTCGGTTTGAATAGATTTTTTATAATATGCTGATATTTAAAGGATTTGGACCCCTTAACTTGAGAACTGTTCTGGTATTTTTGTTTGTGTGCGTTTGTTCTTAACAGAATATCTCGATAATTCTTCAAGTCCAGATTTGAATAATGCGCGGGCCGCGTGTGAAATAGCAATTGAAATAGACCAGGAGTTAATTTCCATTTTTCCCTATCCCATTTTCTTTTATATTGTTGTTGGTGTTGTGTTGTTGTTTGTATAAAATACAATTATTTACTAGTAAAATATATGATATTATCGCATATTATATATATAAGTGACGTATACGCAAATACCCTGGATACCAAACTCAACATACAACCTGTGTATCCCGAGATACCCATTATTCCAATTGTCAATAACATAAGTCCAGAGCCTACTATCGCAGTTATTCAAATCAATCCGACATAAACATTTAACCCCTCAGACACAAATCTTTCCCACGCCTTCAATCGGCAGCACCAGAATTATAAACACTTCTCACGCCCTTATCGACGACGGTAGACATAAACAATATTCAAACATTTAAACAAAGGGTCCAGCCTGAGAACCCATTCGTCAGCATAAAAGCTTTGGCCAATCCAAATTAATTAAACAAAAGATGCAGCCTAGAAACCGATTCATCGGGCCACAGATTTGACCAATCAAAGTTCTCAATCAAAGTCCACTTTCGCTGCTCGCGTCGCTGTCACTGCTAAAAGCCATAGTTATAAGAATAATGCATTTTGTAAAGTCAGTTTAAGATTGGGGATCTAACTTGAAAGAACTTTACCAATAAAAACTCCGCTGTATATTAAAATAAAAATCGCTTTTTTTTAATATATCCCGAAGCAAAAAACATAATTGGCGCAGTCGGTAGGATACAAGTAATATCCTCGCGAGTGAATACCTAAAAAGGACTTAAAAAAATCACTTCGCGAAAATTAAAACATTATTTGTATCCGCAAAACGAACTTACCAACATTAGTTAAATCACGAATGAGGATTTCTAGTGTCTAACCCAGCGATAATAAATCTAATTAATTTCGCCTAAAAATAAAACCATTAAAAAATGGAATTGCCATCAACATCAGCAGCAGCAGCAGCCGTGGCCGCAGCAGCAAAAGCATCACAAGCCCTCTCAGATGTATCCAGGAATCATTTCCTTCTGCAACTAAAACAGATAAATAAATTCAACGGAGACCCACTCTATTTGGCTCTCTTTATAAAAGAAGTCGATGAATTAGTCTACCATTACCCTACAACATCAGAAGGCCAAAATCAAATTATCCAAGCAGCCATCAGGAACCTCCTAGTTGGACAAGCCAGATCACTCTTGATGAGAAACATACCACAGGACTGGAAGGAATTGAGAACCCTACATATCAGCGAGTTCAACAGCGCAACACCTCCACATCGAATGATAGCAGAATTACGTGAGATAAAATATAAAAATATTTTAAGAAAATTTGTTGAAGAATTGGAAGAACAGACTAGTAGAATTTGTTGTAAATTGAGCTTAGACAATAATCCATCAAACACAGTTCTAGTTTCGAGGACATTGAGTGATACATTAGCTGAAGTGATTCGTGAAAAATTACCAGTCAAAACTTTTATTACATTAAGTAAATTTGATATTTCGTCTCCTCTTAAATTAAAACAAGCTGCCCAAGCTGTAGGAATCTTTGAAGATAAATCCATAAACAATCGTTCTTATATGTTCAAAAACTCTCAGGAAGATGATGAATTTCAGGATTTTAAAACATCAAAATCATACTCAAATACAAAACCCAACTATCATTCAGATAATAACCAAGGGGGTAGATTCCAAAATAACAATTATCAAAACAAATATCACAACAACCAGCAGAGACAGAATAGATTCGACTCTAATAGAAATTAAGGTAACAACAATAATTCTAATAATAATAATTCAGGAAATAATTATTATCCTAAAACTTTTCAAAACAATCAAGGACAGGGTAACCAAAGTACTCAGAGTACCAATGTTCCCCAAAAACGTCCCCGAGTTTCAGATTCAGATCAACAACGTAAGTCTGAGCCAATGGAAACATTTGAAAATTTTCAGACAACAGCCTCGGACGAAACACCACAGCCATAAAAATTAAAATTGATAATAAACCATGCCTCTGTCTTATCGATACAGGATCAAGCATAAATTTAATTAACGAAAACTTCTTTAACTACCCAATTAAAAATAATTGTACTAAAATTGAAACAATTGGTGAATCTGTAACTTTGAATAAATATACTCAGTTTAGTATTCCAAAACTATTTTCATCTAAGCAAACATTTTTTATAAAAAACTTTTCAAAACATTATGACATTCTTATAGGAAGACAAATTCTGAAAGAATCGTCAGCAAAAATTGATTTTATAAAAAACACCATTGAATTACATAATTATGTTTTCCCTATGGTAAATATAACGGAAAAATGTAAAACTGCTTCAAATGTAGTAGATGATGAACTACAAACGGACTTATCTGACAATAATATTAGAGACGATCACTTAAATAATGAAGAAAAAACTGAACTTCATTATTTAATGTCAAAATATTTTGATATTGATAACGAAATCAAACACGTTATAAAAACAAAACATGAAGGACCGATTTATAGGAGACCATATAGTCATCCTTACATTTACGATACAGAAGTAGAAAAACAAATTGAAGAAATGATAAGACAAGGTATTATCAGAAAATCCAAATCTCCTTATTGCAGTCCAATTGTAATGGTACCCAAGAAAAGGGATGCATCGGGCATACCCAAATTTCGTATGGCTATTGATTACAGAGGACTGAATGAAATAACTATCAATGATAAATTCCCTATTCCGAACATGGTCGAAATATTAGACAAGTTAGGGAAATGTCAATACTTTACACCATTAGATCTTGCTAAAGGGTTCCATCAAATTGAAATGGACCCGGACTCTATTCAAAAAACTGCATTCTCCACTAAGAAGGGTCACTATGAATATACTAGAATGCCCTTCGGCCTTAAAAATGCACCCGCCACATTTCAGCGTTGTATGAATAATATATTACACGACATAATAGGTACCCGTCTAGTATATTTAGACGACATTGTTATATTTTCAACCTCTTTACAAGAGCATATTCAATCTTTAAAAAAAGTATTCGAACGTCTTCGCAGATCGAATCTCAAACTACAACTAGATAAATGTGAGTTTATGAAACGAGAAACTGATTTTTTAGGTCACATACCTTTGTGGTTTTTATCGTAAATTTATAAAAGATTTCGCAAAAATTGCCAAACCAATGACTCTCTGCTTAAAGAAAGGAGCAAAAATAAATATAAACGATCCTAGTTACAATGAAGCGTTTGAAAAATTAAAAACTTTAATAAGTAACGATCCAATTCTCATATATCCAGATTTTGAAAAGAAGTTTGATCTAACTACAGATGCAAGCAATTATGCATTAGGTGCTGTACTATCCCAAGAAGGGAAACCCATTTGTTTTGCCAGTAGAATTTTAAATGAACATGAGTTAAATTATGCAGCTATTGAAAAAGAATTATTAGCTATCGTATGGGCGACTAAGTATTTCCGCCCCTATCTCTTTGGAAGAAGTTTTAAAATATGTTCTGACCATAAACCACTTGTTTGGTTACACAATATAAAGGAACCTAATATGAAATTACAACGTTGGAAAATAAAGCTTAGAGAGTTTGATTATGAAATAAAGTACATTAAAGGAAAAGAGAATCATGTAGCAGATGCTCTATCCAGGATTACAAAAATGGAATCAAAAGATAACAAAATTAAAGAAGTATTTCAAAATGAAGACGATGTAGATACTACTGCAGCAACAGTGCATAGTGCACAAGAAGATAATGGCGATTGCATACAAATTACCGAACGACCAGTTAACGTTTTTAATCACCAACTTATATTTGAAAAGGGAAATCAAGACACTAACGAACTTACTCACTACTTTAACAAAACTATTAATAAAATTATTTACAGTGACATGACTGAGACTTTGGCGAAAGACATAATTATAAAATTTATATGTGCACACAATTTTGTTATGTACATTAATAATGACGAAGATTTTGCAATTTTTCAACGAGCCTATATGAAATTAATTAAACCAAATACTGGTACGAAATTAATGAAAACTTCAGTAGTACTTCCCAACTTGCCCACATATGCAGATGAAAAAATATTAGAAATACATGAGAAAATACACCAAGGAATTAAAAAGACTTATGACAATTTTAAAATGAAATACTACTTCCCAGACGCACAAAAACTTATTCAAAACATTATTAATAAATGTGAAATTTGTAATTTATGCAAAGCAGAGCACAGAAAAGTTGCTCTTCCGTTTGAAAAAACTCCAGAAACCAAAAATATTCGCGATAAATATGTTGTAGACTATTACTTTATTGACCAACGTAAATTTTTAACATGCATCGACATTCATTCAAAATTCATTTCTATTGTTGAAACAAAACCACAGATTGGATTGAAAGTAAAAAAGCTCTTCTTAAAATCTTTAATATGATAGGTAAACCGAAAACAATTAAAATGGATCAAGATCCTGGCCTAGTATCTAAATCATTACAAAATTGGTTACAAAAGGAAAATATTAACATTGAAATTACAACTAGCCAGAATAGTATAGCCGATATAGAAAGGGTCATAAAACAATCAATGAAAAACGCTGAAGATAAGTTAATGAACATAGAAAAGTCAACATATGTTTATAATCATGAAATAACCCACGATGCCACAGGTAAAACGTCTTCTGAAATATTTCTTTATGGAATAAAACCAAGCAAAAATATGCAAAAATAAAAAGAACATAAGATAGATAAACTTAATAAAGACCGCGAGGAACATGAAGTAGATCTGGAATACACTAAAGTTGAAAAAGAAATGAAACGTAAAGCTAAATTAGTAAACCCATTCAAAAAGACAGGAGCCTTAGAACAAAAAGACGAAAAGCACTGGCAAGAAACTAATAGGGGTCATAAAGTAGTAAAACACATAAGTAAATTTAAAAAATCTAAAATACAAAATCTCTCTCCTCATTCCAGGGAAACTTACAGTACTGATTCTGACAATGAAAATGATCATGATAGTGACATGGACGAAAATACCATTGACAACAGCTCAACAAATTAGCATTACACCCATTACTTCGAACAACGGTTATTTACTTCTGAACACAGGGACTATAAAAATACCTCTAAGGTATGAACATCATATGATTAAAATAAATCAAACTAAAATATTTGAAACATATCAGGAATTTATAAAATACGAAAACCAATTTAAAAATGTACCGGACATTACATTAACATTGAAACAATTAAAACATGAAATCAAGGGAATTACTTCGTCATCGAGACAAAAACGGGGATTAACTAACTTTTTAGGGACAGCTCACAAGTATCTATTTGGAACATTAACTGAAGATGATAAAAAAGAGTTGGAAGATAAACTACAAAACTTACAAGAAATGTTAATTGAAAACAAAGAATTTAATGAAATAATTCAAATAATAAATGAACAATCAAAAGATATAAGCAAACTCGTAAAAGATAAACAAGAAGAAAAAGCTTTGCACATTTTTAGATATTCCTTATATATATTCCTAGAATACATTGAAGATTTTCAAATGAGTTTACAATAAACAAGAGTTGGAATATTTAATCCTAAAATACTAAAACATGAAGAGTTGGAGAACATAAACGAAGAAAAATTACTCTCAATCAAAACTTCAGCTTCTAGCCCATATATCCACTTCTTTTAAAGAAACACAAAAATATAGAATTATTAAATACCCAGATAATATGGGCCGACAAATTGATATAAATTATAATTATGAATATTTTGTAAATGACGAAAAGAAAGTATTTTACTTGGAAAATTCACCAAATTCATTAGCAAATATTTTAGACCAAAAATTTATTATCACTAATCAATGTATCTCTCAAATCCTTACTAATCAACTTCCGAAATGTCAACACACTTTTGTATCAGAAAATGAATCTTTAAAATATATTGAGCCTAACATCATTATTACTTATAATTTAAAAGAGACACAAATTAATCAAGATTGCGAAATGTTCAACAAAACAATTCAGGGTAACAATATATTACAATTAAGTCAATGTACTTTAGAAATAAGAGATATTAAAATTACAACATCAAAGAACATAAAAGAATATAAAATAATATTATCCAGCACTAATATTACTTTATATGAACCAATACGATTGTTAAAACTTAAAAACTCTATTACCTATCAACAAAAACAAGAATCAATTTATAAGTGGATTGTTTTTACAATATTAATAATTATACTTTTAAGCATTACTACTTATATCATATTTACCTATAGGCGCCTAGCCAACAAAAAAGAAATTTTGTTTAAATTCAACAAGGATGTTGAATCTTCTAAAGGAGGGGCGAGTGACGTATACGCAAATACCCTGGATACCAAACCCAACATACAACCTGTATATCCCGAGATACCCATTATTCCAATTGTCAATAACATAAGTCCAGAACCTACTATCGCAGTTATTTAAATCAATCCGACATAAACATTTAACCCCTCAGACACAAATCTTTCCCACGCCTTCAATCGGCAGCACCAGAATTATAAACACTTCTCACGTCTTTATCGACGTCGGTAGACATAAGCAATATTCAAACATTTAAAAAAAGGGTCCAGCCTGAGAACCCATTCGTCAGCATAAAAGCTTTGGCCAATCCAAATTAATTAAACAAAAGATGCAGCCTAGAAACCGTTTCATCGGGCCACAGATTTGACCAATCAAAATTCTCAATCAAAGTCCACTTTCGCTGCTCGCGTCGCTGTCACCGCTAAAAGCCATAGTTATAAGAATAATGCATTTTGTAAAATCAGTTTAAGATTGGGGATCTAACTTGAAAGAACTTTACCAATAAAAACTCCGCTGTATATTAAAATAAAAATCGCTTTTTTTTAATATATCCCGAAGCAAAAAACATAATTTATATATATATATAGCTGATACGGAGCTGATCCAAAGCTGATGCTGAGCTGATCTAGAGCTGATCTAGAGCTGATCCCAAGCTGATGCCGAGCTGATCCAGAGCTGATCGAGAGCTGTGTGTGTGTGTGTGTGATTTTATAGATGTATAAAACTATCGAATCCTTTTCTATATCGTCCTTTATCAATATCATTATCTTTACTTATAAGAACAAATTCATATTTTTGCTTCCAGCATTCCTCACAAATTTTTATAAGTTGCTTAAAAGTCATATCGCCTATAACATGATCATTGTAAATATGTTTAATATTCATTTCATCTTGTTTAAATATTATAATCAAATTAGCGTTGTCACGTATTAAATGTTTTGGTATTTTTGTATAAGTTTGACATAGATAGAAGGAGTCTATGTGTTTGTGGCGGCCCGTACAGAAATAATCTCTTATTGCTGTTTGCTTATCACAGATTACGTCATCAAATATCATAATTGAGTGTGGTCTAGCTCTTTCTGGACTGACGACTTTCTCTCTGTCTGAAAACGTGAACATGTGTATCCCCTTAATTGGTTTAATTAATTTCATTAAATATTGATACTTGGGCTGATACAGCGATTTTGAATAAATGTATATATTTTGAAATTTTATTCCATTGGGACTTTCGATTAAACTTATCATTACGTTTGTCTTTCCACAATTATACGGTCCCACAATTAGAGCGCGTATCGAATTCGGTAATAATGGGCTATGTATAATTTTTCCGCTCCTATCCCCCTCACCACAAATTCGATCGATATTTCGAACTTTAATTTGTCTGGTTTTTTTTATAAATCGCATTTTGTTGTTGCTATTGTTGTAGCTGTTGTTTTATTGAACAAATTTTTGCAACTACTAATGAAAATACTATAAATATTTGAGTATATATTTCGTTTTTGTTTAATATACGATTGACATCGAAACAGAATAGTCATAAAACAAACAACATACACGAACACACACACACACACACATACACACACAGAAATGCTAATGCATAAATGTAATAATTCAAATAACAAAATATCAATAGTGCCTATAAATTATAAACATAAATTAAACTCATATCAGTATCGAATTGGTAGTGGATTCGTTAACAACTTGATTACCAATTTACCAATTGAACTTCATTTGCCAGGATATCAATTTTGTGGGCCAGGCACAAAACTTGCGGAGCGCTTGAAACGTGGAGACAAAGGGATTAATCCGCTAGATGCAGCGTGTCGAGAGCACGATATTACATATTCACAATTCAAAGACTTGAAAAATCGTCATCAGGCCGATAATACTCGTATATTAGCTGAAAGAGCAAAAGATAGCGGTCTAAAAGAACGTTCTGCTGCTTATTTTGTGACAAACGCTATGAAAACAAAAGTTAAATTCGGCCTAGGTATGACTAAGAACAAATCTCGTCGACGTCAACGTAAGAGGAAATCAGCTAGTAATAAAAAACGACGTCGACGTCATCGACAAACAAAAAAAAAAATCATTCGCAAGCATTGTGAGCAAAACGAGACGAATTTTGAAATGAAAAAATCCTACGAGTATCGATGAAGCAATTCAGATATCTCAACAATCAATCCCACCAAGTTTTCAAAGAGGTCAACGACGACGACGACAAGGTCGACTATGTCTAGCGAACAATATCTCCAATATTCCGAGGGTGATACCATTACCAAAAATTGGTGGATTCCTACCGTTGATACCAATATTGACTGCACTTGGTGCACTTGGTGGTCTTGCTAGTGGTGGATCTGCTGTTGCTAAAGCAATAAACGCTGTCAAAAATTTTAAAGAACAATTAGCCGAAGCGACACGTCATAACCGCTATATGGAATCAATTGCGATGGGAAAAGCACTTTTCCTGAAACCATATAAGAAAGGCTATGGACTATTTTATAAGCCATATTCAGCAAAAAACTAACAGATATGCTACCCAAACAAGCACTTACCGGTATTGATTTAATAGATTTTGGTAAACAGCATTTTAGACACTTTCGTGGTGTTTTTATGCGTGATCGTCTCCCCAAGAAACCATGGACCAACGAATGTGGGATAATAAATTTAGATAACGAAAGCGGTAGTGGCACGCATTGGGTAGGATATTTCAAGAATAGAAATTATAAAGAATACTACGATAGTTTTGGTGATTTGCAACCACCCATTGAAATTGTTAAATATTTAAAACCACCCATTGAATATAACTATATAAATGAGCAAAAATTCAATACATATAACTGTTGTCATTTATGCTTAAAATTTTTATTTCGAAAAAATAAAATGTAATATATTTGCATACCAACAACAACAAAAAAAATACACTTTTTTTAATTTTAAGCTTAACTTAGTAGGCTATGTCTCTATGACCCCATGCAAGGGTGTCTATATTATTCTCTTTTATATAGCGCTTATCATCTAAATAGTTTAGGGTGACTTTTGTATACTCTTGCGTATAAATTTGATGTAATTTCGATTTAAATAGGTACATTGTTCCAACTTGCTTTATTTTTTTATACAAGCAATCTCGAAAATCGTTAATAGTTAATTTTGTGGCACACTCGCCTTTTCTCATTTAATTTTTTTGATCTCCGTTGTTTCAGCATTATTCATATTAGAGATTTGTATTAAATACATTTTAGCTCTGAGCCCAATAAATTCTTTTATTATATTCCCCCTGCATTCATCTTTCATCATACCTAATTTTTTTTTGTTTATCAATGGTAATTTAAAAACATTATCTTTATCATATTCTGAAGTATCGAAATGCTGATCAATTTCAAAACGAATGTCATCATAAAAATCTATAGTCTTAATATCATAGTTAAAAGAATCAGTATCCATATACATTAAATTGATATTTTCTTCATATTTCGGCTTCATATGGTCATAGTGAAAATTATACATTTTAAATTTTGATAATTCTAGAACGGTGAAGCCAATATAGACAGGCTTATCATAGAGAACATGCACTTTTTTCATTTGAATTGCAAAGAAATCATCGGCTAATTGTAATATATTCTTAAAATTAAATTTTGAGACAAGTGCCCTAGCTCCCAATTTTTTACCATCACTCTCCCACCTGGACACTTATTTAATTGATTTCCTCTTGTCAACGTTCTCCATTGTCTTGCCATAGACTGCATTGTTTAGCAGTTTGAAAAAATTCTTTTCAAAATCATTAACAGCCAATGTTCTGTGATGATTGTTGCAATTAATATATTTTTTAAGCCAATCAGATTGATCAAATTGTAATATTCGATGAATTTTCTTTAAAATCAGTCCATGCCGAAGACATTGCTGTAGATTTCTATAGTGAATTATATAATTATATTTGTTTGACAAGTCTGCAATCAATTTTGATTGTTGCATATTTTCATTTTTCTTGTTTTGCGAACAAAATGGTAAATCATTGTGCTGGCTGTGTAAGTTTTCAGTGTATTCCAAATCTACCTCTAAAATATAACCAATTGATTGATCATCTACGCACGTGTTTAAATCAAAATTTTCAAAATTTCCCCCTTCTGTTTTCTCTAGCCATTTAAAATGTTTATAGGGAATAGCTTGTGACACTGCATACCCATATAAATTATTAACATCTAAGTATACAATATAATTTGATTCTTTCTCACAGTCGTAATCGTTATTTAGATATTTGTTATTTGCAATAGAATGGCGTTTACTACATTGAACAAGACCGCCTCTAATACCTTTCATTATAAAATTATACATATCAATATCTGTGAGTAGTTCTTGTTCAATTTTAGTTGTCTTCAACATAGCATCCCATGATAGACCAGGAGTTGTATAATATTGACAAGGATCTAAATTATAGACTTTTTTACATACTTTTCTAAAATTCTCAAAGACATCGTATAGCGACAGCACATCTACCTTCAAATATAACAATAAATAATCTAATAAATTTGCACACTCGAAGGCATTCCAAACGTTTTGAGCGTGCTGATAACTCTCTTCAGAACAGTGTCTATCAGTTAATTGATTATAAAAATTTTCGCGCGACGGTAATTGTGTATCTGACAAGCGTTCAACTGAATTTAAATAGCTATACGGAAATATGCCTTTACGTTTAACCATTTGAAATTTGTTCGAGTCCTTGAAAAATGACTTTATTGTGGTTACATTTTCTTTTTTTAAATAACTGGCTAGGCTGTCTAAACTGGAAGATATAAATCTAAATGAATCTAAAAATCGAAGTTCTAACATTTCGTTGGGCTTTATATAAATTTTCTTTGAGATCGAAATGTAAAACTCTTTGTTTAGCGGAATTATAGAAATTTCACCAGGAATTTTAATAAATTCTTTCACAAATAAATGAGCATCGTATGCCGAGAGATTATGGAAAAATATTGGGAAAAATTTTGCTAATTTATAGTTTAAATTGCAATTATTATGAGCTACACCTCTATATTTGCCTGTTAAGTGACAATGATCTAGAACTCTTTTAGATTGATCAGTGAATAAATTACCGCATATACTACAATTTTGTTGTAAGTCAATTATTTTTTGTTGCTCCATTGATAGCGGATATAACGGTATCGTTACAGTTAAGTGATTTTTATATAACATTAAACAATCGTTATATATGCTGTCAACAAAATGTGCTGCACAATCTTCGCCATAATACATTCGATATATATCTAAACTATTGTCAAAAGAACATTTTATATAATAACTATATGCATTCGGTATATGCTTTTGAATTAATTTTACGTTATCCGAAGTTTTCAGATCCATCCCTTCTACAAAAGGAACATCTAATTGATTTTTAAAATTTTTATATCTTAAAATCGCGTTTTCATTTGACGGCATCTCAGTTACAGTTCTATTACACTCCATAATATGTCGTTCCAGTTTGTCGCTATCGTAGAAATGTAGAAAACAGCCATTGCATAGAAGAATCTTCCTCGTACTTTTCGGTTTTTGTTTGCGAAGTAATCTGTGAAATTTTAACCCACTAAAATTTAACGATTTATTATTTATATTTATTATTATAAATGCCTTTACGTTTATATTGATTGGGTAGATTCTTATTACTAGGTAATTTCACAAAAGCCGATATTAATGCCCATTTAAAACAATATTCGTCTCTATTTTGCACGTTGATGCAGGCTTTTCTGTTTACTATTTCTCTTGGTAAACCAATGAAATTCGAGCCCTTTATTGGCTGATATTTATTTATATTAACTTCTAAATGAACTATTTCAATTAGGGACCAACCACTGTCTCGTTCTTGAAACTCGCTCATTTCAATTTTATATAGTCATTTATATTTTTGATTATTTCATTTAGATTTTCAGTCTGACTCATTGTTGGATTTAAGACTTGCATTTTTGTTTGAAATGACTTTAGATTTATTTCACAACGATCCTCACTCTCTTTAATCAAAACATAATTACAGAATTGTTCAAAATTAAATTTGATATTGACATGATTTTTTTGAGCTTCTTGGAGTAGAGTGATCACTTGTTCTTTGATTGATTGTTGAAATAATTTGATATCCAAGCATTCTTTATAGTCATTTGTGATTATATAAGTTTCAATACGATTGCGAAATGCACTTCTTATACACCGCAAGTTATCACTTATTTGCGTACCAGATAATTGTTTATGCAAGCTTGTGCGTAAGTGATGCGACCAACTAATTTTAGCAACATTTAGATTACAGACATCACAATATCGTATTTCAGGACAGGATTCAGGATTTCAGCGACAGGATTGTTACTAGACCCAGGATTGTTACTGTTATGTAAAACACCAGCCATTTTTGTTTTTAAATATTAATTGAAAAAGTTTATTGATTTTTCGTTTTATTATTGTTATTCGTTACAAAAATTTAAAGTGTAATTGTCGCCTTCGGATTTTAGTTTGACAAGCTTATAGCCCCCGGTCGCAATATGCTCGACAGCTTTCGGTTGCAGAGTACTAAAACGTTCTGGTAAAAATACCACAAACTCTTCGCATGTAGGCATTATTTTGTCGCCGAAGCGTGTCCGCTTTACTTCGGCATTCTGGATGGGGATCGGTGTGTTAAAGGGGAGAGCTTTGACACTCTTAATCGGTGGTAGAGATACGGCACCAAGCTCGTTCCATTGGTCTGCGAAGTTGGACGACATGTCGCTGCTGCTGCTGACGATGTTGATGACGGATTTCTTCAAATAGTAGTACGAGTGACTTTTTGCTGTGAATTTGACTTCTGCCTTCTGAATTAGTGTAGTACTCTACATCTCATATTTATACTAGTTTGCGAGACGAAAAAATCTGAGAAAGTTTGCGATAAAATGTATTTAAATAAAAGTAATTACTCTCAGAAAGTTTGCGATAAATACTTATGCATATTTAAATAAAATAAATACGTGGGGGTAAGTGATAACAATATATACAACAATGTTGCACGATAACACGGGAGGACAAGCAGGGAGGGGAAGTGGGAGGGGGAGTGAGCGCGATCGTGAACTCCGCGGACAAGCGGGGAGGGGGCAGTTGGAGGGGAAGTTAGCGCGGCCCCCAGAGACTTCCACAACACTCCATCGTTCCAAAAAATTTTGTGATGTGTATTGGTTAACCAAATTGCAGTCTTTTGTATTTAGCAAAGTAAAATCATATGGTGGTTCTATTAAAAAACTATTATTCAAGTTTGGATCTTTTTCGAATACAATTCCAACTTCCTTTGGAATAAAGTTATTATTATTGTCAAAGAAACCTTGAACATCAATCGAAACAGTATCTTTCAACATTTTTCTAATGTTAAACAACTCGTTGTACTAGTCCGTTTAATGGGTTATATTAAACTAAACGGTCATGTATGAGGAGACATTAAACTTGGGTATTTTCATGACTTGGTGTCTTCAGTTCTATTAAAATTCTCACATCAATAGGACCAGTTTTCACTGATTCGTTTTGATATGAAAGATCAACCACAATAATAGGGGCCTTCAATTTAAATTCACTTGGGGTCAAAAATGGTTGTGATTCACGATTATAGTAACTAGATTGAAATCTTGTATTGTTTTTGACTTCCACACCCCAATTTGGGGTTAACATATGAATCCCAACTCCGGATTGCGATTGGTAGGCTTACACCACTTTTAATAATATCGTACATCTTAATTTTTGCAAAATCGATCGGAGTTACATGCGGATTTTCCAGGTTATATTCGTCATTTCCAACTTAAAAGTTTGTTCATTTCTGGTTAGTTCAAACACATCACCAAGATTCTTAGTTAGCATCAACACTAGTTCGTGTTTGCAATTTAACAAAACTTGTTTATAACCCTCAAAAAATCCCAATAAATTCTTTAATTGTACAGAAAAGTTAAAGTGTGGTCCCGTAGAAATTTCGTCCCTACTGCTCCATCCGGAATTTAATAGATTTTGAATTTGAAGAATATCCAGATATATATAATTTATTAGGGTTGTAGTCATACCGACAAATCGTGTTTTACAAATCTCACATCCATTTATTTCGTACTTAATTTCATCCAAAAAGTAAGCCATACAATTATTTAAAAAAAAAGTGGTAACATTATCAGTTGTAGGTCCATTCGGTGAATCTTTTCTAATAATTCATTAAAAATTAAGGTAACTTTCGTGAGGGAGCACGTACAAGTCTTGATTTTAAATAGTAATTCAAATTTTATCGTTTGGTTTAAATGTTTGATTATACGATGAATAAGTATGAAACTCTTTCTCCGAAATACTCTCATCTGAGTAAACCTTTTCTCGAACATTTAAAATTTCGTTCATTGTTTTCCTTTCCACCTTTTATATTATACTCAAAGCTTCAAGCCTAACGACTTTAAAAATAGTTTATTTTTCAAAGTAAATGAGCTTCTTTTTACTGTTGAACCTCTTTCTATAGCTTTACAATTAGTAATGCTTGGCTGAGGACTTAAGCTACGTCTTTTATTATAAATAATCATTCTATTAACCGAATGTGCCTGCGAATCGAAACGTTTTCACCACGTAAATTCACCAAAGCACAGTTTTGATCAACTATGCGTATAGATAGTGTGCTTATTTCGTCACAGTTGATTGGTAAATAAATTAGGTTATGTGGTGTCACTGTCATTTTATACCCAGGCGGAACATTAATGCCAAACTCATGTTATGTATGATTCGGTGTATTATCTACATATGAACCGCTGATTATATTACATTACAAACGAATTGTTTTAATTTTTAATATGTTCACGGTCTGATCTGATCGATACCTTTTTTTAGGATGTGGTTCTAGTACTTTTTGATGGAAACCAAACAGTTGTCCAACCGATCTTTCCTTATTAAAGTAAACTGACTCTCGCATGGTAGTTATTTCCACTTGAAGTGTATTATTATTACTTTGAATTTTAAATGTATTTTCAAGGTTATAGTCCTTTAGTTCATTGTAAATGAAATCGGCGATATCATTCAATTCATATGATCCAGTTGGAATTGTAATAACCTTGTCACCGATGTTGAAGAGGTTATTTTTTCATCAATATTTGTAATCGAATTAAACATATTAAAATCGATAAGAGCGCACTCATATCGACCATTCAATTCGATAGGTGAAAAAAAGTTTGTATTTATAATGGAACTATTTCCATTCAAGGATAATGCAAGTGATCTAGACATATTGAAATCTCTTGATAAATTGTGGGATTGTAAGTATGTAATCTAGCTTTATATTGATATAACTCCTTAAACCATAATAAATTGATAAAACTCTTTTCAGTATCTTCCGTTATCCATTTCGTTATCCTTGCTAATTAATAGGAATCGTTGCTTGTCCTCCCAACATTTTTGACAAATTTTTACAAATGTTTCATAATTTATATCAGTGTTAATATGGTCCCGATATATATGCCGCATATTTAAATCATCTTGCTTAAACATTATAATCAAGTTGGCATAGTCACGAATCAGATGTTTAGGTATATGACTATACGTTTGACATAAATAAAAAGAGTCGATATTTTTATGTCGACCCAACAAAAATAAGATTTTATGTTATCTTGTTTTTCACAAGCTACGTCATTGAATATCATAACGGAATTGTTTTTAGCTTCACTGGGGTCTAGTACACCCTCATTATGGGAGAATGTATGATATCCCACTCCTTTAATCGGCTTGATTAATTTCTCCAAGTACTCATATTTAGGTTGATATAAACTTTTTGAAAATATAGAAACATTTTCGAATTTTAATCCATTAGGACTCTCTATTAGACTTAACATAATATTAGTTTTACCACAATTCGAAGGCCCAACAATTAGAGCCCTTGTTGTGTTCGGTAAGAGAGCACTATGTCGGTAGATTTTTCTCGTTTTCATCGTTAATATTTCTAACTTAAATTTGTTGTTTTTGATTTATTAAACGCATCTTTTAACCTAATGTACCTCATTCAATGAGAAATCTTTGATGATTAAACATCATTTTTATAATCGCATCAGTCGTATTTTTAATTGTAATCACGGTGGTGGTCTTGTCGATAAGCTTATCAATACGTTACCTTTTGAAGCTCATATTCCAAGATATATTTTTTGTGGACCGGGTACAAAGTTACAGAAACGGTTGGAACGTGGTGATCAAGGAATAAACCCATTGGATGAAGCTTGCAAAGAGCACCATATTGCATATTCTCAAAACAAGGCATTAAGTAAACGACATAGGGCAGACTCCATATTAATTGACAAAGCCTGGTCGCGTGTCAAGGCACCAGATAGCAGTCTTGGTGAAAGAGCAGCAGCATACTTTGTTACAAATATAATGAAAGCCAGGAAAAAATTTGATATGGGATGGAATAAAACGGAAAAGAAAGGAAGGAAAAAGATATTGAAGAATAAAACAAGGAAGAACGCTATAGTCGAGTACCTCGACTATCAGATACCCGTTACTCAGCTATATGGAGATATGCAAGCAGCAAAGCGAGATTAAAATGCGCCATCTACCGGCGGAATACAGATTTAAGCGATATGGGCGTTAGAGTGGGCGTGGCAAATTTTTTTTTGGGTCAATCGATAGGTATTGATGAGAACAATACATTTCAGTTAAAATTTTTATTCTAGCATCAAAACTGTAGGAGCCACAGTTTTGGGCGGTTTGTGGGCGTTAGAGTGGGCGTGGCACTCTGCTGAAACAAACTTGCGCTGCGTAAAAAGCTCAGGAATCTGCACGCCAAATCTCAATAGCCTAGCTCCCATAGTTTCCGAGATCTCAGCGTTCATCCGGACGGACAGACAGACGGACAGACGGACAGACGGACAGACGGACATGGCTAGATCGACTCGGCTAGTGATCCTGATCAAGAATATATATACTTTGTGGGGTCGGAAACGCTTCCTTCTGCCTGTTACATACTTTCCGACGAATCTAGTATACCCTTTTACTCTACGAGTAACGGGTATAATGAAGAAGACAAACCTTTCGACTGTTATTAATGTTGCTACTAAGATATTAAAAAAACAAAAACCATTAGACATTATGAGTGCAATTAAAGTTGCACGTAAATCAATTCATCAATCAATGGTTTCTAAGAAAAATGTTAAAGTAACTCGTGTAATTAATGTACCTAAAATTTGAGGTTTTCTACCAATCGTGCCGATCTTGACAGCCCTCAGCGCTCTTGGTAGTTTAGCAAGTGGTAGTGCAGCAATTGCAAAAACAATTAACAATGCGAGAATGGCTAAAGAAGATATGGAGGAGAAAAAACGTCACAACAGGAAAATTGAAAGTGTTGCTGTAGGAGAAGGATTATATCTCAAGCCCTATAGAAAGGGTTATGGTTTCTTTTTTAAGCTCTATAGTAAGGGGAAAGGAATTCAGAATCGAAAAAACTAATTTCTCTGCTACCCAGTAGTCCACTATCAAATATCGACATTATACATTTTGCTAAGAAATATATCCCACATTTTAGAGGGGTGTTTATGAGAGATCTACTCCCAGAAGCACCAAAAAGTAGGGAGTGTGGTATAGTAAACCTAGATAATTCACGATCAATTGGTACACATTGGGTTGCATATAATAAAAATAAAAATAAAATACATTGTTTCGATAGTTTTGGAAATCTTCAGCCATCTAGAGAAGTTGTGAAATACTTGGGACATAGAATACAATACAACTACGATAGAGTACAAGACTTTGATACATACACCTGTGGACACCTGTGCCTCGCTTTTCTACATTCTTTCGTAGAAGATATGGAGCTAAAACCGGTATATTTTTTGTGGGGTTGAAAATCAATGTATGGGTACGTGTATGTGTGAACTCTGTATCGTATATAGAGTGGACCTGCACGCGTTCAAATTCACAGTCTAAGTTTTTACTTCACATCGATCGTCATCTAGAGGACAAAAATTTTTATCACTCTTAACAAAAAAAAAAAACTATAACTGCTCATAACAGCTGAAAACAGCTGGTGGCCAGCTTATAAGAACTAGTAAAAACAACTACTAAACAGATAATAACCATCTAATAACAGTTATAGCCAGCTAAAACAAGTAGTAAGCAACTACGAAACAAGTACAGAACAACTGCTAAACAGGTAGTAAACATTAAAATACAGCTAAATACAACGTAGAACAACTGTACCAAGACCAAAAACCTCAACAACCATCATGAATCAGGAAAACCAGATGAACATTGTAGTTAAAGAGTTCAATAAATTTAATAAAAAGACATTGCTATCGAAGACAAGGATGCCTGAAAATGTAAGATTCCCGATCTCCAAGGCGGAGCGCAAAACAACAAAGGTTGGAGAATCTATTGCTCTCGAGTTGGAGGAGCACATTCTGTACATGCCGGAAAGGTACACCTCTCTTCAAGATGATATCATCAATGAAATGGTTGATGGAAAATTTAATATTTCTAAAAGTAATGACAATTTGTATTCAGAAATAAGTCAGTAATCATTAAAAAGATTGAGATTTTAAGAATATAACAATAAATATACTTTTTTAAATATAATTAAGATAATGTATGAATATGTGAATCTTTTTTTATTTGGAAATGGTATATAAATATTACAGATTTTGGCGTTCCCTAAACAGTATTTGTTTAGTAACTGAGGAGTGACTACATGAATTTCGGAAATGTTAAATCTTTCACCTAGGTTAGGTTAGGTTAGGGCGGCTGTCGGACTATAGTCCGACACACTTAGACCTCAATGGGTCCGTTGTGATACCGCATGATCTCGTTTCTTCCTTCTCTAGGGTCCCGTTTCCAGTAGTTTCAGCTTGTGTTAAGCTGATCAGCATGTCTTCCACTTGGAAGATTTAATAAAGGCACTTATGCTTTTGAGATTAATCTCCGATATTTCGGTAAGATCGTCGATGAAGAGGCTTCCTAGGTGTTTCAGTCTGAGTCTGCATAGGGCTGGGCATCTTCCTCATCCCTACAGCTTCTGCAGAAATCATTTTGCGGGGCTTTTAGCCTGCCGGCATGCGCGCCAACAAGCCAGTAGCCTCTAAGAGCTCGGATCAACATGCCACACTCTGTGCGGCTGAGCTTGAGTAACTCCGAGGTTTTTTTGTTGTTTATCACAGGCCATGTCTGGTGAGAGATGCGACACTGTGGTGCGTTTTGCCAATGGGTGTTGGCTAGTGTGTTGAAGTGTTTTTTTATGTTTAGCTTGCAAGTAGCCATGGGCATACCGACATTTTCCTCTCCTGGTAGGAGAGGCTTGGTGGTGCCCTGCCTGGCTAATTCGTCCGCTATGCAGTTGCCTACGATGTCCCGGTGACCCGGAACCCATATTAGGCTGATAGTAAACTGATTTGCCATCTCGTGGAGAGATCTGCGACAGTCTGCTATTGTACGAGAGTTGGTGTTTGTCGAGTAGATCGACTTAATAGCCGCTTGGCTGTCACTATATATGTTTAGGTGTCCTCTCTGGAGGCTAAGATTCCTTAAACAGGTTAGTGCTTCTTTTATAGCGTGGACCTCCGCCTGAAAGACGCTACAGTGGTCCGGGAGCCTGAATGACTTCCTGATATCTAATTGTTCGGAGTATACACCTCCGCCGACGTGTCCTTCTAATTTGGAGCCATCTGTATAGAAACAGATTGCGTCCGTCGTGCCCGGTCGGCCCTGTTCCCATTCCTCTCTATCAGGAATCAGGGCCAGAAAAGGTGTGTTACTATATTCAATAGATTTGCATAGATCCGTGATTTTCGGAATCGATTTATCATGCTGGAGAATTTTAGCATGGCCATATAATTGGGCTTTCCACTGCCCTGTGTCCCTCAGTCGAATAGCTGCCGATTTGGCCCTTTCCATGCCTGCTAAGTCCAGGCTAGGGAGGTTCAAGATCGCATTCAGCGCTTCATTCGGGGTGGTTCGAAGGGCTCCACTAATACACAAAGCCGCCATTCGCTGTACTTTGTTTAGAGGAGTCAGTATGCATTGTTTGTGTAAGGCGGTCCACCACAGAGCCACTCCGTACAGTAGTATTGGCTTGACTACCGCTGTGTATATCCAGTTAACTATTCTTGGGGACATGCCCCATCTTAGCCCGATTGCTTTTTTACAGGAGTAAAGTGCAATGGTCGCTTTTTTGGTTCTCTCTTGGTTGTTTAAGCCCCATTTGAGGCGTTTATCTAGTACTAACCCCAAGTACCTGGCGTGATCGCTAAAGGAGAGATTGCAATTGTTTAAAATGGGTGGGTTGAGTTGTGGAATTTTGTACCTATTCGTAAATAGAACAAATTCTGTTTTCGAGGGATTTACCCCGAGTCCGTTCGCTATCGTCCATTCCGATAGCATTTTAAGTTTAGCGGTCATAAGATCGCAAAGTGTTTGTGGATATTTTCCATTAAAGATGATGGCGACGTCGTCTGCGTATGCCACGACCTTACAACCTCCTCCCTCCAGAATCCGCAGTAGTTTATTTACTGCGATATTCCACAAGAGGGGTGATAGTACACCTCCTTGCGGGGTGCCTCTGTCACTAGTCTAGTCTGGGTTAAGGTCCCTAGTGTGGCTGTGACCATTCTGCTTATCAGCAATTTATGGATTAGCCTCACCATTGGCGGCTCAACCCCTAGTTCAGTGAGAGATTCTGTTATAGCGGTGGGAAGCACGTTATTGAAGGCTTCCTCTATATCCAGGAAGGCGATCAGTGTGTATTCCTTGATGTTGAGTGATTTCTCGATGCTGTTTACCACCAAGTGTAGCGCCGATTCGGTTGACTTACCTTTGGTGTAAGCGTGTTGTGCTTCTGATATTTGTGTCGGGTCTACGGTGGCCCTTATGTGTAGGCTTATCATTCTTTCAAAGCTCTTAAGCAGGAATGATGTTAGGCTTATTGGCCTAAAATCCTTTGCTGTGGTGTGAGTGGCCTTCCCTGCCTTGAGAACGAAAACCACCTTTGTTTCTTGCCATGCTGTTGGTAGTTCTCCTACCGCCAGGATGGATTGGAAGATTTTTTTCAACCAGTTTATGGCTATTTGTCCTGCTTGCTGGATGTGAGCCGGTGTTATCCCGTCCGGTCCCGGCGATTTGTATGGTTTAAAACTATGAATGGACCATTTCATGTTGCGGTCTGATAGGAGTGGATCTATTTCGATTCCCTCTCCTGCTCCTCTTTCAGGTGGATGACCTGCTTGTTGGCTCCCCGGGAAGTGAGCGTCTAGGAGCAGGTCCAAGGACTCTTTACTGGAGTCTGACCATGATCCATCTGCTTTTTGAAGATAGCCCCAAGGCGCGGCTGTCTTAGAGAGTATTTTCCTGAGCCTTGCGGCATCAGTTGTTTTTTCTATGTCAGAGCAGAAGGTCTGCCATGCCGTTCGTTTTGCTCTTCTAATGGCCTTTTTGTAGGAGGCTAGTTCAAACTTGTAGTTCAGCCAATTGGTGTCCTCATTTCCCGCCTTTGCTCTGTTAAACAGGCATCTGCAGTTGGTTCTGAGGATAGATAGTTGTTGGGTCCACCAGGGGGGTTTTTCCTTTCTCTTGGTTTCTCTGTGGGGCATGCCACTTTGAAGGCAGTGTTGCATGCCTCTGTGAATTTGTATACTGTTTCGTCCAGCTCATGTGGGTTTGTGATGCTTTCTGACGGTTCCATGGGGAGGATATTTGTCAGAACTTCTTTGTACCTGTGCCAGTCCGCTCGTCTGGGGTTGGCGAAGCTGACCGGCAAGGGCGAATCAAGGGACAATACGGTTTCTATGAATCTATGGTCCGAAAAGGAGTGCTCGTCAGAGACTGCCCAGTTTTTGACTGCGCCTACGAGTGAATCTGATACCAAAGTTAGATCTATGATCGTTTGGCAAGCTTTAGTTATGAAAGTAGGGGCATTGCCCCTATTGCATAAGAATAGGTTCGAATTCAGAATAAAATCAAAAAGAGACTCACCTCTGTCGTTGTTGTTTGGGCAACCCCACTGGGTGTGATGGGCGTTGGCGTCACAGCCTATTACCAATCCTTTCTTGAGCTTTTCGCATTCCTCTGCTAGTCCTCTGACCAGCGCATCTGGGGGGTTTTCCTTCTCAAAGGCCAAATAGGCCGATAGAACCCTTATAGAGCCACTCTGCAGCTCCAGGCTTACTGCGGTGTTGTCTCCGTTGCTGTAATTGCGAAGTAGAAATATACTAAGATGCCTTTTGGCTAATATGCAGGTTCGAATTTTACCTTCTTTGGGGTCAAGCATAAGCTTGTATTCCTTTGTTCCTAATCCAGCAACCTTGCTTCCTACAACCCAAGGTTCCTGTACGAGGACTAGGTCGGCTCCGCCTTCTGTCAGGCGAAGCAGAAGTGCAGCAGACGCTGCTTTACTGTGGTGAAGGTTTATTTGTAGAAGTCTTAATGACATCTACAGCTTCAACCTCCACCACAGTGACGTCGGCCTCCTCTGTGTCGCTGAGGTCCACGTCCTCGATTGCCGGTCCGAGCGCACGCATCTCTCTGCTTAGCGACGAATCGGTAAAGTAGCCGTCCTCCGGCCCACCAGGTGCCTCCAACTCCTCAGCAAGCACCTGCTCGGCTGGGTTGCCGGCAGAGCTGCTAGCGGCTTTGGAGTCGCCCTTATACACTTTGATGTGTATCGCACTGAACCCGAAGTTCAGCACTCCACGAGCAGTCTCGATCCGAGCTACTGACTCCTTGTTCAGGACCAAAACCGCCTGGTTGACATCCCCTTCATGCTCCTCCACTTTGACGACTTTCCAGTCCTTCGTGGGGAGGTGCGGGTTGCATTCTTGCAACATGAAGAGGATGTCCTCCGGCGTCTTGATCGCTGCTGGAAGCCAGATCCTTGCTCGGGGTCTACTGGGGACATCGCACCAGTCAAGCGCAACGATGTTCGCCCCTTCGTAAACCTCGCCGAGCCTGCTTGTCGTCTCTTTGTACATATCAGCCGACCGCTGACTGTCGCATGCTACCACCTTGACGCTGCCCTGGTACCAGCCCGCGTCCATGCAACAGGGCGAGGTGCCTGGCTTCTCTCGTACCATGCGCAGGCAAATGAGGGAAAGGTGGGACTCCACTGCCTTCCACTTGTTTCTGGGGATCCTGCCCTCCGGATTTCCCCTGTCAATCAGGCCAAGTAAAACACGATTCTTCGTGATTTCGGCGAAAGAGACCGATGTCTGGATCTTAGATCTCTTCGCCGATGGCCCGGGTAGTTCGAGGGATCGCTGCCTTTTCGCCTGAGTCGCCTCTTGAGTGGGCTTTTCCTGCCCGTAGTTTGGGAGCACCTTCCTTGCCCACTCTACCTTCTTTAGCCATTCAGGCGAAGGCGTGGCAACGGTGCTCCTGGTGTGTGAGCGCAGAGTCTGGGCGGCAGTCCGCCTTTCTGCGTATGTATATTTAGCACCAGCGGGTGACCCGAGCGCCTTGGCAGGGCCTACCGTTGCTTTCGGCGCAGATGCGCACGTAGCGGAGGCGTTTGCGGTTGGCTTTCTGCCACCCATCATCCCCAGTTTGGGATGCGGCCCTTTCTGGGCCGTGCTGGTATGGAAGGTGGAACCAGTGTTCGTCTTATTCATGGGTTTTTAAAGAGTACCCGTCTCTATGTTTTTTGTTTTTTTGTCTTCTGTTTTTTGTTCCATAATTTGGTCCCATGAGTTGCGGAGAAGGGGAACAGTCCGCCCGGGCAGAGATCCGCGATGCCCGGGTAAGGCGATAGTTAGAACAGGGGGTCGCCATGTCCCTGAGCACACCGTTTGAGACTGGGCTATTTTTGATCCGGGCCCCCAGCCAGGCTGACTCTTGGCACGGTCCGTATTACACCGTAGTCCGGCCCGGAGTGAGATGTTGTTTGGGAGGGGAGTTGGGTAGGTGTTGTGTTGGGAGTGGGTTTGTGTAAAGCAACTATTTAGATGCGGCTGAACAACTCGCATCGTCGGTATTGCTTCGTTGCAAACTACCCGCTGGCTGTCCGGGACTGTTTATTTACTGGGGTTTCCGTCCACGGTACCGTGTTTGACTCATCCCACCAGCTTATTCACAGTTGACCTCGAGAGAGGTCGTCCGCTATCCGCAACCTGCGACCCGCTCGGTTGCCCCAGCTAGGCGACTTTGGAACCATCTCACAAGTTCCTCAGCCGAGATCTTTCACCTATAAAGTTTGTAAAATGTAAAGCTAGATTTGCTTTGAAGCGAAAATTCGATGATCTCAAACAAGTCAAAAAAAAACATACGAATTTACAATTGGAGGAAACTTTTAAACCTATTACTGAAAACTTGTTAAGGAAAATAAAAAACAAAAGATTTCTTATGTAAAAGATGGTATAAAAGTAAAGCGTGAAATGAAGCAAATTAAAAACAAGGAAGAACGCTATAGTCGAGTACCTCGACTATCAGATACCCGTTACTCAGCTAAATAGAGATATGCAAGTAGCAAAGCGAGATTAAAATGCGCCACCTACCGGCGGTATACAGATTTAAGCGTTATGGGCGTTAGAGTGCGCGTGGCAAATTTTTTTTTTGGATCAATCGATAGGTATTGTCGAGACCAATACATTTCAGTTAAAATTTTTTATCTAGCGTAAAAATTGTGGGCGTCACAGGTTTTCGCGGTTTTTGGGCGTTAGGGTGGGCGTGGCAAGCTTTTTTTTGAGTCAATCGATAGTTATTGATGAGAACATTACATTTCAGTTAAAATTTTTATTCTAGCATCAAAACTGTAGTAGCCACAGTTTTGGGCGCTTTGTGGGCGTTGGAGTGGGCGTGGCACTCTACTGAAACAAACTTGCGCTGCGTAAGAAGCTCAGGAATCTGAACGCCAAATCTCAATAGCCTAGCTCCCATAGATTCATAGATCCATAGATCACAGCGTTCACCCGGATAGACAGACGGACAGACGGACATGGCTAGATCGACTCGGCTAGTGATCCTGATTAAGAATATATATACTTTATGGGGTCGGAAACGCTTCCTTCTGCCTGTTACATACTTTCCGACGCATCTGGTATACCCTTTTACTCTACGAGTAACGGCTATAAATACGATGATGATGAGAGAGAGCTTAACGATTTCTACTTTACAACTAATGAGAAAGATCTGCAGTCTAATCGAAACATAACTCCACCAAGGTCTTTCGATGATAGTGATTCCTATAATCAATTCTTTTCACAGACGAATATAGAGGAAAATATAGAAGATGAGAAAAAGGAGACGGAAAAAAGTGAAGAAAGAGGGACGACACCTATACATTGGTAAATACAGGAGAGGCCGATATGGGTGTGGATGCAGAGCTAGAAGATAATAACACTAGTTATAACTATTATTTTAATATCAGAAATTTGACCAGAGGAAATGTGTTGAATAGGTTATGGACCTAAAAAAAAGTGCAAGCAATTCATTAAAATTGGGAGATAAAGAATTAAAAATTAAGAATAATAAAATAACATTTTCCTGCGGAATGAGTTGTGATCTGACTCATGGTCTTAAACCTAATAACAGAATCAAGGGTAAACGAGCATAAAAATATAGCCATATTATTAAGAAGTTGATAGACAAAGATTTCAGTCCTACAACGTCTACTCCACTTCGCTCAAAAACAGGTTTTGGTTACATGACTCTTCAGAAATTAAATCCAAACTATGTATATTGGAATGATGTAAATGAGTTAGTCGAACGACTGAAAATTTTAGTTCCATCAAAAGGAGCGAGAAACACCAGCCACAATAACGAAATATTTTCATTATTAGAGGAATTGCGTGAAGAAAGGATTATATTTTAATGGGTATAAATAGGAAGGACAAATATGTTTTACATTTATAAACATCATGTCTGTCGACAAGTTTGGACATTTTTCTGTTGATAAGGAACGATCAAAAAATTTAAAAAGACGTGTTAATTGAGGGATTATTCATCGATAATCTAAATGCTCAAAATAAACGTATAAAAAACGGATTTAAGCCTTTAGACAACAATGATCTAGCAACGAAACAATATACTGATGAGATCCTCGGAAAGTTGGGAGAAGATTTAATAAAAACAAGGAAGAACGCTATAGTCGAGTACCTCGACTATCAGATACCCGTTACTCAGCTATATGGAGATATGCAAGCAGCAAAGCGAGATTAAAATGCGCCACCTACCGGCGGTATACAGATTTAAGCGTTATGGGCGTTAGAGTGGGCGTGGCAAATTTTTTTTTTAATCAATCGATAGGTATCGACGAGACCAATACATTTCAGTTAAAATTTTTTATCTAGCATGAAAATTGTGGGCGTCACAGGGTTTTGCGGTTTGTGGGCGTTTAAGTGGGCGTTGCAAACTTTTTTTTGGGTCAATCGATAGGTATTGATGAGAACATTACATTTCAGCTAAAATTTTCTATCTAGCATCAAAACTGTAGGAGCCACAGTTTTGGGCGGTGAGTGGGCGTTAGAGTGGGCGTGGCAGTCTACTGAAACAAACAAGCGTAGGAAGCTCAGGAATCTGCACGCCAAATCTCAATAGCCTAGCTCCCATAGTTTCCGAGATCTCAGCGTTCATCCGGACAGACGGACAGACGGACAGACGGACAGACGGACATGGCTAGATCGACTCGGCTAGTGATCCTGATCAAGAATATATATACTTTGTGGGGTCGGAAACGCTTCCTTCTGCCTGTTACATACTTTCCGACGAATCTAGTATACCCTTTTACTCTACGAGTAACGGGTATAATTATAACTCAAAATGTTAACTCACAAAAATTGCAAGCTTAGAAAATAAAATTGAATTGAATAATAAGAGGGCAGAAATTTTTGCCAAAATTCTGGAACAGATTAAAACCATTGAGTACTACATATTTAAATATGTAACAAACCCGATATCATTACCGAAAAAAAACAGTATTGAGTTAGAAGGTGTCGCTTTTCAGCCTATTAGATCGTAAATGAAATAAATGCACGGACCATCTCGAAAAAAATTTCAATGAAGATGAGTGATTACAAGGGGTATAAACGATCTGTGGCAAGCAGATTTGGTTGAAATGGGAGCCTTTTCAAAATCTAATGATGGGTACCAATACTTGTTGACTGTTATAGACACATTTTCGAAATATGCTTGGGGTGAGGCATTAAAATCAAAAAATGCAAATGATGTTTCCCAAGCCATGGCGAGAATATTTAAATCGGGTCATGGAACACAAAAAAAACAATAAAAATGAGTCCAAGTAAAGTAATTCTTCTAATGAAAAACAAATATTACAGACATCGTATAATCACCTGAAAATATTTGTTGCAAGTAAATTCCGTAAGGGGGAAGGGTAGACACCAAACTATACAACTGAAATTTTTTTAAATTGGAAAGGTGAAGAATACATACCCTAAAACATACTTACTTGAAGATTTAGACGGTAGCCCGATTCAGGGCGGATTCTATAAAGAAGAACTGAAAAAAACACGATTATAAATAAAGTTTTGGTTAAGTTGCTCGGGTTTTCAAAGACTAGCTGGATAAATAAGGAAGACATTTTGTAGTATAATAAATGATTTATTTAATTAATTTTTATTAATATATATTTATCTTATCTTATATTAACTTTAATATTAAAATTTTTGTACAATGTTTTAAACTAAAATTAAATATAATAAAAATACTTTTTACAAACTCAAAATCATTTTCATTTATATTTTCCAAAGTCTCGATAATAACAAAACATCTTCATTTCAACTGATTTATAAAATAGTTCTTTTTGAATATGTTCCTTTTGAAATTTAAGGCTATCTAATGATTCTCCATCTTTCACATAATTATTTTGTATCATCTCACCCAAGCAAAATGAATATGATTCTAGCCATTCAACATTTTCTAAAATATCTTTTTCGATTAATCTCTGATGTTTTATTGATGTCGTACCATGGTCTTCATTACTTATCTCTACAAATTGTGTTTCATTAACATTACGTTTTCTTTTGTTGTCTTTGCCACAAAGAATTTTTTATTTACTTTAACAGTAGATATTTTGTGTGCTTTTGATCTAAACATTGTTCTATTACCATATAGTGAGGCCCCAGATAGTGTTCAATTGTAAGATTTCGTGAACTCACTTGCTTTATTATGTGAAGATTCAACTTGATCTATTCTATAACAATAAACCTTTGCGCACAGACCTACAAATTCTGTCACGAGTTTACCGTTAAGCTCATCTTTAAAAAAACCTAAACTTTTTTTGTTAACTCTTTTGAAATTATATAGATTAATTCTTTCATCTGAATAGTCCGATGTATCAAATTTTGCTTCAATAGAAACTATCATTAATTTTAATTACACTATGAAAATTGGATTTTAAAATTAAAGTTTTGGCACAATGTGCTTTTCGTCCAGTCTTCGTGCTATCCGGAGCTTCCCATGTACTAATATGCTTAATATCGACCCTGCGCTCGGGATCTTCCATTGATTTTCCGTATACAGAATTATTCATTAATTTAAAAATCTGTTTCAAATTTATTTTTTGCATTTTGTCTATGTAAAGTGTTTAGATCCATGTAATTCTTTAACCAAGGTTTTTGTAAAAACTGAACTCCTTTATGGATCTTTTTCAGTGCTAACCCAATCTGTATACATTGTTGCAAATTCGGATAATGTATTACATAATTGTTCTTATTTCCCAGGTCAGCAATTAAATTGTTTACCTTATTGACGGACAATATGGAAGATCAATATGAAGATCATCTACGGATCTACGGTACGGATATATAAAGTCCACTTTTAAAAAAATAACCGTATTTGCTATCGAATGGAATACTATGAATATCAAAATTGTCTATGTCTGCAGTAGACATCCACTTAAAGTCTTTATATGGTAAAGGTTGTGACATTGCCCAACCATACAAGTTATTCGCATCCACATACATTAAAAATGAAGACTCCTTCGAGGAATCATAGTCTGACAAATATTTATTATTTGCTTTTGTATATCTATGACAACATTGAACTAAACCACCTCGAATGCTACTTTGAATAAATTTGTACATATCTATATCTGTCAGCAATTCAAGTTGAATATTTGTAGTTTTCAACATTGCCTCTCAAGATAGACCTGGTGTCGTAAATACTGAGCTGGGTCAAGTGAATAAATTTGCATACAAATTTTTCGGAAGTTTTCAAAAATGTCAGATAAAAGGAATACATCAGTTTTCAAATAGAATTCTAAATAATCTTTAAGAGTGGAACATGATCATAATCATATTGTTTTTCTTATTTATTGGTATTACGGAAATTTCACCGGGAATCTTTCCCAACTCTTGAACAAATAAATGACAGTCGTATTTCTAAAAATTATGAAAAAATACTGGTAATAATTTGTTAACTTTAAAATACAAGTTACATTTAGAGTAGGCTGCACCTCTAAAGCGACCTGTGAAATGACAATGATCTTTAACCCTGTCAGTCCCTAAATCTTTCTGACAAATAGAACAATTCAATGAACTATCAAAATTTTGCTGGTCATTCAAAGTCATTCTTATAGGAACTATTTTATGTAAGTAGTCATCATCACTCAATTTAGTTAAGTTTTTTGTCAAGGAATTTACAAAATTTATTCCTTAATTTTTTCCTGTTTCTAAAACAAATTTATATAGCTTAGAATCAAATCAAAAATTACTTCAACATTTTTTGGTTCCAGAATGCATTTAAAATCCGCGTAGACAACAAATGGAACTTGAAGCTGATGTTGAACTTGGGTAAATTCCGTCCGATCAGTCTGTCTTCCTTCTTGTTGAAGACCCTGGAAAGGCTAATCGACACCCATATCAGACTAACCATCGACCATAGCCTACTCTCTGACGCACAGCATGCGTACCGTAAGGGTAGGTCAACCGATACCGCCCTCCACTCTCTAGTGTACAGTATAGAACGAGGCTTCCGCAATAAGGAATACTCTCTTGCAGCGTTTCTAGACATAGAAGGCGCCTTTAACAACGTCACCCCAACGGCGATTACTTGTGCTCTGACTGAACTGGGCATTGAGTGGCCCATAGTGGGACTCATACACACCATGCTAACCAGCAGGGTAGTGCACTCCACTATGGGACCGGCCCACTCGACCAGGAACGTCAGTAGAGGAACCCCACAAGGGGGCGTACTCTCACCTCTTCTATGGGTTTTAGTGGTCAACAAACTGCTTTCACTCCTAGAAGAGGCGGGCACAAAAGTGGTAGCCTACGCGGATGACGTGGTTATCCTACTGCAGGGTAAATTCCCGCAAACCCTTTGCAATCTAATGGAGACAGCCCTATCCACCCTTTCCCGGTGGACAGCGGGCTGTGGACTGGGAGTTAACCCGGAAAAAACCGAACTAGTTCTCTTTACAAGGAAGTACAAGGTACCAATTCTAGTTCTCCCAAAACTACACCAAACGCGCCTAACCTTTAGCAACCAAGCAAAGTACCTAGGTGTCATTCTTGACAAAAAGCTCCTCTGGACTGATAATATCCTAGATCGCACACGCAAAGCGGCCATAGCCCTCTTCGCTTGTAAAAAAGCCATAGGGAGGAAGTGGGGTTTATATACTGCAATAGTCAGGCCCATTCTACTCTACGGAAACATCGTTTGGTGGCCTTCTCTAGATAAAAACTGTAACCTCCGGATCCTTCACAAGATCCAAAGAAGCGCAGAGCTTTGCATCAGTGGGGCGCTGCGCACTACCGCCACTGAGGCGCTAAATACAATTCTCGATCTCCAACCCCTGGACCTACTTGCCAAAAGCTGGGCATCTGCCACAGCGCTGAGGCTCCGTGAAGCAGCGGCATGGACAACAGGCTCCACTGGTCACTCCAATATCCTATCAAAGCATTCACCCCTACCACGTTATACAGACTACGTCCCACCCATAGTCGACTTCGAAAGAAGATACAAAATTTATATACCCACCCGTTCAGACTGGGACAACCTCCCACATCAATTCGTAAACGCCGTCAACATATACACTGACGGCTCCAAGCTTAACTCCCAAACAGGTGGGGGAGTCTTTTCCCCCGAACTAGACTTAAAAGTCTCATTCCGCCTACCAGACCACTGTAGTGTTTTCCAAGCGGAAGTGATTGCAATTCAGGAAGCCACTACCCACCTGAACACGTCTGTACACCAAGACATAGATATCTTCATCTTCTCGGATAGTTAAGCTGCCCTCAGGGCCCTCGACTCCTACACAACGAGCTCAAAAACAATCTCTGAATGCCGCAAATCTCTTAACGAGATGGCCACTCATCTGAGTATCAACCTCATCTGGGTGCCTGGACACCGCAACATTGAGGGCAACTGCATAGCAGACGAGCTAGCAAGACAGGGGACAACCGCCGATATCCTTCGCGATAAGGACACGGTAGGGATGCCCATGGCTACCTGCAAGCTCCATCTCAGGCAGAGATTGTATACTCTTTCCAACAACCGTTGGAACTCAATCTCAACATGCCACAATTCTAGACTCACATGGCCAAACTACAACACGAAAAGAACAAAAACTCTCCTACAATGTAGCAGGGAGAACATTTCCACTCTCCTAAATGCCCTCACGGGCCACTGTCTTATAGGGACTCATGCGATAAGGCTGGGTCTAAGTAACCACGACTTCTGCCGCAGCTGCAAACAGATAGACGAAGAGGAGAGCATCGAACACCTCCTATGCTTCTGCCCAGCGCATAACCTAAAGCGCTTTCAAACCCTAGGTAGCACACTTCCGAACCTTGCGGCCATTCAGGACGTAAGCATTCAAAAACTACTATGTTTCTTGAGAAAAACAGAATACTTCGCGAAAGCAGATAACCCATGAGCTAGGGAAACGGATCTTTTCAGAGATCATGTGGTATCACAAGGGGCCCATTGTGGCCTAAGTGAGGGGACTAATATTTAGTCTCCAACCACTCCTACCTAACCTAACCTAACCTAAATTCCAGTGTGTTATTCTGGGGGTGCGGCATCTTTGAAAGCTTCCTACTGCAGAGCGTCTTGTGTTGTGAGATAAAAATTAATAAAAGAATTTACCTTGAAATATTTGTAAAAAACATCAAAAACATCATATTGATATAAAGAGGCTTTTCCACTTCCGATTGAAAAAGTGGTCCAATTATTTCCCTCGTCTCTTCATTATATCCGAATACGTTTAAGCTCATATGAGTATTCTTTTTTAAAAAATGTTTATAAATTTTATTTTAAGGGGTAAAGTCAACCCTGTGAAATCTAGTCTCATCACTTATACGAATTATCTCCAGCGATATATCAATATTATATGCCGAACATCTTTGCGGCCTGTTAACAATTTTCAAGGCAGAAATCAACGCCCATTTAAAACAATATTGATCATTTTCGTTACAAACATTAACTATTGCTTTTTTTGTCAAAAGGAAACGAGGTAGTGGTATGAAGGACAAACCAGCCATCGGTGTATAATGATTCAAATTCATTTCCAAGCGAATCAATTTTATAAGAGACCATCCACTGTCTCTCTCTTGAAATTCTTGAGTTTTAGAAATAATTTCCATGGTATGTTCATGAAAGATACATTCTAAATCTGAATCTTTATTCATGATCGTCATTTTACTTTTTTCATTTCAATTTCTTCAGGTTCATCTTTAAAAAGTATATACTCTGCAAACAGTTAAAAGTTTACTTTTGCTGAAGTATAACTTTCTAACAGAATGCTGAGATGAGGTAGCAGGGACAATCCAGCTTCACTCAAGAAACTCTCAGGTAAGATCAAGTCCGATTTATCGTTTACATACATGTAATGCAGTATTCTTCCCATGAATCCATCAGAAATTTTTTTGACTCTTCCGTCAAGGGGTTGAATTGCATTTCGCTTATGCAGCTCCCAACGGACATGGTTTGCCCACTTATTCTTTTGCAAGAAACACTTGCAGGATTGACAATACTGATTTTGGTTATTCATTTTATTTTATTCTTTAAGTTTAAAATATTTTTTCACGATCACTTTTGCACTTTTACTTAAGTTGTGTTTGACGTAGCAGAGTATCCCACATCAAGACTATTTTTGGTAGACTAACTATTGTCCTCGATCATTTATAGTGTTTGAAGTGGGCGTGAACGATAATATTGAAGATGAGATGTACATACTTAAGATTTTTTTAAATTCAAAAACTTAGGTAATTCTAGTAGGTTACATCGACTATTCATTGGTTAGAAGAGAGAGAAGTATTGATTTTGAAAAATATTTGGTACAAGTGTAACCAATAGGACACCGTCAAATCGATAAAGGAAACACAAAATCATAGAATAAAGGATAGTGTTGGTTAGAAGAGGTCGCACATACATTGCTGCAGGTGGGAAAGGCAAGATCTTGTCAATTTATACACACAATCATACTCAGGTAGCCAATAGGGGACAGTTTGGTAAAAATCATTTCGAGCTTGGGAAAAAACAAAGATTTTCATTTGTTGAATTTCGAGAATGTATGTACATCTTTGGTTAGGTTAGGTTAGGTAGGAGTGGTTGGAGATTTGATGCTAATCCCCTGAGTACCGCGCTGAAAAACAGACCCGACGAAAAGCGTTAACCGCGTATTTGCCTTTCGCTCACTCCTATGGTTAGCTCGCGGTTTTCGTCGATGTGAGTACTAGGCTTTTATTTTAAAATTTCCTAATTTTATAAAATACTATAATAGTCTCTTCTCACAGAACAACCGATCGGAAGGTCCATAATAGCCTTTTAACACAGAAGAAAGTTCCGCTTCAGCGAAATCCACGTGCTAGAAAAAGACGGGAAAAGTCAATATAACTCGGTTCAGCGGGAAATGGGACCACACACGCAAAGCAATTCAGTATTTCAGTGTTTTTTTATTCATTGTGTTCGAGGTTAGTCATTTGCGTACTTGGCGTTTCGGTATGGCTCTGTTATAAGGAAATTGTTGTTGGTGCCCAGCAATTTATATCTTATTGAAAAGAAATATTGCTATGCTCTTTTCTAAGGAAATGTCTAATCTCCAGTTAATGTCCCTGGCAAGACCTGGCACCTGTTGCACAAAAACATGCATAATTTATTTACAGGAAAAGCCATTTTATGGCGCATACAATTATCGTTGCCTAAAAGACGGATTTATTCACAGAACCGTACTCGAGGAAGGGGTTGTAAGTACTTAAAAGGACCAAACAGTTCTAACTTGGGCCACAACATTACATATTTAATTTTTTCTACGCTTGCCTAAATGGATATCTCCTCCTTGATAAATTTGCTAATACCAATTAGAACATAATTTGGCGCTGAAAACATTCCACATGCTAGTTCAAATTTTATTTAGTTTTGTGTTGCTTTCCATTTTTATGGAGCAACTGAATTCGCTCGTCTTCTTCTTTCGGATACGGCATGCTTATTCCGATTAGCTGTTCGCTTCAGCGATTTTCTATGTGAACAAGAATCCGCTTAAAATCGCTGTTGCAATCTTAGGTGGCTGTGAGCAGAGGCTATTAGGCTTGTCGTTCAGAAAATAGTCGGCAGTCGGCCCTACAGAGCACATCCACCATCTGACAACAGCTGACGCACAAGCTTGACGAAACTGTCGTAAAACTCACTCTCTTGCACCTATTTTATAAATTACCATGAAAGAAGAGATAAAAATATTAATTAAAATTCAAAGCTATTGTAAAACGAATCTCCGTACAAATTGCTGACTGCAATACTAACCACCCAAACCCCCCATTCGCCTCTGGCTAACTGTTGGAGGAGATCTCTTGTTGTTTTGTATCTTTTTGAAAAAATGTAACAATCTATGCAAACTCCAATTTAACGTGGCCGCGAACATTCTGAAGACATCAGAGCATCATCGCAGTTATCGTGAACAGCTTCAACAGCTATCAACTGTGACAAGTAGAAGGAATTCAATTTTCACAACACTGCGTTGGTCACGTTGGTCACAACAATAACGCAAAGCTATATCAAATAAAATTCAAAAATTAATTTTTCAAAAAATATTTTAAAAAACGTATTCATTTAAAATATTTTTGACTTCTTTTTCGTGATCTAGGGGTCAAACTGTACCAGGAACTACCATCATCCCTCTTGGGCCAGTTTTAAAATATTTTTTTGTAAGCTAGTGTTTCAATTATCATTGAAAAAAGTATCGTTACAGTAACGGCATTGAAGAACGTAATGCTACTGAAAACCAATCTTATTGACATTGAAAACAAGGAATGCTACCAAAAACTATTTTATTAGATTGTCAAAAAAGTAATCATACTGAAAATACATTTTATCAGATGTCCAAAAAGTAATGCTACTGAAAATATATTTCAATATATGTATGTCCAGAACGTAATGCTACTGAAAATATATTACTTTAGTTGTCCGAAAAGTAATGCTACTGAAAATACATATCATTGTCATTAAATATCACTGATATTATATTTTACCTCATAAGTAATAACTGAGACATGTTTATTGCCATTGTTATTTAAATATACTTTGTTCTTTATACCTTCCTATCACTTTTTCTTGTCTTGGATAGAGCCTTTGCGGAATGTGTCTGTTAAACAGGATCTCAAGAAGTGGCGTCTTTATACTTCTTATAAAAATTGGTAGCTTTCTGAAGGTTCTGGGTAGGTATTTTTCAAAGTTCACTAAAAACTTATCGAACGAAGTTAACAGAAAATTGAATTGGCTTCAGATGGAAAGGAGCCTTTGTATGTTCGGACATGTAAAAGTTATCCAACCCGTGAAATTTATAAACAAATTTTTGAATTCAATCTCAGCTATGTTACCCTTGCCTTCAGCGACATTGCCTTTGCCTTTGTTTAAGATTCTGCCTTTGCCTTTGCCATTCACTTCGAGGGTCGCGCTTGACCGTCCTGCTAAGATAAATAAACCAATCGTAAAATAAAGGCAAATTATTTAATGAAAAATAAGTTAAATATAAACGGAGCTCGCGCGGCCAACAACTCAACATTTCTAGTGGAGAAATTAAAAAATCCGCCAAACATCACAACAAAGTGACAGTGGTCGTTAACAATAATTAAATGGAAATTAAAAAATGAAATAATCCATTTAAAGGTGAACTTTAAAAAAAAAAGGTGGACCAAAATCTTAAATAAAAAAAATATAAGAACACAAAATAAAGCAAAACCAGAAACGCACTAAACAAAAACAGTTAAACAAACCAGCTCTTACAACAACAACAACAAAATCACAACTCGCTGAAACAGCAAAAATTAAAGAAGGAAGGAAGGGCATTCTATTGCCAATAATTTCTACTGAATCCAGGAAGGAAGATCAACCCACAACCTCACAGAAGGCCCCATCGGGACAGTCTCGTAAGAAATTAATATTCAATAAAAAAAAAAATTAAAAATTATAATCTAAGATCAGGGAATTTAAAAAAAAAAATAATACAAGATTTAAACATTGACAGAAAGTAAGATAAATTCACGATTTAATAGAAAATATTGAGAAACAATCTGGAAGATTTAATAAATAGCTTTGGTGAAATAAATCTAACCATGGCAACCGGAGGTTCAGCACCAAATTTTTCTGCAGGTAGTATAGCCACAGCAGGCGGCTTAACAGTGGAATTAATAAATAGATTGATAAATGTTCAATTAAATGAAGTGAGCAGGAAAATAGAAGGTTTAGAAGGAAAGTTAGCCACAGATGCAAACACTGTGGAGGATTATAAAATACAAATAATCGACCCAACTATAAAGTGCGATACAACACTTGAAGTGGTAAAATCTTTACCAAAATTCACGGGGGAACCAACACAATATGTAGGTTGGAGCGAAGCCGCAGAAACTGTAAAGAGTCCCTATAAAATTCAATACTTTATCGCCTTAACAATTTTACGAAATAAAATTTTGGGAGCTGCCCATGATGCTCTTACCAATCATGGCACCGTTTTAAATTTTCGAGCAATCTTATCTAGATTGGACTTTATATATAGCGATAAACGACCAATACATATTCTCGAGTCAGAACTAAGTATCCTCAGGCAGGAACGAATGACAGTTACAGAATACTATAATGAAGTCAATAAAAAATGACACTACTAATAAACAAAACCATAATGACATACCGAAAGGCCAGCGTAATTGCCAAAGAAAAAAACAAAACAATAAGGAGCAATGCTTTACGAATTTTTATATCTGGGCTAAATGGATCTATCTCAGAAACTCTTTTCTCATGAAATCCCCCAGATTTACCCAATGCTTTGGCAAAGGTCCAAGAACTAGAATCAAACAATTTCCGTGCTCAATTTGCAAACAGGTTTAATGGATTTAAAAATGAAAATAAATATCAGGGAAACAACTTACGATTTGATCAAAAAAGACAGAACAATAATACTAAAAAAACGGGAAATTATTGGAGTAATAACCAGAATTATAATTGGCCACAAAAGGGAAATTTTTGGCAAAACGATAATCATAATAATAATCAAAAGCAACAAGCCGTCGAGCCAAAGGATGTTGATCCATCGATTCAACTCCAGAATAAACCTAGTTACAATCGACAGCCGAATAATAATTGGCAGGCAAATAAAATTCGAGGTAGATACATTTTTTTTTTTTTTTAGTATAACAAATTTATTTATTTAACGTTGATCAGCCAACTTAATGGCTATAAAACGTTGTGTACGAAGAGGAATAATTAAAATGGAAACATAACAGAAAAGGTGATTAACAATATTTACAATAATTGAACACTTTCATTGCTTTAGGACTCGAGAGACCTGACGTCCTCTTGTCCAGAGATCACCGGGGTGCCTTCGCTTTAGTCTTCTTCTCATTGTGATTCGGTTTGCCAGGGATGCTGCTAGATGGTTGGTGTGGGCTAGTAGACGGTCGTTGTAACGGCTCGAGTGCATGTTAATCTGCTCTCGCACCGTGGGTATGTGAAGGTCGCAAGCTAGGACATCGTTCCTTACGTACCAAGGCGCATCCGCAATCGTACGTAGCGCCCGGTTTTGAACTCTTTGGACCCTCATGACACTTGAGTCTGAAGCGGTACCCCATATTTGTACGCAATACGTGAATGAAGGAACCACTTTCGACCTGTACAGCAACATCTTGTTGCTAAGGCTGAGCTCGATTGTACCTTTAAGCATCCAATTTAGTTTCCGCAGTTTGGAGCGACATGTTGCTGTAATTTTAGTTATGTGATGCCTCCACGTAAGACGTTTGTCCAAAATCAAGCCCAAGTACTGAGCCTGGGCTGATTGCGGTATGACGGTGCCCTGGAATTTCACTCTGGGGAGAATTTTACTTCTAAGAGAGAAGTTGCAGTGCTGAGACTTATTTCCGTTTATAGAGATATTCCATCGATTCGTCCATTCGCCATACAAATCCGAAAAGTTTTGGGTTGCTTTAATTCGACACGTGGAGTTGTTAATAAAGGCTGTGTCATCAGCATATGTAGCCAAGAGGGTACCCAGTTCCCTAGGGTATGGCAGGTCAGCGGTATACAGAGTGTATAGAACCGGACCAAGAACGCTACCCTGAGGTACGCCAGCTCGAATGCATCTGATGGACGATCTTTCGCCTCTCACATCTACCATAAAATTTCGTTCTAAGAGATACGATTTTAGGAGAAGATATTGGGCAGTAGGCAGGAGAGTTTTCAACTTATACAGTAAGCCATCGTGCCAAACGCGGTCAAAAGCTTCTTTGACGTCAAGAAAGACTGCTGAGCTGTACTGCTTGTTCTCGAAGGCTCCAAGGATGTGCTGCGTTACCCGATGTGCTTGCTCTGGGGTTCCATGGTGACTTCTAAAGCCGAACTGGTGGTCCGGAATGGAGTCCTGCACACTTCTTACTGCCATCATTCTACTATGGAATATTCTTTCGAATATTTTAGAGAAGGTGGGCAGTAGACTTATTGGTCGGTAGGATGCAACAAGGTTTTCCGGTTTTTCTGGCTTGGGTATCATCGATATCACAGCACACTTCCACTGTGTGGAAAAATGGTGGATACGTAGCATGGAGTTGAAAAGAAGAACTAGAAAAAGTATACCCTTCCTAGGTAACGCCTTGGCAATTCTGCTGTCGATCCCGTCGAAACCGGGAGCCTTACTGCGTTGCAGCTTGCGAATTTTAAGGCAAACCTCTTCCGGACTCACATGTGGGATAGGTTCAATCGCCGAGGAAGGGGCATTTGGGAATGCTAGGGTATTATCCATGTCTTCAGGCTTAGCAAGAATGAATGGCTGAAAGCGCCCTTCCAATTCCTCAGCAAAGGCCATCGAAATTTCGCTGTCTGATCTGCACCACGTGCTTTCGGCACGCTTTATTGGAATTCGGCGAGGGGGCTGTCGCTTAATATTCCTTGTTGCCCTCCAGAGATTGAAACCATACGGCTTTGTGGGATCAGCATGGCGGAGCATATCAGCAAAGTATTCACTCTTCGTTCTCAGCAAAAGTTTCTTAAGATCGTTCTCAGCACGACGATATTCTCTTTTGTCAGCAGGGTATCGAGAACGCATAAATCTGCGGCGCAACGTCCTTTTAAGCCTCACCAAATCCAGGACCTCAGGTTTTAAAAGGGCATGAGGTGGATCAGATGGGCTGTTTGGTCTTTGGCCGCAGGTTGATGATTCGGCAGCGATGTGAATATTTCGCACAAACACTTCAGTTGCATCGTCAATGTCATCAGGAGTGTTCATCTGCATGTTAAGGTTCACTAAGCCGTTAATCGCTTCCTGAATCTGTGGGATATTTGCGCTCAGGGGCAGGACGAACGTCTTGCGGGAAAGCTTACAAGCGGAAACTCTGTAGTGTATTATTAGTGGGATGTGATCCGAACTTAGTTCAACAATTTCAGAGATGCTTAGTAAATCAGAACGAATTCCTTTGTAAATGCCAAAGTCTATGGCTGATGGCATGCGTTGGCTGTACGGGTAATGTGTAGACCCTCCGGTAGCAAGAACCTGCATATGAGATGCGAGTACAATATCCGCTAGAGTTCTGCCCCGAATTGTAGAGTTACGTGATCCCCAGAGACGATGATGCGCATTCCAGTCCCCTGCAATTATAAAATTTGGCCCAAGCTCACTAAGAAGCTCTTCGTAGTGGTTAGCTGTAAGAGGCGAATTTGGAGGACAATATATAGATGCAATGACGATTTCCCCTTGGTCAGTCCTGACTTTGATCGCAACGCACTGAGCCGTTTGGTGTCCTATACATAAAAATTGGTAGTATTTAAGGCACGATTTGATGATAATTGCGGATCCTCCGTGATGGCGATCAGCAGGATGGTTTGAAAGATGTACGTCATATCCCCTTAGCTGGTAGTATGATCTAGAAAAGAAATGAGTTTCGCTGACCAACATAAGGTCGATATGATGCTGTTTTACAAAAAGCTCCATCTCGAGTGACTTGTTGGCCAAGCCGTCGGCGTTCCACACACCGGTTTTGAGTCCAATTTGACTCATGGTCGGGCTGTAAAGGCAGAGTGGAGACCAGCGGCTGCTTGAGCAGATCCTGGCGCTATTTGTGGTAAAAGGTTGGTGATAAGGGACATCATTGACATCATCATCTGAAGCATTTTCTCAAACCGAGCAACAAGGTCAGAAAGTTGTTCTTCAGATCGTAGATACATTTGTTCTTGCCGTTTCCATTGCTGATCGTTTTGGAATTGCTCGTGATTTCGTTGATGTTGTTGATGGAAGGACTGCTGCTGCTGATGGCGGGTCTCTGGGTATTGTTGTTGGTCTGTCGTCTGTATGGTTTGTGTCCGTAACCGAGGGAGGTCATTTTGTTTATGTTGCTGGTTAGGTCTCCTATTGCTGGTTCCCAGTGGAGGGAATTGGTTCTGGTGCAGGTTCGCAGGCTGCTGCAACTTGGATCGGCCACCTCGGTTTTGGTGACGAGAATGACCATTGGTGACATTTGCGTACGACAGAGCTCCCACGACATCCGATCGAACAGTAGTCCTTTTGGTAGAGGTTTTTTGGGGAAGAGCGTTACCCTGGGATGAAAGATTTTTTCGGCGTCTTACTGTCTGCTGGTAGACAACACAGCCCTTGTAGTTTGCTGTGTGATTTTTACCACAGTTAACACATTTAACAGGATGAATATCACGTTCGCAGGCCTCTATGGCATGTTTCTGACCACATCTCACACAGTTATGATCCAGAAAGCAGTTGTTTTTTTTATGGTGGAAGACTTGGCAACGATGGCATTGTACGACATCATCCTTTTTGTACGGTAATTCCACTTGAACACGCTGGCAACATAGGGTCTTAACTTCGTGGATTTCCTTGTTGGTTGGAGATGGCTCTAGTTCAACAAACACTAGGTTGACGAACTTTGATTTGTCGAAACGGCTTTTTGGTCTATTGATAAAGCGAACATTATGACCAAGCAAGGTAAGGCTTTCTTTGATGTGTTCGTCCGGAGTGGAGTGATGAACACCTCGAATAACCCCGCGATAAGATCTGTCCTCTTTAAGCTGCCAGGAGTGGAACGGGACCTTTTTTGCAATCAAATATTTACTGATTGCTCTATACGCGTCTGAATCTGCAGAAAGGATCGAAACAGAATTGTTGGAATGACATTTTACGGAGTATTTAGACGGGTATACGATTTTATCTATGGATCGAATAAGCCCGTTCAGATTCTCGCAGTTATTGATTACAATCGGCGGTGGCTTGTGATTGGGTGGGTGTTAGGAACATTTTCGATACTGTTGTTGTTGGATTGACTTCTGTTGCGTTCGACGTTGTTGTTGTTACCGGAGCTGCCGTGGCTTAAGCCTGTGCTGGTGCTGGCCTGATCAGGGTTGTTAACCAACTGGCTGACTGTTTGGTAAGCTTGTAGATATTCTTCGGTTGTGTCCATGTCCGAAAGCTCAGCAAATCGGTTGGCGGACTCAGTGGTTTTGGGACTAGTGGAATTTCTCTGCACTTTATTAGCAGAATTGGAAGACCAGGACTCTGGACGGCGTTTGTTGTTCCTTGGGGTCCACCAGTCTTCATCGTCGCCGGCTATGGCTTCCAGCTCGGGTTCAATGTCATTAGATGGTAAAGGCTGGGCGTTGATGGAACTGGCTTTATAAATGCTGCTAAATTTTTGTAACGAGGAATTAAGAGCATTAGTCATAGTCTGTTGCGCCTTAACCGCCATTGAATGGATGTCGAGTTCGGATTCGGAGTCCGACATTGTAGTCCGACAGTTATGATCCAGAAAGCAGTTGTTTTTTTTATGGTGGAAGTCTTGGCAACGATGGCATTGTACGACATCATCCTTTTTGTACGGTAATTCCACTTGAACACGCTGGCAACATAGGGTCTTAACTTCGTGGATTTCCTTGTTGGTTGGAGATGGCTCTAGTTCAACAAACACTAGGTTGACGAACTTTGATTTGTCGATACGGCTTTTTGGTCTATTGATAAAGCGAACATTATGACCAAGCAAGGTAAGGCTTTCTTTGATGTGTTCGTCCGGAGTGGAGTGATGAACACCTCGAATAACCACGCGATAAGATCTGTCCTCTTTAAGCTGCCAGGAGTGGAACGGGACCTTTTTTGCAATCAAATATTTACTGATTGCTCTATACGCGTCTGAATCTGGAGAAAGGATCGAAACAGAATTGTTGGAATGACATTTTACGGAGTATTTAGACGGGTATACGATTTTATCTATGGATCGAATAAGCCCGTTCAGATTCTCGCAGTTATTGATTACAATCGGCGGTGGCTTGTGATTGGGTGGGTGTTAGGAACATTTTCGATACTGTTGTTGTTGGATTGACTTCTGTTGCGTTCGACGTTGTTGTTGTTACCGGAGCTGCCGTGGCTTAAGCCTGTGCTGGTGCTGGCCTGATCAGGGTTGTTAACCAACTGGCTGACTGTTTGGTAAGCTTGTAGATATTCTTCGGTTGTGTCCATGTCCGAAAGCTCAGCAAATCGGTTGGCGGACTCAGTGGTTTTGGGACTAGTGGAATTTCTCTGCACTTTATTAGCAGAATTGGAAGACCAGGACTCTAGACGGCGTTTGTTGTTCCTTGGGGTCCACCAGTCTTCATCGTCGCCGGCTATGGCTTCCAGCTCGGGTTCAATGTCATTAGATGGTAAAGGCTGGGCGTTGATGGAAGTGGCTTTATAAATGCTGCTAAATTTTTGTAACGAGGAATTAAGAGCATTAGTCATAGTCTGTTGCGCCTTAACCACCTTTGAATGGATTTCGAGTTCGGATTCGGAGTCCGACATTGTAGTCCGACAGTTATGATCCAGAAAGCAGTTGTTTTTTTTATGGTGGAAGTCTTGGCAACGATGGCATTGTACGACATCATCCTTTTTGTACGGTAATTCCACTTGAACACGCTGGCAACATAGGGTCTTAACTTCGTGGATTTCCTTGTTGGTTGGAGATGGCTCTAGTTCAACAAACACTAGGTTGACGAACTTTGATTTGTCGAAACGGTTTTTTGGTCTATTGATAAAGCGAACATTATGACCAAGCAAGGTAAGGCTTTCTTTGATGTGTTCGTCCGGAGTGGAGTGATGAACACCTCGAATAACCACGCGATAAGATTTGTCCTCTTTAAGCTGCCAGGAGTGGAACGGGACCTTTTTTGCAATCAAATATTTACTGATTGCTCTATACGCGTCTGAATCTGCAGAAAGGATCGAAACAGAATTGTTGGAATGACATTTTACGGAGTATTTAGACGGGTATACGATTTTATCTATGGATCGAATAAGCCCGTTCAGATTCTCGCAGTTATTGATTACAATCGGCGGTGGCTTGTGATTGGGTGGGTGTTAGGGGCATTTTCGATACTGTTGTTGTTGGATTGACTTCTGTTGCGTTCGACGTTGTTGTTGTTACCGGAGCTGCCGTGGCTTAAGCCTGTGCTGGTGCTGGCCTGATCAGGGTTGTCGTCGCCGGCTATGGCTTCCAGCTCGGGTTCAATGTCATTAGATGGTAAAGGCTGGGCGTTGATGGAACTGGCTTTATAAATGCTGCAAAATTTTTGTAACGAGGAATTAAGAGCATTAGTCATAGTCTGTTGCGCCTTAAGCACCTTTGAATGGATGTCGAGTTCGGATTCGGAGTCCGACATTGTAGGCATATTGGAAGCTGTGCACTGCTTTGTACTGCTTTACCGACTTCTGGTAGACAAACCCACTTAGAGTAGGTTCCACGAAAGCAGTCGTAGCCTAGTGGGCAAGGTGTGCACCTTGCAGCCGGGAGGCACCGGGTTCAGTACGGGGAGCGGATGCCTGTATTTTTGTTAAATTTTATTTTATTGAGTTTATGAATAATTTGAATTCGATTTTGAATTCGAAGTAGCGGTGATTTGCCAGATCAACAAATTGCAACTGTTGCCTTTAGGTCTCTGTTTCACTTGTTTTCGCGATTCACCAGAGCTAACGGAGAGTATGAGCACTGTCACTGCAGCTTTAGCTGCCGGGTTTACAAAAACAAATTGATTTGCCACGAAGGTGGACTTGTCCATAGAATCTTCACAAAGAATTTCGCAGCAATGCGAAAACGCGTCTGTACTCCACGAAAGCATGATTGAGACTGTGAGGTAGATACAATAATAATTATTATCAAAATAATAATCGATCAAATTACTATCGCGCTAATCAAAATAAAGAGCAAACTCAAGCTCAGAAAAGGGAACCAGATGGAACAGTAAATCAGCCAGCTAATAAAGTAACCAGATTAAACAATATCAACGAAGATCATTTTTTAGACCAGACCCCTACAGGGGAATGCCTTATTTAAATAGGACAGACCGAAAAACCAAGAAGCAGTTAAAGATTTTAATGGATACAGGAGCCACTCCTTGTTATATAAAAAAGGGAATTTTCGAAAATAAAAATGAGTTATCAATATACAAAAGGGTAACAACAGTTCATGGGTATTCAATTATTAGGTATTACCATATTATAAATACATTTGAAGCAAGACAATTATTTTATGACATCGCAGGATTAGAATCTGATCTGCTAATTGGATTTAATTTATTTAAAAAAATTGGAGCTATAATAAATATAGAAAAGGGATACATCGTATCTTATAACGTCATCAAGACAGACCCAGAAAAAATTGACACCATAATTAAATATCCGCTTCCAAAAAATATTCGGGAACTAAGAAGTTTCTTAGGCCTTACGGGCTATTATAGAAAATTTGTTTTAAATTACGCCTCTATAGCCAAACCTCTAACAAAATATCTTGGAGGTCAAAATGGAAAAATTTCAAAAAGAATGTCCACAAAAATGTTAATTCAGCTGGATGACCCAGCTATTAAAGCTTTTAACGAGCTGAAAGAAAATCTCATTGCTCAAGTAAAATTAGTTCAACCGGATTATAATAAAAAATTTACCCTGACCACCAACGCTTCGGACGTCGCAATTGGTGCAGTATTATCTAAAGAAGGTAAACCAATTACTTTTATTTCAAAAACTTTGACTGAAACGGAACTAGTTTATGCAACTAATAAGAAGGAACTTTTAGCCATAGTATGGGCTCTTAAAAATCTAAGAAACTACTTATACGGAGTGATTGGAATTGAAATCCAAACCGATCATTAACCAATATCTTTCGCAATCTCTGATAAAAATCCTAATATTGAAATGAAACGCTGGTACTCCTAAAGTCATTTATAAGCCAGGTACAACTAATGTAGTTGCAGACGCCTTATCAAGAATTCAGATCAACAACTTAACTGACAGTAACGAATCGGTCTCAGATCAAAACACTCAGCATTCAGCAGAGAGTAGTTTTGAGAATGTTATACAAGAAACCCGTAAACCCTTAAACCAGTTTAAGCTACAATTGCTATTAGCAACGGGGAGGTATACAATACATGAGTCGATTAATATATTCGAAAATACCAGACATATAATAGAATTTGACACTCCCGAAAATTTGATATCAATCTTAAGAGAATATATTCCTCCTAATTTAACGGTAGGTATTCATTGTACTTTAGAGGACTTTTATAGAATTCAAAAACCACTTAAAGATAATTTTGTGAATAAATTTTTCTATACAAAAATATTTGTCCAAGATGTAGAAACTCCTGAGGACAGAGCACTTATAATCGAAGAAACACATTGCAGAGCACACAGGGGACTTGACGAAAATTATAAACAAATCAGTAGATTGTATTATTCACCAAACTTACTTACAAAATTAAAAGAATATATCAAAAATTGTAAAATTTGCAATGAAAACAAATATAACAGACACCCAACTAAAATTCCAATTGGAGAAGCCCCAATCCCGAGTAAAGAAGGCGAAAATTTACACATCGACATATATTACGCGCAAAGTCTTACTTTCATAACTTATATTGACGCTTACTCAAAATTTTTAGTAGTAAAAGAAATCCAAAATAAATTAAATATCGAAAACAAAGTAATGGAACTTCTTCAACAATTTCCACAAGCCAAAGTAATAATGACCGATAATGAACCAAGCTTTACCTCGGCCCAATTTAAATCTTTTGCACAAAGGTGCGGTTTAACTTTACATTACGCAGACCCGAGGCACAGTACCTCAAACGGACAAGTTGAAAGGGCACATTCTACACTAACAGAATTAGCTCTATGCATTAAAGAAGAATTTAATCTAACCGACTATTCCGAAATAGTAATAAGAGCCGCTCAAGAATATAGTCAGAGCATTCATTCTACAACGAACCAAAAACCTTTTGACGTACTATATAATAAAATAGAGCACGATAACATTCCTCAAATTTTAAAAAATACACAAGAGAAAATGTTAGAAACACATAATGAATACAGAAAAGAAAAAGTATATCATGTAGGACAGGTAATTTATGAAAAGAAACACGGGGAAAGAAATAAACTTAAAACTAGATATAAAAAACAAGTAGTTAAAGAAAATTTACCTAACAAAAAATTAATCAACAATAGAAATAGAATTATTCACAAAGATAATTTAAAATTCTAAAAATTTATATGTTACTTTTTTTTTCTTTTCCAGAAAATGTTTTATCAGGTGCTCATACTACACCTTATTTTATTAACAAAATCAGAAATAATAGACTATACAAGACACGAGTATCTTTTATTTAAGGACAATAAAGACGTATTGACGTACGATTCATACGCAGAATTATTCCACGTAACTAACTTAAGTTTTTATAAAGAAATAATAAAATTGGAATCAGGTAATATAAAAAGGGATACTAATAAAAGGTCACAATGGGAAATTAAATATGACATAGAAGTAATAGAATTAATTTTATCACAATTAATATCAACTAGGTCAAAAAGGGGGATAAATGGTTATGTGTGGAAATGGTTAGCTGGAATTCCGGATCATGATGATTTTATTAAAATACAGAATAAAATCGATGAATTAATTGAAAATAATAATAAGCAATTTCTTATTAATTCCAAACTGTTTAAAGAAATAGAATCTCTTTCTGATGATTTTAAAAATGTTTTTATTGATCAAGATTTACCACTGCGAAAACATCGCTTACGATTATTAACATTTGATCTGCAAAATTTAATTGACACAATCACACTAGCAAAAATTGACGTATTTAATACCAAAATATTTAACAATGATGACATCATGGAAATATTAAAACATGAACAAAAACCAGTAATTATCGCTGACTTAATGGACATCTCTGTTTTTAAAATCGCACTGCATAAAGAACTTGTAATAATTTATATAAAATACCCAATAATAAAAAACAGATGCGAAATATATTACGCTAGAGCGATTTCCCAAATCGATGGGAAACTAGTATTAAGCAATCAAGTCGCAAAATGCGCAAATATGTTTTATGAAATGTCTAACTTTAAGAACGAACTTTTTAATAATTATTGCACTTTAAATAATAAAAAAACTTGTTTTACCCGCTTATTAAATGGCGAGAAATCAACTTTTAAAAAAATAACAGAGAAAAATAAAAAAATAGACACCTTACAAGATGGTGCCATTCTTATAAATGGTAACAATATTGTGAACAACTCTCATTTAAACGGTTCATTTTTGATAACATTTAATGGTACAACCGAAATTTATAATATTTCTTATACCAATTTGGAAAACAAAATTCTTAACTACTTAACTACGAACCACTTCAAAAATTATGAAATATCCGATTACATATTATCAAATAACTCTGAACTTTCTTTAGATAATATAAACATTTTAAATCCTTTCATTAAAATTAACAATACCAAAATATCACTTACCTTTATATTACTAATTTTAATCATTATATATTTGATTTTTTTACTTATTATAAAATACAAAAATGTCATATTATTTGTAACCAAAAAACAACGGCCAGAACCAGAACAAGGAAGAACGCTATAGTCGAGTACCTCGACTATCAGATACCCGTTACTCAGCTAAATAGGGATATGCAAGTAGCAAAGCGAGATTAAAATGCGCCACCTACCGGCGGTATACAGATTTAAGCGTTATGGGCGTTAGAGTGGGCGTGGCAAATTTTTTTTTGGACCAATCGATAGGTATTGACAAGACCAATACATTTCAGTTAAATTTGTTTATCTAGCATGAAAATTGTGGGCGTCACAGGTTTTCGCGGTTTGTGGGCGGTAAAGTGGGCCTGGAAAACTTTTTTTTGGACTAATCGATAGGTATTGATGAGAACAATACATTTCAGTTAAAATTTTTTATCTAGCATGAAAATTGTGGGCGACACAGGTTTTCGCGGTTTGTGGGCGTTAAAGTGGGCGTGGCAAACTTTTTTTTGAGTCAATCGATAGGTATTGATGAGAACAATACATTTCAGTTAAAATTTTCTATCTAGCATCAAAACTGTATGAGCCACAGTTTTGGGCGGTTTGTGGGCGTTAGAGTGGGCGTGGCACTCTACTGAAACAAACTTGCGCTGCGCAGGAATCTCAGGAATCTGCGTGCCTAATCCCAGTATTGTAACTCTCATAGTTTCCGAGATCTCAGCGTTCATACGGACAGACGGACAGACGGACAGACGGACATGGCTAGATCGACTCGGCTAGTGATCCTGATCAAGAATATATATACTTTATGGGGTCGGAAACGCTTCCTTCTGCCTGTTACATACTTTCCGACGAATCTAGTATACCCTTTTACTCTACGAGTAACGGGTATAAAAACCTATTAACCAAGAAAATTTTTTAACAGAATTAAGAGATCAATTAAATGAATTTCATATTGAATCGGGACGATCCATTTTAGAAGGGGGAGAGTTATCCAACCCGTAAAACGGTTCCACTTATGGAATTTATAAACAAATTTTTGAATTCAATCTCAGCTATGTTACCCTTGCCTTCAGCGACATTGCCTTTGCCCTTGTTTAAGATTCTGCCTTTGCCATTCACTTCGAGGGCCGCGCTTGACCGTCCTGCTAAGATAAATAAACCAATCGTAAAGTAAACACAAACTTTTCCGTTCAAAGCCCACAGTATTGCGTTCTAAGTTCAGAACATATTGCGTTCCGATTTTCAATCAAATTGCATCGGTCAGCATAATTTCATTTCACAACGAGATGCGACAGTTTCAGCATAAGCTGAAAGCTTAAGAAAAGGAAAGCTTCTGGCCGATGTTCATTGGATAATTTTTTAGAATTAAGAGCCAGTCCTATTTTATCCGAGACCGCGATCGGTTCACAGTTTATAAAAAGTGTCTTGTATTATTTGAGTTTTAAGAATAAAGGTTTATCACCCGAGTCTTAAAAATAAAAATATAAATTTTTTTAAATCATCTACTAACGACGAATTTAATTGGCGCCCAACGTGGGGCCGCGTTAAACAAAAAGTTCCAAAAATTATTTAATGAAAAATAAGTTAAATATAAACGGAGCTCGCGCGGCCAACAACTCAACATTTCTAGTGGAGAAATTAAAAAATCCACCAAACATCACAACAAAGTGACAGTGGTCGTTAACAATAATTAAATGGAAATTAAAAAATGAAATAATCCATTTAAAGGTGAACTTTAAAAAAAAGGTGGACCAAAATCTTAAATAAAAAAAATACAAGAACACAAAATAAAGCAAAACCAGAAACGCACTAAACAAAAACAGTTAAACAAACCAGCTCTTACAACAACAACAACAAAATCACAACTCGCTGAAACCGCAAAAATTAAAAAAGGAAGGAAGGGCATTCTATTGCCAATAATTTCTACTGAATCCAGGAAGGAAGATCAACCCACAACCTCACAGAAGGAAGACCCCATCGGGACAGTCTCGTAAGAAATTAATATTCAATAAAAAAAAAAATTAAAAATTATAATCTAAGATCAGGGAATTTAAAAAAAAAATAATACAAGATTTAAACATTGACAGAAAGTAAGATAAATTCACGATTTAATAAAAAATATTGAGAAACAATCTGGAAGATTTAATAAATAGCTTTGGTGAAATAAATCTAACCATGGCAACCGGAGGTTCAGCACCAAATTTTTCTGCAGGTAGTATAGCCACAGCAGGCGGCTTAACAGTGGAATTAATAAATAGATTGATAAATGTTCAATTAAATGAAGTGAGCAGGAAAATAGAAGGTTTAGAAGGAAAGTTAGCCACAGATGCAAACACTGTGGAGGATTATAAAATACAAATAATCGACCCAACTATAAAGTGCGATACAACACTTGAAGTGGTAAAATCTTTACCAAAATTCACGGGGGAACCAACACAATATGTAGGTTGGAGGGAAGCCGCAGAAACTGTAATGAGTCTCTATAAAATTCAATACTTTATCGCCTTAACAATTTTACGAAATAAAATTTTGGGAGCTGCCCATGATGCTCTTACCAATCATGGCACCGTTTTAAACTTTCGAGCAATCTTATCTAGATTGGACTTTATATATAGCGATAAACGACCAATACATATTCTCGAGTATGAACTAAGTATCCTCAGGCAGGGACGAATGACAGTTACAGAATACTATAATGAAGTCAATAAAAAATGACACTACTAATAAACAAAACCATAATGACATACGGGAAGGACAGCGTAATTGCCAAAGAAACAAACAAAACAATAAGGAGCAATGCTTTACGAATTTTTATATCTGGGCTAAATGGATCTATCTCAGAAACTCTTTTCTCATGAAATCCCCCAGATTTACCCAATGCTTTGGCAAAGGTCCAAGAACTAGAATCAAACAATTTCAGTGCTCAATTTGCAAACAGGTTTAATGGATTTAAAAATGAAAATAAATATCAGGGAAACAACTTACGATTTGATCAAAAAAGGCAGAACAATAATACTAATAAAACGGGAAATTATTGGAGTAATAACCAGAATTATAATTGGCCACAAAAGGGAAATTTTTGGCAAAACGGTAATCATAATAATAATCAAAAGAAGGAAAAATGAGTTATCAATATACAAAAAGGTAACTACAGTTCATGGGTATTCAATTATTAGGTATTACCATATTATAAATATATTTGAAACAAGACAATTATTTTATGAAATCGAAGGATTAGAATCTGATCTGCTAATTGGATTTAATTTATTAAGAAAAATTGGAGCTATAATAAATATAGAAAAGGGAGTTTTGGAATATAAAGGGAAAACAAAAAAGTTAAAATATTATTATAATGAGGAAAAAAATGAAATAAGTTTAATTGAAGAAAACAATATTCTCCCGTTAAAAGAATTTATTATAAAAAAATATTTTGATGAAAAAAATAGCGAAAACACAGATTCATTATTTGTGGAAAATAGTGAAAAAAGCTTGGGAATTCAAAATCCTGAGAGTGCCGACGAAGTAAATAGCGTCAATAAAAATACAAATATCTTGGGAATTCCAAATCCTGAGAGTGCCGACGAAGTAAATACCGTCAATAAAAATACAAATATCTTGGGAATTCAAAATCCTGAGAGTGCCGACGAAGTAATTACCGTTAAAAATCAAATAAATAAAAATCGTTTGAAATATAAAAATTTCAAGCCCGCCGTCGTTGAGTTATCCGACAAACAACAGATAAACAACATAGGTACTGATCAATTAGACGGACTAAAGGAAAAAATAGTTCTCTATATTGAAAAAGAGCATTCAAAGAAAAATATGCAAATTCCTTTTAGAACAGACATAAAGGGGGAAATAAATCTTATTCACAACAGGCCAATATACGGGAAGCAATATCCGTACGCTTTTTCTGTCACCGACTTCGTGAACAGCGAAATCAGTAGAATGTTAGCAGAGGAAATTATAAGGCCTAGTCGAAGCCCTTATAATTCACCAGTTCTGTTGTACCAAAGAAAGGAGAAAATCAAGACAGAAGCCGTAAATTAAGACTCGTCATTGACTATAAAAAATTAAATGAAAATACCATACCTACCAGGTGGAAAAGCAAGATATTTTTCAACAATAGATTTAGAATCAGGTTTTCATCAGATGAAAGAATCTGATGTAGAAAAAACATCCTTTTCAATAAATAATGGAAAATACGAATTTTTAAGAATGCCATTCGGACTAACCAATGCACCAAGAATTTTTCAGAGAGCAATGGACGACATCTTAAGAGAACAAATAGGGAAAACATGTCATGTCTACATGGACGACATTATAATGTTCTCAAACTCGATTGAACAACATTCTAAAGACTTATAAAAAATTATAAATATATTATTAAAGGCAAACATGAAAATCTCTTTAGAAAAATCAAAGTTTTTTAAACGCGAAACCAGTTTTCTAGGATACATCGTATCTTATAACGTCATCAAGACAGACCCAGAAAAAATTGACACCATAATTAAATATCCGCTTCCAAAAAATATTCGGGAACTAAGAAGTTTCTTAGGCCTTACGGGCTATTATAGAAAATTTGCTTTAAATTACGCCTCTATAGCCAAACCTCTAACAAAATATCTTGGAGGTCATAATGGCAAAATTTCAAAAAGAATGTCAACAAAAATGTTAATTCAGCTGGATGACCCAGCTATTAAAGCTTTTAACGAGCTGAAAGAAAATCTCATTGCTCAAGTAAAATTAGTTCAACCGGATTATAATAAAAAATTTACCCTGACCACCGACGCTTCGGACGTCGCAATTGGTGCAGTATTATCTCAAGAAGGTAAACCAATTACTTTTATTTCAAAAACCTTGACTAAAACGGAACAAGTTTATGCAACTAATAAAAAGGAACTTTTAGCCATAGTATGGGCTCTTAAAAATCTAAGAAACTACTTATATGGAGTGATTGGAATTGAAATCCAAACCGATCATCAACCATTATCTTTCGCAATCTCTGATAAAAATCCTAATATTGAAATGAAACGCTGGTACTCCTTCATAGAAAGTTTCACTCCTAAAGTCATTTATAAGCCAGGTACAACTAATGTAGTTGCAGACGCCTAATCAAGAATTCAGATCAACAACTTAACTGACAGTAACGAATCGGTCTCAGATCAAAACACTCAGCATTCAGCAGAGAGTAGATTTGAGAATGTTATACAAGAAACCCGTAAACCCTTAAACCAGTTTAAGCTACAATTGCTATTAGCAACAAGGAGGTATACAATACATGAGTCGATTAATATATTCGAAAATACCAGACATACACCAGCAGCAGATGGCCGGACGCTTACGAGATACGCGGCGAATTCGCGTAGTAACGGCGCGGCGATTAGACAGTTTGGAGACTTGGATGGAGAACGAGAGAGTTTGGAGACTTGGATGGAGAACGAGAGAGTTTGGAGACCAAGGATGGAGAGCGAGAGAGTTTGGAGACCAAGCATGGAGAACGAGAGAGAATGGAGACTTCGCGGGCAAGGCAAGAGTGCCGTGTGCAAAAACAGGATAACGGAACTCCACCGGACTGTGGACTCTCCCGTGAACTTTGGACCGGGAGAGGAAGTGCCACATCTCGGCAGTGGAGCGGCACACAGGCGTGCCACAAGCGGCACGGGAATCAGCGGAATGGCAGCAGTGGGCGGAGCATCGATTGGAAGCGGTACGTGAAGGACAAGTATGTCAACCAGGAGTCACGGACTTTGGACCCAGAGTGGAGAGATCCATCGGGCCGTGCGCAAAAAGGGAAATAACGGTTCCCGGAGGCCCTATATAAGGCCGCAGAGCGCTGGCAGCTGGATCAGTCGATCACGAGGAGTCAAACCTTCAAGATTAGTTAAAGTACCAAGTAAACAGTCAGTCAAGCAAATAATCTACGAGGGAGCTACCACCAAGCGAGTCGTCGGAAGCAGCGCCGTGGGAAGCACACAAGGAGCAAGATCGCCACGTCGAGACGTTCGGGATTAGGACATCAAGAATCTCCGAATTGAGACACAGGTGGCTGAGTTCTGGAAGGCATCACGCGGCTTAGTCAAGGCGTTTGTTTTCTAACTTTGTCACGACCACACCCTGGCGAGTCGCCCGGCGGGTCTGTCAGAGACAAGCAAAAGAGTCCTACGACGAAGAGCCGTCAGCTTGGGGAGGAAAGTTGCCTGCGACCCAGCGTACCTTGCCCGACCAAGCAGGACCTGGCGTGACGGACGAGCGGTAGATCGATTTGCGGTTTTAAGAGGCGGCAGCCTGGAGAGCCCTGCGATTACCGGCGAAGTTCCCGAGCAGCGACCGCCAAGCTCCCCGAGCGCCAGAACGACGAGATACTGGTCAGAAGACAGCGCAGAGGACATCGACAGCGACGCCAGCAGTCATTTCCGGCAGCCAAGTTACCATCGCCGCGCGGAGCTCATTGGGGAGCGCAGGAGCGTCGCGGACGTCACGCATTAGGGTAAAGCCGGGTGGAACGATCGTCTGCGCTAGGCGTAAAGTGAAGTGAACAGCTAGACAGCCTCCTGGCGGCAGCCTCGACTGTCAGCGCGAACTGAGCAAGAACCTAGCGGGACCGTCCGGGACAGAGCAAGGGACAGGTATTGCCTCGAAAGGCGTCGGCCTGGAGAGCAGGGCTTGTTCACCCTAGTCTGAGAACGGTGACGCTTCCCTAAGCCCAACAAGCGACCCCGAGGCAACGCGTCGGCAAGCAAGCAGAGGCGGCCACTGCGAGCGTCCCGAGACCCAGGATCCAGAGGAAGACGAGTCAACGCGTCGAGGAGCCAGCAAGAGGAGCGCCAGCAGCCGGCGGAACCAGAGCCAAGAGATACCAAAGCTAGCCCAGCCACACACCCGCTGTACTAATACCACGAGAATAAATCCCACTGTTATCATTTGAACCCTTTGTTTCCTCACTGATCTACGGGCAATCACGTCATATAAATTTTGTGGGACGAACGCACAATCTTCTGAGCTAGCCGCACGAATCTCGTAGGGAGCAGACACACAAAATCAGTTCGTTACATCTGGCGCCCAACGTGATTATCCCAACAGTGAGAACAGCACAGTAAAAATGGGAAAGAAGTGGATTTACCGCCTCAAGAAGGAAGATTTCGCCCATGTCGCACAGAGGCTCAACGTCGCCCTGGAGGGCAGGCTAGACGACATGAGGAAGGCACTATCGGAATACTACTCCGAAACAGAGAACGATCCACAACTCGTCGACATCTGGGCCGAGCTGGAGGCGACATACTACGACAGAGCCGGCCCAAGCATTACGTTAACGAACGCTGAAGGGGACAACCTGGTGGCAAGCCTGAGCGTTGACAACATGCAGAAAGAGGCCCACAGGAGAGAATCAAGCCAAGAAAAGAAAGCAGCAGCGCTGATCCCGAGACCAAGCCAGTCGGACTATGCAAAGGTCGCTAAGCAGGTCCGCGAATGGTCGTTCAGGTTCGACGGGGCGGAAAAACCATTCGAGTTCCTGGAGCAGGTAGAATGGTCCGCCAGCACGTACGGTTTGGAGCTTGATATGATCCCTCGAGCGATGCCGGAGTTGCTAAAAGGAAGGGCCTTGAAATGGTTCATCGCCAACAATAAGCAATGGAGAACTTCCACACATATTTCCTGCCAAGAGACTTCTTCACCAGGCTGGCGGACCAGGTCCGGCAAAGGAAGCAAGGCTTCAGCGAGTCGTTCAAGGACTACATGATCGACATGCCGACGATGGTGAGGCCACTTAACTATTCTACGAAAGAAACGTTTAGGGTCATTAAAGAGAACTGCACCCCAAGCCTACGGATGTTCTTAAGAGCATACAAAGTGTCGGACCTAGACTCGCTAATGATCCTAGCCGATGAGTACGAAGAACTTGAAAAGGAACGGGAAGTCTTTGCACTGGAGAACAAGTTCTCAAAGACAAAGTCGGCGTCACCAACACAGGTGACATGCAGGAGATGCGAGGAGGTAGATAACCAGGACACACGAGGAAACGACCAATAGGCACCACCACACCAAGCCAGACGACAGCAGGCAACAGACGCACCACGCGGAGGCCATTGGACACCACCCCCACAGCAACAGAGACAGCCAAACAATACCTTGTGGAGGCCGCCAAGCAACACACAGAGGCCACAAGAGGCCACCCATATCACAGACCCGCAGGAGGCCTGTCGAAAATGCGGTGGGAACGGACACTGGGCTAGAGGATGTCGAAACCAGCGGCTGCTGTTTTGCTGGATATGCGGCAAGGTGGGTGTTAGGAGCGTCGATTGCTGCCAACGATCGGGAAATGGCCAGCGATCTCAGCCGCAGAGAGGCGAGCGGGGATCGCACAATGCCACCTCTCCAAACTAACGGGCAAGCTAATCGAGGAAGAGCAGAAGTTGTCCGCAGCTGTGATGATTGGTGGGAACAGCTACAAAGCCACAATCGACACCGGAGCAACTGCAAGCTTCGTGAGCGAAGAATTGGCGGACAATATTGCTGCTCTAGGAAAGATTACAAAGACGAGACGGCAAATTAGGTTGGCAGATGGAAGGTGCGGCGGAATTGATGCGCAGCTCGAGGTGGAGGTCAAATTCGGCAACAAACAAGTGACCACGAGCCCGGAACCCGGAGTAGTGGATCCATTAGTGTTGGGATGGAACTTCCTGAAACAAGTCGGAACCGAGATAAGGTGTGCTGGACACGAGATAATAATACCAGCCAGGAACCAACATAATGGATGGCTTGAGGAGAAGCTATCAGTAGCAGTCGTTCAACAAGTAAACGAGTTGGACGATACTACAGCGTTCCTTGAAGCAGAGCTGGCAGACTTCAGCACAATGACGGGAACATCGAATATGGCAGAACACCAGATCAAAATGAAGGATGACAAGCCACTCAAGCAGAGATACTACCCCAAGAACCCGAAAATTCAAGGGGAAATAAACGTAAAGATGGACGAGCTTCTCCAAATGGGGTTCATAGAGTATTCAAAGAGCCCATACAGCTCCCCCATCGTGATGGTGAAAAAGAAGACAGGCAAGTGGAGACTGTGTGCCGACTTCAGGCAGATCAACGCGAAGTCAGTTAAGTATGCCTACCCAATGCCTCGCATAAACTACATCCTGGACCAACTAAGGGAAGCGCAGTACATCAGCAGTTTGGACCTGAAGGATGGATACTGGCAAATCCCACTGGAAGAAAGTAGCAGGCAGTATACGGCCTTCACGGTAGAGAAGTGTTCCGAGAGAAGTGTTCCGGCGTCTAAAAGAGGCAAACCTGAGGCTGAATCCAGAAAAATGCCAGTTCTTTAAAAAGGAACTATTGTACCTGGGACATCGAGTGACAAGCGAGGGAATGGGAACAGATCCAGAAAAAGTAGCCGCCATAGCCGAACTGGAACCGCCATCGACCGTCAAAGAACTTCGGCAATATCAGTCGATCACGAGGAGTCAAACCTTCAAGATCAGTTAATGTACCAAGTAAACAGTCAGTCAAGCAAATAATCTACGAGGGAGCTACCACCAAGCGAGTCGTCGGAAGCAGCGCCGTGGGAAGCACACAAGGAGCAAGATCGCCACGTCGAGACGTTCAGGATTAGGACATCAGGAATCTCCGAATTGAGACACAGGTGGCTGAGTTCTGGAAGGCATCACGCGGCTAAATCAAGGCGTTTGTTTTCTAACTTTGTCACGACCACACTCTGGCGAGTCGCCCGGCGGGTCTGTCAGAGACAAGGAAAAGAGTCCTACGACGAAGAACCGTCAGCTTGGGGAGGAAAGTTGTCTGCGACTAAGTGTACCTTGCCCGACCAAGCAGGACCTGGCGTGACGGACGAGCGGTAGATCGATTTGTGGTTTCACGAGGCGGCAGCCTGGAGAGCCCTGCGATTACCGGCGAAGTTCCCGAGCAGTGACCGCCCAGCTCCCCGAGCGCCAGAACGACGAGATACTGGTGAGAAGACAGCGCAGAGGACATCGACAGCGACGCCAGCAGACATTTCCGGCAGCCACGTTACCATCGCCGCGCGGAGCTCATTGGGGAGCGCAGGAGCGTCGCGGACGTCACGCATTAGGGTAAAGCCGGGTGGAACGTTCGTCTGCGCTAGGCGTAAAGCGAAGTGAACCGCTAGACAGCCTCCTGGCGGCAGCCTCGACTGTCAGCGCGAACTGAGCAAAAACCTAGCGGGACCGTCCGGGACAGAGCAAGGGACAGGTATTGCCTCGAAAGGCGTCGGCCTGGAGAGCAAGGCTTGTTCACCCTAGTCTGAGAACGGTGACTCTTCCCTAAGCCCACAAGGCCGAACTCTCTGCGGGTCTAAGGCGCAACAAGCGACCCCGAGGCAACGCGTCGGCAAGCAAGCAGAGGCGGCCACTACGAGCGCCCCGAGACCCAGGATCCAGAGGAAGACGAGTCAACGCGTCGAGGAGCCAGCAAGAGGAGCGCCAGCAGCCGGCGGAACCAGAGCCAAGAGATACCAAAGCTAGCCCAGCCACACACCCGCTGTACTAATACCACGAGAATAAATCCCACTGTTACCATTTGAACCCTTTGTTTTCTCACTGATCTACGGGCAATCACGTCATACAAATTTGGTGGGACGAACGCACAATCTTCTGAGCTAGCCGCACGAATCTCGTAGCGAGCAGACACACAAAATCAGTTCGTTACATCAGATGACATAATAGTGATCGGTCGCACGCTGGAAGAACACAAAAGAAACCTGAGAGAAGTGTTCCGGCGTCTGAAAGAGGCAAACCTGAGGCTGAATCCAGAAAAATGCCAATTCTTTAAAAAGGAACTACTGTACGTGGGAAATCGAGTGACAAGCGAGGGAATAGGAACAGATCCAGAAAAAGTAGCCGCCATAGCCGAACTGGAACCGCCATCGACCGTCAAAGAACTTCGGCAATACCTAGGAGTAGCGTCGTGGTACCGCCGATTTGTACCAGATTTTTCCAGAATCGTCAAACCCCTGAATGACCTGCTGCGCAAGGGCAGTAAGTGGGAGTGGACACCATAGCACCAGATGGCGTTTGAGGAGGTTAAGGCAAGACTTGTGGCAGATCCAGTGCTAGCATGCCCGGACTTCAGTAGAACTTTCATCCTGCAAACAGACGCCAGCGACTACGGCATCGGAGCGATACTGACCCAGGACACCGAAAAGGGCGAAAGAGTAATCTCCTACTCAAGCCAAACACTGAACGGCGCGGAAAAGAACTACTCGACAACGGAGAAGGAGTGTTTGGCGATCGTCTGGGCGATCCGGAAGCTCAGGCCATATCTGAGGTTACCACTTCAAGATAGTAACCGACCACATGACCCTGAAGTGGCTCAACAGCATCGAAAGCCCTTCAGGAAGGATCGCCAGATGGGCCCTGGAGCTACAACAGTACGACTTTGAGAAAGCGTACAGAAAGGGTCAGCTAAACGTGGTGGCCGACGCATTATCAAGACAACGACTACCGGAAACGCTACGAGGTTTAAAAGAGGCATCGGCAACTACAGCTTTAGGAGGGTGCAGCTGGATCCAGGACATGGGCGAAAAGATAAAGACCCAACCGCAGAAGTACCCGGACTATGTTATTGAGGGTGAGACACTATACAGAAACATACCTCACCGAGCAGGCAGTGAAGACGTCGCGTCATGGAAGATGTGCGTCCCAAAGTCGCTACGAGAAGCAGTGTTGAGGGAGAACCACAACGCACCGTCTGCGGGACACGTAGGAAGCCGAAGGACAATTGCACGGTTGGTAGCCCGATACTACTGGCCAGGCATGCATAGAGACGCCCGAGCCCACGTACGAAAATGCGAGGTTTGCATGCGGTTTAGGCCCAATCAGATGCAGGCGGCTGGGAAGATGTTTGCCCAAGTGCCGGAGGAACCATGGGCCACGGTATGTGCAGACTTCGTTGGACCCCTACCAAGATCTAAGCACGGGAACCAAATGCTGCTGGTCATGATAGACAGGTTTTCGAAATGGACGGAACTGGTGCCCCTACGCAGTGCGACAGCAGAGTCGCTCAAGAAGGCGTTTAGGGAGCGCATAATCGCAAGGTACGGGGTCCCGACGGTGGTCATAACGGACAATGGAGTACAGTTTGCAAGCCGCATATTTAAAAATTTCCTGGCTGAGATGGGTATCAGTCAACAATTCACCGCGCCATACACACCACAAGAGAATCCGACCGAACGAGCAAACAGAACGGTCAAGACCATGATTGCGCAGTTCGCAGGGCAGGACCAGAGAAACTGGGACGAGAAGTGGCCGGAGATTATGCTAGCAGTGAACACGAGCACATCGGAATCCACCGGCCATACACCGGCGTTTCTTACCCAGGGAAGGGAACCACGTCTACCCAGCAGCCTATATGATAAGGAAACCCTAGGCACTGGACGAGCTACGGAGACCCCTGAGGAAAATGCCAACAAACTAAGAGAGGTATTTGAGATCGTGCGGCGAAATATGGAAAGGCGTCCCAGGACCAAGCCAGACACTACAATCTGAGAAGGAGGCAATGGTCACCAGCGGTGGGCGACATAGTGTGGGCCAAGGAACATCACCTGTCCAAAGCGGCCGAAGGATTCGCTGCAAAACTAGCCCCGAGGTACGATGGCCCTTACCAGGTTGTAGATTTCGTCACTCCAGTGATCTGCAAAATTCGCCACACACAGTCGAAGAAAGAAAAGACAGTTCACGTTGGCGAGCTCAAGCAACAATTAAACGAGCAGACAGCAGAAACGTCAGATGCCTAACAACAGGTACGAGGCGACAGGATTAGGCGTCAGGCTGAAGCGAGAGTCATCCATAAGCCACACGGAAAGGGCAGTCAGGATAGCACAAGGACGGGTAACATATAGGGATCCAACCGCAAGGCAGCAGGATTCAGCGTCGGGCAGTTGCCAGAGTCATCCGCGATCACGCCAGGCGGAGGGGACACTTACAAAACGGCACAAGGATACGGGTAACATATAGGGATACAACCGCAAGGCAGCAGGATTCAGCGTCGGGCAGTTGCCAGACTCATCCGCAATTACGCCAGGCGGAAGGGACATTTACAGAACATCACAAGGATACGGGTAACATATAGTGAGCCGCCCGCAATGGCAACAGGATTCAGCGTCGGGCAGTTGCCAGAGTCATCCGTGGTTAGGCCAGGCGGGAAGGACACGGACAAGGTCGACAACAACAGTAGCGAAAGCATATCACGTCAACAAGGATACCCTAACAATACCTCTAAGAGTTCCCAAAGGACACCCGAAGGATACCCTAGGGATAGCCCAACGATACCCCAAAAATACCCAAGGATACCCAAGGATACCCCAATAGTACCCGAAGGACACCCGAAGGATACCCTAGGGATAGCCCAACGATACCCCAAGGATACCCAAGGATACCCAAGGATACCCCAGTAGTACCCAAGGGACACCCGAAGGATACCCTAGGGATAGCCCAATGATACCCCAAGGATACCCAAGGATACCCCAATAGTACTCAAAAGACACCTCAAGGATACCCCAATAATGCCCCAAGGATACCAAGGATACCAACCAGGAACGCAACGAAGCAAGGTGTAGGCCCAAGGACAACTTCCAAGGATACTCACCAAGGGTGATCAAGGTAGGGTCTCAAGTATGTTGGTTACGGAACCGGGAGGTACAACGAACCGCAGCATTTAGATCGCCACGGTGATCTGAGGGAGTACAACTTGTGGTTTACGAAGAAAGGAGAAGACGGTACAGCAAAGAGAGCTGTACCGTAAGAGAGCGAGCACCCCAAAGAAAGGACATAACGGTATCGGGCAAAAGGAAGGCGCGCAACCGAGGTTTCATGTATGGGGAGCCTGGCGACGGTCGAACACTACAATTCAGAACACCAAGATGAGCATACGCGTCACCAGAGCCGAAGCACGCAGGAGGATGGCGGCCCTCCAGGAACCTCGCCCGGGGCAAGGATGGATGGAGACCCGGCCTACCGGAGCTCCGCGGCGGGCCCTGGAGCGGTCCCGAGACGAGGACTCCGCACCAGAACCCGCGGTGAGCTCCGACAGCGACGTGGAGGTGGTCGGCGATCCCGCCGTCTAGGAGAGAGAGTGGCGACTCCGGAAGGCGGCGGCGGGCGGTCGGATACCGCGCGGGACGACGGAAGTCGGAGGAGGAGCGGAACTCCCGAGGAGCCACTCGGAGGAGGTCTGTCGGGCCACCGAGGAGACTCGGAAACGGTTCCGAGACCGGGAGCCGTCGGACGTGGAGCAGCAGCGGTCGACGGAGGAGGAGGCGAGATGGCAGACGCGGCGGCGGCAGGACCACGAGGCGGCGGCGGCGCGATGGCATGCCCGCTTGCGAGAGGCGGAGGAAGAGGAGCGACGGCTGTGGGAGGCACCGGTGGAGGATTCGTGGGAGGTGCCACTCACCCCCAGATACGCGGCCGAGGAGCCCAGCCCGAGGAGCGAGGATGGGGACGAGCCATGCGCGCCATCCCCTCCGCGGTGGTTGCCAGAGGTACCACCCACTCCCCGCTACGAGGGGGAGTGGCTCACAGACGACGCTCGAGACGGAGGAGCACCGTTTGCCACGCCGCCGTGGAGGCCGGCCCGGCCACCCACGCCGCGATACATGGAGCCACAGCGACCGGAGGAGCAGACGCCAAGCGAGGTGTCGACCGCGCAGCCGATGCCACAACCGCAGAAGGAGGAAGTCCACCAGGCACGAGCGGAGGAGCCGTCGGTGGTGCGGACGGAGGTGCCGGCCGCGCACGTGAGCACACGGGCGTTCGTGGCCGAGGGCGTACGGTGGCGGCAGCAGACGCTGATATGGACGTAACCCGAGAGGCCCGCGAGGCCCAAGACAGGGCCGACGAAGGAGGAGCCCAGGATATGGGAGGAGGGGGTACCCAAGGTGAACCCTCGGGACTCCCGGACGAGAAGCCGACAGGATGCGTGGGTTCCGCCGACACCAAGCACGGGCCCGCCAACACCGGCGACGACGGGGCGGAGTCGCTGGAGAAGGGACCGTGGGTGTGGCCCGAGCCACCGGCCACCCAAAGACCTCCGTTGCAGCGTCAAGCTTCGACGCCCGGATCGACGCGCCCGCGGCCGCAGTTCATGCGGCAAGTTTCGGCCCCGGAAGAAGGCGGTTGGCGCGAGGTCGCCAGGAGCGAGTGGCCGGAGGGAATTGAGGAGGCACTCGCGGTCGCGACGGCACGGCGGAAGGGCGGCAGGCGTTGCGTCCTGGTCTGCGAAGGCGGAAGGAGGTACCGGGTGAGGCTCGGAGTCGCGGGCATCGGGGTGTTCACTCAATAAATAAACGGAAAAAAAATAAAAAATAAAAACAACACAAGGGTTTCCCAAGCAACAAGAGAAGGGGGTACGGGGCCAAGAATTTGTTTGGGGGTGGCTGGAAGAAGAACGGGGCATGCATGGGCCACTCCAGCAACCTGTAAGTCAAATGGTCTTAGTATAGGAAAAAGAAATGAACGTAAATTACTTACCTGCTGTCCCGGTTGCAATGTGAATGCGAAGTTCTCTCCGCACCCGCTCTCGAGAGCTGCCAATATGGAGTCCGATGCAACCGATAGAGGACAAGTGAAGGGCGAGAGAGGACGAAAGGATAGAGAAGGATAAGATGAGAAGGAGTAAGAAGTATGCAAAAGGAACTTACCTATGAAAAATTGCAAAATCACCACGAGCCAGGGAAGGGGGCGCCTCGATAGGCGATCGATTGGCACTGGACGATAGTGCGATCGATGGGCACACGAAAATGGAAATATCGGCCAAGGTGGAAATATCGCAACAAGCAGGTGGCAACGCCGCACCGTCGGTATCGATATGCGAATAAACATCTATCACGCACGAATGGTGTGACCAGGCGGAGGAACCAATAAAAGGAGTAGAACGCAGCAATGAGCAGCGAGCTGGGGATCGATAGCCCATGAGTATCGATGTCCCATTGGAAACACGGGAAACATCGGAGCGGGAGATTTAAAGTTGCTACGAGGAGGATGATCAGCGCTGTAGAAACTCAAGGGAGTTAAGAGCGTCGAGGGAGCATCGAGGGAGCAACGAGGGAGCGCCGCGGGAATCACAAGGACTAGAAGGCTAGGACATGCAAGGAAACGCCGGAGAGTAGAAACAAGTTTCAAATGTTTCCCGAAGTAAGGGGGGAATGTGAGGAGTTGAATAACTCCCCACAAATAGAACCAGCAGCAGGTGGCCGGCCGCTTACCAGATACGCGGCGAATTCGCGTAGTAACGGCGCGGCGATTAGACAGTTTGGAGACTTGGATGGAGAACGAGAGAGTTTGGAGACCAAGGATGGAGAGCGAGAGAGTTTGGAGACCAAGCATGGAGAACGACAGAGAATGGAGACTTCGCGGGTAAGGCAAGAGTGCCGTGTGCAAAAACAGGATAACGGAACTCCACCGGACTTTGGACTCTCCCGTGAACTTTGGACCGGGAGAGGAAGTGCCACATCTCGGCAGTGGAACGGCACACAGGCGTGCCACAAGCAACACGGGAATCAGCAGAATGGCAGCAGTGGGCGGAGCATCGATTGGAAGCGGTACGTGAAGGACAAGTGGGTCAACCAGGGGTCACGGACTTTGTACCCAGAGTGGAGAGATCCAGCGGGCCGTGCGCAAAAGGGAAATAACGGTTCCCGGAGGCCCTATATAAGGCCGCAGAGCGCTGGCAGCTGGATCAGTCGATCACGAGGAGTCAAACCTTCAAGATCAGTTAAAGTACCAAGTAAACAGTCAGTCAAGCAAATAATCTACGAGGGAGCTACCACCAAGAGAGTCGTCGGAAGCAGCGCCGTGGGAAGCACACAAGGAGCAAGATCGCCACGTCGAGACGTTCGGGATTAGGACATCAGGAATCTCCGAATTGAGACACAGGTGGCTGAGTTCTGGAAGGCATCACGCGGCTAAGTCAAGGCGTTTGTTTTCTAACTTTGTCACGACCACACCCTGGCGAGTCGCCCGGCGGGTCTGTCAGAGACAAGCAAAAGAGTCCTACGACGAAGAGCCGTCAGCTTGGGGAGGAAAGTTGCCTGCGACCCAGCGTACCTTGCCCGACCAAGCAGGACCTGGCGTGACGGACGAGCGGTAGAACGATTTGCGGTTTCAAGAGGCGGCAGCCTGGAGAGCCCTGCGATTACCGGCGAAGTTCCCGAGCAGCGACCGCCCAGCTCCCCGAGCGCCAGAACGACGAGATACTGGTCAGAAGACAGCGCAGAGGACATCGACAGCGACGCCAGCAGACATTTTCGGCAGCCACGTTACCATCGCCGCGCGGAGCTCATTGGGGAGCGCAGGAGCGTCGCGGACGTCACGCATTAGGGTAAAGCCGGGTGGAATGTTCGTCTGCGCTAGGCGTAAAGCGAAGTGAACCGCTAGACAGCCTCCTGGCGGCAGCCTCGACTGTCAGCGCGAACTGAGCAAGAACCTAGCGGGACCGTCCGGGACAGAGCAAGGGACAGGCATTGCCTTGAAAGGCGTCGGCCTGGAGAGCAAGGCTTGTTCACCCTAGTCTGAGAACGGTGACGCTTCCCTAAGTCCACAAGGCCGAACTCTCTGCGGGTCTAAGGCGCAACAAGCGACCCCGAGGCAACGCATCGGCAAGCAAGCAGAGGCGGCCACTACGAGCGCCCCGAGACCCAGGATCCAGAGGAAGACGAGTCAACGCGTCGAGGAGCCAGCAAGAGGAGCGCCAGCAGCCGGCGGAACCAGAGCCAAGAGATACCAAAGCTATCCCAGCCACACACCCGCTGTACTAATACCACGAGAATAAATCCCACTGTTACCATTTGAACCCTATGTTTTCTCACTGATCTACGGGCAATCACGTCATACAAATTTGGTGGGACGAACGCACAATCTTCTGAGCTAGCCGCACGAATCTCGTAGCGAGCAGACACACAAAATCAGTTCGTTACATCAGATGACATAATAGTGATCGGTCGCACGCTGGAAGAACACAAAAGAAACCTGAGAGAAGTGTTCCGGCGTCTAAAAGAGGCAAACCTGAGGCTGAATCCAGAAAAATGCCAATTCTTTAAAAAGGAACTACTGTACCTGGGAAATCGTGTGACAAGCGAGGGAATAGGAACAGATCCAGAAAAAGTAGCCGCCAAAGCCGAACTGGAACCGCCATCGACCGTCAAAGAACTTCGGCAATACCTAGGAGTAGCGTCGTGGTACCGCCGATTTGTACCAGATTTTTCCAGAATCGTCAAACCCCTGAATGACCTGCTGCGCAAAGGCAGTAAGTGGGAGTGGACACCAGAGCACCAGATGGCGTTTGAGGAGGTTAAGGCAAGACTCGTGGCAGATCCAGTGCTAGCATGCCCGGACTTCAGTAGAACTTTCATCCTGCAAACAGACGCCAGCGACTACGGCATCGGAGCGATACTGACCCAGGACACCGAAAAGGGCGAAAGAGTAATCTTCTACTCAAGCCGAACACTGAACGGCGCGGAAAAGAACTACTCGAGAACGGAGAAGGAGTGTTTGGCGATCGTCTGGGCGATCCGGAAGCTCAGGCCATATCTGGAAGGTTACCACTTCAAGATAGTAACCGACCACATGACCCTGAAGTGGCTCAACAGCATCGAAAGCCCTTCAGGAAGGATCGCCAGATGGGCCCTGGAGCTACAACAGTACGACTTTGAGATAGCGTACAGAAAGGGTCAGCTAAACGTGGTGCCCGACGCATTAGCAAGACAACCACTACCGGAAACGCTACGAGGTTTAAAAGAGGCATCGGCAACTACAGCTTTAGGAGGGTGCAGCTGGATCCAGGACATGGGCGAAAAGATAAAGACCCAACCGCAGAAGTACCCGGACTATGTTATTGAGGGTGAGACACTATACAGAAACATACCTCACCGAGCAGGCAGTGAAGACGTCGCGTCATGGAAGATGTGCGTCCCAAAGTCGCTACGAGAAGCAGTGTTGAGGGAGAACCACAACGCACCGTCTGCGGGACACGTAGGAAGCCGAAGGACAATTGCACGGCTGGCAGCCCGATACTACTGGCCAGGCATGCATAGAGACGCCCGAGCCCACGTACGAAAATGCGAGATTTGCATGCGGTTTAAGCCCAATCAGATGCAGGCGGCCGGGAAGATGTTTACCCAAGTGCCGGAGGAACCATGGGCCACGGTATGTGCAGACTTCGTTGGACTCCTACCAAGATCTAAGCACGGAAACCAAATGCTGCTGGTCATGATAGACAGGTTTTCGAAATGGACGGAACTGGTGCCCCTACGCAGTGCGACAGCAGAGTCGCTCAAGAAGGCGTTTAGGGAGCGCATAATCGCAAGGTACGGGGTCCCGACGGTGGTCATAACGGACAATGGAGTACAGTTTGCAAGCCGCATATTAAAAAATTTCCTGGCTGAGATGGGTATCAGTCAACAATTCACCGCGCCATACACACCACAAGAGAATCCGACCGAACGAGCAAACAGAACGGTCAAGACCATGATTGCGCAGTTCGCAGGGCAGGACCAGAGAAACTGGGACGAGAAGTGGCCGGAGATTATGCTAGTAGTGAACATCGAATCCACCGGCCATACACCGGCGTTTCTTACCCAGGGAAGGGAACCACGTCTACCCAGCAGCCTATATGATAAGGAAACCCTAGGCACTGGACGAGCTACGGAGACCCCTGAGGAAAATGCCAACAAACTAAGAGAGGTATTTGAGATCGTGCGGCGAAATATGGAAAGGCGTCCCAGGACCAAGCCAGACACTACAATCTGAGAAGGAGGCAATGGTCACCAGCGGTGGGCGACATAGTGTGGGCCAAGGAACATCACCTGTCCAAAGCGGCCGAAGGATTCGCTGCAAAACTAGCCCCGAGGTACGATGGCCCTTACCAGGTTGTAGATTTCGTCACTCCAGTGATCTGCAAAATTCGCCACACACAGTCGAAGAAAGAAAAGACAGTTCACGTTGGCGAGCTCAAGCAACAATTAAACGAGCAGACAGCAGAAACGTCAGATGCCTAACAACAGGTACGAGGCGACAGGATTAGGCGTCAGGCTGAAGCGAGAGTCATCCATAAGCCACACGGAAAGGGCAGTCAGGATAGCACAAGGACGGGTAACATATAGGGATCCAACCGCAAGGCAGCAGGATTCAGCGTCGGGCAGTTGCCAGAGTCATCCGCGATCACGCCAGGCGGAGGGGACACTTACAAAACGGCACAAGGATACGGGTAACATATAGGGATACAACCGCAAGGCAGCAGGATTCAGCGTCGGGCAGTTGCCAGACTCATCCGCAATTACGCCAGGCGGAAGGGACATTTACAGAACATCACAAGGATACGGGTAACATATAGTGAGCCGCCCGCAATGGCAACAGGATTCAGCGTCGGGCAGTTGCCAGAGTCATCCGTGGTTAGGCCAGGCGGGAAGGACACGGACAAGGTCGACAACAACAGTAGCGAAAGCATATCACGTCAACAAGGATACCCTAACAATACCTCTAAGAGTTCCCAAAGGACACCCGAAGGATACCCTAGGGATAGCCCAACGATACCCCAAAAATACCCAAGGATACCCAAGGATACCCCAATAGTACCCGAAGGACACCCGAAGGATACCCTAGGGATAGCCCAACGATACCCCAAGGATACCCAAGGATACCCAAGGATACCCCAATAGTACCCAAGGGACACCCGAAGGATACCCTAGGGATAGCCCAATGATACCCCAAGGATACCCAAGGATACCCCAATAGTACTCAATAGACACCTCAAGGATACCCCAATAATGCCCCAAGGACACCAAGGATACCAACCAGAAACGCCCCGAAGCAAGGTGTAAGCCCAAGGACAACTTCCAAGGATACTCACCAAGGGTGATCAAGGTAGGGTCTTAAGTATTTTGGTTACGGAACCGGGAGGTACAACGAACCGCAGCATCCAGAGTGCCACGGTGATCTGAGGGAGTACAACTTGTGGTTTACGAAGAAAGAGGGAAGACGGTACAGCAAAGAGAGCTGTACCGTAAGAGAGCGAGCGCCCCAAAGAAAGGACATAACGGTATCGGGCAAAAGGAAGGCGCGCAACCGAGGTTTCATGTATGGGGAGCCTGGCGACGGTCGAGCACTACAATTCAGAACACCAAGATGAGCACACGCGTCACCAGAGCCGAAGCACGCAGGAGGATGGCGGCCCTCCAGGAACCTCGCCCGGTGCAAGGATGGTCGGAGACCCGGCCTACCCGAGCTCCGCGGCGGGCCCTGGAGCGGACCGGAGACGAGGACTCCGCACCAGAACCCGCGGTGAGCTCCGACAGCGACGTGGAGGTGGTCGGCGATCCCGCCGTCGAGGAGAGAGTGGCGACTCCGGAAGGCGGCGGCGGGCGGTCGGATACCGCGCGGGACGACGGACGTCGGAGGAGCGGAACTCCCGAGGAGCCACTCGGAGGAGGTCTGTCGGGCCACCGAGGAGACTCGGAAACGGTTCCGAGACCGGGAGCCGTCGGACGTGGAGCAGCAGCGGTCGACGGAGGAGGAGGCGAGATGGCAGACGCGGCGGCGGCAGGACCACGAGGCGGCGGCGGCGCGATGGCATGCCCGCTTGCGAGAGGCGGAGGAAGAGGAGCGACGGCTGTGGGAGGCACCGGTGGAGGATTCGTGGGAGGTGCCACTCACCCCCAGATACGCGGCCGAGGAGCCCAGCCCGAGGAGCGAGGATGGGGACGAGCCATGCGCGCCATCCCCTCCGCGGTGGTTGCCAGAGGTACCACCCACTCCCCGCTACGAGGGGGAGTGGCTCACAGACGACGCTCGAGACGGAGGAGCACCGTTGGCCACGCCGCCGTGGAGGCCGGCCCGGCCACCCACGCCGCGATACATGGAGCCACAGCGACCGGAGGAGCACACGCCAAGCGAGGTGTCGACCGCGCAGCCGATGCCACAACCGCAGAAGGAGGAAGTCCACCAGGCACGGGCGGAGGAGCCGTCGGTGGTGCGGACGGAGGTGCCGGCCGCGCACGTGAGCACACGGGCGTTCGTGGCCGAGGGCGTACGGTGGCGGCAGCAGACGCTGATATGGACGTGGCCCGAGAGGCCCGCGACAGGACCGACGAAGGAGGAGCCCAGGATATGGGAGGAGGGGGTACCCAAGGTGAACCCTCGGGACCCCCGGACGAGAATCCGACAGGATGCGTGGGTTCCGCCGACACCAAGCACGGGCCCGCCAACACCGGCGACGACGGCAGCGACGGGGGAGGCGGAGTCGCTGGAGAAGGGACCGTGGGTGTGGCCCGAGCCACCGGCCACCCAAAGACCTCCGTTGCAGCGTCAAGCTTCGACGCCCGGATCGACGCGCCCGCGGCCGCAGTTCATGCGGCAAGATTCGGCCCCGGAAGAAGGCGGTTGGCGCGAGGTCGCCAGGAGCGAGTGGCCGGAGGGAATTGAGGAGGCACTCGCGGTCGCGACGGCACGGCGGAAGGGCGGCAGGCGTTGCGTCCTGGTCTGCGAAGGCGGAAGGAGGTACCGGGTGAGGCTCGGAGTCGCGGGCATCCGGGTGTTCACTCAATAAATAAACGGAAAAAAAAATAAAAATAAACACAACACAAGGGTTTCCCAAGCAACAAGAGAAGGGGGTACGGGGCCAAGAGTTTGATTGGGGGTGGCTGGAAGAAGAACGGGGCATGCATGGGCCACTCCAGCAACCTGTAAGTCAAATGGTCTTAGTATAGGAAGAAGAAATGAACGTAAATTACTTACCTGCTGTCCCGGTTGCAAAGTGAATGCGAAGTTCTCTCCGCACCCGCTCTCGAGAGCTGCCAATATGGAGTCCGATGCAACCGATAGAGGACGAGTGAAGGGCGAGAGAGGACGAAAGGAAAGAGAAGGATAAGATGAGAAGGAGTAAAAAGTATGCAAAAGGAACTTACCTATGAAAAATTGCAAAATCACCACGAGCCAGGGAAGGGGGCGCCTCGATAGGCGATCGATTGGCACTGGACGATAGTGCGATCGATGGGCACACGAAAATGGAAATATCGGCCAAGGTGGAAATATCGCAACAAGCAGGTGGCAACGCCGCACCGTCGGTATCGATATGCGAATAAACATCGATCACGCACGAATGGTGTGACCAGGCGGAGGAACCAATAAAAGGAGTAGAACGCAGCAATGAGCAGCGAGCTGAGGATCGATAGCCCATAAGTATCGATGTCCCATTGGAAACACGGGAAACATCGGAGCGGGAGATTTAAAGTTGCTACGAGGGGGATGATCAGCGCTGTAGAAACTCAAGGGAGTTAAGAGCGTCGAGGGAGCATCGAGGGAGCAACGAGGGAGCGCCGCGGGAATCACAAGGACTAGAAGGCTAGGACATGCAAGGAAACGCCGGAGAGTAGAAACAAGTTTCAAATGTTTCCCGAAGTAAGGGGGGAATGTGAGGAGTTGAATAACTCCCCACAAATAGAACCAGCAGCAGATGGCCGGCCGCTTACCAGATACGCGGCGAATTCGCGTAGTAACGGCGCGGCGATTAGACAGTTTGGAGACTTGGATGGAGAACGAGAGAGTTTGGAGACCAAGGATGGAGAGCGAGAGAGTTTGGAGACCAAGCATGGAGAACGAGAGAGAATGGAGACTTCGCGGGCAAGGCAAGAGTGCCGTGTGCAAAAACAGGATAACGGAACTCCACCGGACTTTGGACTCTCCCGTGAACTTTGGACCGGGAGAGGAAGTGCCACATCTCGGCAGTGGAACGGCACACAGGCGTGCCACAAGCAACACGGGAATCAGCAGAATGGCAGCAGTGGGCGGAGCATCGATTGGAAGCGGTACGTGAAGGACAAGTGGGTCAACCAGGGGTCACGGACTTTGTACCCAGAGTGGAGAGATCCAGCGGGCCGTGCGCAAAAGGGAAATAACGGTTCCCGGAGGCCCTATATAAGGCCGCAGAGCGCTGGCAGCTGGATCAGTCGATCACGAGGAGTCAAACCTTCAAGATCAGTTAAAGTACCAAGTAAACAGTCAGTCAAGCAAATAATCTACGAGGGAGCTACCACCAAGAGAGTCGTCGGAAGCAGCGCCGTGGGAAGCACACAAGGAGCAAGATCGCCACGTCGAGACGTTCGGGATTAGGACATCAGGAATCTCCGAATTGAGACACAGGTGGCTGAGTTCTGGAAGGCATCACGCGGCTAAGTCAAGGCGTTTGTTTTCTAACTTTGTCACGACCACACCCTGGCGAGTCGCCCGGCGGGTCTGTCAGAGACAAGCAAAAGAGTCCTACGACGAAGAGCCGTCAGCTTGGGGAGGAAAGTTGCCTGCGACCCAGCGTACCTAGCCCGACCAAGCAGGACCTGGCGTGACGGACGAGCGGTAGATCGATTTGCGGTTTCAAGAGGCGGCAGCCTGGAGAGCCCTGCGATTACCGGCGAAGTTCCCGAGCAGTGACCGCTCAGCTCCCCGAGCGCCAGAACGACGAGATACTGGTGAGAAGACAGCGCAGAGGACATCGACAGCGACGCCAGCAGACATTTCCGGCAGCCACGTTACCATCGCCGCGCGGAGCTCATTGGGGAGCGCAGGAGCGTCGCGGACGTCACGCATTAGGGTAAAGCCGGGTGGAACGTTCGTCTGCGCTAGGCGTAAAGCGAAGTGAACCGCTAGACAGCCTCCTGGCGGCAGCCTCGACTGTCAGCGCGAACTGAGCAAAAACCTAGCGGGACCGTCCGGGACAGAGCAAGGGACAGGTATTGCCTCGAAAGGCGTCGGCCTGGAGAGCAAGGCTTGTTCACCCTAGTCTAAGAACGGTGACTCTTCCCTAAGCCCACAAGGCCGAACTCTCTGCGGGTCTAAGGCGCAACAAGCGACCCCGAGGCAAAGCGTCGGCAAGCAAGCAGAGGCGGCCACTACGAGCGCCCCGAGACCCAGGATCCAGAGGAAGACGAGTCAACGCGTCGAGGAGCCAGCAAGAGGAGCGCCAGCAGCCGGCGGAACCTGAGCCAAGAGATACCAAAGCTAGCCCAGCCACACACCCGCTGTACTAATACCAAGAGAATAAATCCCACTGTTACGATTTGAACCCTTTGTTTTCTCACTGATCTACGGGCAATCACGTCATACAAATTTGGTGGGACGAACGCACAATCTTCTGAGCTAGCCGCACGAATCTCGTAGCGAGCAGACACACAAAATCAGTTCGTTACATCAGATGACATAATAAAGATCGGTCGCACGCTGGAAGAACACAAAAGAAACCTGAGAGAAGTGTTCCGGCGTCTAAAAGAGGCAAACCTGAGGCTGAATCCAGAAAAATGCCAATTCTTTAAAAAGGAACTACTGTACCTGGGAAATCGAGTGACAAGCGAGGGAATAGGAACAGATCCAGAAAAAGTAGCCGCCATAGCCGAACTGGAACCGCCATCGACCGTCAAAGAACTTCGGCAATACCTAGGAGTAGCGTCGTGGTACCGCCGATTTGTACCAGATTTTTCCAGAATCGTCAAACCCCTGAATGACCTGCTGCGCAAAGGCAGTAAGTGGGAGTGGACACCAGAGCACCAGATGGCGTTTGAGGAGGTTAAGGCAAGACTCGTGGCAGATCCAGTGCTAGCATGCCCGGACTTCAGTAGAACTTTCATCCTGCAAACAGACGCCAGCGACTACGGCATCGGAGCGATACTGACCCAGGACACCGAAAAGGGCGAAAGAGTAATCTCCTACTCAAGCCGAACACTGAACGGCGCGGAAAAGAACTACTCGACAACGGAGAAGGAGTGTTTGGCGATCGTCTGGGCGATCCGGAAGCTCAGGCCATATCTGGAAGGTTACCACTTCAAGATAGTAACCGACCACATGACCCTGAAGTGGCTCAACAGCATCGAAAGCCCTTCAGGAAGGATCGCCAGATGGGCCCTGGAGCTACAACAGTACGACTTTGAGAAAGCGTACAGAAAGGGTCAGCTAAACGTGGTGGCCGACGCATTATCAAGACAACCACTACCGGAAACGCTACGAGGTTTAAAAGAGGCATCGGCAACTACAGCTTTAGGAGGGTGCAGCTGGATCCAGGACATGGGCGAAAAAATAAAGACCCAACCGCAGAAGTACCCGGACTATGTTATTGAGGGTGAGACACTATACAGAAACATACCTCACCGAGCAGGCAGTGAAGACGTCGCGTCATGGAAGATGTGCGTCCCAAAGTCGCTACGAGAAGCAGTGTTGAGGGAGAACCACAACGCACCGTCTGCGGGACACGTAGGAAGCCGAAGGACAATTGCACGGTTGGTAGCCCGATACTACTGGCCAGGCATGCATAGAGACGCCCGAGCCCACGTACGAAAATGCGAGATTTGCATGCGGTTTAAGCCCAATCAGATGCAGGCGCCCGGGAAGATGTTTACCCAAGTGCCGGAGGAACCATGGGCCACGGTATGTGCAGACTTCGTTGGACCCCTACCAAGATCTAAGCACGGGAACCAAATGCTGCTGGTCATGATAGACAGGTTTTCGAAATGGACGGAACTGGTGCCCCTACGCAGTGCGACAGCAGAGTCGCTCAAGAAAGCGTTTAGGGAGCGCATAATCGCAAGGTACGGGGTCCCGACGGTGGTCATAACGGACAATGGAGTACAGTTTGCAAGCCGCATATTTAAAAATTTCCTGGCTGAGATGGGTATCAGTCAACAATTCACCGCGCCATACACACCACAAGAGAATCCGACCGAACGAGCAAACAGAACGGTCAAGACCATGATTGCGCAGTTCGCAGGGCAGGACCAGAGAAACTGGGACGAGAAGTGGCCGGAGATTATGCTAGCAGTGAACACGAGCACATCGGAATCCACCGGCCATACACCGGCGTTTCTTACCCAGGGAAGGGAACCACGTCTACCCAGCAGCCTATATGATAAGGAAACCCTAGGCACGGGACGAGCTACGGAGACCCCTGAGGAAAATGCCAACAAACTAAGAGAGGTATTTGAGATCGTGCGGCGAAATATGGAAAGGCGTCCCAGGACCAAGCCAGACACTACAATCTGAGAAGGAGGCAATGGTCACCTGCGGTGGGCGACATAGTGTGGGCCAAGGAACATCACCTGTCCAAAGCGGCCGAAGGATTCGCTGCAAAACTAGCCCCGAGGTACGATGGCCCTTACCAGGTTGTAGATTTCGTCACTCCAGTGATCTGCAAAATTCGCCACACACAGTCGAAGAAAGAAAAGACAGTTCACGTTGGCGAGCTCAAGCAACAATTAAACGAGCAGACAGCAGAAACGTCAGATGCCTAACAACAGGTACGAGGCGACAGGATTAGGCGTCAGGCTGAAGCGAGAGTCATCCATAAGCCACACGGAAAGGGCAGTCAGGATAGCACAAGGACATGGATAAGGATTTCTCGTTAATCCAGACTGCGAGGCCAAAGGATTATGCGTCAGGCCGAAGCGAGAGTCATCCAAACGCCACGCAGAAAGATCAACCATAAATATAGGTCATACGGGTAACATATAGGGATCCAACCGCAAGGCAGCAGGATTCAGCGTCGGGTAGTTGCCAGAGTCATACGCGATCTCGCCAGCCGGAAGGGACACTTACAAAACGGCACAAGGATACGGATAACATATAGGGATACAACCGCAAGGCAGCAGGATTCAGCGTCGGGCAGTTGCCAGACTCATCCGCAATTACGCCAGGCGGAAGGGACATTTACAGAACATCACAAGGATACGGGTAACATATAGTGAGCCGCCCGCAATGGCAACAGGATTCAGCGTCGGGCAGTTGCCAGAGTCATCCGTGGTTAGGCCAGGCGGGAAGGACACGGACAAGGTCGACAACAACAGTAGCGAAAGCATATCACGTCAACAAGGATACCCTAACAATACCTCTAAGAGTTCCCAAAGGACACCCGAAGGATACCCTAGGGATAGCCCAACGATACCCCAAAAATACCCAAGGATACCCAAGGATACCCAAGGATACCCCAATAGTACCCAAAGGACACCCGAAGGATACCCTAGGGATAGCCCAACGATACCCCAAGGATACCCAAGGATACCCCAATAGTACCCTAAGGACACCCGAAGGATACCCTAGGGATAGCCCAATGATACCCCAAGGATACCCAAGGATACCCCAATAGTACTCAATAGACACCTCAAGGATACCCCAATAATGCCCCAAGGACACCAAGGATACCAACCAGGAACGCCCCGAAGCAAGGTGTAGGCCCAAGGACAACTTCCAAGGATACTCACCAAGGGTGATCAAGGTAGGGTCTTAAGTATTTTGGTTACGGAACCGGGAGGTACAACGAACCGCAGCATCCAGAGTGCCACGGTGATCTGAGGGAGTACAACTTGTGGTTTACGAAGAAAGAGGGAAGACGGTACAGCAAAGAGAGCTGTACCGTAAGAGAGCGAGCGCCCCAAAGAATGGACATAACGGTATCGGGAAAAAGGAAGGCGCGCAACCGAGGTTTCATGTATGGGGAGCCTGGCGACGGTCGAGCACTACAATTCAGAACACCAAGATGAGCACACGCGTCACCAGAGCCGAAGCACGCAGGAGGATGGCGGCCCTCCAGGAACCTCGCCCGGTGCAAGGATGGTCGGAGACCCGGCCTACCCGAGCTCCGCGGCGGGCCCTGGAGCGGACCCGAGACGAGGACTCCGCACCAGAACCCGCGGTGAGCTCCGACAGCGACGTGGAGGTGGTCGGCGATCCCGCCGTCGAGGAGAGAGTGGCGACTCCGGAAGGCGGCGGCGGGCGGTCGGATACCGCGCGGGACGACGGACGTCGGAGGAGCGGAACTCCCGAGGAGCCACTCGGAGGAGGTCTGTCGGGCCACCGAGGAGACTCGGAAACGGTTCCGAGACCGGGAGCCGTCGGACGTGGAGCAGCAGCGGTCGACGGAGGAGGAGGCGAGATGGCAGACGCGGCGGCGGCAGGACCACGAGGCGGCGGCGGCGCGATGGCATGCCCGCTTGCGAGAGGCGGAGGAAGAGGAGCGACGGCTGTGGGAGGCACCGGTGGAGGATTCGTGGGAGGTGCCACTCACCCCCAGATACGCGGCCGAGGAGCCCAGCCCGAGGAGCGAGGATGGGGACGAGCCATGCGCGCCATCCCCTCCGCGGTGGTTGCCAGAGGTACCACCCACTCCCCGCTACGAGGGGGAGTGGCTCACAGACGACGCTCGAGACGGAGGAGCACCGTTGGCCACGCCGCCGTGGAGGCCGGCCCGGCCACCCACGCCGCGATACATGGAGCCACAGCGACCGGAGGAGCACACGCCAAGCGAGGTGTCGACCGCGCAGCCGATGCCACAACCGCAGAAGGAGGAAGTCCACCAGGCACGGGCGGAGGAGCCGTCGGTGGTGCGGACGGAGGTGCCGGCCGCGCACGTGAGCACACGGGCGTTCGTGGCCGAGGGCGTACGGTGGCGGCAGCAGACGCTGATATGGACGTGGCCCGAGAGGCCCGCGACAGGACCGACGAAGGAGGAGCCCAGGATATGGGAGGAGGGGGTACCCAAGGTGAACCCTCGGGACCCCCGGACGAGAAGCCGACCGGATGCGTGGGTTCCGCCGACACCAAGCACGGGCCCGCCAACACCGGCGACGACGGCAGCGACGGGGGAGGCGGAGTCGCTGGAGAAGGGACCGTGGGTGTGGCCCGAGCCACCGGCCACCCAAAGACCTCCGTTGCAGCGTCAAGCTTCGACGCCCGGATCGACGCGCCCGCGGCCGCAGTTCATGCGGCAAGTTTCGGCCCCGGAAGAAGGCGGCTGGCGCGAGGTCGCCAGGAGCGAGTGGCCGGAGGGAATTGAGGAGGCACTCGCGGTCGCGACGGCACGGCGGAAGGGCGGCAGGCGTTGCGTCCTGGTCTGCGAAGGCGGAAGGAGGTACCGGGTGAGGCTCGGAGTCGAGGGCATCCGGTAGTTCACTCAATAAATAAACGGAAAAAAAAATAAAAAATAAACACAACACAAGGGTTTCCCAAGCAACAAGAGAAAGGGGTACGGGGCCAAGAGTTTGATTGGGGGTGGCTGGAAGAAGAACGGGGCATGCATGGGCCACTCCAGCAACCTGTAAGTCAAATGGTCTTAGCATAGGAAGAAGAAATGAACGTAAATTACTTACCTGCTGTCCCGGTTGCAAAGTGAATGCGAAGTTCTCTCCGCACCCGCTCTCGAGAGCTGCCAATAGTCCGATGCAACCGATAGAGGACGAGTGAAGGGCGAGAGAGGACGAAAGGAAAGAGAAGGATAAGATGAGAAGGAGTAAAAAGTATGCAAAAGGAACTTACCTATGAAAAATTGCAAAATCACCACGAGCCAGGGAAGGGGGCGCCTCGATAGGCGATCGATTGGCACTGGACGATAGTGCGATCGATGGGCACACGAAAATGGAAATATCGGCCAAGGTGGAAATATCGCAACAAGCAGGTGGCAACGCCGCACCGTCGGTATCGATATGCGAATAAACATCGATCACGCACGAATGGTGTGACCAGGCGGAGGAACCAATAGAAGGAGTAGAACGCAGCAATGAGCAGCGAGCTGGGGATCGATAGCCCATGAGTATCGATGTCCCAGTGGAAACACGGGAAACATCGGAGCGGGAGATTTAAAGTTGCTACGAGGAGGATGATCAGCGCTGTAGAAACTCAAGGGAGTTAAGAGCGTCGAGGGAGCATCGAGGGAGCAACGAGGGAGCGCCGCGGGAATCACAAGGACTAGAAGGCTAGGACATGCAAGGAAACGCCGGAGAGTAGAAACAAGTTTCAAATGTTTCCCGAAGTAAGGGGGGAATGTGAGGAGTTGAATAACTCCCCACAAATAGAACCAGCAGCAGATGGCCGGCCGCTTACCAGATACGCGGCGAATTCGCGTAGTAACGGCGCGGCGATTAGACAGTTTGGAGACTTGGATGGAGAACGAGAGAGTTTGGAGACCAAGGATGGAGGGCGAGAGAGTTTGGAGACCAAGCATGGAGAACGAGAGAGAATGGAGACTTCGCGGGCAAGGCAAGAGTGCCGTGTGCAAAAACAGGATAACGGAACTCCACCGGACTTTGGACTCTCCCGTGAACTTTGGACCGGGAGAGGAAGTGCCACATCTCGGCAGTGGAACGGCACACAGGCGTGCCACAAGCAACACGGGAATCAGCAGAATGGCAGCAGTGGGCGGAGCATCGATTGGAAGCGGTACGTGAAGGACAAGTGGGTCAACCAGGGGTCACGGACTTTGTACCCAGAGTGGAGAGATCCAGCGGGCCGTGCGCAAAAGGGAAATAACGGTTCCCGGAGGCCCTATATAAGGCCGCAGAGCGCTGGCAGCTGGATCAGTCGATCACGAGGAGTCAAACCATCAAGATCAGTTAAAGTACCAAGTAAACAGTCAGTCAAGCAAATAATCTACGAGGGAGCTACCACCAAGCGAGTCGTCGGAAGCAGCGCCGTGGGAAGCACACAAGGAGCAAGATCGCCACGTCGAGACGTTCGGGATTAGGACATCAGGAATCTCCGAATTGAGTTACAGGTGGCTGAGTTCTGGAAGGCATCACGCGGCTAAGTCAAGGCGTTTGTTTTCTAACTTTGTCACGACCACACCCTTGCGAGTCGCCCGGCGGGTCTGTCAGAGACAAGCAAAAGAGTCCTACGACGCAGAGCCGTCAGCTTGGGGAGGAAAGTTGCCTGCGACCCAGCGTACCTAGCCCGACCAAGCAGGACCTGGCGTGACGGACGAGCGGTAGATCGATTTGCGGTTTCAAGAGGCGGCAGCCTGGAGAGCCCTGCGATTACCGGCGAAGTTCCCGAGCAGCAACCGCCCAGCTCCCCGAGCGCCAGAACGACGAGATACTGGTGAGAAGACAGCGCAGAGGACATCGACAGCGACGCCAGCAGACATTTCCGGCAGCCACGTTACCATCGCCGCGCGGAGCTCATTGGGGAGCGCAGGAGCGTCGCGGACGTCACGCATTAGGGTAAAGCCGGGTGGAATGTTCGTCTGCGCTAGGCGTTAAGTGAAGTGAACCGCTAGACAGCCTCCTGGCGGCAGCCTCGACTGTCAGCGCGAACTGAGCAAGAACCTAGCGGGACCGTCCGGGACAGAGCAAGGGACAGGTATTGCCTCGAAAGGCGTCGGCCTGGAGAGCAAGGCTTGTTCACCCTATTATGAGAACGGTGACGCTTCCCTAAGCCCAACAAGCGACCCCGAGGCAACGCGTCGGCAAGCAAGCAGAGGCGGCCACAACGAGCGTCCTGAGACCCAGGATCCAGAGGAAGACAAGTCAACGCGTCGAGGAGCCAGCAAGAGGAGCGCCAGCAGCCGGCGGAACCAGAGCCAAGAGATACCAAAGCTAGCCCCAGCCACACACCCGCTGTACTAATACCACGAGAATAAATCCCACTGTTACCATTTGAACCCTTTGTTTCCTCACTGATCTACGGGCAATCACGTCATATATATTTGGTGGGACGAACGCACAATCTTCTGAGCTAGCCGCACGAATCTCGTAGCGAGCAGACACACAAAATCAGTTCGTTACAATATTACGCGCAAAGTCTTACTTTCATAACTTGTATTGACGCTTACTCAAAATTTTTAGTAGTAAAAGAAATCCAAAATAAATTAAATATCGAAAACAAAGTAATGGAACTTCTTCAACAATTTCCACAAGCCAAAGTAATAATGACCGATAATGAACCAAGCTTTACCTCGGCCCAATTTAAATCTTTTGCACAAAGGTGCGGTTTAACTTTACATTACGCAGACCCGAGGCACAGTACCTCAAACGGACAAGTTGAAAGGGCACATTCTACACTAACAGAATTAGCTCTATGCATTAAAGAAGAATTTAATCTAACCGACTATTCCGAAATAGTAACAAGAGCCGCTCAAGAATATAGTCAGAGCATTCATTCTACAACGAACCAAAAACCTTTTGACGTACTATATAATAAAATAGAGCACGATAACATTCCTCAAATTTTAAAAAATACACAAGAGAAAATGTTAGAAACACATAATGAAAACAGAAAAGAAAAAGTATATCATGTAGGACAGGTAATTTATGAAAAGAAACACGGGGAAAGAAATAAACTTAAAACTAGATATAAAAAACAAGTAGTTAAAGAAAATGTATCTAACAAAATAATAATCAACAATAGAAATAGAATTATTCACAAAGATAATATAAATTTCTAAAAATTTATATGTTACTTTTTTTTTCTTTTCCAGAAAATGTTTTATCAGGTGCTCATACTACACCTTGTTTTATTAACAAAATCAGAAATAATTGACTATACAAGTCAAGTTATGGACGTCAGAGTGGCCGTGCCTAATTTTTTTTTTGGTCAAACGATAGGTATTGACGAGGCAAATACATTTTAGTTACAGGCTTGGGAAGTTTGTGGGCGTGGCATATTCACGTAACAAACTTGCGCTGCGTACAAGGCTACAAAATCTAAATCTGAAATCCCAATTCTCCATCTTTGATAGTTTCCGATATATCTGCAGTTTGGATTTTTTTGAAGTTTGTGGGCGTTAGGTTAGGTTAGGTAGGAGTGGTTGGAGACTAGATATTAATCCCCTCACTTAGGCCACAATGGGCCCCTTGTGATACCACATGATCTCCGAAAGATCCGTTTCCCTAGCTCATGGGTTATCTGCTTTCGCGAAGTATTCTGTTCTTCTTAAGAAACATAATAGTTTTTGGATGCTTACGTTCTGAATGGCCGCAAGGTTCGGAAGTGTGTAGCTACCTAGGGTTTGAAAGCGCTTTAGGTTATGCGCTGGGCAGAAGCATAGGAGGTGTTCGATGCTTTCCTCTTCGTCTATCTGTTTGCAGCTGCGGCAGAAGTCGTGGTTACTTAGTCCCAGCTTTAGCGCATGAGTCCCTATAAGACAGTGGCCCGTGAGGTCATTTAGGAGAGTGGAGGTGTCCTCCCTGCTACATTGTAGGAGAGTTTTTGTTATTTTCGAGTTGTAGTTTGGCCATGTGAGTCTAGAATTGTGGCATGTTGAGATTGAGTTCCAATGGTTGTTGGAAAGTTTATACAATCTCTGCCTGAGATGGAGCTTGCAGGTAGCCATGGGCATACCTACCGTGTCCTTATCACGAAGGATATCGGCGGTTGTCCCCTGTCTTGCTAGCTCGTCTGCTATGCAGTTGCCCTCAATATTGCGGTGTCCAGGCACCCAGATGAGGTTGATTCACGGATGAAAAGACTCCACCACCTGTTTGGGAGTTAAGCTTGGAGCCGTCTGTGTATATGTTGACGGCGTTTTCGAATTGGTGTGGGAGGTAGTCGCAGTCTGTACGGGTGGGTATAAAGATCTTGCATCTTCTTTCGAAGTTGAATATGGGTGGGACGTAGACGGACGAGCGGTAGATCGATTTGCGGTTTCAAGAGGCGGCAGCCTGGAGAGCCCTGCGATTACCGGCGAAGTTCCCAAGCAGCGACCGCCCAGTTCCTCGAGCGCCAGAACGACGAGATACTGGTCAGAAGACAGCGCAGAGGACATCGACAGCGACGCCAGCAGACATTTTCGGCAGCCACTTTACCATCGCCGCGCGGAGCTTGTTGGGGAGCGCAGGAGCGTCGCGGACGTCACGCATTAGGGTAAAGCCGGGTGAAATGTTCGTCTGCGCTAGGCGTAAAGCGAAGTGAACCGCTAGACAGCCTCCTGGCGGCAGCCTCGACTGTCAGCGCGAACTGAGCAAGAACCTAGCGGGACCGTCCGGGACAGAGCAAGGGACAGGTATTGCCTTGAAAGGCGTCGGCCTGGAGAGCAAGGCTTGTTCACCCTACTCTGAGAACGGTGACGCTTCCCTAAGCCCACAAGGCCGAACTCTCTGCGCGTCTAAGGCGCAACAAGCGACCCAGAGGCAACGCGTCGGAAAGCAAGCAGAGGCGGCCACTCGAGCGTCCCGAGACCCAGGATCCAGAGGAAGACGAGTCAACGCGTCGAGGAGCCAGCAAGAGGAGCGCCAGCAGCCGGCGGAACCAGAGCCAAGAGATACCAAAGCTAGCCCAGCCACACAACCGCTGTACTAATACCACAAGAATAAATCCTACTGTTACCATTTGAACCCTTTGTTTCCTCACTGATCTACGGGCAATCACGTCATATAAATTTGGTGGGACGAACGCACAATCTTCTGAGCTAGCCGCACGAATCTCGTAGCGAGCAGACACACAAAATCAGTTCGTAACAATATTACGCGCAAAGTCTTACTTTCATAACTTGTATTGACGCTTACTCAAAATTTTTAGTAGTAAAAGAAATCCAAAATAAATTAAATATCGAAAACAAAGTAATGGAACTTCTTCAACGATTTCCACAAGCCAAAGTAATAATGACCGATAATGAACCAAGCTTTACCTCGGCCCAATTTAAATCTTTTGCACAAAGGTGCGGTTTAACTTTACATTACGCAGACCCGAGGCACAGTACCTCAAACGGACAAGTTGAAAGGGCACATTCTACACTAACAGAATTAGCTCTATGCATTAAAGAAGAATTTAATCTAACCGACTATTCCGAAATAGTAATAAGAGCCGCTCAAGAATATAGTCAGAGCATTCAATTTACAACGAACCAAAAACCTTTTGACGTACTATATAATAAAATAGAGCACGATAACATTCCTCAAATTTTAAAAAATACACAAGAGAAAATGTTAGAAACACATAATGAAAACAGAAAAGAAAAAGTATATCATGTAGGACAGGTAATTTATGAAAAGAAACACGGGGAAAGAAATAAACTTAAAACTAGATATAAAAAACAAGTAGTTAAATAAAATGTATCTAACAAAATAATAATCTACAATAGAAATAGAATTATTCACAAAGATAATATAAATTTCTAAAAATTTATATGTTACTTTTTTTTCTTTTCCAGAAAATGTTTTATCAGGTGCTCATACTACACCTTGTTTTATTAACAAAATCAGAAATAATTGACTATACAAGTCAAGTTATGGACGCCAGAGTGGCCGTGGCAAATTTTTTTTTGGTCAAACGATAGGTATTGACGAGGCAAATACATTTTAGTTACAGGCTTGGGAGGTTTGTGGGCGTGGCATATTCACGTAACAAACTTGCGCTGCGTACAAGGCTACAAAATCTAAATCTGAAATCCCAATTCTCCATCTTTGATAGTTTCCGATATATCTGCAAAGTTTGGATTTTTTTGAAGTTTGTGGGCGTTAGGTTAGGTTAGGTAGGAGTGGTTGGAGACTAGATATTAATCCCCTCACTTAGGCCACAATGGGCCCCTTGTGATACCACATGATCTCCGAAAGATCCGTTTCCCTAGCTCATGGGTTATCTGCTTTCGCGAAGAATTCTGTTCTTCTTAAGAAACATAATAGTTTTTGGATGCTTACGTTCTGAATGGCCGCAAGGTTCGGAAGTGTGTAGCTACCTAGGGTTTGAAAGCGCTTTAGGTTATGCGCTGGGCAGAAGCATAGGAGGTGTTCGATGCTTTCCTCTTCGTCTATCTGTTTGCAGCTGCGGCAGAAGTCGTGGTTACTTAGTCTCAGCTTTAGCGCATGAGTCCCCATAAGACAATGGCCCGTGAGGGCATTTAGGAGAGTGGAGATATCCTCCCTGCTACATTGTAGGAGAGTTTTGTTATTTTCGAGTTGTAGTTTGGCCATGTGAGTCTAGAATTGTGGCATGTTGAGATTGAGTTCCAATGGTTGTTGGAAAGTTTATACAATCTCTGCCTGAGATGAAGCTTGCAGGTAGCCATGGGCATACCTACCGTGTCCTTATCACGAAGGATATCGGCGGTTGTCCCCTGTCTTGCTAGCTCGTCTGCTATGCAGTTGCCCTCAATATTGCGGTGTCCAGGCACCCAGATGAGGTTGATTCACGGATGAAAAGACTCCACCACCTGTTTGGGAGTTAAGCTTGGAGCCGTCTGTGTATATGTTGACGGCGTTTTCGAATTGGTGTGGGATGTAGTCGCAGTCTGTACGGGTGGGTATAAAGATCTTGTATCTTCTTTCGAAGTTGAATATGGGTGGGAAGTAGTCTGTACTACGTGGTAAGGGTGAATGTTTTGATAGGATATTGGAGTGACCCGTAGAGCCTGTTTTCATGCCGCTGCTTCGCGGAGCCTCAGCGCTGTTGCAGATGCCCAGCTTTTGGCAAGTAGGTAGTAGAGATCGAGAATTGTATTTAGTGCCTCAGTCGCGGTAGTGCGAAGCGCCCCACTGATGCAGAGCTCTGCGCTTCTTTGGATCTTGTGAAGGATCCGGAGGTTGCAGTTCTTATCTAGAGAAGGACACCAAACGATGTTTCCGTAGAGGAGAATGGGCCTGACTATTGCAGTGTATAGCCAGTGAACTATCATGGGGGAGAAACCCCACTTCCTCCCCATGGCTTTTTTACAAGCGAAGAGGGCTATGGCCGCTTTGCGTGTGCGATCTAGGATGTTATCTGTCCAGAGGAGCTTTTTGTCAAGGATGACACCTAGGTACTTTGCTTGGTTTCTAAAGGTTAGGCGCGTTTGGTGTAGTTTTGGGGGAACTAGAATTGGTACCTTATACTTCCTTGTAAAGAGAACTAGTTCGGTCTTTTCTGGGTTAACTCCCAGTCCACAAACAGCCGTCCACCAGGAGGGCGTAGATAAGGCTGTCTCCATTAGATTGCAAAGGGTTTGCGGAAATTTGCCTTGCAGTAGGATAACCACGTCGTCCGCTTAGGCTACCACTTTTGTGCCCGCCTCTTCTAGAAGTGATAGCAGTTTGTTGACCACTAAAACCCATAGAAGAGGTGAGAGTACGCCCCCTTGTGGGGTTCCTCTGCTGACATTCCTGGTCGAGTGGGCCGATCCCATAGTGGGGTACACTACTCTGCTGGTTAGCATGGTGTGTATGAGTCCCACTATGGGCCGCTCAATGCGCAATTCAGTCAGAGCACCAGTAATCGCCGTTGGGGTGACGTTGTTAAAGGCGCCTTCTATGTCTAGAAACGCTGCAAGAGAGTATTCCTTATTGCGGAAACCTCTCTCTATACTGTACACTAGAGAGTGGAGGGCGGTATCTGTTGATCTACCCTTACATGCTGTGCATCAGAGAGTAGGCTATGGTCGATGGTTAGTCTGATATGGGTGTCAATTAGCCTTTCAAGGGTCTTCAACAAGAAGGAAGAGAGACTAATCGGGCGGAAGTCCTTTGGGTTGGTGTGGGAGGGCTTGCCGGCTTTCGGTATAAAAATTACCTTAACTTCCAGCCACCTTGTTGGAATATGGTTTAGAGCAAGGCAGCCATGGCTGTCAGCCAGGGTAGGGACATATCTAGTGTCCGTTGTAGCTGCGCCGGGAAGAACCCATCTGGGCCGGGTGATTTGAAGGGCTTAAAAGAGTTGACAGCAAACTGAATGCGGCCAGGGTTCGAATTGTTGTCAATACTCTGGTCGTCTAAGTTCTCCTCTATGTGGAAGTCCTCCACTACATGGAGGAAGTGGGTGTCTAACAGTAGTTCAAGGGTTTCCTGACTGTTTTCCGTCCAGCTGTAGGCATTGGTTTTTAGATAGCCAATGGTTGCTGGACCTTTTGCTAGAATTCTTTTGAGTCTGGATGCCTCCGCAGTAGATTCTATGCTACTGCAAAAGTTAGCCCAAGCTCTTCATTTTGATATTCTAATTTCCTTTTTGTATAGGCTTAGTTTTGTATGGTATAAATTCTAGGAGGTTTCGCTATTGTTGTATTTAGCTCTCTTTTAAGGTTCGCCAGGGTTGCGTTCCACCAAGGGGGGTTGTGCTTTGTTTTGACTGCTCTGCTTGGGCAAGCCCTTTTTATCTAATTCTTGACGGTTGCGTATGTGTGTCGGTGGAGCGTGTAGGTTCCTGTTGAGGAGATTTTTGTAATATCCCCAGTTGGTTAATCTTAGATTAGTGATGTTCTCGGCGGGAGGACAGTCTAGAGTAATTGTAAATTCTATGTATCGGTGGTCTGAGAATGAGTGTTCGATCCCCACCTTCCACGCTTCTAGCTGGTTAAGTAGGGGATCAGATATTAGTGTAATGTCTAGTATTTCCCTCCTATTTCTAGTGATGATAGTTGGGTCATTTCCCTTGTTGCAGATGAATAGATTTGATTGAAGGAGATATTCGTAGAGTAACTCACCCCTTGCGTTGGTGTTTGTACTTCCCCATTGTGTGTGGTGTGAGTTAGCGTCCCCACCCAGGATGAGTTCCTTAGATGAGTGAGCGCGTATGAGTTGTTGTGTAGTGGTGTTTGGTAGTGGCCCTTCGTAGTCGTGAGCCAAATAGAATGTTGCTATGGTGTGATGAGTGTGTTCGTTTAGCTCCAGTCTGACCGTGGTGAGGTCGCCTTCGCTAAACTGTGGAATAAGAAATGTATTAAAGTGTGTCTTTGTAAGAATGCAGGTTCTGGTTTTACCCTTATCCTTGGTGTAAAATAGCTTGCATAGGGGGGTTGATAAGCCACAGATGTTGTTACCAACAATCCATGGCTCTTGAATGAGGACTACGTCTATGTTGCCTGTTGCCAGGCGGGTGAGGAGGGCAGCGGATGCTGCCTTGCTGTGGTGCAGGTTAATCTGCAGAAACTGCACCATCTTTGGGACCGAGGTCGGGCTGGGTACCCTCCGCTTCCTCCGCTATGTCCTGGAGAACAGTGCGCCCTGGTCGGGTTGTGTCCTGGGTGCACAGCTGCTTCAGGCTCTCTCTTAGTTCCGAGTCGGTTGACACGTAGCCGGTGAGGGTGGCCTCTTCATGTTCCAATTCGTTGTCGCCAGGTTGTCTGCCGCTAACTTATCCGTGTCATAGATTCGTAGCTGCACCTTATCGAACCCGTAGTTCACTCGGTATTGTTGGGCTGCTTGGAACCCCTCGCAGCCCAACAGCCTGGTTCAGGAGGATAACCACGTTCATGGAGACGCGCTCGGTTTTCTCCACCTTGACCACCTTCCAACCGTCTGTTGGAAGCTTCGGGTTGAACCTGGTCAGCAGGCTGAGTATAGCCTCTGATTCCGATGGTTCCGACGGCAGCCACACCTTCGCTCTCGGTCGAGACGGGATGTCTGCAGCCTCGCAAACTGCCAGCTTGGCCCCGGGGTAGACCTCGCCGACGTTGTTAATTGCAGCCTTGTAGAGTGCTGCCGATCTCTCGTCTTCGCAGGCGATCAACTTAACATTGCCCTGGTACCACCCTGCATCTGTGCAATCGGTTGGCGGGCCTGGGTTTTCGTCCAGCACTTTCAAGGCCACTGACGCAAGGGCCCGTCTAATCAGACCCCATTGGTTTCTTGGGATCCTACCGCCTTCATCGCTCTGGTCGATGACACCAATGATCTTCCGATCCTTTACCACTTCCGCAAAGGATCTCGACCATGTGCCGCGGTTGGTTACTTTAGCCTTCTTGCTCGCTGGTTGAGCTGTTTCCATCGACCTCTCTCGCTTGTTGCTGTTGCTGGTAGTCATTGCGATGTCGAAGTCTGGGATTACCGCCTTTGCCCAGGCTATGTCCTCTTGGATTTTCAGGTAATCTAATTTTGACGTCTGATCCTCACGTATCGGATTGGTGGCCAGCCGTTTGAGGATCCGAAAAGCTTTCTTTCGTTCAAGAGGTCCTGTCTGGTTAGGTGGTATCCTCTTAAACTCCTTTGCCCTGGTACTCACCACGAAGCCGGCTTTTGCGCTCCCCTCAGGTTAAAGTAGCTGGTTAGTCACACCTACGCTGGTGGGAGGCTTGGGCTTGTCGCTATGGCGAGTTGGGCTTAGCCGGCTACGTTGTTCGCTGGCTTTGGCAGGGGTAGACGTCACATGGACTGTGGTAGTCGGAGCCGTGATCTTGCTCTTCTTATCGTCGTTGGTTACGACTTCCGACTTTTTGAGAGTGTCGGGCTCTTTTTTGGTGCATACTTTTTTGTTTTTATTAATTAAATTCTCCATGTTAATTCCCACGAGCTGCGGAGAAGGGACAGGTCCACTCGGGCAGAGATCCGCTGTACCCGGGTAAGGCTGACTTAGAACAGGCGGTCGCCACTTGCCTGAGCTCACCGTTTGAGACTGAGTTATTTGATGACTCGGGCTCCCAGCCGGATTGACTCTAGGCACGGTACGAGTGACACCTTAGTCCAGCCCGGGGTGAGATGAGTTGTGTGGGTAGGGAAGAGGTAGGTTCAAAGAGTGTGGGAAGGAGGGTATGTGTGAGCTACTTGTCGGAGGCGGCAGCACAAGCGCGACGTCGGTACTGCTACAGCGCAGATACCCGCTGACTGTCCGGGGCTACTTGTGTGCGCTTCGTGTTGGGGGCTTGGCGGTAGCCGGGCCGTGTCCAACTAACACGCTTATTCGTAGCTACCCTGGAGAGCCAGGGCGCTCGCTATCCGCAACCTGCGACCCGTTCGGTAGCCTTCAGCTCGGCGCCTTCCGAGCCATCCCACTAGCTCTTTGGCCGAACACATCTTTGGGTAAAAGAAGAGGAAAAATAAAAGATTTTCATTTGTTGAATTTCGAGAATGCACATTGTTGAACTAATAAGCTTTTTTATTAGTTATTGCTAAATTAAAATACAAATTTCAGGTTGCTTTATGCTTGCTAACAATTTATTAGCGAGAGAGAGTACAGCAGGCGAGACGAGAGTGCATTTAATGTCGAGATCAGAATTCGTACTACTTTTACAGAGGGACAGCCACCCGAATGCTGGGCCCAAGAACGCAAGTACACAAAAAACGAGAGAGCTAGAGCTAGAGCTAGAGAGAGCGACCTTTCGCGATGCAATTAATATAAGAGATCGAGTTAAGTTAATTAGCTGCTGCGGCTGCGTGACCCGACATACTCCCCCCGTTGGAAGCCTGGGATTCAACATCATCCTTCAGGGGAAGCAGAAACAGCTTGTTTACTGCTCGCTTTGTCACTCCTGATGCTGTCTTCAGAACGGCAACTCGAGCAACCCCATCTCCACCGAACAGAAGCTCGATCACTCTGGCAAGGGGCCACTTCATGGGAGGCAAGTTTTCGTCCTTGACCAAAACTAAGTCATCGACAACCAGGCCAGGTTTTTGGGTGCGCCACTTGGAGCGCTGCTGCAGTAATGTTAAGTATTCTTGCTTCCATCGGATCCAAAAGATCTGCTGCAAGTAAGCCACGCGTTGCCATCCATCCAAGCGATTGAAGTTAAGACTGGTCACATCCGGCTCGACGAAAGAGGAAGGCGGACCACCATTCAAAAAATGTGCCGGGTTTTCTGAAATCGAGACTAATGGTCGAGAATTAACAACCGCCGAAATGTGACACACCAGGGTCCGCAACTCCTCAAAGGCTAAAACAGCAATGCCAACAGCGCGGTAGAAATGATGCTTAGCGATCTTCACAGCCGCTTCCCAAAGACCGCCAAAGTGTGGCGACCTAGGAGGAATGAAACACCAATCAATAGCCTCCGCTAGGCAAAAGGCCAACGTAGCTCTCTGGTGATCACTGCTGAGAACGAGCGCCAACAAAGTTGGTTGCATTATCAGACCAAATCTGCCGCGGCCTTCTTCTAGTGCATATAAATCGTTTGAGGCCATGTAGAAACGATACCGTAGAGAGATCCTTGATTAACTCCAAATAAAAAGCCTTCGTGGCGAAACAAATGAAGACGCAAACGTAGCGTTTTTCTGTAGGCTTGCTTCGCGCCTCTGACTTGTAGAAAAATGGCCCGCAAAAGTCAATGCCAGTGACTTCGAACGCATGAGATCCATCAAGACGCTCCCTTGGAAGATCCCCCATGATATGCTCTACTACTCGAGGCTTCATTCGAAAGCATCTAATACATTTGTTTACCGCCTTCATAGACGTCTTCCTCCCCCCAATAGGCCAATATTGGGATCGAATTATGCCGAGTAATGGCCGTGGCCAGTGTGCAGATTGCGTTCATGAAAGGGAGTAATAATGGCAATAGTGACCGAATGACTCCGTGGTAATATAATTGGATGACGCCCATTAAAATCCGGAGAAGAATTCCTTAGCCGGCCATCCAGAATGTCAGCTGGATTTAAAGAAGTCGGAACATATCGCCACTTCACTGACTCAGTTAGCTCTTGAATGGCAGCTACTCGGTTCGCTACAAAAATATTGAATCTGGACGGTTCGTCTCGGATCCATGAAAGCGCTACCGCAGAGTCGCTCCAGCAGTAAAACTTTCCCTCAAATGCATTCGTCTCAGCCACTTCTGCCATGAGCCTAGACAGGAGTTCTGCCCCACACAGTTCCAGCTTGGGCACAGTGAGTGTTTTCAACTTTGAGCAAAGTAATTGAGATCGGCCGTTGCAAACTATGTAGACACAGGCACCATATGCTTCTATGCTGGCATCACAAAATCCATGAATTTCACTCTCAAAGTTTGGAGAACGAACCAGCCGAGGAAATGACGCATGCTTAATCTGCCCAAAACTCGTACAAATAGCACTCCATTCCGTATTCTGTGACTCAGGAAAGCTTTCATCCCAGGATAACTTCTCCTTGCACAGTTATTGAAGGAAAATTTTCGATTTTGTGATCACAGGTCCAACCAACCCGAGAGGATCGTAAAATCGACTGTAAGACCGAAAAGGAAAACAATAGTTGGCCAGAAACTGGATCCCAAGCGAGACCTAAGGTTTTTGCAAAATCAGTGCCATCATCAAACTTCAAATAGGACTCCTTATCCTTGTCTGCAACTCCATCCAAAACAGCCGACACATTTGAGCACCACTTTCTAAGCTTAAATTTTCCCTTGGCTAAAATTTTTGATGCCTGATCCATAATGATGACTGCCTCTTCCTTGGACTTGGCTCCAGATATCAAATCATCCACATAAAAATCGCGACGAATGACCTCAGCCCCAAGCGGAAACGCTGTAAGCTCGTGTGCTGCCAACTGATGCATAGCTCGCACAGCCAGAAATGATGCTGGCTTCGTGCCGTAAGTAACGGTGTCTAGCTTAAACACCCGCAATTGGTTCTGGGGGGAGTCCCTCCACAAAATGCATTGCAAATGGCTGTCCTCAGGCTGAACCCTAACACAACGGTACATTTTGCAAATGTTTCCTGTGATTGCTACTGGGTGTGAACGAAACCGAAGAAGAATCTGGAACAGCTTATGCTGAATAACAGGGCCTGCCATAAGAACATCGTTGAGAGAATAGCCTGAGGAACTGGCCGCCGATCCATCAAAAACTACGCGAAGCTTTGTAGTGGAGCTATCTTTCTTTATGACACAATGATGAGGCAAGAAGTATCGGCACAACCCGATGTCAGCGACAGAAACTGATGACATATGTCCTAGATCGAGGTATTCTGACGATTCAACTTTCTCTCTAGGGACAAGAATCTTCGATAAGCTTGCTGGTAGGACACTCCCAAAAGGTCTAGATTGAACTTGGCACAGCCGAGCAGAATAATCGCCAGCAGGCAAACGAACGACGTGTCTAACGAAATGTGTTTCACAGTCCAATTCTTCCTTAGTAGCGCGTATAATTGGCTCGGCGCAGCTTTCCACTTCCCAAAATCGTCGAAGAAGATCATCTAACCGATCGAAACTATTCTCTCTACTAGCGAGAAGTACATCTTGAGACGACATTAAAGCCTAGCCATTGGAAAGGCCATAACCTTCAGAAACAACCCAACGCAGACGCGTCTTTTGAATTAGGGGTAATCCAGGTCGGAGCTTGATTTGGCCAACGCACAACATCTCGAAAAAGAGGCTGGCTCCGATTAAAAGATCCACCCGCTGGGGAGCATAAAACCTTGGGTCAGCTAACTGTATATTTTTGGGTATCTTCCAGCTGCCAATGTCGACGTTAAAGCTAGGCTGTCGCTCTGTTATGTTCGGAGCAATCACCGCGGAAATGTTGGCTGAGTATTCGGAAGTTCGGGACTGAATCGTAATATTGACCGAGTGACCGTCCGTCACAAAACTGGAATCGGTTCGCCAGTCGCTACAGGCGCCGTTACAATCTCAGATTTAGGTTCCGTAAGTTTGTTACGCGCATAAGCCACGCCCACTCTAACGCCCACAAACCCGATC